>NC_134748.1:5627500-6252500 GCF_050436995.1 Anticarsia gemmatalis | reverse complement strand
AAATAACAGAAACATAAATTACGAGCATAATTAGCCTGGAATATGAATGCTGTAACGACAAATTGTATACGTACTTGTACATTATTTATGTACGTACTACGATATCTATGCTACTCGTGTAGGTAGATTATTTGCACGTGGGATTAAATACAAGTTGGAATAATGTAGGGGAGCTTATTGAATAATATCAAACGACACAAATAATATCATATCATACATAAGTAAGTTGTTCTCTGAAATACTCAGATAGTAAAGTTTTACCAGATTTAGTGGGGATTTAGTACTCTTGAAGCCACACAAAGTTTGGTTAGACTTATTGTTAGTGAGAATTAACGTTTAGTCTAGGACCTAATATCTAAAGCAGACCATTTTAATCCCAGTTAAAGCTTTGAAATGATTGACACAATATACATTAAATTATTAAAAGATAGCCACATTTAGCTTCTACATTTTCACCAAAACCCTTCACTTAAAATAATCTTTATTTCGCAATAATAATAATATAGTCTTCGCTCCAGGACTCAAGTTTTTAAGGTAAAGCTGGCGTAATTTTCTTTTAGTAACAAAAGGTGAAATCTTTTTTATTAATAAAAACACAACTGCGTGAAAATATGAAAGTTGAGAAAATATCAGACATATAATAGGCTATTAGGGTCTACAGCCGGAGGCTTTGTGTATGAACAAAATAATAAACTTCTGAAGAACGTGTCGTCTAAGACACGATTAAAATTGTTTATTAGGTATTTTTTTGAAGTCTTGAGTGATTCAATTTTAGATAATTATTGGTTTATCTATTATCGCATGCTACTGTGTGATATTGACTTGTTGATTGTTGTCGTTGGTGCTCGCTAATTTTCTTTGCATTTTATAGTCTTTTCTCTTATTAAAAAAATTAACAAAAAGTCGAATTAGTTGAGCCGTTCCTGAGTTATGCGTTCAGCAACACATTTGGCGATTAGTTTTTTATATATAAGAAGATACAAAATAACTATGTAGAAGTAAAGATGTGAGGCCTTTTTAGTTTCCTC
The DNA here is from genome assembly GCF_050436995.1 of Anticarsia gemmatalis. NCBI lineage: Eukaryota > Metazoa > Arthropoda > Insecta > Lepidoptera > Erebidae > Anticarsia > Anticarsia gemmatalis. The sequence continues at coordinate 6,251,472 of NC_134748.1, read as the reverse complement.
TTTCTCTCCGTTTTATTCACAGCTAAGTATATTGCGGTTGATCGGCATCACGCCAAACGTGATCTGTGGGGAAATTCCAAACTACTATCTATCAAGTAGCGAATTTAAAAGGAACTGTTTCTTTTAAGCTTATTTCTTAGTGCCGTGATCAGAAGGTTATCGACGGCGACGTTGCCAGGGATCAAAAATAAAAATCTCGTTGTAACAACAAGTTCTTTTTTAAAAGAAGCTCTATATAAATAATCGTATTTTTATAAATTTGTATATGAACGTCTTGGTTTAAAAAAATACTACCGCAATTTATTATGAAAAAGATAACGTGAGCTTTATTGTCGATTTCATGTACCCTGTTCTCTGTAATGATAATTAAATGTATTACGTATATTAAGTACTACTTTTCATATTTAACAAGTTTTCATGAAGATACTGAATAAACGAACGTATAGAGTTTACTCAATATAAGTAATATACTGTAATCAAGTTAAGTACACGTCCAATTTAATATTAAACAGAATGTCTATATTAATGTAAAAAGGAATAGAATTGACATCAAATTACGAAAATTGTACCAACCACTATGATTGATGTGAGACTTATTACACTTGTCCCAATATTTGTGTAGTATGAATAATGTACACACGCATTACGAGTAAATATATCATGATAACGAATGGTAATATACAATACATATATTATAAGTATGGTTGGATGGCCAGCCCTCCCTCAGGCAATAGGAAAATACACGCGTCTTTCGCGACAAATTATCTTGTGATATCAAAAAAATAACTGATGGGAAGAGGAAATGCTCGGAGCTATGTATGGAACGTTTTTCTTCGACGCATGGTATAGCGGTGTATTGTAAACAGTTTTCGTTGCTGGTGGCAATTTCTTAGCGGTCCAACAAGATGCTCTCACACGCGAATCTTTTCATTTCACTGCACACGAACCGCTATAAATAGAACACACTTAGACCTTCGCTCTTTTCACATGTTCAGAACATCATTTTGCTAACGGATGCGATGTTGATGACAGAAGTATCTATTCACATCCGACCCCTAAGCTACGTTTGTGGCATTCGATCTAACAAGTAAGTAATAAATTTATTTTCTTTTCTTTCTTCTACGAGTAGATAAAGATTGTATGACAAGATGTATGGGTGTAAATGAAACTAAGGAAGTTTGTAAAGATCGTACCAAGTGGCGTTCTCTGGTCTGTGCCTAGACGTGACTTTAAGTATGTATGTAGATAAGGAATAAAAATAAAGTATACGTAACTATCGTGAAAATATAAAAACCTTGACCGATTTCTTTATCAATTTCGCGCAACGTATTATATTTAATCAGTTGATTAATACTGCAATCTATACTAATTACAGCTATCAGAGCGTTCCATTGACTCAAATGGAATAATAATCGGCTCTCTCTCAAATAAATGGATGGGATTAACAGGATCAAGGCGCATATCTACATAGGTACAGCGAGCGAGAGAGGTATATTGACACAGGGAACAAACAGAGTAGTGACGGTCATTTGGGATGGTTTAAAAATTACGTGTGTACTCATATCATTCTGTCGTGTTGCCGGCTGGACTATTCGAACGCATTTCAATAAACGTATTTACTCAATGGATCAATATAGTTAATCAGGGGAGAGTCAGTGTGACGCAATCACACACTTCTCGACAGCGCCACTGTGCACTGATTTGAATTGAACAAATGGTATCCAGTTACTCGCCTCGCCTCCGGCACACGTTGTTTGATGTATCGACTCAGCTATTTGTCCTTTCAAGATATTCTGGTTTCGATAAACACACTTCAAATGAATACTTAGTTATTATTTACAAATGCTAGAGTCACATCGTAACGTTTTAAGTGATCGTATACGATTTACAACTAGAAATAACTTTATAGCGGTCATGAGTGCAGTATAGTGCACGTTTGCGAATCTCTGGCTAATTTTACTGAATCGGTCAATGCGCCGGCGGTTCAGGGAGCGGAACAGAAATAACAGGCAGTTAATTGAAACTGGCGCCAATTCCGCCCGATATAATGTGCAATCAAACTACTTCAGTAAGATGATGTGCATCATATGTTTACGATTGTATGTTATGCAATATTATATTACCTACACGAAAGCGTATTCCATCCATCAAACGGTGGCCCATGGAGCCCTGTGAAGCTGATTGGCGTCTCTCATAGTCGAGCTCAATGAACAATCGTATCACAGAAGATTGATCACTTATGAGATTGATATTTATAACATTTGATGGCGAACATACGGGCCAGTGTATGTGTGCATTAGTTCCCGAAGGACCCGAGGGTTAAAAGTAAATCTATATGACGGACAGATTAGGTTGGGGGCAACGCCCTCACCCCTTCAGTCGTTTATTAGATTTCACGCTCACAAAAATCTGTCTACTCGGTTCAACATTTCTTAGCGCTTAATACAGGTTTTAAATTATTCTTGTACTCTAAGGTTTATTACTATAATCATACGGTTATGACACATCTAGATAAAAACATGAATGATAAAACATAATTTATAGTGACAATGTGACGACGAACAGCCAATTTGTTTTATTATCCCTCAACCTAGATTTTTGTGTAATAAAACCGATTACATCTATTAAGATAGAAGCATACGATAAAAAAACGTGCCGCTATCTTTTAAGCAATCTAGCGACAGATGCCAACGATTCTTCCTTTCATTATCACCTTATCTTTTTCCAAACAATCGTGTCCAAATCAGCCTTCGGATTAACCTGATGCGATGCGACTGATTACTGGCATTGTTCATGTTTATTGTGTACAGTTGTGTTGTGTGTTCGGAAACAAACACCACTGAATTATTGCACGATAAGGCTCTGTGAAAATGAATCTGTATTGAAACAGAACCACTATCGTACTCTTTTGTACGTTTCAGCATACACGTTAACATTGTATTCGTGAAATAAATTGAGTTTGTTCAACTCCAGTACAAATATTATTACTTTTCTTGTTCGCTCCGAAATGTCGCTGGTTTCTTTTGACAGAGTTAATCCCCTGCATTCATCAGAATTCCTATAAAGCCCTACAGGGAGTAAGCTTGTGGTTGCTAGCTGAATAGCAGTTGATACTCGTTCCTGTTTCAATCCCTACACACTTTTTTCGCGTTTTTCATACTTTCGTTGTTAAACCTCGTTGAGCTTTAATGCTTCAAGGTTCCGTCGCTTATTAAGGCCCGTTTTATACCTCGCACATTTAGGAATAGTATGATTAATGAATATTATTTTTTAGTGATTAATGATTCATAATTAATCTCCAAGCGCTAAGTTCTAACATTTTTATGAAGTCTAGAAATTAAAGATTTTTCACAAGCATTACTTAAGTTAGTTTTTTGCCTTCTCCTAATATATACTAAAACAGAAGAGCGAAATTTGTTAAGAGCAGACTCATTAAATAATCTTAGTGAAAATGTTAATAATGCCTTTTCAGGGGTTTCGTAAAGTTTACATAAAATGAACAGATTGTTAGCATAATCAGAATAACTGAATGCGTAGTCATCGTATTCGGTTAAATTGCCATCTCTTAGAAACAACGTAGTGCTTAATGAAATTTGTAATTTAAGTACATTTTCTTCGTTGTCTTTTTAATCTTCTAATTTAGTCATTTATCCGTACGGATGTCTTAGCGAATCTACTTATTTAATCTTGTTCTGCTAAATGGAAACGTTGGAGGATTTACTTGAAGAAATTATGGCTACAAGTGTTTCAAAATGGCGAGCACTAGAATTAAAATGAAGCATTTAATTCTCTTTTGGAAATATTCGTGGAATGTAAAGAAATTGTTAGGAGGAAAGCTCATTTTTATATCCATTAAAAATGTATTTTCATTAAAATTTGATGCCTCATGAGTAAAAAATAATAGAAAAAGCGTAAATATAAACGGAATGCCGCGACCTAGTAATAAAACGATTAGCCGATAAAATGATTTAAAAAGGCCTTGATCAAACAGCAGAGTGAAGATTAAAACTATTTAAAATAAGTTTCATAATCAGCGTACTTAATCCTTTTTTATTCCTTTGATTTACGACCACAGCAAAGTGGCTTTGAATCAGTAAATCCGTTTGAAAAGTATTTTGTTTAGATACATATTTTACTTATGCGTGTGCAAATTATCTAAATCCAAGGCAAGCTAACTTTTGACAAAAGTTTTCTTTAAGCAGAAAAGTATTTTTAGTGGGAGTTTGAAGAAATATTTTTCTTTTCAATTACTTTAGTTAATCTGATCAGATTTTAGATTAGTTTATTTACCTTTTATTACCAAGATTACATTTTAAATTAGTTGTTATATTTCTAGATTCTATTAAAAGGATTTTATTGTACTACTACATATATATTAAATTTATTTTCTCTCGCTGCGTATATCTGTTCGTCTGTTCTTAATAAACTCAAAATCTACTGAACGGGTTTTCATGCGATTATCAACAATAGATAGTGATTTTCGCAAAATGTTTTGTGTATAAATAATTTGTTAAGTCTAGCTCTATTACTAAATCATTTTCTTTGTAAGTAGATATTATATTTATCTCTGTTGTCAAAAGCAGGATTAGTCTAAGCCATGCGTTAAGCTAGTATTAACTATCAAATGTGTAGCGCAAACAGTACAGATAAATAGGCATTCATTATGTACTACATATTTGTGTAGATTATGTACAATAATAGTACCTAATGCGTATTTTATTCTTGCTAAACTTACTTCTTACCAGAGTCAATTATTTTTGATTACCATAGTACAAACTCTGTTTAGTTTCGAATCAAATGACCGTTATTTATTTATTCTTACTAATTTATAAATGTGAAAGTTTGGGTCTGAAAGTTTCCATAGATGTTAGTTACTCAATACGCCAAGACTGCGGATTTTGATGAAATTGCCAAAGATAGATTATAAACTGAATTGTACTTATTCCGTTTATAATCTATCTTTGGCAGTAGGTCATTTATTTATACCGAAAAATCTTATCACGAACGAAGTCGCAGGCAGACACTAGTAAATAATAAATTTAGCTCGATCACAGGCAGTTATTCAGAGAAGGGTTAAGTAACTATAGGCTCACACATTCCATAGATGTCCACGGCAAACGGCTACTTTACCCCCTGTCAACGCGAGTGAGCTGGGCGTTTCAGATGCCACGTCAAAATAGGCCCGTTTGCTTGTTGTGCCCGACAAAAATATCACTCGACAATAGCTTTTAAAAGATGTCAAAGGTTTTGGTGCAGGTTGATATGCTTTGATACCATTTTGGTCACACATATATATGGTGTAGGTATATGGTAATATAACATTCTTCCGTTACTTAGTGGCTGACTGACTGGCTGAAAAACTTTTATAAGAAAGATCAGCATTAAAAGAGTGTTGTTAAAGCAGAAAAACAAAAGACTACGCAGACTAAGGTGCGGGCGGCTGCCAGTACAATATATCTGTCAAAAAAACAATAAAACCTTTTACTATTTTCTCTTCTCTATAAATTAAATGTTTGATTACAAGTATGCAAGCTCATTTGCTTAATTACTATAAACAGGCGTTACCTACAGCTATGGTTCGAAAGTGAAAGAAAATATTCCAGCTCCATTCGTGTAGATTGGCGTAAATTTCGAAGCTCGGCTCATACAATTGCGCTCATGCGTTCATACACAGTACGTAAGCAAAATCAATAGGTAGGAGAATTTTGCAGAATATCCAGAAGATTTTGCCTGCTGTTGCTTTATACGTATTGCACTAACGAACGCTAGGTTATGGAGCCTACACATTCACAGAGAAATCACTACCAAGTCGTTGAACAGCTATCGAAAATTGTTCATAGGAAATTAATCACGAAATTGTTCGAAAATGTGACAAATAAGTTTTAATTTTAAATATTCCATGCTGTCTGTGCGAAAGTACCGATTCATAGAACAATAAAGAAAGCCAGAAACGGTAACGAAATGTGAGACATAAATTTAATTATTGCACGAGATTGAAAAGAATATTTTCTCATAATATTTTTTTTAGAATTATCGCAACGATTTTTCGAAACGTGTGCAGAATCTATGAAACAGGCAGCGTTAGTGCAACCGAAATTCGTCAGTATTGGCATATCGTATCTGCAACGTACAGAGTTAATCTCCGGTTTTCAGCAAATTTGGTAGCAGACATTAACACAACACGATACTGGAATTAAACCTGAAATCTTAGTTGAATCAGTCATTTAGAGAGATGTGTGCGATTGTGCATTTATTATTTGTACCGAAAACGTGGGTTTTGTTATTTATAGTTATTTGTGTATGTTTTGGTATGGAAAAACATTAATAGAGACATCGTATTCTCTGTTCTTGCACTTTACAGGGTTTCCTTATCACTGCCATTGCCTGGTTGTCAGACTTTCAAGCTTCTAACTACTATTAACGACTGTCAAAGATCTTCGAAAATGACAGGCGGGATCTACAATTTAACGTGATTTTCGAAACACGGAGGAACTCGATATGTATAAGATGGTCACCCATCCACAGAACAACCTCGGCAAGCGTGGCTTAACTTCAGAGATTGATCAGCGCGGCTGTTCTTACTAAACTACGTAGAGCTAGTTCATTAGATCTGGGGGCACGGAAGTGCCCCCGCAAGTCGAGCAAAAAAAAGCGGCACGGCCGTACCATCCTTTTCTCGAAGCAATTCGGGCTATTTTCGACACCCCTATAATTTCGTTGTGGATAAAACAAGAAGCCTGAATTTTCAGCAACTAATCAGTCATTGTATAAACACAGTATATTTAAAATTTTAGTCAATTTGAACCAGTAGTTTAAGAATGACAACTTGTTAAAGTTCCTGAATTTTGTCACTCACTGATTCACTGATTCACTGACTCACTGACTCACTGACTCACCGATCATCAAAAGTCTAAGGTACTTCTAGCAGACTTAGAAGCTTCAAATTTAGAATACAAATAGGGTTTAGTGTCTTAGTCATGGGAAAAATTTAATATTTTCTAATTTCAGTTCAGTTTTCTAAATACGCTAACTGCAATAATGACTTTGTAATTTCATATAAATGTATAGGATTACAAGGTTACATTTGCAGTTAATGAATCATTATTACTGTAGAAAATAAAATAAATAGGTGTAGATAGGTACCTACTATATGAGGCATAACGGAAGGGGGTATAGGGTGGGTAAGGGTGTTTAGCCCATGAAACTGAACAACATTCCCTTAGGAAAATATGTTGAATTATGAAAAAAAAACGTCTTTACATACAAATTGGACTTATGTTTCCTTTACAAAAAGAAGTGAGATGCCATCAAAAACATTCTGTAAAATTCCCAAGTCTCGCCGTAAAAAGTTGTGAGATCGATATAATACCAAGTCGATTAATCTATTTAGTCTCTACTTAAAAGACCTTCTGCCTTAAGTTATTACTTATGTTATTATCATGCCAATTAAAAAAAATACGTTTAAAACAAAATAGATCGACTTGGTCATCGCAAGAAAACACAAATTCGCCATTAACATTTCGGGAGCATTGGCTTCTCTTCGTGCTGTGTAGTGTGATACAAACTAATAATCAAATCATGCGATGGCCAGGTCGGTCTATTTGTTTTAAACGTATTTTATTTTAAATTGGCATGATAATAACATACGTAATAACTTAAGGCAGAAGGTCTTTTAAGTAGAGACTAAATAAATTAATCGACTTGGTATTATATCGATCTCACAACTTTTTACGGCGAGACTTGGGAATTTTACAGAATGTTTTTGATGGCATCATTTTTATCTTAGGTCTCATCGAAATTAGACAAACATTTCAGTTGATGTAAAAATTGTGGACGTGCGTAACAAACTATCACGAGTTACGAAATAACCAATTGCTTATTATAATAACCTTACTGAATTGTAATAATATCACCAAAAACCATATTTCGTGTTCTCAATATAGGTTATTGAAGGGCAGTTTCCAAATAAGGTTTATTCTGGTCTATATGATAATAGCGACCCAGAAATATCAAATAGTAGTTATTATCGTCGAAATAGATTATTTGTATAGAGTCGTGTGGACAATTGCCACTATTAATCGCAGACTCGGACCGTGGGCGTGTAACCTTGAGTGACTAAGCCTTCTAGATGATCTAATAGGTACTAGATCCTTACATGACTATGTGCCCACTGTATAAAAATAACTTCGGAGTTCCTGCAGAGTAAAAGAAATAGAATCAATTAGCGTGTCTTAGCTTTTAATCTTTGCCTATGGGGTCAGGGTGTAATTATTTTTTTTATTTTTAGATTGTCTTAACAGTATGCAAATACAAAAATAGTTTACGTGATAAGTAAAGCTAAGCGGTAGCCGAATAAGAATATGAGCAAGTAAATCACGTTTAAAGGAAACAAACGATTAAAAATGATTAGAGTATATTAATTTCAGTTTTAGTTTTACATAATGTTTAATGCCTAATATTTGCATGTCTTAATGACAAAATATGTGATACTGTATTGTTTTGATAACCAACTTTAATACCATATTTTCTGCGAATAAAAATAATTTGAATTTGAATTTGACATAATTATAACGTACATATAATTAACAAGTAGGGTATAGTCTTAGTAGTTGGGTTACGGAAATACTGCAGATAATCTATGAAACACATAAAAAGTAGGTAGGTACTGTAACGCGAATCTCAATAACTATTGACTATCGAAAACCGGTTAACTATCGAATAATTTTGTTAGAAAATGTTATCAGCCCTCTAGCGAGACCGTAGGAACTATTTTTGCAGTACATTCTAAATGTCAAACTCGATACTACTTACTGTAGAGAATCGCGCTACTGGCACCTTGAAACAAACCGCATTTAATCAAAAGATGAACAACTAATAAACTCGTATAATTCTAAGTCTGCAACTACAAAGTCGGGGTAGCGTATTTATATTGCAGCTCGATTAAATGCGTCAGCTTTGATCACTGAGTCAATTAATAGGTCAAGGATAAGCCGGAGATGTTACACCCTTTCGCCGGCTATGATTTCGTTCCATGAACTCGGGAAAGCTTATTGCCATTTTAACGGGAACATTATTACCGTACTCAGAGTAATTACCGAGATTTTACTAACGAAAAGTAGTTTGGGAATCTTGCTATCTTTTGAATCCCATAATTATGAAACTATTTTATAGCTCGTAATGTGGTTCCTATGCCTCTGTAGTTGCGCAGCGATTGTGGGTTTCAATCCCGTACTAATACAATTTTTTGTACAATAAGCGGTTCTGCATTTGGTGGAACGTTGCTTCAAGTATAATAAAATTGCAACACAGGAACAATTCAATGCTGGCTATCTTTTTTGAATAGGCATAAAAGAAACAAAGACTTTTTCTCAGGAAACATAATAAGATCTACACATAACGAACCATTTTCACTTCAGCCAGTTCTCGAAAAACTATCTCGTATTTCTTGTACAAAAACAACAAGACTTAACAACCCATGTCTTACTTAGCATCCAGAAAAAAAGGAAGACGGACAGGCCGACATTTCGAAGCTAAGTAGCGACTAATCACAGGCAAAAGTTATTACCGAAATGAATGAAAACGGGCCCATTACAGTACTCAGACGGACGTATGCAGAGGCCCAAAACCACCATTTGCAATTTATCCTTACAAACTTCAAAAAATTTTATGACTTCTTGTTTTTACAAGATTTTACACCGTTCGGTGGTTTTTCTGTTCCATTTTAAGGTCTATCTAAATCTAGAGGTTTTCATTTGTATTTATGCTTCAAATAAAATAAATATGGACGGTAAAATCTTGGGTCGAAAAGCTAGGTAGACCCTAAAAGCCCAAAAAGAGAAAAGATTTAAGTCATATGACTTAAATCTTTTCTCTTTTGTAATAATAAGCAAAATAAAAGTATGTACATCTTTACTATAATAATAGGACCCTTAGACCTATGTTTTTTACTTGCAACTCTGTAAGTCTGAAAGTTTTTTACGTTAATAATATTTTATGACTCCATTCTCCAGGCATAAATTTTATCCAAATTATTTTAGTAATTAATCCGTGAAAACTGGACAGAAAGACACTATGACTTTTCAGTATCAGGTAATATTGGTATAGATTTGGTTGCTTATTAGCTATATTTCTGCCAACGTTGTTCTAGATAGATCCCGAGATAAAAAGTCAAAGTAACAAAAATGATAAAACAAATATATATTTAACTGGTCGTAGCAAAACTGAGAAAAAAACGTCTTTTATAATATCAGTGTAAATTGTTTCCGTATAATGACTTATTAGCAGAAACTGTCTTGTTTATTCAAATAACAATCTTCATAATTTGTTTCTTAATCATTTCGTTTCCAGGATTCCCGGCTTAATGATAAGAAAAGATTTAATTAAAACAACACGACAAGTTTTATGAAAGAATCGAAATTATCTAAAGACGAGAGTTTCTTCGCAACACATTTATTTACTCGATGAAATAAGTTTGCTTTCGCGGTTTATCTTCTAAGAACTTTAGTATTAGGTTAGCTTATATTATACCAACCGTATTAGTTAAGGTGGGTTTGTATTAACTTCGTAGGTGCGTATTAAACAAAAACTGTATATCTACTTTCCTTTTAGAATGTTTCTAAGTTATTTGTTGTTAAGTGAACGGTGAAAGCGTGAACTTTAAGCTCTAACTCAATGTTATTATTCTCTTTGTGAAAATTAAAGGTGGAACTTTAAAATTACTTTTAAATACTACGCTGTCTCCTTCAAGGGGATGTTTTCAAAGTTCTGCTAATATGACACCGTTTTATACCTTTTACCTGCAAACACAACAGTAAAAATAATGGTAATTTACCAAACTCGAGTTCAAACACCACAAAACCCAAATCAAATTAAATTTCTGTCAAACATTGATTAAAGATTGCCAAAGTTATAATGAATTAATTTATTGACTGTTTTGAAGTTAGAGTCTACCTCTTTAAGAATAAATAACGCAAATATTAATAGATAGACTTATTACTTCTTATGTTATTTTTGCTTTTGACAATAATTATACCGTTTTCATTTACCTTATTTCGTTTTTGGTCTAAATTAAACAAAAACCGTTGAATGACAAAATTATAAAAGCGTCCAAAATACTGACAAAGTAATTTTTGTTCATATTAAAAACAAACTTTTCACTTTACCGATAAAGCCGGCCACGCTTTTATAAAACTACATGCAGTAGGCGGTGCCATGTTTATACATTCACCGATTAATTTCCGCAGAACGCGATGAATGGTCGCTTATAGGTTCAACATTTTGTAAAATTTCATGACCGGGCTGAAAATAATTTTCCGAACTGTGGCATTTACCAGACAAACTATTCTAGTATTCTATACTAATAATATACATGAATGCTGTCTATCTGTCTGTAACATTTTTGCAGCCAATCCGCTTAACTAAATTTGATGTAAAGAGAGTTGAAGAATAGGGATCAAACATAACCTTTATAACTAACCTTATGAAAGGTTTTTTATTTTAGACAAACTACGCACGTCTCCAACTTTACATTAATAGTATAGGTAAATATTGCGACGAGTCAAATTTATCCTGATATTATAAAGATATTTTTCACAGCTGTTTCAAACTTAATTATTAAGGTAAAACTTAGTTATTAGGTCACACGTAAACAAGTTTATTCCGGCCTAGGTACTTTACGCTGCAAGACACAGCGTAGGAGAAAATGTGAACGTTAATTACAATTTACAATCGAGTAACATGCACGACTACTCTCTACGTCGTTTCATAAGATAACACAGATTTAGATGCACCGTCTGCATTTCTAACATTAGTACTGTGTGATATATCACGGATTTTCGTGTTAAACTCGTGACAAACTAATTTAGTGGCGTAAACATGTTAATTTCGCAGTACACGCGGTTTAATTTATTATTTTGAACAATTCATAGGAATTCAGTGATGTTTGATAGTAATTAAACATTGCAATTGGTTCCAGGATTTAGATTTTTGACCGCACAAATTACGGGAACAAGTCCGATTAGTAAAATTCTGCTAACTAACTAATTTTTTGAGTGCTTAAAGACACGCTTTTACAAACAAAGCCTTGCGGTTTAACTATTTATTTATTAAAACATATTCGATTTAGTGTAATTTCTAGGAAAAAAGCTCTAACTTCGAATAATTAATTTCAAGTTTTAGGAAATCCGGACCAATTACTTGGTTATTTATAGTAATAATATTGTTAAATCATTTGTAGGTATGCCGTTAACTGGTATTATGCATACCGGATCTGGGGGCACGGAAGTGCCCCCGCAAGTCGAGCAAAAAAAAGCGGCACGGCCGTAACATACTTTTCTCGAAGCAATTCGGGCTATATTTGACACCCCTATAATTTCGTTGTGGATAAAACAAGAAGCCTGGATTTTCAGCAACTAATTAGTCATTGTATAAACACGGTATATTTAAAATTTCAGTCAATTTGAACCAGTAGTTTAGGAATGACAACTTGTTAAAATTTTGAATTTTGTCACTCACTGATTCACTGACTCACTGACTCACCGATCATCAAAAGTCTAAGGTACTTCTAGCAGACTTAGAAGCTTAAAATTTAGAATACAAATAGGGTTTAGTGTCTTAATCATGGGAAAAATTTAATATTCTCTAATTTCGGTCCAGTTTTCTAAATACACCAACTGCAACAATAACTTTGTAATCCCATATAAATGTATAAGATTACAAGGTTACATTTGCAGTTAATGAATTATTATTACAGTAGAAAATAAAATAAATAGGTGTAAATAGGTACCTACTATATAAGACATAACGGGGGAGGGGGTATAGGGTGGATAAGGGTGTTTAGCCCATGAAACTGAACAACATTCCCATAGGAAAATATGTTGAATTATGAAAAAAAAGTCTTTCCATACAAATTGGACTTATGTTCGCTCTACAAAAAGAAGTGAGATGCCATCAAAAACATTCTGTAAAAACCTCAAGTCTCGCCGTAAAAAGTTGTGAGATCGATATAATACCAAGTCGATTAATCTATTTAGTCTCTACTTAAAGGACCTTCTGTCTTAAGTTATTACGTATGTTATTATCATGCCAATTTAAAAAAAAATACCTTTAAAACAATTAGATCGACTTGGTCATCGCAAGAAAACACAAATTCGCCATTAACATTTCAGGAGCATTAACTTATCGTCGTGCTGTATAGTGTGATACATACTAATAATTAAATCATGCGATGGCCAGGTCGGTCTATTTGTTTTAAAGGTATTTTTTTTTAAATTGGCATGATAATAACGTACGTAATAACTTAAGACAGAAGGTCCTTTAAGTAGAGACTAAATAGATTAATCGACTTGGTATTATATCGATCTCACAACTTTTTACGGCGAGACTTGAGGTTTTTACAGAATGTTTTTGATGGCATTACATTTACGTGAACTGTGATCTGTAATCTGTAAATGATTGACCTATTTCGAGTAGTTTGCATGCGATTTACATATTTACTTGCCCTATGCTCTTTTGAACTTCGACCACTGGGGAATTGAGCCTGGCAAAGGGCACACTGCATAACTTACGTTGACTTTTGGAACTCAAATCTGTAGCAGACTTGCGTGATTTCCTTGTGGGAAGCTTTTAAATTGCATCGATTATGTGTCTGCCATATTGGCGCTAGACACATTTACATCAGAATCTAGTTACATTCAGTTATAATCTAGACTCAATTTATTTCAAATCTCTAAAAATATTGAAAATGCATGTAAGAAAATTAACTTTTTACCGACTTCTAAAATGCAGGAGGAATGGCGTAGACCGATATGGAAAAATATTCTTCTAACTGTAATTTTTAGCTACAAGAAATTCATCAAGTCTATTGCTCTGAACTGTGTTACAAACTAGATACATATATTTCCAAGGAAATTAAAAAAACAAATTGATTTAAGTTCATCTTTTTCTATACAGGAGCAGCAATTCAGGAGTAAGTTCTAGATGGGAAAACTTTTATTGTCGTATTTAAGTGCAATGAAGATTTTCTTCAAAACGTAGATTAAATTGAATTGTATTAGGAGCACAAAGTATCTCAAACAGTCTGTTTACAAGATACAAAAAGTAATAGTACTGCAGTTGTAAAGTAATGAGTTGAGTTTCAAAAGTCCCAGCAGAGACTACGGGTACTACTCTTTTCAATCCTCTAATAGAATCTGAGCCGGATTCCTTTTACAATAATTAAACCTTGGTATTGTGTATTTGTGCATGTTATTGTTTGGTATCAAAATTTATTTTCCTCTTGATCTAATACGAGCGTGCTTATGGTCAATTAGTAAGTCATTTTGTCCAATGGTCATATCTATGTTTATTAGAATTATTTGTAAAAAAAAGCATGTAATACTCACGGGTTCCATCGAAGCGTGTGGCGATGGTATCGAGGAAGGTGTTCTGGGGCGCGAGCAGCCCCTTGCGCACGGGCATCCCCCCGCACCGCGCACCCCGCGCTCACCACTCCCCACCTAGAACAATAAACCTTGTTAGACATTATACTCTTCAATCGTCCTAAACAAACATCGACATTTTCCAATCCATTCAATGTTTACTTTAATTTTACTTTCTTAGGATCTTTATAAAAGTTTGGGGTAAGCTGCTTTCGATATAAATCTGCGACTACCTATAGAAAAGCTATTTGTATTCAGTGGACCAATAGCGGCGAGATTTTTCATGTCTCTCGTATTTTGCTCGCGCCATTTCCCGCATTTGTTGCCTCTAGATTGATGATGTGGAGTTTTTGGCCATTTGAGAATCGCAAATGGTGTCCGTTGTCCGTTAATGTTGTGTAAATTTAGTTTATAGTGAGCCTATGTCACCGGAAAAGCCGAAAATTGTAACATAACGGACCACAATTTTCCGGCTCGAGAGATTGGAGGATAAAACGGAACTTATATATCGACGGTCCCTACGTACAATAACCTAATTGGAAAACGCAAATTTTACAGGAGAGCGGTTTGAAGTTTCAAACACTTGTATCTCAAGTTCTATCAATCGCAGAGCTATGAAATTTTGCACGAAGTCTTTATTTGTTGTCTTTTATGAGAAAATAAAATAAAAACGTTAAAATATATTCATTTTATTTCAACTTACCTGACGATATTTTGATGGCTTTACCTTTATCTTTTACATTTTTCATTTTCTTTTTTGCGCGAGCGCAACAAGCCCGCATGTGGGAGTTACGGGGGAGGCGCGCGGGGGTGTTGTTGACTTGCCAATGTAAAAATTAAATGTCTTAACTCTCACTAGTGACATTTTACATTGGAAGTGTTGTAGTTCTGGGGTTTGTCGAGTGTTGATTTAGGGTAGAATTAAAGCATTTTTACTAATTTTTCTTTGATCAATCGAAAGTATATGACAACCGGAAGGTCACGGAAACAAAAAAGGCAAATCCCGTAAGTACCACTTGAGGGAATGTACGTAGGGACCGTCGATATGTTTGTGATTACTTATTTAGTACATTGTGATATTGCGGTCTGCTACAGATAATTAATTCACAAAAATACCCAAAGAGACCACGTTATATGAAAGGCGAGTCTTAATTAATATTTGTAATTACAAGCACTGGTCAGCAAAGTTATTTGTATCATTACTCGGTATAATAAACACAAAGGAGCGAAATCAACAAACACAAAGGACAAAGGAACGGTATATTGTGCACTTTTCATTCATTCAAAATTGTAGTTCGACTCAAGGTATTCATTAAAAGCGAATGATAAAAAGCGGCAGAACAAAGCTTAATGAGAGCAATCGTTCCCTCCCGGATCGAGATTCAGCGTTTTTGAACGTATAAAGCATCTACGTACACTACGTACAGTCATATCCCTGTGAACGTAGACATGTATTATGTAAATTAGGGTGCGAATTAATCAGACGGGATCTATTCATTTCGAAGGGCGTTTAACTATTGTGTACTTAACTATTATAATATTATGGCTTAGTAATAGGCTAGGTTATCGAAACATAGAAGAGCAAAAACTGTTGAAATATTCTGAGGTGTTAACTAACTTGGCTTTTGGTTTCGGTACGAGGACGTGTTACGGCCCTTGAGTGGTTCTCAAAGGCTAGGAAGACTATATAAAAAGTTCAAAGGCGCTCTCAAAGCCTTAAAAGGTGCTAGCTATGCTAAAGTTTGCGTTACTACGTGACACGAGTCATAACTGAACAAAAATAGAAGCACCTCGATGGACCCTAGAATCGGCAGAAAAGCGGAAGGGACAAGTATCAAAATGTAGAGGACCGACATCAAATACAAAAGTGGTCTTGCAATTTATTATACCGAGTGTCGACGGCGCCCCGAATTTTAGCGTGGGATGAAATAGATTGACTAACGACTTGTGAAAGATCTCAGGAAACTAAATGCAAATGGCTTATGTTTGTTATGGAAACCTATAGAAATAACATTTACAGCAATGGTGAATTATTATCCCGATTATAAACGCGTTTTGTTATGCTATTACGATTCTGAATGGCAAGCGCACTAAACGATAAAGTTCTACTAGCTTATAGACTAACCATCTAAGTTGAATCCGCTTTGAAATTGCCTTGGGTAAGTTTAGGACAAACGGACATTTTGGTTGATTACTTACGAACTTCGTCTGCTTATATCCTACTTCTTTAGTAAACTTATAACGTATACCTGCCTTCTACCTACTATCGCTAATTTGGCAGCAATTCCAGTCTTGATTTGTATATGAACAATGAGATCCTCATTCAATCTTTGAAGAGACGTTCAAATAAACATTGGCGCCTATTAACTAGTGTCTACATCCGTTGAGCAAACAAACGGTTACCGCCGGCTTACAATTTGCATATTATTTTGTTTTGTATAAGCTCCGTTGCTAACAGTAAGATCAATAAGTCAGGTTGAACACAGAAAATCAGTGTTGAGCTCCGATCGCTAGGAAAAAAACTGCACATTTTCTCACTGTATTCATTCATTTGATCTATGATGAAAACAATCAGTTCGTTGTGTTTCCTGTCGGCGTTTTACACTTATTGTGTCTTCAGTATTGCAGAAAAGTTTTAAAAAGATGTTTGCACAAATTCGAAGTATTGATAAACATTTTTTGTGAATACAATAATATTTTTGTTTTAACGTTGATGGAAAATGTAAAAACATTTTGTTGAGAAAATATATTTCTGTATTCTTAGTGTTAAATATTTGAGTAAAAGTGTGTGGTTTAATATTCATGTTTGTGTATGAAGAGGCTATTAAGTTAATAGGTATTTTATGAGGGGTTGTGAAGGCTTGCCCGGTGATGGTCGCAGTGGTAATCGGTTAACATCCGACAGGCCTGTAAATGAGTTTAAAACGGTGCTGATAAATAGGGCGTGAATATAACGGCTATTTTCAGTACGTGTTAGATATCAGCTTCATAATATATGAGATATTTAAGTATTTATATCTGCGGTGAATTTTGTTTTAACATTTAAGCTGCACAAGATTTTTTAACGTGGCGAAACTGAAATTAATTGTACAGCTTTAATGTTACACAAAAATTCTGTGTCTTTGTAATTTTCGGACATACAAAATTGTATATGTGGCAACTGTGGATTAGCATTTTCAATTGTAGTTCTAACAGTTCTACATGTTTGTATTATTATACGCTACGTACCTATGAAAGTTTATTATAGGAAAACAATTATCACTAAATATAAATGCCATCAAAAACATTCTGTAAAAACCTCAAGTCTCGCCGTAAAAAGTGGTGAGATCTATATAATACCAAGTCGATTAATCTATTTAGTCTCTACATAAAGGACCTTCTGTCTTAAGTTATTACGTATGTTATTATCATGCCAATTAAAAAAAAATACCTTTAAAACAAATAGACCGACCTGGTCATCGCATGATCACACTACACAGCACGACGAGAAGTTAATGCTCCTGAAATGTTAATGGCGAATTTGTGTTTTCTTGCGATGACCAAGTCGATCTATTTGTTTTAAAGGTATATATATTTTTTAATTGGCATGATAATAACATACGTAATAACTTAAGACAGAAGGTCCTTTATGTAGAGACTAAATAGATTAATCGACTTGGTATTATATAGATCTCACCACTTTTTACGGCGAGACTTGAGGTTTTTACAGAATGTTTTTGATGGCATCTCACTTCTTTTTGTAGAGCGAACATAAGTCCAATTTGTATAGAAAGACGTTTTTTTTTCATAATTCAACATATTTTCCTATGGGAATGTTGTTCAGTTTCATGGGCTAAACACCCTTACCCACCCTATACCCCCTGCCGTTATGCCTCATATAGTAGGTACCTAATTACACCTATTTATTTTATTTTCTACAGTGATAATAATTCATTAACTGCAAATGTAACCTTGTAATCTTATACATTTATATGGGATTACAAAGTTATTGTTGCAGTTGGTGTATTTAGAAAACTGGACCGAAATTAGAAAATATTAAATTTTTCCCATGATTAAGACACTGAACCCTATTTGTATTCTAAATTTTAAGCTTCTAAGTCTGCTAGAAGTACCTTAGACTTTTGATGATCGGTGAGTCAGTGAGTCAGTGAATCAGTGAGTGACAAAATTCAAAATTTTAACAAGTTGTCATTCTTAAACTACTGGTTCAAATTGACTGAAATTTTAAATATACCGTGTTTATACAATGACTAATTACTTGCCGAAAATCCAGGCTTCTTGTTTTATCCACAACGAAATTATAGGGGTGTCAAAAATAGCCCGAATTGCTTCGAGAAAAGGATGTTACGGCCGTGCCGCTTTTTTTTTGCTTGACTTGCGGGGGCACTTCCGTGCCCCCAGATGTATGAACTCTCCGGGCTCCTCCTATAATAATGTCTATTGAGTATAACTAATCCCTAAATCCCTAATTACAATTCCCGCTTTGTATTTTCATATGAATTCGGTATACTTAATCTAGAGGTCGTTGAACCTTTAAAAGTATCCGCTTAACGACTCAAGGTTACTCTGTATTGTTGTAGATTAGAATCTCAAGTTCTCACAAAGTAAATCAAAGTAAGTACCATTAGAATACGACCCAAACACAATGTATTATACAATTCTACACAAGTATTGTAGAAATATGACATCAAAGTATACAATATAAAGGGTGCTCTTTTTGTAACATTTGGTGTTAGTGAGATTTTGTTAAAGAAAATACTGTTATTTTTGCTTACCAACGGGTGGGTGCTTTTATTTTGTAATCATATATTTTGTACCGATTTAGAAGAGAAATAGTATATACTTAAAGTACGCAAATATAAATTGTACAAATTCGCATATAAGATACTAGCTGACCCGCGCAACATCGCTTGCGTCACATAAGAAAGAATGGGTCAAAATGTTGCCCGTTTTCGTAACATTTCTTATTGCTACTCTGCTCCTTTTGGTCGTAGCGTGATGATATATAGCCTGTAGCCTTCCTCAATAAATGAACTATCTAACACTGAAATATTTTTTCAAATCGGACCAGTAGTTCCTGGGATTAGCGCGTTCAAACAAACAAGCAAACAAACAAACAAACTTTTCAGCTTTATAATATTTGTATAGATATACTAGACTATAGACTTATATTATTGGCACCTACCGTTGAACGTTTCAAATATATTATATTCATATGGGACTTCAAAATAACAATCCATTACTAAGCTTAATCTATACAACCTTGGTAACAAATAATACGAAGTGATTGCTTCGATTCATAAAAGTATGAAAATCAAAAAATCATAATCCCCTTGACATAGATATTTTATGAATATCATCTAATTGCTTGGTGCGGATCCGAAGTTTATTATTCCTTCCAATTCTAACTGCGCAAATAATTAAAATAATATACAAAAACTGAATTTTATTACGAGCCATGTTGTTTGAGAAAACATCGTGAATATTATCTTGGGGAATATAAAAATATAATCGGTTATAATATGCAGTATATTTTTAAATGAAGACCTTCCGTTGTTGAAATTTCAGTTTTCTTCCATCTTGGTTATTTTGTTATTCTCTCATATTAATCAGCTATTGCTTACTACATAATTTACGTAGCCGTATCTCTTTTATGTAGCGGGATGAAAGAAAAACCAACTATAACATAAAAACAAAGTTTGCTCTCATAATCTACCTTCATATATCGTACTAATATAAAGTATAGATTAGTTGCCCGGTAACAATGAGTCTTTCGTAAGTATCCTTCAAAGTCATTAACCACAAAAGGCAGTTAAGTTGATAAATAATGATAAGTGTGGGTCATATAGTCCCATAATATCGTAAATCGCCCGACGCTTGTCCCTCCCAAGTATCGAATATCGCTTATATACATTTATATTTGTTATAAAATGGTTATTGTTTTAGGAAAGGTTTGCAACGGCCGAAAGCTGTTTTCATAAGAAATCGTTAATGAGTAATAAGTACAAGTTCTAAAAGGAAATAGCGACGAAGTTATTAAGTGCTTCAGAATTTGCTTGTAATTTCTTAGTACTCGCCTAATTAATGGGAGAGGAAAGCAATCCTAGAATTCTATAACATGTCTATATTTGTACAAACTTACAGAGGGTAGTAAAAGTACTCAGGCCTAATATCATGACATGATAGTTTGGTGAATACATTAGCAATTGCTCTGAAAGGGGGCTATCTCTATGATAAGGCAGACCCCTCAATTTTATCACACAAATGAGTAGTATTTCATCATATGGGATAGATAACCTAATTATACATAGTAAGGTCAGCTAGTCAAATCTAATAGAACAATGGAAGTCGCAATTACAAAAGCCTGATAAATAAAATGCGACTGATTCAGAAATAGCCCCAAGCTACATACCTATTTATATTTGTTGAATTATATTGCGGCTCTAAATGTCGAAAGGTTAATTGTTTATGAAGTAATTCCCGATTATTGAAAAATGGTTTCGGTCGAGGGCCTACGAACTTCTGCCTTACGGCTAACTGTTGTAGATCTGTTGTACAATAAATCCTCGCAACGTTCTACCTAGTGATAAAGTGTTCAGAGTAATATAAAATAATGTACAAACTTTTTGTATTAAAACTTTCCCTTCGCATTTAAGAAACATGGTGTATTTGCACATCAGCGACACCTGTGTTTCACAAAACATGCAACTCACGAAGAAAGTTAAATTTCCTTGAATGTCCCACTATAATCCCGTTTATGTCATAAGTTTGTATTACCAGCACAATTTTAATGGGATTTGTTACATGAATCTTATGGGAAATGGTTTGGAAAGGCGTTACGAATTCCAACACATTGCTCAAAGTTTGGAGAACAAAACTGTATGTGAGACGAAGTCAGACCGTACCCGGTTGTGTCGGACTGAAATTACTAGTAAGGTTCCATGTACAAAAGTTTGATGTATGTGATGTGTTAGTAGGTATATTGATTTCGGAACTCACGCTGAACTGAATGCAATGAAGGATAAAAGAAAGGATATTATGGACCAGCGCTTGTGTCCTATAACCAATCAAACGATAATATGATAATGAAATAGTATTAAATAAGATTTTATTACATACGTGCCGCCTTTAATATACACTTTCTCAACTGTGAAGAGTTCTTGTCACCTGTGTTATTCATCTTAATATTCTAAACATATTTTGGGGACATGGTAAGGTACAACCTGCAGGTAACGTGCCCCACGAATATATGAAAGAAAGCAGTCCTATTCATGAATTTTAATAAGATCCGTTGGCTAAGTGGATTATTTATGTGGCAAGGTTTTTACGTCGAGATTCTCATTACGTAAGCGTAAATCTTGTAGTATGTCTAATTAAAGCTCTTATTTAAGGTGACCCATAAAATGTACTGAACGGCGTTAGAATACTACAGCCTTCCCACTTTACCATAAACTTTTTATGTTTCATAAATGCTGTGGCAGTAAATATGAATTAATGGTTTTCCGAGCTTACGTTATGCTCTTTTGCTATCCATTTTCTTTCACTTCGCATAAACGGGATGTGTTGAGTTTGCAGATTGAACAATAAACGTAAGAATAAATCGAATCTCATTGTTTTAATTAATTGTTATTGGTTTAAGATTTTGCTCTTTGGTACTGGCGTATTTCTATAAATATATATCTCTTCTTTTAGAAAATAGTTTTGTCTTGTCAGATTAAATAACTGACTATAAGGTGAAGCAAAAGTTTTACACCATTCATCACAACAATTCCTTTTCTATTTAAAACACTATCAACTGTCCTTTAAATTCATGAATCAATTTCCAAGCAGCAGACAGGCTACTGTTGACAAGGGCCTTAATTTAAAATGCAATTGGGTAGCCACCACTAACGCATGCTTAATGAATCACGAACCGAAATTAAGACCAAACCGCAACCCTTGTACAGAAAAAGGGCTTGGCGGGAAACCACACATTAAAAAAGAAAAGAAAGCTCTCGAAATAAAAAAGATTGCATACGATGTTACTGGCTGAATAGTAGCTTCCATTCGCAGTTCAAAGCAATTTTATTTAAAAAGAAATCATAGCATGAACCTAAATAAAGGCCGTAACACACATGTAAACTAGAGCCTTTCAGTCTTCATTGTATGAAACTATTAATGACAACATAGATCATAAGGGAGTTATGATAAAATATAAGTTCTATCCTCGTTTTGTGAGTTCTATTGACGCCTATCAACTAGAATGATCTTTGAACATAAACGACAGCTTAGTCGATTTTTGAGTATTATAAGCGTAGTTTAATCGCAAATCCACGTCAAGATAAAGCTCTATAAAAGGGTGACAAAAACCGATGCAGTGGCAGGGTGACAGAATATGTGTTCTACGATCTTAAATTCGAAACAGCAGTCAGGCCATTACGAAGCACTATCAAGCCACTCTCGACAATTCATTCATATAGAATTGAGTTCATTCAGTGCCCTCATAGTATGTGTCAAAAGATTTTTATTTCTTGTAGTTCTAGGTATGAAAAGGCGAATACTTAGGCAGTACAATGAGTTCCTAATTGCGCTACAGAATGTACTCTCTGTCCCTTGATTCGTGACTAATTACAAAATAATTGTAATGAGCCATTAATGAGCTAACAATGTCGCAATAAGGTGCGGAAAGCCAGTAAATCTTTTGAGATTACAAAATCAAACCTACCAAAGCTTAACAATACTTAAAGAGATTCACGCTGGACAAATTTCTGACATCAGTTCCATTCCATTATTCAGCATGAGTTCAGACATACTTTACTTGAAGCTTCGTTTGTTTTAATATAACATCAGGCAATGAAATATTTTTTTAATGCTATACATCTTTTACGCTAAAGTTTCAATTTATTTTTTATTATTCTGAGATTTAAATCAGATTTTACACAACCCCACTATACAAAATTCATTTTTATTTCCAAGCAATTTTGGGATCAAAACATTTTCGCATCATTCTCTCGTAAATGTACCGGCACAATGCATGGAAGCACAATATGTCCCGAGCGACAAACAGGGAACTAATTTTATCAGATCAACTGTCAATATTTCGGCCCGAAAATGGGATTGGAGGAAAACAGTTTCGACAATAGGCTGTACTGTTGTTGTAAACTTGTGCGCAAATACGAAACAAGGATAAAAACCTTTTAATTCCATTAAAAATGTAGGTACGAGTTTACGAGTCCACGTTTTTCATGAAGCCATTTCAAGAATAACTAAAAGGGTTGTTCGAGACACCATTTGCAAATTATACTCAGTTGAAAGAATTTCTATTTTTCGGTGTAAAATAAAAACAGTATATCTTGACAGAGTTAATTAGAGAGGGTCCTTGTTCCTTGGAGCTTTTGTAATGACCGATAAATGAGTTTATACCACACGGCCTTAATTTGTCATTTCTGATTTAATATGAACATTATTTGCAGCTGGTGCAAATTGATTACGATTCAAAAACCACAAGCCATCTCTGATTAATTATAATAAAATGGTTCACATAAATTTTATGAATCGCAATGCGGTTTGTATCAACACAACAGGCTCTGAATGTACTAGTACTATTTTTACGCAAAAACCAGGAAAGATAACGTAAATACGTTTTGTAATGTCTTGTGTGTTAGTATTTTTTTGTTTTTATGATCTAATAATTTAAGAATCCAATTCGAAGAAACCCGCACGGCGGTAGGCATGTGCTTTTCATCAAAATTTCATGAAAGTACGAAGTGAAATTTATATTCGACATTGAACTGAGAGAATTGTGACTGAAATAAATAAAATGGAGTGGTTCCGAGTTAAAAATATTGTACTGTTATGATAATATTACGATGCATTTATGTTCGTATTATGAGTAAAAGTTGCAGATATGAATGTGTTTCCCTCCGGCGTTTTATTTAGATCGTGGACGTTCAGCGCGATAAGTAATATAACGTCAGACTGGTATGTATGCGCTCGTAGCTCTTACGTTTTATGACGTAGCTAAATATAAATGATAATACCGAGTTGTGAAAAATGTTCACGCTCATGAAAGTTACGTTATCTTTGTTCTGATTACGACTTTTTATATGGATAATATTCGTAGTTCCAGCGTAAATTGAAAACCTAGATTTGTATTGTTTGAATTGTAGTTAATCCGCTTGTCCACGAGATCAAAATGAAAACTAACATTAGTAATATGAAATATTTAACATTTATTTTTGTCCAAGCGTCCCAGCCATGTTTGCAAAGGAAATATTTCCCTTTATAC
Organism: Anticarsia gemmatalis; assembly: GCF_050436995.1. NCBI lineage: Eukaryota > Metazoa > Arthropoda > Insecta > Lepidoptera > Erebidae > Anticarsia > Anticarsia gemmatalis. The sequence goes on along the minus strand of NC_134748.1, from coordinate 6,226,788 downwards.
TAACAGAGATTCTTTTCCTCGACAAATATTTACGAAAACATGAAAGTTAATAGGAAAACTGAAGAGGTCCCGCTTTAAAGTTTTTGGTGCTCCAAAAGCATGCATATTCAAAGAATACGCTTTTATTAGCTCGAATAAATCACAAGCTTTGTTTGTTCCTCCGGGAAGCCAGAAATCCGCAAGATATTACCAAAGTTGTCCCGCTGGGGACGCGTTGAATCTGTATAGTTGCTAATACTGTTTTGAAAACAAGATAGATTTACGGACTGTTTATAATTTCAATAATCTCATTCTACTCAAATTATAAATGCAAAGGAAAAGGCCCGGATGGAAAATCCATTACTCAATCATGGCGCTGAACGGTTTTGAGAGTAGACAAGCGGAAAGTGTGCCACGGCTAGCACATTTTCGCGTTAAAAAATGCACAGTTACGGAAAAAACAGGCCTCGAACACACGGACAGAGCCGCGGGCTACAATGAATAGAATTCAATACATTTTTGAAACGGCACTAAATTGTGAAAGTCACGCGAATTTGTTGTTGTGACTTGTATATAAAATAACGTGGAATGTACGATTTTATTAATGTAACAGTTCACTCACGCGCTAAATACAACGCTTTACAAAACGCAGACGTAAACATTTTATCTTTTCATTTCATTTATCTTAATTAGCTTCCTTTTCCTTCACTTGGTTCAAAAACTTAGGAATACTTTTTATTCACAGTGATAATGCAAAATGCAAAAGCAATTTTCTTCTTTGTACACTAATTTGGTTAAATATTTCGGTGAAGCTTGGTGAAGTTAATTAGCTCGTTCACGGGAATATTATCATTGCTTTATATTATAATTTTGTACATAAACATAATGTTGCTTTGTAACATAATGGGCTGTTTTGTGTCTCATGTGGCTTTTATGATACCAACATTTCAGCTTTTTCAACGTCTCTATCTTTAAAGCAAAATCTAACGATTAGCCTCTTTTTAGTCAAGAACGTTCACAGGTAAAATACTATTAATATAGATCGGTAAATAGCAAAGTAAAAAGTAGTAAAGATAGCACATCTCGTATTGCTTGGCTTGTAACATCGCCATGAGCAAATATAACAAAGCTTAGAACCTCGGTAATTAAACTGCAGTTATTATAATAATATTATTATCAAAACTGGTAGTTTACCAAAATATTAGACATCATCTCGCGAAGGATTAAACCGTAGTTTTAACAAAAGTTATTTAAAATAATCTCACTCAGCGCGCTAAACTGAGCACTAAACGGCTACAGTATAAAATAATACTTCCACAATTTATGCGGAGACGAAAATACATAGAACGAAAACATCTCAACTAACAACTAGAAATGTTTCTGTTTATATTTAAATGTATATTATGTTATAATATGTATCGTACTATCTTACTAACATTATAAATGCGAAGATTTGTGGAATGGATGTATCTATGTTTGTTACCCTTTCACGCAAAATCTACTTGACGGATTTTAATAATCTATACTAATATTATAAAGCTGAAAAGTTTGTTTGTTTGATTGTTTGTTTGTTTGAACGCGCTAATCTCAGGAACTACTGGTCCGATTTAAAAAATTCTTTCAGTGTTAGATAGACCATTTATCGAGGAAGGCTTTAGGCTATATAACATCACGCTACGGCCATTAGGAGCGGAGTAGCAACGGAAAATGTTACAAAAACGGGGATATTTTTTTTCATTATTTCTTATGTGACGCAAACAAAGTTGCGCGGGTCAGCTAGTATTTGATACATAGATAGTTTATTACCTTGATTAACACATAGGCTACTTTTTACCCCGTGAAGTCTTCTCATGCAGATAAAGTCGCGGGCAATTATTATAATAACGAGGGAAATTCAACTTCAGCTAAGTGCGCGAGTCGCGTGAATTTCGTGATTAAGTAGTAGTATCTAAGTACTTATTATATCGTTTAGCGCACGCCTACTACTTTACTGTATAATCATTAATATTCACACAGTGTGTTCCCTAGAATATCTTCTGTTATTTCTCGTGGGTGTCGTCAGGGCTGTAAGGTGAGTAGAGCGAAATTGTATCGCCTCTCGTCTCGTGATTGATGAGCTTCAATCTGTAGACGAATACTGAGTGTCTTTAGCTTTTCCTTTACGGTTTTAAAACTAATGATTCCGTTTGTTTTGAGGAAAACAAAGACACGTGACTTCCATCCAATTTTCTAATAAAATTCCCAAGATTTATTGACGTTGATAGAATATAATAGATTCTTAATAAAACATATACTTATTTTTAAATAATAAGAGACAAACTAATCGAAAGTAACTGCTGATGTAATATTAAAGGCTTATAAAATTTCCTTAAATTTTCTGATTCGGGGATCAGTCGCAGTCAGTCATTATGCAATCGTTCTCCCTATTTAACGTTTTAAACACAGAGAACAATCATTCTCTCCGACTAGCAACCATGTGCATTGTACATAGATGTATTTAAGATGCAATCACAGACGGATACACTCAGCTTAAACCACTAAGTTGTTACTCAAAGGCTCTGACTACGTAAGCGTCTGTATTGACTCATTATCTTAATCACCGAACAACTCCCACTAAGTGTTTTGCAATAAGATATCTTAGAAGTTAATAGAAATTCTAAATTACGCACAAATAGACAACTCCTTCACTAAAATTTGTTTTTGTGTCGCGGGGTTTTTTATAAACATACGGACACAAAGTACAACCCGTAGTGCAATTTTCTACAATCGGTAGAGTCGACTATCAAAAGTTGCTAAATTGTACCGCTAAAATAGTTCTTACGTAGCCCGGTAGAGGCGTTTAACAAATTTTCGTATTTTTTTTTTGATAGCTAGCCAGTTGTCGGTAGTCGTTTGTAGTAGAAAATCGAGCTACTGTAACGACTATTTGTAGGTCGTACAAATATTTGTTCCGTGTGGGAATCGAGCCCACGACCTCCCCATGCTCTGGTAGTAGCGTGGCATCCAGCTTAACCAATGCGCAACGGAGGCCTCAAAATTCAGTTATTTTCACTAGCATTCGAATGTGAACATAAACAAGTTTAGTTTGATATTAATAACGTTATTGGCTCGGGAGTTCCATTTCACAAGCATTCTTGACTTCGCCTTATTCTCATATACTTGATTACGTACTTTTGTAATCCTCGTCATACAAAACACCTCCGAAGGGATGGACGTGTCAGCTCTCGTTTCTATAGAGCCATCGACTTTATTAACGTGTACGCCTGCCAGGATTTGTGCCGTAGATTACAAAGCTTTGCGAGATATGGAAAAAAAGATTTGATCTCGCACTTACTTATATGAAGGAAAAAACGATATCAATCAATATACTCGTAATAAAAGGTTTTTGTGTGTAATGAAATATTAATATGTGCGTTTCAATTAATCATAAATTATTGCATAGTTATTCAATAACAACATGTCTAATGATAAATATGGAATTAGATGCCGCATTAGCAAACTAAAAGAGGCTTGTTGTATTATTATAATAGTATCAGCCCAAAGTTAACTAGTTATCAGATAATATCGTAGTTATCATATAATAAAGTTGGCTTCATTAACTTCTTAATAGCCGACCGAATTTGAAAATGTGTCGTACAATGTAATATGTCATACAAAAAGCTTTTACACATAGACATAATATAAAGTCCTGCGCTGTCTGTAGCGGCCAAAGACCTGTCTCCCGAACGTTGACATTTCACTTTATTTTTAGACGTTAAATCTGCGTGTGAAAAAGTGAAGAATAAATCATTGTCTTTAAGCCGGACGAAAAAATGTAAACATGCAACAGGAATGACGCACTCTCTCAAACTTAGGCTGTTTCGATTTGTGTCAAAGCATTTTAATTTATATGTATTTTATTGTTACTAGCTTTCCGACAATGGCTTTGCCCGCGTGAAATTCCATCGTCTTCTGGAGGATTTTTCAAAAACCCTCTTTTAGTGCTCCTCTACACTTTCTAAGGAATATTCAAAGCAAATTTTAACTTTCAACACTCAGTAGCAGATATTGATGATTGATTTCAATGAATTACTTTTTATAATTCTAGATAAGTACTGTCTCACTGGATAGAACCGCTGCTATTCAGAGAAAAAAGCGTTTGAACTAGATTCAAAATGAAATCAAAGCTTTTAATTAATATTAATATCGCTGCTATTATACTGCGGGTTGTTGTATATTGATTTGTAACCTGACATCACTACACGTAGAACGCTCATAGTTTCTCCAAACTTCCAATTTATGATCGCAGTTTAATTGCTGTTTCATATTCAAACGATTACTTCTAATTGTTGATTGCGATACAATTTTGTTTGTAAACAATTTAGGCTACAAATGAACCGAACAGCAATTGGAAGCTTTACAAACATTCAGTTTAAAACGTCCAGAATGCTGCACAATGGAACTTGCCAATCTCAAACGGTACATGAAAATGCTATTTACCAATATACATATAAACATTAGCAGAAAAATGGAATCACTGCACTTATGATTCAAATATTTCCATATCTGTTCAGCCGTAGTGTTCTCCGCTATAAAAGCAAAGCGAATTTCAAAGCGAGACCGATATTGAAAATTCCGTTCATACATTTGAATGGAGTTTCTGCGCTGGTAAGAAAACAATTGAATAAGTTGGAAACTATCTTTGTCAGTATTTTGTGAAAACTGATTTTGTAAAATGGCATTATTCATGATTGGCTATCTCTTTATTTTTGTTGAGACAATTTCGAACGTTTCTTTCTGCGATGTTTCAAGTATTTGATGTTATTGATTAAGAAGTGTGAAGCGTGATACTTGTGAATAGTCTATTAGAAATTAAGAAAGAATACCTACCCAATGCAGTCTTCCAAAATAGATAAATATTGTACCGTAGGTGAAGGTAAGTGCTGTACGTCGTTTAAAAAAAAAAGATCAGCTTAAAATGTTCTCTTGCGAAACTACACTCTACAAACATTCAAAATTTCTTCATAACGTAAGTACGTAAGTATAATTATAGAAGAACACATGAAAAGACACGTGTCAGTAGCAAGCGCACCTGTGTACGTGTAATAGCTTGTAATACATGTGTCAACTACTCGAGTAGACAGCGTGCCGTTTGTACTACCAACTTGCGTTATAGGGTTTGACCACAACGTTCCCAACTTCTACCACATAATAATAGTGAGCTCAAACGTACAAAATAAGAAGAATTAATCTGTATAAATTGAATTAAAATAATACGCGCATAACTAAAATGGATGGGATTAATAAACGGAATGGGAACAACTGGATAAAAGTGTACTATATCCGGACAAAACTGGGCCTCTAGATTAATATACGAAAATCAAAAACAGACACAAGACTGTTTGTGGTTAAAGTACTACGAAATGGCTTGACCGATTTAAAAAAAAATATTTGCTTTTAATCTTTCATGCTTTTTCTCAATTTTTATTTTCCAAGCAGATCATTAACATGGCAAAAGGTTCGCACAAGTCAGTCAGTATTGTGAATAAGCTCTAACTTATCAGTTACTATAGACAATACAACATTTAGTGTAAACACAGACAATACATGCTAATACACTCATAATTATTGCAATATTCCATTATAACAATGCTGTGCATGCTCATGTAAAGTCAAACTCAATTAATTATTGCAAGTGTATGTATGCGTTTGATTCACCGAGGCGAGAGCGAGCATACCGCAACCAATTAAAGTAAGGGAGATCAAATCAGTATTCCGGCGTGTCTATCAAATCCAATACTGTTTCATTACTACAACAGCCTTTGATTTCAAACAGCACAGGCGATGTACTCGTAAATATTAACATCACAAAGCCAATCATAGTTTTCCTCGGCCAAAGTAAAAGTACTTTCTTTCATTTCAGTCCAAATGAAATGGATACTGGAGTAATTAATTGATGATGCCGAGGGCTTCTCTTTACTGTTTTTTACATTTTATATCTTCACCGAGAGAGCAGTTACAATTAATTATCGCACTGTTTATATTTCTTGCTTTGTTTTCGTAGCTTTTCGAAAGCTTCAGTTAACAAATTCACTATTTAGAAATTTGCAGAAGTTATAAATACTCCAACGTTACTTCCACTTCTATTATATTTCGTTTAAAAGCATTAATTCTTCCCATGAAATGTTATGCTGTAGCTGGAAATAGTGTGATTTATGTACGCGTAATATAAGCGATAAATCTTTAAAGTCATCAGTCATCGGCCGGAATCTCAGCAAGGAACCAAAGTAACACGAAAAATAACAAATTGAAATATGTGTCTAATATAGAAACGGAATGGGAATTGTGAACAAGCCCCAGCTGGGTAATACGACTAATGTCGTAATGTTTCTGTAATTCCTCAGACTCATACGTCGGCGCTACCGCTCGAATCTCCCTTAATCCCTCAATACAGGCTTTGTGAGTTTTCCATCTCATAATGTTGCTAGATAACACGCAGTTACTTTTATTATCTCCGTGCGCCATTCTCCAAACAGGTATTCTGTGTCATAAAAACGGAGTATAGTGGGTAATTCAGGTAAACGATCGACTTGTTTCTGAACGCCAATACGAATAAACTCAAGGTAATATCATTACATCTCCGTAAAACGGTTACCTACTGTTACAAATTCAATAAGGCCAAGTAGAAGTCAACATAAACACACAATATGGCACAAACTCAACACTAATTGTTCTAGGAATATCTATTTCTTACGGTCAGAATTGTTTTCCCATAAATATATAAGTTATTCTATTAAGGTTTTTCATTTGCAGTTTCTGAGAATACAGACGACCGTGATTCTCGCAACTGCCCTCATTCTTGACCGTGGGTAGTGGCGAGTCACGTGTAACATGAAACAAGATACTCATAACAACAAACGATTCTTGTAAAATAAACAAAAGACAATATGTCCGATAGCAATTAAATCAATGAAAACTAGAAAGCTATTCGTTGGAAACTCCTATAAAGCGCCTGAGGGGATAAATCTGGGAAAGCCTTTTAAAAAACAAAAAATGAGTTCCACGCGGGTCACCGTTTCCAACCTTTTGTGAAATGGATTGTAGATATATTTTTTCTACGTACCTTCGTAATTCCTTCTTATAAACTTTTATATGACATTGATGTCGATATTTGTTTACAGACTAACCTTTTGTGGACTCTGATATAATCCTGTTCATATGAGAAGGAAATATAAAAATCGACGTTTACTTATTGTTTTTTGTGCCCTAGTAATGTCCTCTCCTGTTTTAGCCACGAGCGTAAATCTATAGGTACCTACACACTCATTCACCGTCACATTATTTATGTTAATAATCTCATTTGAGTCGGAATTATCATAAGATCACTTAAACTGTCTAGAAAATGAACTGGAGTTCAGAAAAAAGGGCTACCTAATGACAAAATTAGCATGAAACTAATTTTACCGTTAGCGTTTTGCTCTTAGTATGATATTATTTTCCCTGTCTTTTTTGCACGTTCATTTGACATTTATGTTCGTAGCTACGTTACATACAGATCACATCTACAGATTGGATAGTAAAACGAGACGTATTTTGAAACCACATAACATATGATATTTACGGCGGCACACGAAATAAATGTCAACGCATCTTACACTCCATGTACCCGGCCGTAAGTGTTAAAGGAATTGGGTCTAGACTACATTATATTTATACGACACTAGCGATAAACTGCAAGCCTACGAAATAACCAATTTCCTCAAATTGTCTTTTAGAACTTGGCCGAGATGATGGCAGCTGACACGCACTACTTATGGAGTTAATGGAAAAACTTCTTATAAGCTGATGTACTACTTACTTTATATCACACAAAAAGTGTAAGTTTTAAATGTCTGTTAGATATATAACATACGCGAAAACGTATACAACGCAGCCCTACCTGTACCGGGAACAATAAAATGCAGATCAGTCTCTGAATTGTTTGTACGTACATAATTTACCGCGTAAGCCGTATGTAGGGGAAACAACATTGGCTGTTATTATTTCTTTGATCTCGGTCTACTCGCTTGCCACTATATAGGAACAATTTAATTCTTCAATGTCGATTGCACGCGGTCGGAATGATACGAAGCGTATCTCCGCCCTTTGTTATCAATAAGAAGTTGCACAATAAGCTTTTCAACTTTGTTACGACATCTTGAATATTATTCTTTATTGTATATTGAGTCAAATGACGTCTTACGAAGGCTTATAAAGTGCTTGATATATTTGTATTTTATTGTTCTTCTATTCAGTCTACTTCTACACTTGACAGAAGCTTTTGTCACGAGCATATTCAAATTGGTATTATTACGTAATAAATAATATGGTTTCTTGCAGTAATTAACCTCTTTCGAGAAGTTAGTACACGAGACAATAAAGCAGAAATAACAACCAGTTACATGAAATTTACATATTTCACATTAACTGCATAATTAATATTGTCTTAACACACTGAAACACTTCGTTTCTGCATCACTACTTGAAAGAAAATTATCTTGTATTCTACTCAAAAGCTAAAAGGGAACAGCTCTTTGAAACTGGCATATAATTTACCCCATCTGATGCACTTCTTGAAAAACTTTTTATGCGGAATTGATGTAAAAACTGTTTGTGCTAATCTAGATAAAGTAGCGCTTTTGTGTTTTTCTCGCTGTTAATTTTAAGCCAGAACAAAATAGAATTATTTTAATTAGTAGCTACTGTTGTTACGAGGCTATACGTGTATGCACCTAATTTGTTATTCCTAAATATATTTTAAATATATACTTTCCACTGTGCTGGTTTTACTAATGAATATTTTTACTATTTATTTTACTATTATACTGCAAAGAAGCTTATTATAACTGTTAAGAAGGCATGATAATTTATCTGATTCAGCATATACCTACCATTTGTATGCATCATTTTCATCAGAAAATATCGTGGTATTTTATGAAAATTGGTATTTATCCCTTGTTTGTTTTTATTATTCCAACAGGATTCAATCTTTAATGTTACGGCACTGTTTTCATCAGAACTTTTCCATTCACAGTAGCGTTAGCTTGAAGAACACTTACAAGTTTTTCGTGATTTACGAGTTAAAAGTTGTGTTTGTTTGGTTTCTCGGTCTTGAAGACTTAAGTCAGAATTTACTGCCTCGTCTCGTTCGAACTGCACTCCGTTCTCGATTCCTTCTTAGTAACAATTGCTTTAGAATTTACAGTGAGTTCAGGAGTTATTGAAAAGCTTTTGTTATGGATCTCACTTCGATATCGCAGTGTAAGAGAACATTTGCTATAAAATATTTTATTAGAAAAGTTGTTTACCAAGGTTTACGTTTATGTCGCAAATGCAAAAGGACGTTTTTATACCGAGAGGTCAAGTAAAGAGGTAAAGTGTTATGCAACGTAGATCAAAATTACGGATTGTTGAAAACTTTTATTTACCTCTAATAAACGTTTAATCTTCTTTCTGAACACATTTTTTTTAAGAGCAACCTTTTCAGATCTTCGAAAACCTTTTAATACTTAGTGAAAACTTAACAAATATTTATTTTGGTTGAAACAACATTGAATCAATAATCCATTAAATTCTATCCTCGCACCGTAGACCAACCCACAGACAAAAAAAATATTTATATTTTAAAATCTTGAACAATGCGAATTTAATTTTAAAATGTCTGGCTTATTCATTTCTATTTCCCAAAGCGATGTCATGTAGCCAGTATCTTGTCTCGTAGTTCGAAATACAATTTGGGTGACGGCATCAATCATGATCGGCGAGCATCAATGACTGTCTAGCGTGCGCATCACGCCATGACAGCCATGTCTCGGCCAGAGCCTCCGTATGAAATTACATGAACGTGATCCGTTCACGTCGCTGGGACTCAATGCACATGCCACGATTAGACTGACGTAATACGGATATAGTGGGCCAATCTAGTGATTTAGTGTAATGATTGACATTTTGCTACGTGTGGAGGAGGTTCGTGTGCTTACTAAGTTGTTGTCATTGCAACGGATACCTACATGATGTTGGTTTGATTCTAAGTTTTGTACGTCGGTCGCGTTTTTAATCATCGTGACTTTGATGGATTACATTATCATCAAAAGAAAAGAATTGCAAACGTTTGAACTCAAAATGAAACGATCGTATTTTCGATTTTACTATAAATAAGAATGTATACAATAATATATCAGTTTCTGTAAACCACAGAAAAGATTCGCAGTTGTACTTAATGTTCTCTTTAATTTGCAGATTTGTATTTTCCGCTGGTCCCACATTTATTCTTACTGTAAGAGTTGTCTTAAAACAACTGCTGAGAAAGACAAATGTGAAAAACTACCAGAATAATTTAGCGATTAACTGTAGTTTAAAATGCAGTTAAATGCAGACAGTTTTTGTTCAACTTTGTTGCATCAACTTTCATAAAAATTTTCGTTCCACTTTTACCAAATTAAATGCCATTTTTTATTTATTTCAGTAGAGTTTATTTCAGTCTAGAATTTTTTTTCTACACAAAGGTATGTTATAAATACAATTTATGGTGATTCATAATGTTCTTGGAATCTGTAAAGTAGAGATGAAATGATTCTACGAAAATTTGGTAACAAGATTTCAACAGTAACGAGATTGTCTATAAAGCAAACGAAAATATTGATATTGAAAACGAATTTTAAGACATCATTTTGGAAAATACGAACGGTGTAACGTTTTTGTTATCTCAACGCCTCGGCAGAGGAGAGTGCCTAAAATGAGCTAAGTGGCTATCAAAATAATTGAACTAACGGCAATTATTATAACCAGCCACATCTATACTTATAACTTTGTTAAGGCGCCGACGCCAAATTGTTATTCTGCAAGAATTAGAGTTGTCTAAGATCCCAGTTTTTAATAACAGAATTGAGACATGTGAATCCCCAATGAGTAAAAGCAACACAATTCACAACGGTGAAACACGTCGTGTTTCTAAAGTAAAGTAATATCAAAAAATTGAAACTGCCAATCACAAGTTATGAAATATTGTTTTGTTTACTGGAAAAATTAATTTCAACACTGTCAGGTTGCGACCAGAATTTATTTCCCTTCATAGTACGAGTACGATGTTTATGCTAACGTTACAGTTCAAATTTATTTTCAGAGGTTAGAACAAACGTACCTTCGTTTGTTTCGAAACACTTTACCGTTGTACCGTTTATTTTGTATGCAAAGAAAAATTGGTTGTAAATTAGTTGGTTATTTTAAAATATCGTAAATATCATTGGTGCAAACACATTTCAGCTATTCACCGTTCACGTTTCATTCTGATAAATCGCGTCTGTTTTTTTCTCTTTACAAGTTGCTTGATTATGCCTCCGGCTCCCGTTTCGATGGCAACATTTTATATGTAAAAAACCCGTGTATATTATTATATCGTGTTGCGATTTTAGATTGAGTGGGTTTATGAAGGGGTATTGTGAAATATAGCACCGTTGTCAGGCAATCATCCGTTTCCACAAATGAATGCGCTAATAAAATTGGTCGAGATGAAAGATTAAAACATTGATAGGGGAACCTGTTGTACCTTGGCACTATGTGTACCTAGGCCACTGGGCTCGTTTTCATATATTCGCACGATACTAAATTCTACTGTTTATGGTATTCGATACGTCACTACAGACTATTCAATGTGTAGTTAGTCGCATACCGCCATTAAGCGGGTGTTTGGTGTTATCGACGCTGAAACTTTTTTGTGTAAAAAAGTAAGTATTTCTAATATATTTTGAAGTCTAATAGTTTTAAAAGTTTTCTAATAGTCACTTAACTGTTATATGCTATCGGTTCTTTGATTTTACAAGTCTCAACACAATAAAACACTTACGAGATACTTAACTCTAAACTATATAAAATCCACCGTTTTAGTGAAGTTGGAGTAGTGTTGTACCTCGGTCACTGTCGATCAGTTGTACCTTGGCCAGTGGCCAAGGTACAACCTGGATGTTGTACTTTGGCCAGGAGAATATTTTATTAAATTATTTCACATTTACGTAATAATATTCCTAATAAAATATCTTTATTATTTCAGAAATCGATACAAATACTTAAAAACTGGAAATGGACTGAAAAAGAGGACTTAAATCTGTACCCGATGAGTGATATTGTCGAAAAAATTAAAACCCCGCAAAAAGTTAACAAGAACAGAGAAATTTATTATGTTCCAGAGATACAGAAGTACTGGGATTTCTACTAAATGCTTAAGGCTAATATATCTACATTATTGATAGTGTTTTTATAATAGCTAGTCCAAATGACTGATTAAAATTTAAGAGAGAAATAATAATTTATATATAGGTAAAGATAATTGTTTCAATATTTTGTTTTCCATTTGCTATGCTATATAGGTATATTGATTTGCTATATTATATTATGTGACTAGCTGACCCGCGCAACTTCGCTTGCGTCACTTAAGATAATCATAATTTTCCCCGTTTTTGTAACCATTTTCACTGTTACTCTGCTCCTATTGGTCGTTTTTCAAATCGGACCAGTAGTTCCCGAGATTAGCGCGTTCAAACAAACAAACAAACAAACAAACTCTTCAGCTTTATTATATTAGTATAGATATCGTCGCTGCGCCTGCCAAGTTCCACATGTGTCTTTTGTGATATTTTGGAAAACTTTTTCTTTTATTTGGGACACAAGATTCATTTTTTTTTAACATCAAAATACACATATGGAGTTTGGCAGGCGCAGCGATGTGATGTAACGAAACGGTGGCAAAAAGTTAGTTGTTTTTGTTTAAATATTTTGTTTGAAAAGCATAAAAATAGCTATGAATATTATTTTAATTTTGATCATTTCTAAATGTTGATCATTTGAGAATTTTTAAAATGTTTTGTTAAATACTGTATGCTGTAATAATACTGTGTACTGTAATAAATCAAATAAAATGATTTTAGTTAACAAAACTTGATAATTTGCTTAAATTACCCCCAAATTTCAATGTGGCCTAGGTACAACGTACTACTGGCCTAGGTACATAGGGTATGTTGTACCTTGGCCACATTTCCCATTTTTTTCTAAATTTAAAAATATTATGTAAGTATTAAATATACATTTCTGATATTTTTTTGGTGAGTACCCAAATAATTGACATTTCAAAATATGCAAATATGATTTGTGTGCTGCACGTCAAATCACAATAAAAAATATATTTCTAAAAAACCGGCCTAGGTACAACAGGTTCCCTTATATATAGCTACATTAGTTTACCATGTCGATTATTCTATCAATAAAAGTATTCAGATATGACCATGGTTACTTTTGTATATTTTCTAAACTATTGTATATTAAAAGCATCTGTATTTTGTGCTTAACTTAAAAGTATGTAATGGTTTTGCATTAAAAGTAAAATAAGCTTTTACGTAGACAATAATCTTACCTTTTACTTTTTTCTTTATTTAAGACCCCTCGACCTTTTACTTAATTCGTAACTTATGCACAAAGGAGATAACATAATAGCTCTCGGTCTCTAACGATAAATCCTATTGACAGCGTAATTAGTTACCTCCAAATAAGTATTACTCCTCAGCCTTGGCGCAATTCTCTTAACAAAGAAGACATTAGTTCGCTACCGTCTCGTGCTCGCGATTTCTTTCATCTGAAAATTTAAGAGCCGCTCTCATTGTACGCTAATTTTCTACGTAGTAATGAATAACAAACTGTTTATTAAATATATTTCGAGTTTGTTTAATAAATATCGTAACCAAATTAGATTTAGTATGAATAAGCCTTGACTTTATTCAGTATTAGTTGTATTTAGCCTTCAGTTTCACGTTCACGTCCATTTAACTATTAGTTTACGAACCTAAAACATCCTGGCTATGATCAGTCTCGACCTAGTTTTACGGGCTAGATCACAACTCGAGGTTTCGGTTCAGTAAAAGTTCCGCAAGCCAACCGAGTTTGTTATAAACTAACCTACAACAAATATACATGCTATTCATAATGAAGTAATATATTTGATGTCGACCGTGTTCATTAGTTTGACTACACACAATTAATTTCAAATGCTCTAACAAAATAATAAATTACCGTTTTGAATTAGATATACAGAACGTATACAAAATGTTCAGTGACAAAATATTTATAAATCAAAGCGTTCTAGAAAAATAAATCACACAGATATTTTAACTAACTAGACTTCAGTAATTTTATCGATTTATCAACGGGCAACCACTTAAAGATATTTATCAGAGTTCAAGAAATTGACAATCATAGCTTATTTTTTATAAAAATAATGATGTCAATAAGGGCTTTGCCCTAACAAGTTATTACTTGATAAAGATGGCAGAAAGTAATTCCAACGAATGCTGTATAAATATCCATCTAATAGAGAGATGAAAAGAGAAAATTTCTTCAAATTACTGACGTCATCAATAGCTTCATCGAGAACTGTAAATTTTATCCCCACGGGAGACGCTCTTTTCAATGCGCAGGGATGAGCCCTTAATGAGTGAAAAATAACAAACGTTTATTCCGAATTTATATTTCCCTACCCAAAAAGGCGACGGACTGATTAGATTAGAAGATCGTGATGCGGGTAGCGTGTTCGTGTCAAATTTACTTTTAGATTGTACGTGACACAAAAATTCCAAGAGTGGCCTTAACTTATCGGAAATATAAATTTGTTATTTAATTTGATTGATCTGAATTATAAAAGTACTTCTTGTCCACAACTAGTATCGTCAAACGTTATTTTATATAATATATCGAAAATGGTTCCTGTGTTCGATATTATATAAAATTCCTGAGATTAGATCAAACAAACAAACAAACTCTTCAGCTTTATAATATTAGTATAAATAACAGGTCATTGTGATAAGATTTATCTTTACAGGTTAAATTTATGGCTATGATACTTTCAGCTTTAGTGCGAAGGTTGTTAATTTACATTTTCGATGCCTATTGCTAAAATCAATCTCGGTTTGCAAACAATATTTCAATGCCACCAAATAACAATGGTACTCAAATAACAGATATCTAGTATATCGATTTACTAGGATCACTCACATCGAAATATGAGAGCGTTTCAATTTATTCAAGCCTCGTAGACAGAGCTAACAAAGATTATCACATGATTTACTACCAATATTTACGAATTAGTTTATCAGTGTGCGGTCTTACTTATGTATATTTTGTTTATGATACATAGAAAACAGTTTTTCAAGACGAACTTCGTATTTTTTACCGAATTTCTGACACGTCATACTCTCTTACCTTATTATAACTTGTATTGAAAAGGAAATGTTTGACAGCCTTTGTGGAGAGTTTATAATCAACAAACTTTTTCCATAACCTTCAACTTGCTCGACAACATTTATTTGAGTTGCTACAAGTGGACTTGACAAGCCCTCGTGAATATCGGAATAAGGAATTCAGCGTATTTCGATTTAGGATTTCGCTTTGGAGTCGGCTGTATTGAAATGCCAGTAACAACCACTATATTCTTAACTGCTCAATTTATCTAACATTGGTACAAATTTACCTGTTAATAAATAACGACGTTTCATGGTAAATAAGTAAATATTATCTTTATTGCGAGCGTTTTCCTTTTCTTTTCTTTCACGTCTTTTTAACTTCAAAAGGAAAAAAATAAGCAATAAATAATAAGAGTCAGGTGACGCCATTTTTTGTTGACAACTCATCAGTTGTAGCCGGAGTATTCCCCTGTCTCTACGGGTCACCCCACACCCGCTTCTCCAGTCCAATTTACTCCTGAAATATTTATGTCTATTTAGATGCACGCCACTTTCAGGCTTTCCGTTAAACAGTTTTTCATAAATCGTTTAACGAGATGATGAGAGAAAATGAGTTTGAGTTGACTTTTTACCGCCAAAATTGTTATTGAGTATTTTCATCTACAGACGAAAATGACATAAAATATCTATTTCGTTTATCAGCGGGCCTTTTAGACTTGCTAATAGCGGACACTTTGTAGTACTGTTTCTATTTAAACACCGCTTTGTAAATCAATCACTCTGTTGAATGGAGCAAAATTTTATCTTAAAATGGACGGAAAAAGTACTTGAATTACAATCTTAGAAAGTGATGAGAATAATTTATCTCAATTGTTACTGATTTGAGGATTCAATCATAGTTGAATCAATCTATTTCCCTGTTATAAGGTTAAAATTTTATGTATTTAGGTAACTCATGATAGGTAATTAGTACCTTAAAACCTACTAAAAGGCATTGCTCTACATTATGCTTCCTAGTATAGCTAACAACATTACTTAAACAATTAGAAAATCTTTTTTCCCTTTACATTTATTTACATCTCGAGTTTGAGATTAAGAGCGATTAAAACCGCCCTCGTTCTTGTACCCAAGGATTGAAGTGAAAAATCTGCGAGAAGTACTTATAAGGAAAATGAAGATTTTTGGGAACATTTTGTGTTCAAGTCCGTCTCGAGCTGAAAAAGATTTTTGTACCTAATATACGTCAGATTTGGGAAAAGACGAAATAAATTTTATCCATGAGCCTCTAACATAATTGATGCTTACAATGGAAGTAGCGGGGATCATCTGACACAGGGTTGATATAGGTCAAGAGACGTGACTTTTCACGTTATTTATACCGGTTTAGCGATATTTTTTATTATACGAATAAAACCAAAAGATCTGTGAACTGGATATTTGTCATGATGTGAAAATATCTGTTACGGCAATTTAACAAACGATTACATTTTTTTTTTAAAGTGCAGACTACAGTTGCAGCTTCGATTCGGATCTGTATGTATTTTTCCGCTTAGTGCAAAACAAATAGGTAAGTAAGAGTAAATACCTAGATTAAAGCGGCAATATTTGAACAATAAACGGATCGATTCAGATTGTACGTTCAAGGCGGAATATCATCTGAAAATGTAACATTTTTATGTTTACACTACGAATTTCTTACTTACAAATTCGTAAGCGAATGATTCTTCGCAAACAAGAAAGTTTCTAAGTATATTTTTGTAGAATATCACAAACAACAGTTGGTGAGTTTTATCTGTTTGTCCCGAGTCGAGCCTAGCCAGCATGATGGACAGATCTTAATTGTGTTTAACTGGCAACAAATTCTGTCCCAGATATTGTAAACAACCAACTCTCTCGGGTTTTTGTGTCCAAAGACGTCATAATTTATTTTTCATTACCAACATGTCACGGAGACGGGCTTTTATTAAAAAAGAATTTGAGAAATTCATTTGTTTGGTTGCTGTACAGACGTAAACAACACTCTTTCTTAAGAAAAGAAAGTAAGATACCAAATATGTAGCTCGTAACGAGTTTAGATAATATACCTTTACAATTATGTTATTAGCTAATTGCTACTAAATAAAGGACAATATATTTAATATTGTCGTGTTCCCAATTCCAAGATCCCGTACTATCACAAGTTCTCGCAAACAGCCAAAAGTTCTTTATATAGTAGGTACATAGGCTTTGTACTTTTCCGGATAAAATAACGATACAAAAATTTCCTCCTTGTGTCGTTATTTTCGTCCAAAAAGTTAGGAATAAAAGACGCCACCCAGACACTTTCAAAGAGGATAAGTATCTTAATCCGATTTAAGAGATATACAACTCAGACCATTCGGCATAAGGGCGACGTCGAAGATGACCAATTTCACGCTCCAATTAAACGGTTTGTCTTTAAACTGGCTTTGATTGTTCAAATAGAGAGTTCCTCGTATTGTAGGCTTAGTTGACGAGGTTATCTCCTTTAACCTTTAACCACAGCGAGGGATAATACTAAGCCCTTCACCCGCCTGATAAGCCAACGAACTTGCAAATTGATTGAACTAAATCACATAAGTCTATATATAACCTCATAATCATACGCAATATAAACCCAATTATATCAAACTCTACCGTACAAATCAGATTAGTTGTTTTTCTTATCAAAATTACAGATAAGTTCTGGTTATAGACTTTTTACGTAATTTGATAATGAGAAAACTCTTAACAAGAAGAAAATTATAATTGATAAAGTTTGTTTTATGTTCTTGCGTATTTGTTTAGGTACGTCATCGATAAAAACTTACTTCGTAACTTATTTTATTATAGAAAAATTACATCTTCAATTCAATTTACTCTGTAAGAACAAACAGGAAGTAAAATGTCAAACACGAAAAAGAATATTACAAATTAATTAAAGCAAGTGTGACGGGTGGCAGCACTGGCAGCAGGCCTGCACGTTGCCTACGAAGCTCAAGGTTATTTTTATTTCCTATTTTTGTTCCTTTGTTGGTTCGGCCGGCAACAGTAACCTACTTACGTCTCCAACACATGTTGTACCCAGCAGGAGTACGGCTAAGCGTTACAAGACTTTGCTCTTTCAATATCAGTGTTTACTCCATAATTGGCTTATGTTCTGAGTGGAATAATCTTATCATTATTCATTCAGATACATTGTACACAGAAAACTCCCTCGTTAAATCAAAGGGGACGGAAGAGAACAATAATAATTTGAAGCCTTACACGCCCGTAGCTTTATGTTCAAGGGGATAAGATGATTGATTTGAATGACGGGTGTGGAGCTGCCACACACGTTTATGGGAGCGTAAACTGAGAATAAAGAGTCTTTATACGTTAAAGAAAATTTAGACCTTCTGAAACGGTTATTTACAAAATCAAGTTTATTTTGTCAACAGCTTGGTAATATTTTGTCGACCTAAAATTAATGAAATTTCTCGGACTTACTTTATTACTGAACTGTAACTGAGTCTTTTGATAATATTTCCAAACTTTGATATCCATTCAAAGGTTTACTTCAAAACCGTCGAATGATAAGCCGTGAATTCCTTTCATACCGTATTTATTTTGTTCCAATTCCAAAACTGTTATGTAAATATGTAACATTTGAATATAAATGATAGTTTGTTTCCAGCCAATAAAGGAATATGTAAACCATGCACGAAACAATCGACATACTATCTCGAGGGAGAATCGTATTTACAAGTGTTCTCATGCACGTGATGCATGTTTGATACTCAACAACTTTGCTCTTAAACTATAACAGCTTTCCAATAGCGTACAATTTCAAACAGTGTGTAGTTTCCATACATTGGCTGTAACTCAAACGTTCTAGAATACTAGACGGGTCAACATGGAGTCTATTGTCTTCGAAATGATTCACGCGCGTCTTAAAATAACACTTGTTTTGCATGCAACTGAAGATTAGAATAACGTAGACATGTAGAATTCCTTTACAACTGATGTCTGACATCATATGGTTTAATAAAATTAATATAATACGTGGTGATTCGCCCTGTTCACTAAGATATGTGACAGTTATGAGAGTGGCGCAAAATTATCAAACGTTTCAGATGAACTCATCCGATTTATATAAACGTCGGCACTTATTTATGAGACTTTTTGAAGTGTGAATAAATATTTCGTGTATCGGTATTACTAATTGAACTACATATTTGTATTTTATTCCAGTACAAATTCACGTTTATTAGTACCTATATTCTTTTATCAATGGTTTTATTGTGTCGTATAATATATTATGTAGGTTCACGTATAATTATATTTTATGATATATATTATTATGAAGTTATGAACATAATAATCTGATCTTAGTTCGTCATTAGAACTATTTGAACAGTTTCAATGTACCATCCTTGTTCTAAATACATATGGCTTTTATATTAGTTCAAAACTATAAACTATTCACATATACACGTATACAACTACGCCATTTATAAGACATAGTTAGTACTGTATTCTACGCAATGATATCATATAACTATATAGCTATAAAGATAGTTCATATTATCAACAAGAAGAATAGTTATTTTTTATATAAACATACGTACATAGTATCACGCATGTAAATATACTTGTTATGCAGAGTTATACGTACGAAATACACCCAAGGTTCGCTGCTACCAATGTTGGTTCCAAGTACAAGGGGGCGAGCCTATTGCCATTTACCGGGCACTTTTCCAATCTCCGGGCCACTATTGAGAAATTTCTTGTATAAATAAGAAAAGACCAATAGTTTTATGCTCGACCCAGGAACTTAAATCGAGACCTCATGATCAACAGTCGGACTCTCAGACTATCAACCACGTCACGGAGTTATTTTGTGTAATTCAATTATATCGAGTCCCGACATCCAACAAATCTGTAGGTAATTTATTACTGTCAATAACTTGATCGAAGAAAGGTCATAATAACTTGAGCCTTGCTCGTTAAGGGCGTACCTAATACACATACCTATAATATAATACGTATTTCTGAGGGTAATATATTGACATAATACATCAAAATACGTCGGCCGTGATACTGGCATTATTAGGTAGCTCGGACAACTATATTAATATGATCAAGAGGTAATGATCTCAAAAAACATGTAGTAAGTACGTATTTTCCTTAATAAGGGTCTCTTTTTCTTTCGAAATGAGAATAATTTAGGTATTAAAGTGGTAGCTGGTACTCGTTAAGTCATGACTAGTATTTAGACATAGAATGTGAGCAAAGAAGAAATGAGAAGTATATGTAGAGACGGAAGTAGCTTCTCACTCCTATTGTTTTTGTCGTGCAGTTATGTCTAAAAGAGTGTAATGACCTGACAACGATACTAAGCTTTCTACTTTTTTCCAGATTTTCCTGTACTAACGAGACTTCATGTCGAGTTAGAATTGTGTTGGATTTGAGCTCGAAACTGCTAGTTACTGTTGCGAAAAGCGAAAACTCTGTTTTGTTTGTAGTTAGCACTGTATACATAGTTAGGTAACACTGCGGGCAGTAGTCAGTTCCAAACCTTTAAGTTAATTAAATTCGTAATAAACTGCTTACGTAATTTGAGATCCTAAACAAAACAGGACTTGGACCTACATAAAACGTAGGTAATATCAGTTTACGTAATATTTTAGAGGACTAAAGAGTTTAATTATAAAGGCTTGACGGCCATCTTGGTATTTTTGATGAAATTAATTTCCGTCCCGTTACAAAAATGAGTTTATGAAATGATCGTCAGACATCTACTTTAGGGTTTATGTAACTTACTTCTACAGTCAAGCATTGACCAACAGTAAAAGTTATGTAATTATATGATTAAAACACAGGTTTTTATACAGGGTGTCCCATAACTCAACGATAATCCGAGACCGGATGAAAGGCCAAGTCATACCGGTTCTAGGAAAAATAAAAAAAAATTCCATATCACTTAGTTCAGCAATAATAGACACTTTTCAAAAAAGTTAAAATTCCACACCCTTGGTCGCATTTTCAAGTCCTGTGATCACCAATGTCACAATTTCGCTGTGCTTTTTTGAATTTCGTGATCTTCATTAAATATGCTATTAATCGTAAAACAAATTAATGCACAAAACATTGTTAATTTAATAAAAAAAGTTAAGTTTTAGTTAGTCATCGTTCACAAAAATATCGTTAGTTAACTTTGACGCTTCATATTGAAAAAAAAATGTACTACACTACCCTTGGCAAGTTATTTCAAAAGTTGGCGCATTTAATCAAGATTTCAAAATGGTGCAACACTTGTCACTTTTCTTGCCATTAAAAATGTTATTTTTATTTGAACGACGAGTATCCTCGAAAATGGAACGAACGCAGTCGTACAATTGTATGGCCTCCTCGTTCCCCCGATCTTAATCCAGTAGATATTTTTTTACTGGGAATGTATAAAATAAAAAGCCTATTCAAAATCAATACAAAATCTATCAGAACTTCGCCAGAAAATTGACACAGCGTCAGAAGAAATAAATGCAAGGAATTTTGCTTGACTGGTGCAAAGATCTTTTGTACGCCGTTGCAGAGCCTGTATTCGTGCCAGAGGAAAGCAATTATTTTTAGTAAAGATGTAATTGAGTCAGTCCATAACCAATATTTAATGTAATAAACATAATAGGTAATGATAATAAAAAAAAAAGAATGAACGAACCATCGTTCTTTTTAAATTATTCTCCTTAAAATAAAGTAATTCCGAATTGTTTTCCTCTGGCACGAATACAGGCTCTGCAACGCCTTACAAAAGATCTTTGCACCAGTGAAGCAAAATTCCTAGCATTTATTACCTCTGACGCTGTGTCAATTTTCTGGCGAAGTTCTGATAGATTTTGTATTGATTTCGAATAGACTTTTTCTTTTACGCATTCCCAGTAAAAAATATCTACTGGATTTAGATCGCGGGAACGAGGACGCCATACAATTGTACCACTGCGTTCGTCCATTTTCGAGTATACTCGTCGTTCAAATAAAAATAACATTTTTAATGACAAGAAAAGTGACAAGTGTTGCACAGTTTTGAAATCTTGATTAAATGCGCCAACTTTTGAAATAACTTGCCAAGGGTAGTGTAGTACATTTTTTTTTCAATATGAAGCGTCAAAGTTAACTAACGATGTTTTTGTGAACCATGACTCACTAAAACTTAACTTTTTTTATTAAATTAACAATGTTTTGTGCATTAATTTGTTTTACGATTAATAGCATATTTAATGAAGATCACGAAATTCAAAAAAAAACAGCGAAATTGTGACATTGGTGATCACAGGACTTGAAAATGCGACCAAGGGTGTGAAATTTCAACTTTTTTGAAAAGTGTCTATTATTGCTGAACTAAGTGATATGGATTTTTTTTTTTATTTTTCCTAGAACCGGTATGACTTGGCCTTTCATCCTGTCACGGATTATCGTTGAGTTTTGGGACACCCTGTATAACATGACTGGAGGTTTTTGTCCACGGGGTTACTGTAGAAACAGTCAAAGTATACGCTCAAAGAGGAAGTTACCCACGGAGTTTTGTTTCATAAATTGGTTTTCTCAGAAAAGGAACAATGGTATTTTATGTTTTAATATTCATGTACATTTCATAATTTGTGTAATACAACGGCACTCTGGTGTAGGTCATTTTATTTTTCTGGTCAATATTACACTTAGATACAAATTCCTTTTGAAGCATACATGTAATCCTGTAAATATACAGCTAAAACAGTTTAGTAAAGTACCGATTTCACGAAGTGAAATCCGTGAGTTTGTGCGAGTTATAATTTCATTTAAGCTTGCGAATATGCATACAAAAAGCCGGGTTCAGCGACAAACTCGCATGATTAATGTTCTCTGGCGTAATATTATTACGAGTGTTACCGTTCATGTCATTTTTGTGTAAATCCTTTGTAAACGGTTGTAAACACGAAGAAACATATTGTATAATGTGTTAAGGTGCGTACCTAAACGACTGTTGTTGTTGTTTCTTCATCATTACCATTAATATTTCTTAGCGGGCTGGACGTTTTCGTCCGGGTATAGTACAATTTTGTCCCATTGATTTCATTCCGGTGGAAATCTTGATCCCATCGATCCCATACACCTTGTCCCAACGGTAATGGAGATAGTTCGAGACGTGGGAGTACATAGGCTATAATTGACAAAAGAAACCACGCGGGCCGAGTCGTGTTTAGTAAATAAACGCTACAAGTAAAAGTACTGAATTAAGAATGTAACACACCTACATCGTATGTATTTATAGCTTACAATTTATTTATGAACTAAATAACATTGAAACTAACAAAGTTGTTATTTGTTCTGGCTTCATTTGTTCATTAGTAGATATAAGCTTTCAAGGTGATAATCTGAACACTGAGAAACTCGTAACCGTAGGCACATACATAGTTACATTGATTTTGTCTGTTAACATTCCTATGTACGGCTCTAAATAGAAATTGAAAAGTACATTCATTGTGAAAAAGCTTTTTACAAATACTCGGCTATTGCATTTTAATGAAATAAAAATATAGGTACTTACGAATTATGAGTAATTTTTTCTATACTGGAACTTTACGGGCAAGTAAAAATGTTCTCATTTCGTTTGAATTTAATGTTCAAGCACTAAAGTATAGTTTTCGTAGTAAAACAAAGGTAATTATTTAGTCGGGTATTTCAGCACTGCTTAAATACGAGGAAAGCTTGGTTCGTAATTAATTCTACCAAATCAGTTTAAAGCTGAAATCATCAAAGCAAGTTTCCAAGCACCTAGAGTAATTTATAAAATTTTTCGATCTGGGAATTGGGTTTGAACATGAACACGCCGCTATCACAAAACGTATTTGAAATTGTTAACAGGAGTAGTATTTTTAAATTTCATAGAATTTCTGATACCAAACTAAGGTTAACGATAAAGCTAGCCATTCTAAGATAACGTGATATAGAAAAATAGTATATAGAAATTGGAAAATAATTTATCAACGTCGCAACCATGTTTAAAAAGAAAAGATTTTTGTTAAAGTATTTTTTTGGAAAAAAATCTTTTAAAAGCTATAGACACTATTTCTTCTTAGTGTAGTAAATCGCGCTACAGAGATAGAATAGTTTACGTAAAGGTTCTATTTGAAAAGACGTTTAAATACCAACATTTAGTTAGTTGTACTGGAGGAGCGGTGGCGAGGCGTACACTCAATCTCGCCACAGATTGCTTCGTTGATTAATCCCCGTGCCAAGCCGAGTGAACATAATGTCTCACAATATCCTTCCACTGCTCTCCTGTTAACAGCTTCAAGCACGATGATACCGATGTTACCGTAATTTAACGCCTGAATTGGACGTTTTGAAACATAGTTCAAACAATTAACGATTTGAAACTATTACAATTTACAATTTATATAGCTCAATTCAAAAATATTTCACCGAAACGTTTAGATTTAAATAAATAATAATTTTAAAAAGGTTTTTTCTGATGGTCAATTTCGGAAGGGCGTTTTACTAACACAGCTGACTATCGACAACCAGCTAGCTATCGACAGATTTAGTATAAAAACCTGATCAGCGTCTCTAGTGAGCGCTATAGTTTATATTTTTATACAAATTTTGTCGATAGTCGATAGTCAATAATGGAATCGAACTGTAGCTCGATTCTGTTAATTGTTTTACTGTTATATGTAAATCTAAACTGTTATCAATTAGAGGAGGCTAACGTCACTAAAACGATCATGTGTTTTTATCATGGTCTACTTGACATTTCGGCGCTCTGTACCCACGTCGTCATGATCATAATTTATGTACGTCACAACAGCTATCTACGTGATAAAGGTCTCAGATAGATAATAGTCCAAACTAATATTAAAATAATCGTACTTTATTACCACTTTGACCATTTATAGAAAAACCAACAAAAAATTACAAATTAAATTTAAGAAAAAATATAAACCTCGCCTTTAAAAGCTGTTCAAGCCTTGTGATACTGGCCTTGTAGTTTGAGAAAATTGGTACCGTAATGTAACGGAAGTAAACAGCTACATGCATATGCCCGTCCCATGAAAGCGAATGAGAAAGTACAGGAAATCGATTTAATTACAACTGTGATATGGCAGTGGGTTTTTACTTTTATTTAGCTTCCGCCCATGTAGTCTACATCTTGTAATGGCCAGTATAAAATACTAACTTCCTTCATTTATTACTTAACATCTAAAGTTTTATGCTGGTACTTTTGTAGAAAAATTGTGTTTGCGTATTTGTTCAATTTGGTAAGCTATGCCTGTAAGTTTTTTCGTCATACGAATGTATGTAACAATATGGTGAATACGCACGTTACACAATAGCCGTATCATTATGATGAAGCAAGAAGCGTTAAAAGTCTTGATATCGATTGAAAGATAGCTGTTTACCTCAAGTTTAAGTAAGACGGGAATCGTAGCAGGGTATGTAAAAACCTATTTATAGATAGCAAAATGTTCCACATAACTAAAAGATATTATTACACTCCGAAGTGATTTCTATTCATAGCCGCATAATATTATTATGTAGGAAACTATGACTAACGATAGCAATTTAAATATAACATTGTAACTGGAAGCCGAACTATATTTTGACGGCAATTTATAGAAAAAGATTACACGAAAACATATAATAATTCAAAATGATGATGATAATTTCCCCCTCTTTATTTTATTATATGCTATAATTTTATATGTGCACGCCTTTCGTTAGAATACTTATATTTTTATTATGTCTATAAGAAATATAACTATTAATAATGTTTTTATTATTTCTGCGCCTTCATTTGCTGAGAATGTTTTCCTCAACGGCATTTGCGGGTTATAACCACAACCTGTGCTCAAATTAGGGAACGCAGAATAGGGTTATTGGTACACACAAGAACTTACGTGTTTACAATATTTGACTGGTATGTTTGGCGTAAATCATTTTGTTATCACATCGTAAGCATTCTCTCGATATTCATACTTTCATCAGTTCACTGACAGCTAGCAGGGGGTAGCATACGTTCGGAATATATTATTAAAGCGCGTTTCCTCATGTTTTCCTTCATAAGTTATATAAATACATTTGAAAAGCCAACAGTAAACGGTCCGCTTTAACTCACAACATTTTCTGCCCAGTGTTATGATTTCCGCTTGAAGTATTAATATTTAATGTACCGACCGCATCGACTTTAAAAGGTTAATTCTTGATTGAGCGAGGGTCAGATTAAATTCCTTATTGAAAGTTTACAAAAGCTTCTAAGACAATGTTCCGAGGAAGTTTGTTCAACGTAAGATTTGTAGCGAACTGACAATCTTCATAGTTACCTTGAACAGATAAACTATTAAGATAGAGATAAATTTACTATTGATTCAAAGCTGTAAAGTACAAACCTGTAAAGATAGTTGTAAGGAAGATAGTTGTAAGCTTTGAGGTATAAGTTCTTAGTTAATAGTTACAAGTGTATTAAAGCGTCTGACAGAAACATCAAAGAGGATCTTTATTAATTCTTTATCCCGTTAGTTGTGATTTTGGTGCCAAATAGTAGTTTAGAGACATTAATTTTGATCTCATTTCATTCATTAGTGCCATCATTTTAACAGCTAGTGACGGTGGAATTTCAAACAAATCTGTCATGTCGATTCGATACAAAACTTAAGTGAGATAGAGAAAGAGTAAAATAAATTGTTTTTGTTGAGTCGTATGATTATGAAAGGTGTGCAAATGATCTCGCAACTCGTCACAGTCGCTCGCAGGCGGCCGCAATGCTTTTTTATGAAAATCGGACCATTGTTTTACTTTACAGGCCTGCAATATGCGGCCATGCGTTTAACTGCCCGTCCAACATTTTGTTAAACACTTGTCAAATTAATTATGGTGTAAAACGACATTGTAATACAGTACTTAGATAGGGGTGTGAATATTTTATGAGAATCATCATCATTATGGACAACACACGTAATTTTATATTTGAAATAATTTATGTCCTTTTTAATAAGACTATTTTATAAAGCAGGCATTATGTTGAGTAATAACAGAAGTGGAATAAATGAGATACTGCTAAGGGGATCAAATAAATGAAATTTCTTAAAACGACAAATATCTGGACATATTTTCAGAAAGATTCTGTAGGATATTGTATGAAACAGTCAATAGACATTTTCTTATGTTATGTCATTTCCGAAGGTTCCGTATTCGAACTATAATAGCGAGTAATTTCGTCGGATGTATCACAAGAAATGTATTTTTTTCCAGTTCAATGTTCGATGTCGATATAGCCGTATATAATAATATGAAACTATGATGCTCGAGCTTGTAAGCCGTATGAACGAGTGACTCTACTAGATAACGAGGAGGATTCACTCACATCATTATAAAACGTCAGTCATCTGGCATTTGCGAGATATTTCTACTACGTATCTACTATATATTATGTTATAACTATGTATACCAAGTTCTCGCTTATTTTCATGTAAAAATGTAATTGCTGACTAAAGTCGTTAATTTAACAACATAAATCTTGAAAAGTTATCGTCCACATTCGCGGGCTGATAAAGTACTTTCATAAAAACTCTCACTCAAATACGAGATAAGTATCGAGTACTTTGCTGCTATGTCTACGTGTATCAGATTAAAGCGAGCACGATTTTGTATGTACACACCCAGTAGCTGTGTACCTCTTATGGACCCTCCCAAACATCTCTCTATTTAAGCGGTGATTATGCTAAATTTACCGTGTGGCCTATATCAGCCGTCCAGAGGCGTCCGCCTTGTCTGTCGACAAAGTGAAAAATTTAACGCTTCAGCACGTAATCGCTGACAGCGATATGACAACGTCAACCTTCGTGTTCACTCCTCACTCCTCCGACTTGTAACATTTTAATAGAGTTGCCTTTGTTTTTCCATACGTCGACTGTCCACAGATATGAAATAGGGTTTATTCTCACGGGAATGCGTTGCAGCGCACACGGCTCATGCAAGTTTCGTATAAATATTTTTGTCGCTGTTTGTTTTTATTTTGCTCACACTATTTCGGTTTCAGTGTGTGCCGTTCAATGTTGATTTTACGTTCGTAGAAAAAACCACGCCTGCCATCGTATCTGATATTTACACGATGTAATTATCAGCCACAAAAATATTACTGTACCTATTTTTATATCTGGAATGGTTTTCATATGTTTAGAAGCGAACGCAGTAGACACGTAATGGTTTACCTAGACAGATAGACACACGCAAGAACATTTATTACTATCGGAAAATCATTCAGTTTTGTTTCTTAGCAGACCACCACACACTAGTCGTTCCTCCTCGTTAATGTATGCTTTATCTATTTATTTATTACGTGTATATCGTTTATATAGCAATGTGTCTTTTTGAAGGCAGGCTTGTACCGCAGGTGAATAAACTAATAAAATTAAGTACGATGATAGATATACGGTAGACTATTAACAACAAAGTGTGGTCTCATTGTTGGCTTGGATCCAAATTGTCTGCACAATGCAATATTCCTACGCTATCGCTAGTTCAGAACTGGGGTAAACCAACGTAGCGTGTGATGATGATGCACAGACTACTTTTATCAGTTATTTGATACATAAAAGTCTCAAGGACTTCTATATTTTCCCTCTTTATCGTTTACGAATAGACAGAAATAGACTAAAAGATACACACTCATAGATAACAAGTTTATTAAAGTACCACCTACTCAGAGAGAGATCAAAACAAGAATATACATAATATATAGCGCACTGAATTGTATAATCTACTGCTTTACAAATCGCCGAGCCACTTTACGAAGCAGAGCTTTTTGTGAAGTAGCGGGTTGGGTTCGGCCACATTGTCTTTGATCAAAAAGGACAATTTACGGGATGTAAACCGGTTACAATGAGGGTTAGGTAGAATACATTGACCCAGTAACGTTGCGGAAGCTTAAATTAGTGGCAGTATATTGAAAACGCTTGCCCTTAAAGCTAGCTCTTTAGACTTCAGTCTAATGAAAACCGTTTTCCAGACGTCCGGATTACAACGAGCTTTTTATATTTTATTATTTCTATTATAATAATGTTTGCAGACAAAGCAAAAACTAAGCGAAGGTGCACTAATACCTTACAACATAAAAGTTAATCCTGACAGCAACTGAAAGAAAGCCATTTCTATTAGATGTACATTTTCAGAGGGCTCACATATTTATTGTTTTATAGACTTGTTTATTGTTCGCTATATAATTTTTATTGGGGTCACAAAAATAGACGATTGCCAATAAATGATAGGAATTCTTTGTTGGTATGCAATTAATTTCGTGTGGGATCGCTATGGTGATAATTCGCGCCGAAGCGGAAATCTGTGGGTTTATGTTTGAGTGCGCTGTGCTCAGTCATGCAAAAATCGGCTTTTTGGCTGTCATAACATTATCTCAGTACCAATTATACAAAGCGGTTTTAACTTTGAAGAAAATATGTAAAGAAAAAGGTATAAATCGTTCATAAATAAATCATTATTAAGGCTGAAAAAGCTCGTGGTGGCACTAAACAGACTATTTCAAATACGCACAACTGACCAACAACTCACAGCAAGGTATATGAGGACTCTTTGCAAATATGTAGCAACAGCCACCCAAGTCGATCTATGCATAGGTAGATAGGTACGGTTAAGGGACCACCTTCCACTCGACCATCCGTGCAATCACGATCGACGTTATATTAAAAACCACAACAGGCTTATGCATATTTCAGATTGAAAGCCGCTCACGAATTATTTGCTCCAAGAGTATAATAGTTGGTATTAAACGGAAATTTGCCGCAAATATAAGTGCAAGTAGATATACCAAAAACCGTGTATAAATCCTACCTAGTTGTCCTGTTTAATCCTGTTCTACCTTTGGATAAGTTTCATTTAGGATTAGGTTAACAATATTTTGACAGTTTTCATATGTTAACTGTACCTTTGTCTATCGAATAGTCCATTCGTAAGTGGTAAATCAAAATTAGTCGAACACTCGACACGAAAGCGACTTGATAAGTTTCATAAGACGTCTGTAATCGCACAATAGAAGTACTATCGAACCAACTGAATCATGACCCATTTTGCCGATAATTCGCTTGACACCGTCAAAACAGTAAGAATTTCATCTCTAACGTCAAAGTTGCACTTAGGACATTTTAAACATGCATACTACTGTGTTATGATGTATCTACGACTACAGACAACTTTGACCTTTGTTATTACAGTACGTAGATACTTTTTCGATAAATCACTCTTAATTTGAATCTAGAATGTAAATAGTCTAAACTCTTTTCACCACGAAAAAACCTATTTGTGTCAAATATCAAATAGCACGTCATTGAGAAATCTGTGAAACGATTAGGGTAACCACTATAGTCATTGCCCATCATACAGTGATTGCCAATGTTGAGGAATAATACGTTTATTTTAATTTCTAAAGTAACCAGATCAAATTAATTGGGCATTTCTCAGAAATGAAGTGTTTTTGCATAATTTATCTGGCAAAATTTTAGATTCTTATTTTGGCGAAGATATCGCAGTAATATCATAGCGTTTTCAAAAAGAAACTCGGTAATAGCGGAGGCCCTCCTGTAGTCGCATTAGTTAATGAAATACAATGTTTTAAAATTTTTGATTACCAGCGGAATGAGATGTGACCAGGTGAATGAGAAATAAGGCACAGGTAAATTAGAAAAATGTGAAATAAAAAACGCGAGCAGCCGTTTCTTTGGCTTATAATAAATAAATCACAGTCACAATTAGGAACACTTCCAGGTAAACTCTTAAGAACCTTAGTAAATAGGAAAAAAGTGTTGAGAAATGTAAAAATAGTTCACATCTTCAAAACTGTTATAAAGCTCGTACAAATATAATCAAGATACACTTGAATAAGACAAGTACATGATCAGGATCATATAATTTACTTATTTATAATATTTTATAAGAGATTTGGAAGGATTTTGAACTTGTATTATCTATGCCATAATAATTATCAGTGGTCGATATAACAAAATCAGTTCGACTCTACTTTCATATTTTTTTATATTATGTTTGTGTAAAGGGGTTTTAACTATTATCTTTCTTTCAGTACTATTTACTTTTCTTTGACACAAACAATTACTATTTTAATTACTTTAAGGTTTTTTCTACACTTGTCGTAATGTTTTTTCAGATTGGATTTAATTTATGAATTACTCGACTCCTATTAGTCGTAGCGTGATGATATATAGACTATAGCATTCCTCAATAAATAGGCTATCCAACAGTAAAAGAAATCTTCATTCGTACCAGTAGTTCCTGAGATTAGCGTGTTCAAACAAACAAACAAACGACCAAAATTTCGACTTTTATAATATTGGTATAGATTTTATCGTTTTTGTAAATCTTATGGGTATTTTCTTATTGGACAATTGTACAAAATTGATGAAGACAACGGTGTAACCAGCAGTAGCTATCATTTATTTTCAGGATGAGTATAATATTTCAGAAAAATAGCGATTCTCTTTTGTTCTTTTTTCCGTGAATAATAAGCCTTAAATTTCTTTCTACATCTTTTTCTTCACACTATCTGTTGTCTTGATGATATTTCTTCAATACTCAATAGTTTTTTTGCCTTTGTACCTGAAATATCTGTCTATCCTTCTCTTCTTTATCTTTCAACAGCTGTTGGTTACTTTTAACATATTCATACTGTTTTCTCTCTGCTCACCGTTTTAACAAGTCTTTCTTCTGTAGTCTGTTTCTTTATTTTCCCCTATTCTTTGATCTAGAACTTAAATAAACAATAATTTAGTCATTAATAAGGGAAAATTTACTGAAATCATAATTTACCTGGGACATATCTCATTTATCTGGTGCAAATTCGCCAGAGAAACCCAGGTGAATTAGGGCCAGATTTATTAGTTTTTCTCATAAAAATCCATTTATCTTGTTATTTTAATACAGTTATTGAATAAAAAAAAGAAAATAATGTTGTAAAACCCCAATGAAACAATCTGATGTGTTTTGTGAATAATATTTTGTCAATATTGGTAAAAAAAATACGACCATAAAAATTAGTTTACTTACCTTACAAAATCCAATTTCGGAGTCGATATCATGTATAATTTTGGCGAGGAGCAGCAAAGAAACATGGTCATGGTATTAAAACACGGAGGAGACTAGCAGCGAGCGGGCCAGGAGCTTTCACCGGCTGTGCAAGCGACGGTTTTTGTGGGAAGTTAACGCAAAGATGAGCCAGATAAATTATGCTTATGCGTTCGGACATTCTTAAAACTTCCATAACTATTGTAGTTTATTATAAAACCAAAAATATAATACTGGAAATTATAGTTAAATAGTCAAAGTACCGATGTACATAAATAAATTCAGTATTTTTTTAAGAAATCAATATTTTTTTAAACCATAATTAGATCAATTTCACGTTAGGACACGCCATATAAATTAGATTTCGACTGTATTCTATTTTTTATTATTTTAATAACAATATCAAATGATACATTAAACGTAGGCCTCGATAGATAATTTACGTTTACGTAGAAATAAAAATTATCCATAATAAAATCTATTCATTTATATACGTTCTCTGATGAAAAACCGCTAAAACTCACCCTTCTGAGAATTGCCCAATTTTGCGATATATGTCACTTTTAGAATATTGATAACATTTTTAATTTATAGAACTCATGTCCGACGTTTGTACGACAGGTGTGTAGTTCGAAAATAAAAAGTAAGTTTGTTGCAATATTTGTTAAGGATAACACATTTGAATTAACAGTATTCGCTAGTATTTCTGGTTTTTAAGTGTTTTATATTGAATTATTAAAAAGTTATTGAAACAAAGGACTGATGTTCTTTTAGAAAGAATATTTAAGATGCGTTTATAATAGTGTTTATGTCAATGTTTTACTAAACAAAGATACTATAGACCAAAATTGTGTATCAATTCCTTAACCGGGTAATAACTGTGCTGGTTACCCTATATTATTTAAATTTTTATAGTTACATTATTTCCTATAATGGCCGAATAAACCATGTCCTGAGCGGGTATCGAACCCACTCCTGAAGCGTCGCAGTCGTATCATCAACCCACTACGCCACGGAGCCTGTTAAAAACGGTAGCAAAGCATTATTGTATTGGCGCACAAAGATTTGTCGCAATAATGACAGATAACAAATTCATTACCAAGGAAACGTAGGTTTAAGCCAATTTCGACCTACGCGTATATAGACGTGTTTTAGAAAATGAGCACATGGTGGGTCATGATTCAGTTTGTTCGATAGTACATAGCACACGTGTAACGGTAAAAATAGACTGCTACAAAGGTAACACTGAATCACGCATAGCTTTCTTCGTAAATCGATAATGACAAGATCACAAATCACTGTTTCGTTAGCAATCAATGTTCGATCCGACCTCGTTTTTACAAATTATTTTCAAACGTTAATCAAGAACTCAATGCTAACCTGTTAATAAAATTCTATTTTGAGTTTTAGAACTAGGAGTTGTTAGTATTTTTATTTTGTTAGAAATCTAGATGTACAAGGCACTATGTTTTCATAACTGCTTGGGAGTAAATTTCAAGTAAGTGTAAGTAGAACGTATTGTACCTCGGCGACAATGTAGGGAAAAAGCAAAAAATTACATAATGTAGGGTTATTATGGGTAGGTAGGTAACTTTGAAAAAAATTGAACACTTTAATTGGATTATATTAAACGGCTATCTATAGACCATCTTAATTCAATATTATTGTCTTTGTGCAAAAGTTATTAGGTTACTGGTTTATAGCACGCTCCATGATCATATTAGAGACGATCACAATCAATGTTATTAATTGAATTAGTTGATTAGTAGTAGCAGTAGTAGATATTATAGATATATTGATCATAATGTTAGGTTCTTCTTAATATCGGTTGTCACTGTTGTCAGTGAAGTGTTTAAAGATATTTAATATACTAAAGAGCAAGTGTAGGTAGCGGTTCCGTTCAGCTCAGAATACATAATTTATGTTTTCCGACGTCCCTGTAAATATCGAGACGTAACATTTACAAAGTGTTTCTATTAACAAGAAAATGAACTTGTTGCTATTTAACCTTTGCTTCAAAGAAAATGCAAGGTGCCTTGTACAGGCGCCCTGCACACCTATATATTATTTTAAATAAGTTGACCTATATTTCCTTCAGAGATTTCTATTAATTAGGAGCCGATTCTTGCGGGGCTTGGCACCTTGCCAGCCTCTGGAAAACAATGCAAGCCTTGACTCATTCTCGTTAATTGGCTTACTTTTTGGGAGGCAATAAAAATTGGTTTAAATTTGTACAATAGTGTTTATAAACTATTCCGAAACAGCTGCTGAGGTAATCGCGGACGAAAAATATTGGTATCGTTTCGTTTAAAGCAATCTGTTCGCTTTTTGCAGATTCATGTTGAGTGCAGCATGGGCGTAAATATAGATTGTGTTTACCCGCAGTTCACGGTTCTTAAACATTATCAAGTCAGCCAACGTCAGGTGAGACGAGAAGGGTGTCTATTGATGGCGTTACGTCGCCCCTGGCCACTGAAGTAGACAGGAGCGATAAGTTGGCAAAGGCCTAGTACCGCTTTCGTTCCTTTCATTTTCACGTCACATAAACATCGTGACAGCCAAATCCATGTTGAATTTTCCTTTAAACTTACTAAACACAATTTTATTCAATGGTTAATTTTTAGTTAAAAATCATTAAACATCATAATGTCATTAAAATACAGGCGATACATAATTGATATTATTTCAATGACTAAATGTTTTTTTCAGCAGAAACGGCATTATTATTTAGGAGCACGTAGCAGAGGCTCGACCGCGACGTAGAGCCGCCAAGCTGCTAAGTGGCAACTAGCACAATAATATTAAAATATTACAATATTCTGTTTCTAGAAAGAGAATTGTTAAGTAAAGCCGTGAAAAATCAATGATCACTTTGAATTCCACTCTAAACCAAATTCAAGTTTAAAATGTGGTTTTTGACCGCTGACAACGGATTATTCAAACTAGATTCTAAATCATTCATCTATGTATGAGTACGTTACTTAAATTAAACCCTCGCGTCGCAGCATTAGTTTGAAAACCAGACGTCAACTAATATCTCTTTCATGAATATGAGATGAATTTTAGAAGCAATGACTAACCAAAAATGTAAACCGGATTTTTATAAAAAGATTCGGTTCATTGAGTTCTAAGTACGCCGACCCCCTTGTGTGAAACAGGTTTCGCTTTCAGCGGCCTAAATATCAATAACAAATGACTTTACATACATAACCCGACACACAAAAGCGTATTGTCAAGTACTCTGATGATACAAAGGGACTATACAGTACAAAGCAAGATTAACTAGTGTGGACCCGGCTTTACATTAGCTATTCAGGGTTGTCGTTCGTTAAAATCCCCGGTGTTGCCGTGCTGCACTGGATCGGAAAGATATATTTAATATAAAAAATCGCAAATTGTTCTCTGTATGGAAACATTGAGATTTTTGTTCTTTTTCACTGATTGTGCGTTAAATAAATATTAGCACTACGTTAAAAGGCTTTCTTTTCCAACCGTTCGAGATAGAAGACATTTCTTTTTATTATTTGTTCAGTTTATTCAGATCGTAAGGCAGTATTTTTAACATAAATGGTATCAGAGATCTCGTGTAAAACACGGTGCTTTTATCTCGTAGTCTTTAATATTCCACTTCTTTAAAAACAACTATAAATGTCGCTAACAAGTTTGTAGCCGCGGGACATGTGAGTTTGCAGCTAGTTTATATCAATTTATTAGATTGCAGACGACATTGCACCGTCTCGTTAGAAAGAAATATTATTGAAAGAGCAAATTGCTCCTTTTCAGTCTCAATTACACTTTATAAATCGAGATACTTCAGTACATTTGTTCAAGCTCTTGCTGTTTATTTGTACAGTGAGTGTATGTGGCAAGTCGCCTATCCTCCGCCGCTTATAAATTTTCCGCCCGATTGTGCGCGAAATGACAACGTTATGAAATTCCTAGATCTCTTTATCCCGTTATGATTTATGTTGCTCATATATCTTAAGTTTGTGCAATTAGTGTACTTTAGGTAGTATCTTCCTTTACATATTGGAATATTATCTCATTTTCGAGTGATAGCCACTTATTACTATTAGAACTTGCGACGTTACTGAAATATGTACATTTTCAAAGATATATTGTTACAATAAATACATAAGCACTATTGTGTAACCGCGATAACAATGCTTGATAACTCTCTTACATAAAAAGATTTGAAGCGATAAACACAGAGTCAATTCCAATAGAGAATTGACTTCGTTGTAGACTTTATCTTCAATAAAATGCATAATATCAGTTATTACATTTCCGTAACTGCCACGGAGCGGACGCTTTGTCCCGAGAGACTTGGCGAAGATTATTTTCTTGATACCTTCCTACTGCTAAACGGTGTCAACTTTGTCATTATACTGATCACTTTAAAATTGCTTCCGACGATGGGATATTTGGCATTAACCATGCTGAAAATTATTTTATAATAATGAATTCAACCCATTACTGTTCTTCGGTGAGAGGGTCTTCTCCCTGAATCAGGAATGAGAAGACATTGATCCAATTAAAAGTCTTATGTAGTTCTTATTTATTTTCGATAGATTTCAAGAAATAATTGCAATGCACACGAAAATAATATAGTGCTGAACGTATTTGTATTTTATATTTAAACACCGTGTAATACATATTTCAACTCAATGACCAACTGTTTATGCAGATTCACAAAATTATGCAAAATTTCATGCCCAATTTGCTTCGATGTAGTATGGAACAGACATAAAATATTGTTTTTTGTTCGTCAGACGATGACACATACAGTGGCGTCATTTTTGTATGTTGTAATAGTTAATTAGGAGCTAGGGTTGAACATACACTCATTACATCGCTAATTATTATAAATAATGAAAGCTTATTTATTCTTGAGACCGAAAATATTATAAGCAAATTAGCTTCCCGCGTCTGTCCGTATGACTGTGCTTAAAATTTTAAAACTACAAAAAGGATTTTGGAGCAGTTTTTTTAATAGATAGAGTTATTTAAGAGGAAATGTGTTTAAAAATTGTAGAGGTTTTTCGTAAAATAACTATTTAAACCGGGCTGCTAGTCTAATATACATATCTAGTCTATAAATCTTGTGGAATTTAAAATGATTTCATCCCCGAGACGCTACGAAGGAACAAAGTTCATTACCTTCACACATTTAATAAGCGCTATCATGTTCGCGATATAATCTTGATGTTTACAAAATAAAAGCTAATGATCGACCCTACGTGAAGCATCCAACATTGTACGCGACGTCATCGCTACCCCGCGTCGTGAAACGCAAGACTTGCTAATAAAATCTTATCAAAGATGGGACCAAGTACCGCCCTTTCATCATATTTTGAACGAAAATTTTATAACGTATCTGTTACTAACCCCTTTCATTAACTTTTTATCTTTTGGGCACGTTCCGTGAAAATTACGCGAGAGCCGTGCCGTTTTTCCGCTTTATTGATTAAGCTGATATTTTATCTTGAATAATGGCTTTAAAAATTGTATAAAAATCTCAAAATGTTAAACAAATTACATATTTGAATAGCCTGTACGATTTTTGAAAACTTTAAAAGACTAAGTACGGTCTATGTGATATTTCTAAGTAAGTATTTTGGGTAGCCAATTTATTAAACGTTTCATGTTTCTCGCCATTGAACTCTTTTCAGCGTACTAAGGTACAATTTATATTGTAAGCTTTTAATTAATTTTTATTTACCCAATATAAACATTGTTGTGCCAACCCTATATAAATGGGTAAAATAGAAATGTAATTTTTGCCTGAAAATCGTCCCTAGAAAATAATTGTCCATGCTTAGCACGGCCTTGATTATAATTTATAAGTACGTTAACGATCCTTCTAGAGTCGGCTCGTTTTATCTCGGTATTTCTATGATAAATGATAACAATTAGAACACGTTACAGGGTTCCAGTATATAAAAATAGGCGAATCAATACTCTTTCACCATTCATTTTTAATTCTGCCTCGTATTTATATTTGGGCAGGGTTTCAGTAAGTATATATTCGCAAAAAGGGTTGTTTCCCTTTGGATGTTTTATAAATACGAAAGTAATTATATCTCTTCATAGCTAAACGTACCACGGATTCATGCTCGCTTTATATCCTTCACGTAT
Organism: Anticarsia gemmatalis; assembly: GCF_050436995.1. Taxonomy (NCBI): domain Eukaryota; kingdom Metazoa; phylum Arthropoda; class Insecta; order Lepidoptera; family Erebidae; genus Anticarsia; species Anticarsia gemmatalis. The sequence continues at coordinate 6,188,335 of NC_134748.1, read as the reverse complement.
TCTAACCGTAAATATTTCCATGGAACGTGTACGGTGTAAGTATTACCTCGTTTAAATAAATAACCGGCCAGGTCATGCTGGTTTATGATTGTGATATTTCAATGGGTATTTTTGTGTCAGTAACCGCCGCTTTGTTCTAACAAACAAACACAACCAACTTAATTTATAGACACGCTTTTGATTAAAGAGAAACAGAAGACAACAGTAGTTGGCACCATTCCACGAGGTACCTGTTGTATACACCCGGTCCGTGTTCTAGTGATAGTATCAACTGAACGACTGAAACATGACAACACGACACCATACACCCGACAAAAACGTGAACAGAAATTGATTCTTCGCTAGTACGTCTAAAATAGATTTTACGAACAGTCGTTCATCGTTCTGTAGTTCAATATCCTTTCAATAAATGTATTATTTCCTCAGCCACGTCCTGGCTGACGAGGCAAGCGCGATTAAAATTAGAAATATTTGTGTGAGTGCATATTTTGCTCGTTGTGTTATGGGATTTTTCACCGCGTCTGTGTCGGAGTAGGCGGGTGGTATGGGGGAATGCATGCAGTGTGTATGCAGCGATGCACATAACATAGGCGTGTACTAGGCGTAGTATGATGGTTGGAATGCACTCACAGACGTGAGCCGCGCCGCTGAGGCGGGATCGATCTAGCGCGGCCGGGCACAGCCGGCCATCGGGACCCACACCAGATAGTTTCCAGACGCACTACACTGCACTTGATTCTTCAGTACTATTTTCAAACTGTCAACCACAAATGTTTCACTCATTTACAACTTAAACACCACTTCTTGATCTCTGATCCTGTTGAATAAAACAATTATCATTATGACTAGGTTGAATGGTTCATTATCATTTTTTGGGACAACGGATTGTGAAATTACTATACGATATTGCAACCCGAATTACATTTACATACTATCGATCTGTTAGTGTGTATAGATAGCGTTCCTTATCTATTTACGATAAGTTCAGGGACTTAATGAGCGAGCATTGAATCGAATGGCCATTATAATTGCACACTGAAACAGACAATCGCTTCAATATTTATTTAAATTCTACTTATAATCTTTGTTTCATAACTTTGGTAACAATTCAACTTAATGGTTGTCATTAAGGTTGAAGAAAACAATTGTTTTATAATGAAACCTATTTTCCGATTTGGGATCGTTGGAGGTGGGTGTTCTACCTACTTTGATTTGTTATTCATTTACCAGTAGGTCAAAATTGTTCGAGAGTGCTTGTCACGAATATAGTAGGTGTGGACAATGTGATGGGTGTGATAAGATATCACACGGAACATGCACGTTGTGTAATAGAGATATGGACATACTAGGTAACCGCTTGTACCAGGTAACAAGGGCTTATAAGCCTAACGTATGAGTTTGGTAGAATTCCAAACATCTTCACATTGAAATTCCAATGAATAGTCGAGTCTGTTATTGTTAATTTACATTTCGCTCATTCACTAGTACTCCTGGATTTTCACGAAAATTATATAAAGCTCTATCGTATAAAGAACAAGTGTCTAGATCCGTGTTATTCTAAAGTGTTGTCTGTTACCTCATCATATTAGTCATACATCCCATATATCTAAAAACAATTGAATAATTATTCAAATGGATGAATCACTACCAACATTTGAAAGTCAGTGACACTGACCTAAAGCTCAATATGATAATCCTTTCTAAAAGACGGCCTTACTCCACCCTATTCGTATCTTGCCAGTTATTCAAAATGACATTAGCCGGAACATAACACTCAAATCTGTGTATAAAGTCCCCGGGGTTCACAGTAAGGTTCTATTGTGTCTGTGTAAATAGTGAGTGGCAACAGCGCCCCAAATCGTTGTCCTGAATCCTTAGAGACATAATGATTTCCCCGCGAATTGAACCATGAACGAAATATTCAAATAGCGACATCCCTAATGTCTTTCTCTTAAAAACTTTTTCCAAGAAACAGGGGTCCCTACTTAACGGTACTTATGCTTACTACAAGTTTCATAATTCTTTTCAACTGCGATAATATAAAGAAGAAGATAAAGTTAATATTATTGAAAGTAGAAAGAATGTCTCGAATATTGGAACAAAATATTAACTTAAATATGAAATTACAAAAATAATAAGCTGAATATTTCAAAAACAAATATTACGTCGAATTGTGTTCATTGATGTTGAACAGATAAAATATTTCGATTGTGAAATCTGTGTTTGTTTTAATTTATTTATAACAATTTACATTTTTTCTGAAAGAACAACAAGAAACAGAGAACAGAATTTGAATAAAACAATCTCAATTCTTTTGTTTCTGTGAAAGCCTCACAGAGTTGTAACAATTTAGCTCTCTATTTATTTATACTCTGTTGTTACCTGAACAATGTTCTTACACAGTAATTGTTACAATGTTAGAATCTCAAGAAAAAAATCACCAATATTTATAGGTAACAAGTATTTTTACTTTTAAACTAAGCTAAAACTAGTCCAAATTTAAATATCCCTTACTTAGAAAACTGCAATAGAATTAGAATTAAATAGAATAGCGGTCCTTTTTATTGAATTAAATAATGGCAATTTGAAAGACTCACTTCACATGGTATCAACAGGGAAAATGGGCAAACAATCTTGCAAGAGCACATTCCGAAAACAAAGAAGATTATTTTCTTAAAATACTTACAAATAGAGACGAAATCAAGTCATATATTGCAGAAATATAATAAAATCCTCAAGATGTCAGCAACTTAAATCACTTTCAAATTATTTTAAGAGACAGAAACAGATTTACTAAGAAATAAAAAGAAAAATATCTTAATTTTTGATTCGTTGACAGAATAAAATTCAAAAATAATATTTAGGATCGAGTAATGCGAAAATTGATCAGATAAATTGATTATACACGTGTTTTGAACCGGAAAAGTGTATGGACGCGATTGTCGCGAGTGGGTGTCGCGACGGCGGCGACGTCGGCGGCGGCGGCGCGGTGACACAGACTGCCTGCGGCCAGGCCAGGCCGGGCCGCGCGGTCGGGCGGGCGGCGCAACAGATACGCCACAGGTTGGGCGGCCCGGCCACCCCCGCCCCACACCGCGCGCCACCCCGCGTACGCCGCACACGCCAATTTACATCCTCATTATCGTCTCCGGAGTCAGCACCTCAGCCGACACCGTGCCTCCTGCCGTCCGTCACCACATCACTTGCCGTCTTTTCCCAGTAAAAACACTCTTTGTACATCTCGTTCAGTTAAATCTAATAAACGTTTATCTGGTAGCTTACAATTTTCTTTGTGCCGGCTACTTTTTATAGTATTATCCGATTTGTTTTGTTTCGTTGTTTTAAATAATTCTAATATCATTTGATTATTTAGGAGCTCCCTTTAAGGATAGAAATAGTCAAATTTGTATGTTTTTGCCTTCTGAAACACTGTTTTGTACCTTTTATATTGAAAAACAAATTTTATAATTGATAAGACTTTACTGAACTATGTTTTGACAAAAAGATTTCTGAATGCTTTGGGACTATTCACATTAAAAACTATTTCATATCAGTATTCGAAAACTCTATTACTAACTAACTACTCTGGAACTATTTCAAACTAGGATTTTTATAACTTTTGAATAAAAACTAATTTAATATCTTCATCACATGACGATTATGAAACAAAAGATGAAAGATGATTCACATCAGTGAGCCTAAAGAGATTTTGTATATTCACGTGCTAGAAAAATAATGATGGCATCCTAATCTTGGATTTTCCAAGAATGTTGTATCAGCAAAATTTGATACTACCTATAGGGGGCATCAGGGGTGTCAATTGTTCTGGAACAAACATCAAATAAAAACGTTTTTTTTATATTAATAAGTATTGCGATACGATTGGGTCACCGAAGACGCCCTGAAGGTTATTAGTTAGTTAGCCTTAAAGCCCTATATCATAAAATTATTATCTGAAATATAACCACTGTAATAAAACCACATTAATTGTAACTTAATTCTGCAGCTAAAATATTTCTTCCAAACCACTTTACATTTTACACCGTGATAAATGAATTATTTCGTAAAATACGAATTAGTCTAGTAATAGACAAGCATTTAATAGTTTTATTAGGCACTTAATACATTAAGATAATTCATTCCGAAAGCTTTATGAGTCGTAAAACAAATGAGTTCAAACTCTTCCATTAAAAACGTTAACACTTTTGAAGAATTTAGTGTAAAGAGCGGCATTTACGGTTGCAAGAAACGGTTGCACAATTGTACGTAAGAAGGGCTCGATGGTATATTTTAGAACGATTAACCCAGTTTGTTATTAAGTAGTATGCTTGTTTACAGAGAGCTGTGTTGTTCGATATTGCATTCATACGGATATGAATATGAATAGCTCTTACAGCTGCTGTGTTGCAGAATAGCTATCTACAAATTATGCATTATGCTTTATTACAATGTTTACTACTATATTTCATATACGAAAGTAATTATTTATAATATAATCCGCATTATTGGCTGAAAGTGAAGTTTTTTCGTAAAACAAATTATAATGCCTCTTGAACGACGAAATTTTATAACTTTTTGAACTAACAGCGGACTTCAAAACTCCACAGGAGTACTTAGTTTAAAACTATGTTTTTAATATTAAAAAGCATCTGCGGCGTAATAGCGTAGTTTTATGTTACAAGTTTACGTTTAAGCCTACGCAATAACATTATGCATAAGAAAGGCTTCATTTTGAATTCAGTGAGCGTTGTTGACTCTTGTATCTACTTAAAAACTTGTAATTAATTTACTTCTCGGCAAATTAATTTAAGTTTTGTATGAGGAAATGTGTATGGGCGGACGTGTCCTCCGTCTGTCATCTTACCCTTAATGACAAACATTAAGAACAGTGAAAAGCTCGCATCAAAATTTCAAGATGAATTTCAACGTTCTGTCTCTACTGATCTACTTTAAGAAGGTAATTTTGTTCGTTTATTTGCAGGTATAAGCTTACAAAATATCTTTACTGTTTATAAATTTATAAATAAATCGGTGAATGTTTTTTTCATTAATGGGTACTTAGTAGAAAAAGGAGTAACTGTAAAAAGCCGCACACAAAGCGCACTCAAAGATTATTATTTTTAATTAATGCTAAAGTGAATTTTAAAGTCCTAAAATATTTATTACTTACTTTGAGGAAGCGAGATACATTTTTAAAGATTTACTTATTTATTTTTGCAACGAGTTTCCGCTTTAAGGTATATTAAAATTATGTCCACGTTTCTGTCACGACGTTTTTAGGTCAAGAATGAAAAGGGTGGCCTTTTTACTGCTACTGTTTCAGCCTCGAGTTATAATTAAGATTTTATATAAAATATCTAATAATTTTAAGTGTTGCCCAACATTTTTCCAATACTTTGCAAACTTAAGTTGTGTTCGGAATAAAAAAGTAGCTTTATTTTTCGAACAAAAGTTTTTTGATTTTACTGTTTATATCTTACCCTTATTTAATAGAGCAGTCAGTAAGGTACATCTTTAGCACAAAATAAAGTACCTGTCCTATGCCTACCCAAATTAAATTTTGAACGAATTTTATTTCAATATGTACTCAAACTTCGAATGAAATAAAACTGGAATCGTTTTGAATTTTGAATAAGGCCTTTACCTGCTAACCACTCTGAAATTGATATCCGCATCATTCATCTAATGGTGCCCGTGTATTACGTTTCTACCTTTTTAATACAAATTTTGTCCCAATTAAGAGTACGCGGAATTCAATTTTCTCATTTCCTGCTACTGCCAAACTAGAAAAATGTTCGTTAGAGAAGTCCAAACGAGGGGCGGCTAACTGAACGAGCTCCGAGCGCACGTTAGGCACTTTCAATAGTTTCACGTAAGGCCAGCACTTCGGGTTTGCTGTGTTTGGTTTTCGTATAAAGGTAATAGGGTGCTTGGGTACCCTTTTGTCCTCAGCCTGCGGCGAACTAATGTGTAACCATCCATACAATTACAAAACAGTCGTACATTTGTGTAAATATTTCTGTTTAAGCTTACTAAAACAAAAGTCACATTTTGTGTAGGCGGTAACTACGTGACAATTTTAATAAGCAACAGGATAAATTGCCGGAAATTATTCTTACTCGGTTTAAAGTACACGTCAAAGTATTAATAAAATTGACAGTTATCGTTTGCACGTGTATTTTGGCTTTGAAGTTAGGAAACACAAGCTGTGAATTTTTGTGTGAACTACGTCTGTCCATATATCAGTCGACTCGTGTATCGTTTCTAAGCGTTATACAAATGAAAACATAGTTCACAATAGTTTGCACGGTTTGATAGACAGTATAACAAGCGTTGTAGCTGTTCCCTCACTCACTGGAGCTTACCTTTATGAAACGCAATAAATGTTTGTAAATATGAACGCGAGACGTATCTGTGTATACGTATGAATACAAAATGTGTTTGTATAAGGGTGCTGCTCCACTCTGCTCGAGTTCTTTGTTTAAGATTACATCTTTCTTTGACGAAGGTCTCGGCTCTTACCTACATTATAAAGTTTTCTAAGATTAAAAACAAACTATTACATCAAGTTTTTGATAAAAATGTTGTGTTTAAGCTTCATAGGAAAGAAAAGCTCTCAATCTATTTTTATGTTCACACTACATAAACACTTAGTGAAATGCGTTTTTTGACTGAAACCGTATAAGTGAATGATCACCCTAAGGTTACCTGAAGCTTTAAGCAAAGAAAAAATACATTAAACCTGAATATTTAAAATGATGTTCGGAGCGGGGAATGTCCGTCGGTATCATATTAATATCATTATACAAATTACTTCGTTAGGTCGGAGCAGCGCATCTACCTTACTGAAACGTGAATTATGGCAAGGTTAATATGATTTTGTCGTCGGCGGTATCAAATCCCAGTAAAGCCGAGGTCACAACGACACAAGTGCTTGCACTAGACCCTCATGTCGATAAAGGCTCTCCACAAGATTGTGGAGGTATCGATTTCCATTACGAAAACACAGTAATGGACCCAATGCGAGGACGATAAGAGCATTAATACAGAAGAATTTTTCACGTCGGCCACGCCAGAATGGAAGCTCGGACAAAAAGAGAATGACGAACTGGATTGACGGTCAGCTTTTGTGAACTCGGCGGAAAAAGTAAATTTGAACGAGCGTGCGAGTGCTGACTTTGATTTCAAACGAGTATACATTTTATTATATCTAGCTAACGTGTAAACCACCCGGGGGATCACTTTTATGTATTGCAATGTAAGCTTACATAGTTCAAATTAATCCTAGTTTTAATCAAGACTAATGAAAATAAAGATGTTAAGAAGCTTTATCATATAACTTACTAGCGAGCATTCAATATATAAAATAAAGTGCGTAGATCACTAATGAAAATCTTATTTTTGTTGATTACATTACAGTGAGTAGTAAACTTTCGCCGTATTGCGTAGACAGACAAAAGGGGGTATTGTATCGCACGTTCCTCATACAACTCGGTCTGTGTATGAAGCCTTCAGCTACTTCATATCATTAATCACGGCATTGTTACAACGTCCACAATAGCGTTCAACTCCGGGATTACTTCCTCTGACATTCTTTCTGTATTTTATGGCGTTCTGCCGTTAAAAATAACAGCCATTACACTTTATCTGACGTCAAAAACGGTGAGCCTTTGTTCTCGGTCATCGAAAACAGCTGGACTAAATGGGTCAAAAGTATTCGCCAACTGGCAATATATTGAACGTTCGATAAAGAGAGATTGCTTCATTCAACTTCATTTAATTATCTTTTTTGGTTCCTGGATATCGTGTTTTCGCTGTGTATTTAAAAAATGTTCTGCGGGAAAAATATTTTTTTAGGAAAATATATTCGATCAAAATTATTTGTGTTCAAAGAAATGATTGAATCTTTTTTTAACATTTGTTATCATAATACCAAACGCAGCTTGAGATAACATCGTCTATTTTTGTGGATGGGAAATCCTGAAAAGATTTCCGATTGCCGGAAGAGTAAATCTTACTGACGTATTTTCTCAACCTCTATGACTTGTCAAGAAATATCGAAGGAAACAAACCATGTTTAGGCTTTCTCTTTTCTTTCCAAAACACGTCATAGTTTATCGGTAGAAAAGAGCGGTTTTTAATTGTAAATTAATCGATAAATAAAGATCATTTTGAAAGTCTGTACATTTTGTAATATTCTAGAGGTAGGTATAATCTATTCATAGGCCCTTTCCAGTAGTAACACTGACTTAATCCATTTATTAACAGCCGTAGTGCCATTTATGGGACTAATCCGATAGCCACTTTAGGGAAAATTAGGCCCCCGCAGAATAAACCCAATTATCTAACAGCCGCTAATATAGTTTAGTTCAGAACAAAGTTTCAGGTTCATTTGTAACAAGTCTACGAACAAAATCATTATAAATTTTGTGCTGAAAACTTCAGTATTTTTCCTACACATTTGTTTTTCTGGAACAAAATGCTTAAAAGTTTACTAATAAAGTGTTACAGGCGACTTTTTTGTTACGACTTGCGCTTTTTCAAACCTTTTCGAAGGCGGTAGCAAACATTTTTACATGATCACGCATAATTCTATAATCGATCGATATTTTTTTTTATCGCTTAGGTACCTATAATTTGGAAGATGGAAGTTTTGAAAAGACAATGGGGTGAATTGTAAGAAAAACTTTTAACGAACATAAATATGATTGAAACAGCAGAACATAAGTCATTCCGATATTTATAGAACCAGATATACGCCAGTTTTTTTTATTATATTATGCGTTTTAATCTAACAATAAGTTAAATTTCTTTAAAACAGATCTCGATAGTAATAATTAGGTGAGTATTGACGAGATATATTTAATGTGTATAAACTGTCGACTTGATCGGCAATGCAATGACCAAAATGAAATTCAGAGCAAAGATTATTATCAAGGAATCTTATTATTGAATACAAATTCCTTCCTTAAAAATAAAATACAAATCAGAATCTTGAAATATTACAGTAATACGAAAAGCTAATTAAATTAGCGATTTCTTTTTCTCCAAAATTGAATAAAAACATTCGCTTGGCTGTTTCGTCTTTCAGTAATTTCATTGCCTTAATTTACACAATGAAAAATACTTTAATTCGCGTCACGAAGGCGTAGCTAAGGTTTTCCCGTAGCCCTTGGATTATATAAAAAATAATGGTTTTAAAGTATTTTGGTAATAAACAGCGACGTAGACAAAACTATTTAATTATACCTTATCTACTCAATCAAATTAAGTGTTGTAAGGTACCGTTTTAAATTTTTTATTTGTATCTTGTCATACTTTTGCTGTTGTAACTGATCTTCCACTGTTAATTTTGCTTTAAAATTTTAAAGTTTACCTTAGTTTAGTAACTAATTAAAAGAGCAGGGTTTTACCTGTGTCTTAAACTCAACTTACGCGTATATCAGATAGGTTCGCAGTATTATTTATAGAAACAAACTTTTTTAAATACGGATATTGCGATGCTTTCTGATGTTGACAGATTAACCGGATAATGCCGGCATAAAAATAAATAACTCGATATCGGAGTTAGGTATAAATAAAAATTGCAGCTTTTCACGTGGATGATCGAAGGATACATTATGACTCCTTATCTCGACGCGTAAAATCGTAATGTTGTAAGTGATTTTACAAGCCGAGAAAAAAGCTTCACTGAAAATAATGTGTACCTATTCGTATTTTTTTATATTTTAACATATAATTTTTAAAAGTGTGGCACTTAGCATAGGAAAGTAAAAAATATAAGATGTACGTGTACGTGTAAGATGAGGGTGTACTTATAATTTAATACCTCTCTCTAAATCAATCTTATTCTTACATAAGTAAAATGGTTATGAATTTCAGAGAATGACGATTGGAATACCGAATATTTATGACATAATCAATCATTCTCGGGCCGCGTTCTTAATCTGACGATAAAACAAATTGATCACTTTGATTCTGAGAGGTTCGAGATCGTAATTCATTAAACTTTGTCTTCATAAAAACACTGGAACATTTTACCGACTAAAACTAACTCTGCATTGTAAAAATGCGAATAGGTACTTATTCTTAAGATTTGGTAATTAGCTTCGCCTTTTGTTAAAAGTAAAGAAAAGAACTCAACGGTACGGCGTCTAGACGATCTTAATTATTTTTGACATTTTCAGCATCTCAATGAACATTTACCGCGATGACCAATTTATAGGGTCTCGGCTACAGTCAATGGACCTCGAAGCACTTCATAAGAAAGTCTTTCCATCTTCACAAAAGACATTAAACCTTAGACTGAACTTTAAGGTTTTATTAGAATAAGACTTAACCCTGTAAAGTTCAGACATAAATACTTAGGTAGATATTTTCCTCCATAGGAAAACTGACAGTTCTACCGATAGCTAAGTTAAGAAATTAGTTCCAACAATCTTTAATGTAAGTAGGATAAAAGCTATAAGCAAAGCAATATTTTTGTGTTAAGTTACTGAGGGTCTTTGATCTTAAAACTTAGTTGCGAATCTCTTTTAAGTTGATGAGTACTCTTACTCACTGGACAGGTATAATCTGTAAAGGAATGGAAAATTGGCAACCCGATCAATAAGATTCGTAATATTGGTAGAATGGTTTGTAAAACATTAACTTCCGTTCCGTTCCGTTGAAATTTCTCTTACAGAAAATTTCAGCTTGAAAATAAGTTGAACTTACACATTTACCCTCGTATGTACCTACTAAGCGACCTACGTCTATATTTCGGCCACCCAAAATTCCGCTCGCTCAAAATTCAATTTCCCATTTAGGAGGAGGTTTAAGTGTTTACTACGAATTTGGAGCGGCAACAGTTTATGCAGTAATGACTAATAACAACAAGGGAAGCTCTAAAACCAACATGGCAGGCTTCACAAGCTCACACCTCGCTACGTTCCACTCGCTACTTCGCTCAGCAACTTGCGTACGTAATTAGTCTTACTTAATTGGTTCCACAGACAAATTACTCAATATTTCACGCTATATTTACTTAATTAACCTTTTAACTATGACTTGACTGCATACAGTTACTCCCACTTTAATTAACTGTTCATATAACGCTTTTATTTGACATTAGCTATCTCTATGTTAGTAATAAAACGTGTTATGATGCCGTAAAGTCGATTATTGCTACTGAAACTTATGAATATATGTTATGCATAATGAGATTAGATTTTCCCACGACATAGCCTTTGTGCTTTGCTATTCTTTTCTATTATGCGACATTAAGTATTTTATGTTCAAGTTATCAAAGGTAAGGTTTTGGATTAAACCAACGTCGTTATTGTAGGTATATTATTATCGCGAAAAAAAAAAACATTACTGATACAATCTAATTTATGTTTACAAAAACATAATAAGTAGGCATGTTATATAAATTTTTGATTATGATTAATAATAGTGGTGCCTATCTACAATAAAGAATTTCTGAAAATTGGGCTCTCATAAAAGAAAAACAATATAAAAATTTGTATGGACGCCACGTGCCAGGAGGGAAATTCTCAACTCGATAATTATTAAATGCTTTCGCGAAATCACAGCAAATTGACATTCTATTTTAATTGGTTTTGTTGAAAACAATAACATTATGTTTTACAGGAATCATGAAAACTTACGACAGATATAATATGATTAGACGAATTTTGCTATGACAAAAGCGATTATAGCCCGCAACTTATATCGAATGTAATAACGATAAAAAGCGAAATAAATAGATTATTGGCCGCTGCAAGGCAGGTAGGTATATTGCTTTTAATAGTCTCCTTGTTTTCAAAATCGAATACGAAACAGTATGAAAACCTGTGCTCCCACCTAATTTTCACAAAGTCTCATGTAACCACAATATAAAATATTAGATTACCAATATCTAATAATTAACCTTTTGGGTCATGGGATGTACAAAGATGTACCCAACCACTCCAACCTTAAAAAACATTGTTTACGTACTGAATACCTAATATGTATGTAAGTACATACCATAGGTTGGTGCCACGGGTTCTCTAGATAAGACCTAAATAAGTGTTTCCGAACCCGCACTGGTCAGCGTAGTATACCCAAGGCATAACCCTTCCTGCATTCCGGGAGGAGACCCTTGCCTAGCAGTGGGATATTAATGGGTTTAATTCATTTATTCAAGTTGTTCCGAAGATGTTGGCGGAATTATTGAAATCGTCACGTGCCGTCATCTCGATTTCTAAGCAGAAATTATTGATTATGAATGTATCTCAATTGTACTAAAAAGGTATCTAAGTGGACAGCACACTCTTCGATAGCTTTTATCATTCTATATCATTAATATCGTTACCACCTACTCAAAAATATTCCGTAGAGGTAACGGGAATCATTATTTTTTCTGAACGAACTAATTGAGCGTGAAAGAGATAAATAGCGGGTAAGCGAACTGTTTGCCCGAACTAAATACTCACAGACGAGGTTTCTTTGTTCGTCACACGACGAGGACAAATAGAGGGTCATGTTTTTGTTGATATGGACGTCAGGTGGAACTGTTACATTCAAGCCTTATTTTACTAGCATTTAGTAGTTTAGGCCTAAATCAATTCAATAAAATTGGAAGTAGGCAGATATAAGTTTTTTCTATCAAAGTTATGACATCATGCTTTAAACTTGGGTCGACCGTAGGTAAATTAGTCAAAGTCCAATCTAGTCGTAGGCTTATCGTAAGTGTGGGAAAACGTTTTTGGCTATGTCAGTATTCTTATATGGGCAGTATAGATGATTTCGTTCACTATGAGTATTTCATAGCTCCACGGAGACATGTAACGCCATCTATTGCCTTGACTGTAAACTAGGTGTCCACTAGAGTTGGTACACGCTATGAACCTAAACCTTATTTCTGTTTACAATCGATTCTCTAAGCGGGGCTTGGTTCACAAAATGAATATACGGATATGATGACTGATACGCAATCTTGTGGTCGATTCTTCATTCATCTTTAAGGTCACGGAGTTACTTCCTAAGTTCCTAATGGTTTAAAAAAAGTCAGATGTATTGAAACCTCCTCATTTTTTAAAGTAGGTCTAAACACAATTCGTCTAAGGTTGAGGAGGTAGATAAAGGACAAAATTAACCACCAATACCTAAATGACAGTTGTGTAATATTAATTAAGTTTTGTAAACTTGACTGTTTACTTAGCTGGATAGTGGATACTATGAGCTATTTGTCATAGTACTACAATGTATGTGAGCAAATAATTTATACATAATACATAGTTTTTTATGTATAAATTATTTAGGTTCGTCGTTCATATTAAAACACAAATTTTGAATCAATCCATGTATTAAACTAAGTTCACCAAAATCACAATCATTCCTTGTTAAATAATTTGTAAACTCCACATAAAACATAACTAGCACGATAACTCGTACAGACATACAAGATACTTAATGAATAAAACAAAATGCATGGTCTATGACAACAGTCGACGGAAACATTTTCACTGGTAATTTTGATTAAAAGACAAAAAAGGCACTGATTTGTGTTAAGATGTTGATTTGTTGAATACAACAATGTTATTGCAAAATTCTTAAAGTAAATTTCGACTAACGTGGACATCTAATCAGTCCTTAGGCATGCAAGACATGCAGTGTTCAAACAATATATTTGCATTGTGTATATCTAGCAATCTAATGTTACGTCGCTGTGCAATGTGTATAATCTAACTTAGGCTAGAGGTAGGCTTCGTTCTCGTTACAAAATCAATTCCTATCTCATAACCAATATTACAATGACATACGTCTAATTTGTACCATCAAATGCAGGTTCTACTACTGGATATTGTCTAACGTGAGCACAATTAAATTATTTCGATTTAGACATGATACGATAACTACTAATACTTCAACATTTTACTAATTTTTGAGATAAATTTTGATTCAACATCCATTTCAAATAATAAGGTACATTATAAGAAACCTTAATTGACAAAGTTTGAACACATTAGAATAAAATACTTGATTTTAAAATTATAATAACCCATTGCCATAAACTTAGCAAATATAATAAGATTTCTTTAAAATGAAAGGAACATCAATCATAATCTAAATCATAAATCAATATCTAATACTAAACTAGCTAAGTATTTCTAAACAAATAAAATCACTGGATGTTCTAATAAATTACGTCTATAAGGACAAGAAAACATTCCGAAATTCCTTTTTAAAAGGATATTATAACAGTGATGGTGAATCTCACATGTCTAAATCAAATATGAGATCGTTTTTGAACATAACTTCTAAGTACTGGCCCTTGTTTAGTTTGTCGGGATCATAGAGGCCAGTGGTGTGTTTGATATTCTCGCATGTTATAGTTTCATGGTTTTCCTTTTTACTTTTGTTTGATTCCCAAATGTCAGCATCTGACTGGTCAGTTACATTCTCTTTATTATCTACAATGTTCAACATTGACTTTTCTCCATACGATGAATCTCCTACGTCGCTATTGGCAGTGTTGTACGAATCTTCATAGCGGGTGTTCTTACAGTCAGTTTCCGCGTCAGACGTGTCCGCGAGGCCGCTGTCCCGTCGTTGTTTCAAAGCAGATTTCAATCTTGGCTTCAAATTCTGCAATGTAAAAAATAGTTGCTATGTGAGGGTCAATGACCATGGTCCTAGGAAAATTTGTATTCAATGTTGTCTTTATTCATAACATTTGATTACCCGAGTAGAATGACAACAAACCATTTATCACGTCTCCAAATATGTCGCATGAATCACGCGCTGACGGAAAGTTATAAATTCAGTTACATAAATATTATTGTTTACCACTTTTAGCGTTTTCGCAAATATCACGACTGATTAATATTTATGATTTTTTTATTGCTAATTGGCTGAACATTTGTATGAAACTAGATATTCATACAACCTTTAGATTTTCTGTTTAAAACAATTACATAACATGAGATTATTTGTTTTGTGTAACGTAATTTTCCTATTTTAGGGTGCATGCGATTAGATATTGGCTGATGTTTATTGGCAAAATTTCAACAGTCTGTTGTTTTTGCAGTTCAAATCAACTCTGAACCATATAAAAATATATTTGTTAAGCGGGTCCGGCACCCGAAATTTAATTGGTGGCATAGCAACCGTCCTAAATATTGGAGCATGGAAATAATAATCAATATGTAACGATAATTACCTCAGACATGTTACTAAAATCATCTTCGGCCTCGCTCTCGCTCTTGCGTCTGTCTTGACTACGCTTTTTGCTCTTCTTGCGTTGATTCTTCTTCTTCTGCCCTTCTATTGAAGAATTATACCTGAAATATCATTACATACATTAAATAAGGTGATATATTTTAGGCCATTTGTTTTGGATATGATAACATATCACATTTATCAAACAGTCAAATAGATTAGAAAAAAAATATAGATAAGGTATACCTGTAACTTGTTTACAATCATACATTTGCATAACAAATAGGTATAGACAATAATATACAAACGATTATATATTTTTATGTATCTAGTGTGCGTCATTATGTATGAGATTACAAACATAACTACATAATTATACTATAGGTATTGACATTTTGATGACATTGATATACTCTATGTACAGAATGTTTTGATAACCTACATTGATAAATAGGAATTAAATGTCCGCTTTCAATTGATCAGTAGTATTTTTACAAGACTTAATAGTCTAACGTACCTGTAAAATTGTTTTGCAATAACATCATTAAACCTAACAGTCTTTTTCAAACTTGATTCCTCCGGAATACAATCAGAGCTAATGTAGTCCATTGAAGAAGCAATGTCTCCTGCACTGGACTCTGAGAAGCTTCTCATCATGTTGGGCTTGCGGAGTATGCTCTTAGCACCATTCACACACATCCCTGAGTCAGTGAACACAATGTCCCTGTCCTCTGAAGTTGGTGACTCAATATCATCCTCATCATACTCTTCATGGTTGGATGACACAACTATGTTAGTCTCCATCCCCAAGTTCGTCACCTCAACAACAGGAGCCACATCCTCAACCTCATTTTCCTCCATTTTCTCCTCAGGCTTAGTCTTCTTAACTTGAGACACATCAAAGTATTCACAAGTCAAAGACTCCTTGCTCAAACCAATGCTGAATTTCTGTGGAACATTTCCAGAAAGTTCCAGCTGCAAGATGACATTGTTGTCCCATGCTTCTCCACTCACATTGTCAAACTTAACATCATCATCAAATGTTATAATAGCAGCATAGTGCACTGGTACAAAACCAGCCCCTACTGTAGTGAACTTGATGTAGATCTCATTACCATCATTCTTCACTTGGACTGATTCAGGTTCTGTGTTCTTCACATGGAAAGTAAAGGCAACAATGTCATCTAGAACATTGTGTGTGTATGGAGGGAGTATGTAACCTAGGGAAGAGTCTAAGAATGTGTCAGTATTATTATTAACAAGACTGCAGGGCTCAGGCACTGCTACTGCATCAGCCGGAGTAGAGGATATCTCAGTCACCAGCTTAGAATGTTGATAATCCTCATCACTTTGAGATCCTGAGTTATTATCACTTTCAACACCACTGTCTACTTTTAAAGAGTTTGTATTATCATTATGGTTACTTAAGTCTTTTTTAATCACTGGCAAAGTCACTATTAACATATGTTTACTTTTGTCAAACTTAGCAGTCCCACACTCATCATTAACTGAATAAGGTAAAGTAATATCAAACTTGTATTTGGCTGGCTTCACTGAGGTCAAACTGAGGGATTTCTCTTCAACATCCAAGGTGCAGTCTTGAGTAGAAGACAGTAGAGGCAGATATACTTCAACCACTATTTTACTGGGAATGGCACTGTACTGCTTGCAGTCTTTATTGTAGGTAAAGTCTTGGAAGTCAATGTCCTTCTGTTGCTTTATCACATACTTTGGTATTGTGTACCCATTCTGAGCAGTATGAGTGAACTCTTTACTAGCTGTCTTCACCCTCCTAGTCGGTTTCGGAGCTGCTTTGGGAGCAGTAGTCTCACTTTGAGACTTATTTTCTGAGTAAATGTGCTGAGGGTAAAGCTTCTCCAACATTTCGGGGGATAGTTGTTCAGTTTCCTCTTCGTCAGGCGGTTGATAGTTGGGGTCTTCTTTCCTGATAACAGCCGGTAAACTCATTCCCTTGTATTCAGTCTTCGTAAGGCGAAAGTTGTTATTGTCGAGGTGGATGTTATATGTTTGCTTCAATCCATCAAAGGCAGTTTTGTTTACCAATTCACGAAATTGTTTGTTAACGGCCGCCATGCGGAGAGTGTCCGGATGGTAAACTACGTCGTAAATGACGCAACGTTGTTTATTATGATCGAAATCGTCTCGCGGCGGAATTATTGAGTATGGAATTTGCCAGTTCATACCCCTCTTCCCGTCGACTACATCGACCTTATAGTTTGGTTTGCCAACGTTATCGCTACTGCAGATATTGATGAAGGCTTTTCTGTCGCCGGCGACACTTGTTTTGATAACATAACCTCCCTTCGGATTGAGAAACGTTACATCGTAGCCCCGTTCTTTTTCTAGTTGGGTCATTTCTTTTTGATAAAGCTCCTGGTTCGCCGGGTCACGTATCTCCTCACAATATTCGGCTAGAAGATCTCGAAACTTCTTGCTCTTCATTGCGTCCTGAATATTCTCAAGATCTTCCCGTGTGAGCCGGGATTCTTCGTCACGAGGTGTTACTCCCGTTGCCATTTTGTTAAGAGTTTCTCTGCTGATTTATAAATAAACACAAGTATGCATCCACAATATAATTTTCAGCTGACGAATGATAAGAAGTATGCAATGTTGTACACACAAAAAATATGGAGTTTATGGATTAGACCGGAAGAGAAAATGAACTAGCCTACGCGTAATTTTAGGTGTGGCAATTTTTATCTTTTCTAATCACGAGATCATTAAATAATTATATAAAATTTTACATCGAAAATAGAAGTAAAAATAAGTGTTTAATTTATATTTAATGTCTCATAGTTGTTTCATAATAATTTCTGTATATGCATAAAAATATCCATCGAACGATTTTTTACAAACCTACATCTTAAACTATAGCAACATTAATGATAAAAAAAACTACTGCTGATCTGACAGTTCGACGGCGTTAGTGTTGTACATCAATGCTATATTTTTATAGCAGCTTTTCAATTTCAGTTTATTATTTGGCCAATATCCACCAAGCTTTTTAACCTGGGGACTTTTTGTCGTATAAAATCGTTGGTTATTCTTGATTTTAATTTAATTTAAAATAATATGTAATTTTGTTATGTTTCTTAATTTTATTTTAAAAATTAAGAAAAATAATATTTGTTTCTTGAAGAATCCAATAATGGAACCACCGATCTACTACACCAGCGCCTACACATGAAGTATTAAATACTGCAGTCATAGAATGATGTCAAACAAATTAACTATCATTATCCGAGCTGTAGCTGAATATCTCATCACAATCCTAATAAAATTAGCAGCTTTGCCACTACAGCTTTTTTATTAGCTATCCATCTAGGTTCAGAGCTGCAGAGGTATGTGGTAACATCACTAATGTTCATAATTCACATGTTGTATTCTCAAATGTCAAAACTGTCATAAAACTTAAAAAGTCAAAACAATACGATATTGCAATTGGACAGATTGGACATGTAAAAAGACAATAACAAATTACTAAGATTATCAATACGTATACTTTAGCATTAATTTTATAAACATGTCTACTGCTATTAATCGTTTCTTGTTACAAACGTTCATTCGTCAGTCTCCGGCTCGTGGTTCAGTGAGGTTATATGGTCGATGGATGCACAGGTCTCCTGCTAAAGTTCTACTACCTACAGATGCAAATTCTAAACCAGATCTTAAAAAAGAAAAGATAATAGACTTAGATCCCGCAATTTTAACGAAAAAGGAGTCAAAACAGAAAGATATAAGTGAGGTAAACAGCATTAAGGAAGAGCCTTCCGTATCATCACTACCGCCAGAAAAAGCGAGGCAAATCAAACTAAGAAAGGAAGAAAAGTTAAAAAAACAGAAATTCTACTTGAGTCAGCAAAAGGTTTTTGACGATAATGGCGATGTTATTTATGAAAAGTTAAAAGAAAGTGACCCTAGAGTTAGGTGAGCAATAATTTGAAGTACTGTATACCATATAGTACTGGAATACCTACCCTACAAATAAAAATCATTTAATATCTACAATAGTATTAAGGAAGTAAGGCAAATGTAATGATGACCAGAACTTTATATTTTTTATCTAGTAGACTAGATTTGGTTTTAATCCCATTTATCAAACACTTTAAATACTACTTTTATTGAAGAATATTTTTTCTTTACAGCATGCTCCTGGTAAAACTGAAGTCCAAAAAGGAAAGGTTAAGATTAGGTCAAACTCTAGTAGAAGGATGGAGACTAATAGTCGATGGGCTGGAAGCTAACTGTAAACTTAGATATTTAATATTCAGTAGACCGTCAGACTTAGAGAAAGTCAGGCCATTCTTGCCAAAAACTGGAGCAAGGATTTATAAAATACCTTATAAAGAAATGCAACTTTGGAGTGATGTTGAAACCAGCCCTGGTATCTTTGGTAAGTTGGATACTTCACAGCTTAAGACATGCTCAAGGAATTTGTGGAGCATTACACATAATGCTTGTACCAGATCCATCTTAGATCAGTTTTTAGGGCAAGCAGAAGCATAGCACTTGTGGCATATTTATTTGTAACAAAGATACATATTATTTTTAGTATCAAGTCCAGCATAAAGCATTATAATTTAAAAGAAAAATTACTTCTCAGTTACACTTGTATAATGTAACCGCAAGTCTCTTCCCCTTGCAAAATGTAAATGCACTTTACATGTTTTAAAAGCAGTTATAGGATCTACTAAATTAGCTAAGAATTAAAAAATAAATAAGCAAGGGTAAGCACAATAATAACTATTATAACAGCTATGTAATATTTTCAGGTGTATTTGAAACTCCAACAGCAGAAAATGTAAAAAGTCTATCCAAGTCTCTTCCAATTCAGTTTGTTTGTGATAACATCAGAGTGCCTGGGAACCTCGGAGCTATACTTCGAGTGGCTGTTGGTGCTGGCTGTGAAAAAGTATTGTTGTCAAAAGGTAACATTTTTATCTTAAAGCTATGAAAATTGGACTAAAAAAAGAAATAATTAATATTTCCTATATCTTTGTATAGCAGATACTACTTATTTAATAATTATTGCTCTTACATAATCAATTATGCAACTTAGCCTTTATTGCATAAGATTCATAACCAAACTTTCCTTTTTCACCTGATAAATCTTTTTGAAAATCTCAGTGACTCAGTGTTTATTTTTGTTTCAAAATATGGTCCGTTGTTCACTATCATCATACTACTTGCTGGACCCAAAATAATAACAAACATTTTGTATTACAGGTTGTGTAGATGTATGGGATCCAAAAGTGATCAGAAGTGCAGCTGGAGCTCACTTCAGACTTCCAATCTACCACTCAATAGAATGGACAGACATGCCTTCTCACTTAGAACCAAACACATCTGTGTTCATAGCTGATAGCAACACTACAAGTGCAGTGGCTTCAGATGACAATGAGGATCTAGACCTGAATCCAATGCCAGTTTTACCTTATTACGGTGTTGAGTTTTCATCATTGAAACATACCACTTTGATTCTGGGTGGAGAGACTGAGGGAATTAGTCAAGATAGCTACTTGTAAGTATTTCCTAAGCATTTTAGTACTTTTAGTCAACTAAGTAGTTCTTTGTAGGGATTTACTGATTTTGTTTCATATTATGTTGTCAGAGACCTTTGCCCATCAATTTTCTGTGATCTGAGTTGTCCACATATCTTCAATGAGTTATGTATAATATAATATTTCTGATTCCATTTAAGGAATAAGGCTATATTTTCTCTACAAGGAACTACCCAAAATACACTTGCATACTAGCAAATTGAATTCAGACAACATAAAATACATAACCCCTTAGAAAAGCTCAAAAGAAACAAATACAAATAGTCCTTGCAGCGCCATCAGCGCGCCTATCAGTATGGATGAACTCAAAATATAACTGAATGGATTTTCGTATTAAAAGTAACACTATTTCAGGTTGGCAGCAAGTAAAAACGGCTTGAGATTAAACATACCTTTACAAAGAGGAGTTGACAGTTTAAACACTGGTATGGCGACAGCAGTAATCGCATTTGAAATCAGAAAGCAACTCATACAAGCATTGAGGAAGGAGAAATATGGGGCTGAAGTTCAAGCTAATTAGTTAGTACTTAGTTGTTTAGTATGTAGTTGTATTGTTGATGTATCAATAAGAATATAGTATAAAATTTAGTAAAACTAGTTTTATTATCTTCTTTTAGTATATAACATAGATTTTGATTACTCTGTAGTTTATTTGATAATTTTTAATATATTTGGCTAGTAGGTAATCGTGCGTATTACTGCGTATACGAGCATTTTTATGCGTATACGTTCGTATTTCTCGGTGAACATGACTGAAGATAAATTAACGACCTTATGAAAATAAGATTTCAAGGCGTTTACTTCGCGAGTCTATTTTTCTATTGTGTGCAAGACTGGTGTTGCCATAGAAACGTAACCGTGTTTGAACATGGAAATGCTTGGTGCAAAGGCTCTCCAACGAGAGAAAAATGTTACCTCATGTGAAAACATTAGCATTTCTTTATCGCATACTTATGTTAAACTTACATAATGTTAGCTGAAACTAGAATCGATTCTATATACCGGTAGCAGAAAAGTCTACTAGCGACATCTTACAACCAGTTAAAGAACTTTAAGGACTTTAACAAAAGAACCTGAATCGCGTTGTCAAAGTTTGAATGCGCATTTACAAGCTGTACGATGCCGATGGGATAAACTTTTAATCAGGGGATCGTTGGTAAACACCCTCTGCGTTTGTCGCTGAAGCGCATTAACCTTGATCGCGCTAACATTTTACGTAGTGCGTAGTAAATAGCGAGGGGACCTTCGCTGTAACCTTTGGTTGTCGTATAATGATGGCACTATCAGAGCCTACTTTAGGTATAGTACCTTAAAACTGTTTGTCGCGCATATGACTCAGTCTGTTTACTATAGTTGTCTTACGAACTTCCTTATACTTGATAAAAAAATAACACGAGTAGCATAAACGAAAGCTTTTCTTCGTGGAGGTTTTGGGAAGACTTTAAATCGAACAAAATCCTTAATATCATTATGCAATATCGGTCTGCGAGATTGAAAATTAAAGGTACCTTATTTGTTTACCTGACGAACAAAATTCTGTCTGGACTACGCATTAACTAAGAGTGGAAATTTTGGCATGTTTCACATTTTTCTCAATAAACACCCACGCCAGTGAATGAGTGAACCCGGGGAACTAATAACATTACAGGTTCAGACAATCGTGTCGGACACGAAGGCTGTAAATAGTTATAATCATTATCAATATCACTATAGCTATTTTTAAACTTAAGGACTAATTTAATAATCCATTATTAGTCCTATAACTCTGATATTTGTTTAAATTTAGGCCTTAAACAAATGATTATTGATAATATTTAAGTCAGGTGAAAGAACATATAGAGGCAACTATATGTTTATATTGTCTGTTTGTTTAGTCTTTAGGAAACTCAGCAGTTATACACCACTCGGTACCGAAAAAAAAATTAATCATCTTAAAAGAAAAAACCATTACTCATACAAATATAATAGCAACAACTTCTGGAAACAATCAAACATTCGATCTATACTAAAAGTACAGTGCCACCTAGTGGTTGTAACAGAAAGTATATATTTTCCTTCACCGTCACGTATGAAAACAGTCACTCATTTGATTAGGGGAGTCGCTTTGGGAAAACTATGTGCCTTAGACGCTTTATACACAAATGTATCGAAACGTAGTAAACAGTTGCGTTTGTTTGTAAATTTTGCGTCCTAAAATAATTAACATTTTGGTTTTCGTAATGTAGGCTCCTAATATGTTTTTTGATCTTTAGATTAAAGTTTCGCTTTACCCATATTCACATTTCTCTTATAGTTATACAAGTCAGATGTCACACATTGTACAGAAGTGTGAAGTAGTGTTTAGTGACGTAATTACAGACTATGCTCCACTATAAATTAGCTAAATACAGCGAGTCACAGTTCAGAGAAGTCCTACTAACAACCCTATATACCATGTTTTATGACTCTAGAGCTATGGTCTCAAAAGGTTGTAGCTTTGCCCCTAGTCATAGTAACTCTTATAGTTCATACCCAGTAATGGGAAAGCATTTTAATTTACCTTGGTATTATGAAACACATTGCAACAGCATAGGAAATTGAGCGCACTAATTGTAGTTTATAAGGAAGTGAGCTCCAAGACCTACGGATTAATAAACACGTGGGCAGTGAAGCGGAGCTTACAACGACTATGTAGGGTTTAGTAAACGGCCTTAATGCTACGAATAACGTTTGTTGTGTATTTACCTTTCTATTGTACTACAAGCCAAATATCACTCATAGCAATCTACTGAAAGGTGCTTTTAAGTCACGATATTTAGATTTGATATAGATTAGATCAAACGTTCCGTAATTCGGAGGTCTTAAGTAAAATAGTTCAAATATAGAGTCGGGGTAGAATAACAAAAACGAATCGTAGCAATCTAAATTAGGCGGTTTAATTTATATTGTTTGTAGAACGTAAAATATGTATATTGTTTTTATTATCTAAATAACCCACTTCCATTGCGTTCTTATCTTAAAAGTTCGCTCCATCTGCATATCTCTGTCACGATCGCACCCAAGTATAGAGCGCAAGGAACTCCTTAGTTGTTTCCCTATTTAACTTTTCATTTACAAAAATATCAACCATTTACATTGGTTGTTTTGTAAACTATAGTTAAGTATATAAAGAAAAGGAATGATAATTTTAATCGCAAACGCGACGTTCAACATTCAAATTAAACAAGCCCAGTTACGTAAAGTAGGGTATCATTGCACGAAAAGCTAACGTTCGAATAATCTCCATGATAAAGTGTGTCTGCCTTAAAGAACATAGCTTATGTCATCCTTGAGTGGCACTACATCCCAAGTTAATTCGTTTTGCGGGTCTCCATTCGTTGCCAACTTAGTTTGACGTCATCAACTGCGTATATAGGCTGCAGTCCAACTAGGCTGTCGCCTAGACTAGATCAATCACGACCTTCTTTTATTATGCATTCATAGCACAAGAATATTTTTCACGTCTACTAATAATAATACATAATACATATTTCATATATCTAGGTTATCATGGTTTTTTGTATAATATCTATCTATCTCTTAGATATCATGTTAGACTACTCCGTCTTATGCTAATGTATTTAAAATAAAAATTTAGGTACCTAATATCCATTAGTCTGCACTCAACTGTACATATTCTAACTGAAATCATATTTGTAGAGACTTAGAGGGTCACTTTTTTCGTAGAGGCAATAAATATTTATGGGTGATTCCATTGTATATGTATTGAGCCTAAACTTGCTTTTATTTTGAAAAAAAGAGAAACATTCCAAGAAAGGTTGACTTTTGCTATTCGCTAACTTCGTAATATGGTTTATAACTTGTATTACCCTCTCGAACGCCTGGGATTAAAATTCTCACAGCCTGTAGGCGGTACTTATGTAGGTAAAGTAATTTTGTCTAAAAAGTAATTCAAAACTTTATTGCTTGTAAATATCAAGGTGCTCTTATTTCATGGGCCATAGACGTGGCCTATCTCAATCGGAGGGATGGAATTAGGGGATTTTTCAAAGGAGAATTCGTAGTAGCTAGTTAAGGATGTGAAATGTAGGAAGGAGGCGTCGTCGGTCAATACTGGAGGTGGTGCGGTGCGGGCGCGGTGCGCAGGCGTGGTCCCCCGGTCCCCGCCGCTGCCGGCCCACTCACGCAACTCGCGAGTCAGCCGCCGTGCGCTGCGATCGCGCGCGCCCGAGCTTTCGTCGCCGCTCTAGCCATGTGTGATGAAAACATCACAGAGGGGACCGTCGTCTAGTTTCCGTACTTTGTATTTCGCAACATGAATGAGTAAGTCGTCCGAAGACAGCGGTAATCGCGGGACAGTTCCGTTCGTTTCTCAGAAGGACAGCTTTCGCCAAGTGTCTAGTTTTTCTCGTAAGCTCGTGGCCGTTGACACTGCAGCGTGCGGATCCCGCAGTGCGCGAGTGTGTGGTTAATTGGCGAACATAATAGACGAGGACGTCAGCTGAGTCGCGTAAACATTGGCTACATAGTTGAACTGACGGGACTGTTGACGATGGCCCCGGCGAATACACGCGCGTAAACGTTACCACGCTGTTCTTGTAAGCACTCCGTCATGCGGCGCCTAATACTGCTGTTCCTATTAACAGGTAAGATAACATGCCATGTTCTTGTTTGTGTGCAAGCTTAACGCTGAACCATCGTTTTATTTTAATTTAGAAGTGGACTTAAGTGCTGTTTCCAAACGGGTTTTTTAATTTGCCTTGTTTTTTATTTATAAATTCTTGGTGTTTTCTTATCCAAAGTTTCGTGTTTATGCTCTTTAAGTTATAACTTTTGTAGAGGTAAGTAAACGATGCATGTTTCTGTTATTGTGCTTTACCATTTTGATATCTGAGTTGACTACAATTACAGCCGACGTTTCTACGTAGTTGATTATTCGGTTGTGTACGAATGTTTACATTCATTTTATCACAATTATTATCTCACGCACGAGCACCATGTGTAAGCCCCACGCAAAAATAAGTTATAATTTATCCAAGGGACCCTCATCCCGGGCCATTCAGGGAACAAATGGGACTGTTTTAGGAGAGCACTTTTTGCGGGCGCTAACCTTATTTCTCGGAACAATTACTGTTATTTGTAGGTAACAGATTTTTGTTAATTACTCCTCCTTTTAATTCAATGGCCTTAATTAATTTTAACCTTTAACCGCAAGATTACTTAATGATTTGGTGTATATGCTTATCTTTACGATTTCACAAGTAATTTAAATATAAGAATGCCTTCAAATTGCGATAGAGTCGGGATTATTATTGAAAGCGTATCTATTGTTACATGGACATCTGCCGGTACCATCAATGGTATTGCCTTTTTATAGACTAAATTAATCGTGATTCAGCATGTACTCGTATCTGTATAAATTGATCGGATATCTTCGCCATTTTATACCGTTGTTAAAGAAGGAGGCTAAAAATAGTTGTATCAAATCATTTCTTCGAAAGTTTCATGCTCAAAAGTCTTTACAATTGTTCCCATAATATTCTACTATTCGATTCAGATAAGGTAATAAATGAACATTTGCTAAGACATTCATAATATAAACCTATGCAGAAGGGATTTAAGCTCCTTATTTACGATAGCGACAGGTGTTCAATGCAGGTAGACAGCGGCACTCAGTCGTCCGACGGGTTTACTTTTGTTAAAATAAAATCGCTCAATCACTGGACTAAAAATATCTGCACGAATATAGAGAAAAAATCTCACGACGGACATTATATGTTTACTATTGAAATCCCTTTTTATGCTGCAAATTTGTCGAAGATTTTGGATTTACTGCGATTAGCCTAAGAAGGAATACTTATGAAGGTAGGTATATTAACAAACTACGGATAGAAAAGAGTTCACTGATAGCTGCTCCCCAATCCCTTGCGCCCTTATTACTACTTTGGGATTCAATTAGTTATCTACTTATCCTCGCCTAGATTTCTCTTAGTACAATCGACGAAGTCTATTTTTACGCTCTAGTCTAGGTAAGAACACATTAAATTATTAGGTCTCGGGTGACATTTGATCTCTATTTCAAGGCATGCCTATTTGCTTGAGATACCCATCATTGAACGCTTTCTCAAACAATTTGCTTTCGGGCCCTATTTCAAACAGAATATGATAAATCGAAAAGTTTTTTTGGGAAAAAGTAGGGAAAGTTAGAAAAAATCTGGGTCCCTCGCCCTCATCAATCTACTGTTAGGTGTATTGAAGCCACTAGAGGAGGTTGGCAAGCCGCAATGTCACTGACAATCTTCCAAGTACGTCATAAAACTTTTTCATCGAACCTCGAGCTTTTATTCTGAAGATATTAGACGCATCTACTTACTTATTTGAATAGACGTTTGATCACGCTCGAGTACAATCGCTGTTTTTACCTCCTATATAAAAATGTCTATGAACAAAATTCTGGATACAATCGCACTCAAAGCAGAAATAAAATATATGTTATATGCCAAACGAAACTGCTTTGTGTTAAAAAAATAAATGTAGTGCTATATCTCTCAAAGAGCAACCATTTTTTTCTTTTAATTCGGGCGGATATGGACTGCACCTGGCCTCCGTTTCTTTTTTGAATGCATTTAAAGTTAAGAATTTATCTTAGTATTATGGTGTCGGGTAACTTATAGTTTCCTCTTTGTGGTCTGTAATATAGAATCTAATTAAAATCATTATACAACATTTTATCAGAACTATCAAACCGAAAGGTTTATTATTTATTTGGAGTAATGATACATACAGTAGAGCTGATGTATTTATTGGTAAAATTTTATTGCGGTTCAAAAATCTACCGAACAGTAATTGCGTACCAACGTTAATATATTAGCACAATGTATTCGTTACGGGTCGACCACTAATTTAAATAATTGCTTTGAACGTGGCGTGCAATATTGGAAACGGTTTATTTTTTTCTTTAGTCGTTCGAAGATATGCGGCGTTGTGTGTATGCCTATTTTAGGGTGTTGACAGAACAGACATAATCAAAACGGGTGCAGTCGATAAGTGGGCAGCGTCGGCTTTCATCTCAGATGTTAGTGGTGTGTGTGTTTACACTGGTGGGTACTGCGCCGGCGCGGCGTCTGTGGCTTACGCCTGCGCCCGCGCACCTCGGTAGCTAAAGGATCGTACGCTCGTGTGAATATAATTTATGATCCAATTTATTGATTGTTTAGTTATTTGTCAAAGTGCTTTGATAGGTATTATGAATTGAATATGATGTAATAGAACTACTTAAACATATTGGAAAATGAATACATTACAATTTCTAACGCGCCTCCAAATGATTGTAAAAGACCATAATTTGAAGCCTACAATTTATTCGGCACTTAAAGCATACATATTCACGATAAAAATCTATATTTATGTGTCTCGAACTCTCGACTCGACTTAGCATAAGCTCACTAAAATGTATGCGTTAAAAGTTATATAAATCAATAAATATTTTATCAATGACCTCTTTCTTCAGTTGGAGCGTTCATGAATTTTGTTTACGAAATCTCAAGTTTCTGAGTAATACAATACAAAATGTTAGAGTGTTATAAATTAACTTGTTTTGCATATTTATACTATATTTTTATAGTCATATATCGGATAGCAGTCAAAGCAGGATTTCACAAAATATAAGTTGGGAACAAGTAACGGTATATTGAACCGCGCGAGGTTTTGTTGCAGCAGCTTTTGTTGTTTCGTTAAAGGAACTTGCAAAACCGTATGGCTTTTCCTTTGTATGTTGTTAAACAGGGTACAGAAAGGGATATCGTGAATAATCCAGATCTTGCTTTCTACTGCGCGTACGCATACTTTAAGCCACATGTGAAACGATGCAAGAATACTTAGTAGGGCTTATCTGCAATATGTATGTTGTCATTCATTCCTAAGGGCCTGCTTCTTAGTAGTTTCTATTTAAATACATGTAAGTAGTATATATTTGCGCGAAGCCTAGACGTTTAAATAAATGAGTTTTGTTTTTAATACCTATGCTATATCTTTACACTACTCTATAATACAAACTTTAATGTTATTACTGTTTCGATTCGTAATTACTTATATAAAATCATAGTTGACTTTCTAAACAATAAAATAAGGCATACTTTTGTTACGATGTGTGATGAAAAACACTGCATCTCAAGTATCCATGTCAAAAAAAGGGGTAGAATTTGCTTAGAGTGATATTAGGTACTAGCTGACCCGGCAAACGTTGTTTTGCCATAAAAATTAAATAAAAAGACATTGTCCAGCGGACAAAATTGTGAATCTAAACCATTCTCAGATCCCCTTGAACACACACAAAAAAATTCATCAAAATCGGTCCAGTCGTTTAAGAGAAGTTCAGTGACATACACACTTACAGAAGAATTATTAAATATTAAGTATATGCGAACTCTACATGATTGTATGGAGAGTTCGTGATAGCGCTATGTACATATGTCAGTGTTGTAAAAAGTTCCCGTGCAATATTTTTCAGCCTTATGGAATAGAATGAAGTTAAAATATGGATTTTAACTTCCTTACACGAAGCGTAGGTTTTTTGGAGCAAAAACAGACTTGGAATAGAAAATGCCAGTTTCTCATGAGCATGCTAACTCAGGGGATTGGAAAATTGTTTTTGTTCTTAGTTTGTTTTTGATAGCAATATCAGCTTAGTTTAGCAACAAGCAGATTTTAGGCTTACCAGCCCACACTATTTATTACATTGCAGTGGCGAAGGCTCCATACAACTCGATTCCTATCGGCTTCCCTTTCTGGACAGACTTAATATTAATATTAAATTAATTGTTTACTATTGCCAAATAAAACACAATTAATTAATAATCACCAATATTTAAACCGAAATCTTTAACTAGAATCATTAATCTAATCGAAACAGTACGAAAACGCCTACACTTCAAAAATTACGCTCCGCTAAAAACGCAACGTGAGGTAATAATAATGAAATAAGCCGGAGGCGCTGATCGAGAATCGCGTACAATAAAAACTATGGCGGCGATGTCGCTTACGACCTTTTGGATCGCGCTTCGCACCGCGCTGCATAGTGGCGAGCAAGCCGGAGGAAGAGCGGGTTGCCTCGCGCTACAGCGCTCGCGCCGCGGCGGACACATAATCTTACGCATGTTTCTGTCGCGGTGCGAGCCGCGTGCAAGAGCGAGATGGAAAATATAAGCTAAGCATCCTGCATAAGTATTAGTTTTTGTCCAGTTTGACATTAGGTCATGTTTGTTTACTGTTTACATCTTTCGCGCGCTCTATTACAAATTAGAATATTTGTGTTTATCACAACATTATTCCTTAATAATTGTGTTTGTGCATAATTGTGAATGTATCAGTATATAAAACAGTAATTGTTTTGCATGTTTCTATTTGAGTAAATTTTCATTTTGTCAGATTTATAGGTTAAACTCATAACAATAAAAGTGTTCTGCGTTTATCCATAATGTGTTTGATATTTTATTGTTGATGAATACATTCTAAATTGCTTGTATAATAAGTTATTAAACAACCAGTGCGAGACAATCATCAATCGTTCGATATAGGGTAAACCACCCAGTAGTCAGCCTTTTAGTGAAAATGTCAATTTGATTTAGCCATATTTTTAACATTTACTACTAGATGTAAAATCATTAGTCATTGTATGAAAGGTAATTTATTAAACTTTAAGAAAAAAATAAAAAAAAATATCATATTTATAAGATTATTATGGAAAAAATCCACATTAAACAAAATATGGCACTTTTTACCAGTAGTCAGCCCCATTTCGCCAGTAGTCAGCCATGTCTTACCCAGTAGTCAGCCTCTTACTTACTCAATACAAATGTTCTATTTTAAATATATTTTTATTGAAATCTCCAGGAAATAAAGTTCATTTGCAATAATACCATGCAGTACAATTTATGCATCCATTAATTTTTAACCCCCGACGCAAAAAGAGGGGTGTTATAAGGTTCGACGTGTCTGTCTGTGTGTCTGTCTGTCTATGGCATCATAACTCCCGAAAGGATGCAGTGATTTCAATTTAGTTTTTTTTTAATTAAAGGTGACATATGTGCGAGTGTTTTTAGACATGTTTGATGAAAATCGGTGGAGCCGTTTAAAAGTTGTAGTGGGTTAAAGTGGGGAGATTAACCGAATGTCTGCAAATTTACTCGGACGGGGTCTCAAATGGCTTCGCATGCTGAGAAAGCTGGTGGTGGGAAAGTCAGAATGGCTTAACCTAACCACCAACCTATAAAAAGTATGAAATAAAAAAATATATTGTGAAATCGGGGGTTTTCAAGATTTTAATTTATAGTTATTAGCACTTAGGTAATTGATTTCTAAATGTTTTCTAGTCAATCTTTCTTCACACGGTTCACAGCGATAAAAGTTTATTTTCTGTTCCTTTATTCCTTCTGTTTTTCAACTCTCCCCAATCTACAAAAGATGCTCTCTTCTATAAAACTATTTTAGCTTTCTTGATGTGTTGAAACATAAGTCAATGGTAGGCTAGGAAATAGAAGGTAGATGATAGAAGTGACTGGTATCATTCCTTTCTTTTCTCATTTCCCAAAATTCCTTCGTGTTTCGGAAGGCATGGTAAATTGTAGGTCCCGGCGGGCATTCAAGGATCTCTGGCAATCGTTGCCATTAGTCAGAAGCTTGAAAATCTGATAACCAGTCTTATGGTAATCGTGGTATAGCCCAGGTAACTGGGTTGTGGAAGTCATATAGGCAGTTGCTCCATGTAAAACACTGCTATTCAGCTGCATCCGGTGAAACTGGAAGCTGATTCCAGCATATCGTGACCAGTTTCTTAAGGCAGTCATTTGTTTTTGGGAGTGCACTTAGTCTAGCTTACAAAGCCCCGTATGGTACGGGGCATTTGTGCGACTATTAAACGATTTCGGACTTGTAGTGTCATAATAATGTGTGAAATGCCGAGTACTCGACTCGTTTCCATGATTTTCATAACATTTCTGATCGCCACCATAGCACATGACAATTATTCCTCTTTATACAGATCTTTTGGTCTTTTTGATATGATACTATTCGAAAACAAGTAACTAAGTTTTGTGCCAACATAGCCGTCCACAAATTTGAACCTTAATGAAAGGATTTAAGACCCAATTTCATTTAGCAAAACTGACGGCCGACTATGGGATATGTAGGTCCAATGGTCGGCCTCATGAAATTCACTGACTTTATATGCGGCCGACTACTGGTAAAATACTATTTTTGTCTTAGAAGAGTTTAGCTCAACGCAATAGTTATGTTGAGAAGTATTCGCCCTGTTAATTTCAACCACATATATGAGAATTGCAAAAAAACCAGTAGTCAGCCACTCATGGCCGAGTACTGGATCAACCTCATATTTTGCAAACCCAATAGTCGGCCACGTTAATTTATAATACAAAAGACAAATAAAACGCCTGCAATGCATGATTTTATCGAAGATAAACTATTAAATACTAGCATAAAATATCAATTCGTTCCATATTGCATCAAATTCATTTAAAAACATGCCAAAAACTAAAACACGAATCCTTAACAAAAAAATAGCAATGGCGACGTTTTTGCCCATGTCTTTCATGGCAGTTCATAAGAATGAGTGTAACACGTCAACCTGCCATGCTATCGAATCGTAATTGTGCATATTAGTCAATAAGATTATACAGATTCGATTAATGATTATTTTATTGGTCTTTACTATTTTCTACACTAATTATATGGATATAAAGCCTGTAAAGGCTGACTACTGGTTGGGGGCTGACTACTGGGTGCTTTACCCTACGTTATCTTAAATATGTGCTGTTGTGTTACCTACGTGTTACTACTGAAGACAGAGTAACTTAACACAAAACAAGCATGATTAGGTAGCCAATGGTAAGTACCTTTGTATTATTAGTCTGTAGAGAGAGAAATAAGATACCTACTGTAGTCGAATGTAGATAATACACTCATATTGTTATTATGCAGTAATACGCTACTTTTATGTCGGCATTCTTACGATGTACATAAAATGTAGGTACTATGACTTATAGCTCCGGCTTACCTTTTGTAAAAAATGACCCTTCGCCACTGTTACATTGTCATATTATATTTCAATAAAAAATCCGACCAAATTAAAAAGAAAACCAAGTCTTTCATAAAACAATTGTTATTTTACATTTAACGTTCAAACGACTCATCATACGGTAATTTCATATTTATTTCAACAAAAAACAAGATGAATAAATTCGCGTTCACCTTTTCAGTTCGTAGAGCTTTATCAGACATTGTTGTCTGACCTAGGACTGGCTAGTTCAGAGCTCAACTTAGATAAATAACCTTTAACTGAATTTGTAAGTCATTTGGAGAACCGATCGATTGCGCCCGTTTAAAGTATTGGTTCGGACTCACTTTGTTAAATGTACGATTGTGTAGGTTTAGTCTATACCTATTGTATACTGTATAGATGAGTGTTAAGTCGAATTTCATTATTATTGAATGACTAGCCCCCAGTTTCTGAGTATATTTAAAGGTAGTTTATCTATTCAATAGCGTTAAAACTCATATTAAAAAAAACACTATTGAAAAGATAAACTACCGCTAATTGTATTCAGAAACCGCGGGTGAATGATTAAAGCAGTCTGTAAGTGATAATCGTAGTAAGTTATTACAGCGCAAAGGTTTACTTACAGTGCTTGTCATTAACTCGGTTTATTGTGTAAGTGTGTAGACCGATATAATTATATGCACATATATACATTAGCTACTATAAGTGCGATACTATTCGTTATTTCTTTAAAAAAACATTCTCGTAGGAATGTGATTTCCCAGGTGCAATTTGGGCAGCTTTAAATTTCCCCGAAGAGTCCGGGGCGACCCGCAATGCCTAATCTCTAGTATAAATAAACTTATTACAAAAGTTTCCTCATTTACCGCTTATGTTAAGACGGAGTACAATAAAACGTTTGTATAAACTTTAGAATTAATTCGCTTTAACATAATACTAAAATGTAGAATGGCGAGGAAACGTGTTGCGGTAGCTGGCCATAACTCTAAAAACGCACATAAATTCACTATTAACTGTATAATTTATTATAATAGTGTATTAGTAGATGTTATTTTCTCCATTCTCTTGGAGATTCTATTGAGTTATGATGTTTGTAAGTGGAGATACTTTCGGTTTGTTCGCGATAACAGACAGTGCGCGAGTTATTTCCCCAGCGGCCGGAGAAGCAGGTCTCCAAACTGCTACGAGTTATAACGTCTAACTGTTCGCAGTAGAATTTGCAATTAATCTACCGTCATCGAACTGACTGCTCCGTGGGGATCTTCTCCTGATTGTTTTCCTAAGATATTTCGTCTAGTAACAGCATGTCTCTACTGAAATATGATCCGCTATTGTCATCGATTCTGTTGTTATAATCGTAGTGAAATTTTGTTTTAATAATGTCAGTAAGTCAGTTACTCAAAACTGTTGGCTTGCTAGTCTAGTCAAACTTTTCCAATTAGTATACAGTACATGATTGATTCTTGACGTTAAAACTGAGTTTTCTTTAGTTTTCTGGCTGACTCTTTCAGTTTTTGTCGTATTTTCTTTTTAAAATGAAATTATTTAAGGACATTGGAATTTAAGCCTCCTGTTTTTAAACAATTTCCAGAGAACATCAAAGTTCATTTAATATGTATCTATTTTTTATTTGTTTAAAAAACTCGTTACTTATTTAGGCGCAGAGAGCTAAAATATTAATGTGCATTTTGCAACCGATTTAAAATATGTTTTGAAATTCTGAAAGAGTTCAAAAGTGGAGGTACTTAACTGCAATGACAAAATAATGTTTACTCATAAAGAGGGACCAGAGTGTGGAACAAAAGACTGTGCAGGCTATAATTATCGACCTTGAAGAGCACGAGGGTGCTGGCACGGCGGCACGTGCGCCAAGTAAAACGATAATGATAGAGTGGCCAGGGGGAGTATAATCAACTGAATAACTAATTCAAGTCATTGCGCTTTAGTTTATATAATAGACCTTTTTGTGCCACCCTTTGCTCTCACTAAAGTTGAGGGCAATTTTAAGGATGTTTTTATAAAATATTTTGAAAGGATCCCAGAAAGTATTGTACATTTTTATACATTCTTATTCATTAGCAATAAAGCTACACTTACAACTCGTGAAACTGGAAAACGAGACGACAGTAAAAATAATATTTTCAGTCTATAAAAAGTAGTTGCAAGACGGAGAAAATTACTTTCTGCAATTAGGAATTGTAAATAAAGTAAATATTGAATGAAAATGGAAGTATAACAATGATGAAGATGCTCTCGATGACCTTACGACCAACAATATGAACTTATAATCATACAATGCTAGAACTGGGCCACATTGAATACTGTTTGATAACGAAAGAACAAATAAATTGATTCTCTGAACCATTGTTTTTATCGTGAATGAAGTTTTACGTCATCTAATTAATGTGCATATACGTGAGGACGGAAGTTATTTGTTTTGTATTCACACACGACGTCATGACTTCATGAGGGATTAACCCTACTTACATTTCGCAACATTCAAGTTCATGGTCATTTTATTATGGCATTATTAGGCATTTGGGTGTCCGAAGTGTATGGGTTAAAAAATATAATATGTTCCGCGTAATTGGGTCAGAGAGGTGAAGGACGGGTTCATGGTGGGTAACAGGGAGGAGGGGAAGTGCGAGCGTTATTCCACGTTGCGTACGAATGGCTATATTATTGCCCGCTATATTACAACACCACATTCCGTGCTGGAAACTTTATGGTAATGTGACTCACGACCCCTTTGGCTAAGGAAACTTGGCTACGTTTTGATTTTTCATCTGCTTTGTATTTTGGGGTAATAATATTGGAGCAAATTCATGTTTGCGTCGGCACTATAATATAATATTCACAAAATATAAAAATAAAACGTATAACTTCGTTTACAGCTTGGCCTCGGTATGCGTTATTTAAGATGACATAGTGAACTACAAATCGATAATGAAAACGCAGTACGCAAGGAATAATAACGTGAAGGGTCGTAGACGGTAATAAAATTTGATTAGAGTTTGATCATAAATCTTTTTTTTTCATTATCTCGGTTGGCGTCGGTTGGGCCGTCCGCGCAGGGAGACACTGCGCCCAAATCCCCCATGTTTTGACATACATACCCGCCGTATTTATGACATAAAACGCGCTTCTACCGATCTGACATGAGATTTATGAAGTCCGCATGTGTGTGCTTAGGAGATTGAATTGCTTTTACGCAATGGGAATCCATGTTTTACGTTTTGAAATCCAGCTTTCGTGCTGTGTAATCCGAATGTGGTGAATGTGGTGACATCTTGGCTGACTATGACGGTTGTTTATAAGCTTTGAGATTTACAATTTTAG
This sequence comes from Anticarsia gemmatalis, assembly GCF_050436995.1. Classification (NCBI taxonomy): domain Eukaryota; kingdom Metazoa; phylum Arthropoda; class Insecta; order Lepidoptera; family Erebidae; genus Anticarsia; species Anticarsia gemmatalis. The sequence goes on along the minus strand of NC_134748.1, from coordinate 6,152,173 downwards.
ACCAAAGCTTCTGATGTCATATATCTATTAAAACGAGTCATGCATCGTATTTGTTGGGTCAATTCTTGCAACTCTTGTTTCTAGTAGGACACATTGTTTATTTAAGCTTAATTTACGGACATTTGATATATTACTACGAATAGTAGAGACCAATTAATATTCGACAATGTTGCTAGGAGATGTCATTGTTTTTGTAGTTTATCATGTCTAAATGTAGAATATTATACGCTTTGATTGTGATGTATTTCTCGTAGGTTTGTCCGTAGGTCGGAAGGGTAACTTTTTGTGAACATGCTGGCGATGGTTCTACTCCCCGTCATTCCAAAAATAACGGACCCCGTACCCGCGTCTATATAAAATCAGTATGTGACTTACTTTAAGTGACATGTGGGACTCATGACTCATCTTCTGGGAGATCCATTAGTTACAATTTGCCGATTCACGCTCGCTTTTTGAAGGCGCCTGTTATGCCAACTGCTGAATGACGTAACAATATTTTTTGCTCTAAAGATGTTTTTATTTTGTTTGATTTATTTACAGTGATATTTGCTTTGTCTGAGATCATAACAAAAAGATTTATTTGCGTGAACATGTGTTACAAAATTATGAAAAGAATACGACATTCACTTTGGTGTCGATGTTCACAAAGCAACTATGTAAAAAGTGGAATACAATAGCGCTATCTTAAAACAATCTTCTTTGGCGTCAGAACTAACATCCTGGTTACAAGTGAAATTAATGACTCTTTGACACGCCGATTATTTATTTTCATGAAAGTTAAAATATTTTGAGTTAGATAAGATCGAGTGGAGCGATTAGATTCCCATGTCTTACTTCCGGGCTGAGTGCGGGCAGCGTCGGTCACCGCCGGATGACGCCAAACATGGAAAGCATTTTAAGCGGTTGTCCTATAATGCGGCCCGGCCTATTGTTACATTTTATTTTAGGCTCCACGTATTGATCCTTTGTATCGTGTGATGTGCATATCAAACATCGTATTAGGCGGTATTTAAGATCTTTGATTTTATGATGCAACTGAAACAAAATGCAACGAAGTAAGCCGATACGTACGCTCCATTGCATCGTAATAGATTCCAGCAGATTTACGAGTAATACATTTATAAATCCTTCAATATTCCAAGAGTAGCGTGTTACCGCCACTGAGGTAGGTGTACGGTGAACAGTTTGCGGCGGCTACGAAGCCACACAATGCGGCACCTACGTAACGGACTGGCTATCCGATACACCTCCAATCAAATGAAACATGAAACTCACCGACGTTCTGCTCCCTTACAAATAGATTTCCTATACCTAGATAGATAGAATGTAGACATGCTTTTACTCTATTTCAATCTATAAATCATTGATTAAATTTAAATTTAATAAACGTTTGCAAATTATTTATTATCCTTTTCAGTTCACTGCCGTGTACGAGGTTTAATATATAAGCAAACATGTTTTCCATCGGAATACCCTTCAAAAACAACACAAATTGAAGTCAACTCAAGCCAGTGAAGCGATAATGCCATTTTATCGTCAGAATTAATCGGCGCGAAACGTGCAAGTCGCGCGAAGTGTCACAGTGTCGTTTACTTCACATTGTCACTGCGGCGCCATTCGGGGGGATTAGACATGTAGCTCGGGGTAACTCCCCCTTCCTCGAGCGTGTGATTAATTTTTTTGCGACTCAAATTCCTAATGTGCGTTGGCTTGCAATGTCTGCAGAGAATCCATTAGCTTTTCAGTCACAGAGCTTAACAAAATAAACTTCTTTTAACCAAGGAGGTAGGTAATTATAAATCTTCGTAATTAAAAATCAAAGCCTTAAACTGCCAGCAGCATGTTGCACGCTGACATTAAATTAAATATGTCGTAAAGTTGTTAAAAGATGTTTATATTGCTACAAAGCAGTAAAATTATTCCCATTAAAAATTTTATCCCCATCTTCGAAGTCTCATTACCATATACTTTTTTGCATTTTTGCAACGTTGCAAAATTTAAAATTAGCGTGAAATAAGCGGCAGACATTGTTTATGCTGCTTTTTGTGAGATAAATTTTCCGGTTAGTTGTAGTCGGTCTTATGATGAACCGGTTAAATAGTAAATCTAAGATTATACCTCTAATATACACCTATAAATACTTGCTATACAATTGATGTATGACTTGGAACTAGTATTACTTATGTGCTATTACATGAACCTATTATGAATATTGATTTCATCAAAACTACTGTCTACTTCTAACTGTTTCATATATTAAATACATTTCGGAAATTAATATATTATTATACCTATATTCCGTAAATTCTATACGGTACAGAGAACGGAGGCGTGTGTGTGTAAAATCGGGTATTTTGTGAAGATTACACGCGAACCGCATTGTTCGAATTGTTTAGTACGGCAAAGCTATCGGTTACATTAGTGCCTTGTGTTCTTCGTATAGTATCAGTACTTATAAAGCTTTAGACAATCTGGGCTCTCCCACGTACACTTTTGCTAGTAATATTATATTAAAATAACTGAATTTATCACAAATCCATCCATGTCTATCAAGAAAATATGATAAGTCCCTTGATCAAAGTTGATATTTTAGGAATACGAATTTTGCATTTCACAAAAATAAATTGCTTATTGCATCTCATTAAAATGAAAGACCTCGTCAAATTCCCCTCGGTCTAAATTCACAATTTGTGCGAAATCAGCACGGCAGACCCCAAAATGATTGCAAAGAATGTTCCGCGAGTGTGTCTGTAGGAGTATCCAACTATCCACCCTAGTTTGTCGCGTGGGGACCAGATTAAACCGTCTAACTGTCGTAATGTTGCCGTCCGTGTATGGGCATCTGCGTCCTCAAGAGTACAGGGGTCGCTGCCCCACCCCAACTTGTTTATCTGGCTATCGATCCAACCGACGTCATCGCGAATTGGTTTAATTTGCGAATCGTATAACTTTAGTGCTGATTTGTTATTGGTGCCGGCCGAAAATATTTGTCCTATTTCTTTGCTTTGGCACTTCATGTACTCATAATTTCATGGTTTCCTTGTTTTTTGCTTATGTGTAACGTTCTGATAACAAAGTAGCGTTAGTACATTTGTCACTGTCATATTATCTTCTTCGAGCATGCTTAGAACTGAGACATTTATTAAGGATAATCGCGTTATCTGCACTCGGAGCGACCCTTGATCTTACTTTATGTACTAATAGGAATCCCTCGGGGCTTTATTTGTGTGGATATTATAACCCCTATAACAATTCCGACTCTTTAATATTATTTGATAGTGGAAGTTTGGTATCAGCTGGAGAATTATTTTTGTATGAATCCCAAAGGATAAAATATTTTCAAAGTTTTCTCTCTACTTAGTTTTAAAATGGCGTTATGAATTATTTGGTCGTTTCGACAAATGTCAAAGTTTATGACTTACAATTTTGCTGCAATCCAGCGAGAGTCTCTCTCATTAATAGAATATAGGCGTGCTAGAAACGTGATCGAAAGTACCTTAATGATAAAAAGCTCATACATGAATGCATACTGTGGACTTGATTGAATGTTCACATTCTCGCGTGATTACGTCATCGGTATCAGGGGTATCATGTGTCGCATACGATACATGAAGTGCATGCAAAACTCATACTTCAATATACATTAATTGATGTCACTTGGCGACAATCCATTCATATTGAATAAATTAACTGATTGTTTCATAGAGACGGTATGACATCAAAATAAATGGCTAGTAAAATTATACTGTTACAACGAAATTGTAATTACGGATGATAACAATTACATGTTTATTGCAATTGTTCGATATCATGCAATTAATGAATGTGGGTGACGCGATATATTATCTTTGCAAAGTTATTCTTGGGACAAATATAGGCGCCGTCTACTTCTCTTACACTAAATCAATCGTTATATTTTTCTTGGGTTTAGTTTTTAGCAAACGAAACTTTTTCCATTACATTTCTAGTTCTTTGAGCCTTTCGAATACGTTTTACTTTTTCTGTCGTGCATAAAATAACTATACATTTAGCCACCCACTAGTTCGAGTTTATCTTTCTTTTCATAGAACACATTCTGTTCTTATATCGTTTGATCTCAAGAATTTCTTCGTGGTCCCTGTATATTTTCCCGTCCCACAAGTTATTTGCCCTCAGCAACAAAGGAAAACTCCGTTGTGGACTTTTCCGTTTCTGAAACTTTATTTAGCTGGGAAAATTAATGGTGCGCGACATTACTATCCCAGTTTTGTTGCAAAGAATACAAACGTTAACCTTTAAGGCTGTAAACATAAGGTTCATCTGCTATAAAAGATGTTTCTCATAGAAAAACACCATTCCAAATACTGGCTTTCTTTTCCTCACAAACAATTGTTTTTAAATTACACCTGTAACCTAATTCTACACCGTATGCGAGCATTCTTATAATCAAGACCTTTTAAAATTTGTTTCTGGAGACATTGTACCTTTTCTATACGCTTCAAGCTCAGTGTTTATAATTATGGGGCCTGCTATTGTTTCTATTTCTATTGTTTACTGTGTCCCTTCTTGTACTCACAAACATGCTTGTATGTCGTACCGGTCAAGCCTAGTAAGTTTCACTACATATTTTATACACCAGGTTACATCTAGCTATTTTACGTATATAAAATTAGAGCAACATAGTTTGGATATTCACATGCTGTCCGTGTTCCTACCGAAATATTATTCTATGCGGTAACAGTGCATGTCAGTTGCCTTTATGCCACTCAGAGATGACGTTATTCAGCCGGATATAAATTCAAATTCCGTCTTTCATTAACTTAACTCAGGTGCCTGATAAAGCGCAGTATGAAAATGAGGAGCGTGGTGATAGCATTAAAAATAATAGAATTAAGAGAGGGCGCTTTTCAATTTAAATCGCGGTAATATTTCACTAAGTTATTTAGTCGGTAGTTAAATGGACGCTATTTTATCTCGGAGTACATTTGTAAAAAGAGGTCAACATGGGTATCTTTAAAATTCATTCCCTTTTAATTCCAGTGAAATAGCGTGGATGCACTCACACGTTTAAGTGATATAACACTGCATTTTGGTGCCCGCCGTTGATTCCACCGGCTTGCTTTTATTGCACAGCTGCGATGCAATTTTAAGCCCATTAATCTTTTCCAAGCTGTTTAGGTGTTCCCTCACCTACGTTAGTGCTACCATGCCATGGTGCAATTTTGTTACTTCAGCAATTTCAAGTAAACGACATTACGTAAAGTTTATCACTTCATTTTCTGTTTGGTTGTTGTTACAACTGGAATAACAATTGTATTAAAACAGACTTGTGTTGACATTACCACTGCTGCAAATATCTATTATAGTAACCTGGAAACTAAACTGTTAAGACCTTTAATAGAATTTTATTCTGGAAAGAGAACAATTGCGTTGTCTCAGATGTTAAAGGTATTTTTAAGGAACTTCTTTTAACTAAGCTATATTTTTCTTATTAGTGATTAGGCTAGTTTTGAACCGAACCAGTAATTTGTATGAAAACGTAGCATAGAACGGTAGAGTAAAACTACTAAGTAAGTGTCTGAGATGGACTTAGTAAAATTTAGACGTTTCTATGTTAAATCCTTTATTTTTCATTACAATATGTTATCCTAATAGTGTTCGAGCATAGAGGCAAAGGTTAGTTGACAAGCACGGCCATTCAGGAAATGCCACGCGTGGCGTTGCTTAAACATGCATTATGCAGAAACGAGTCGTACGCAGCTACACCTCCAATAGTATTTATTGCTCGTAAAAATGTTCCCCAACTTTGTAAAAATGTTTCAAATGTTTATTCAGTGTAAAATATTTTCTTTCCCCGAGGAATTCCGTGTCGCCAGAGAGCGATAAAAATTTAGTTACTTGTAAGCAGTAAAATTGTAGAGTCAGAATAAAATTGTAAGCTTTGAGCAGCTCCTTTATTAGTCTTTAGTTTGTAATTATCGTGATCATCATAAGGATTATCTGCAGATTGTTATTAGAGTAATAATGTCTGTAAGTGTCGGTCGAGTTGGCAATTAAATTCCCTTTGATATTGCTTTGAAGCGTCAGTTTGTGGGAGTCTAACGGACGCCGATAAAGCTGGCCATTCACGAGATTTATAACCACGCCAAAGTTAACGACTCACCCGCCATTCAAGACACGCACTGTTGCTAACTTGTTTTTAGACGAAAAATGAAGTTTTAAAGCTTCCGAGAACAGCTGACTTGAAGTGCTTCCGAAAACGTGATGCCGCTGGCGTTCTGAAAAATTGCTACTTAGTGTTGGTAGTAGAGAAATAAGAGCGCGCCGTAAAATGTTCATAGTAAAATTTCCATTAATATTCATACTTCGTGCATTCCTTTAAATCACTGTTAAGTCATTATGTTACAATGTCAAAAGCCGGGCCGTTTCTGCATGGCTCACATTGAAACTTTGCGTATAATGTTGCCCACTAGATCATCATTAATATGAAATATTACCGTGCAAATGAATCATTAACTTTTATGTTCATATACGTCCATGGTAAATGTTGAAAGTTTTGCTGCTGAATTCTACTTATGATTTGTATTTGGACCGCTAACTTTAGGGTTTGTGTACACGCATTAAAGTCTTAGATTATTGAAGGTAACCCTTGTAGGTATTCGATATAATACATAAAGTTGAAAACTTGTGTATTAATAAAAGCATGACAACATCTAAATAAACTTAAAACATCCAACATAAATCTTCAATTCGATTAAGATCTTTACTCAATCGTGAATGAAAGTAATTAGCGTTACAAATCTGTAACCACATATTGACGTGTGAAATTAATTTACTAAATAAAGGCACGTGGAATTAAACTAATCGGTTAATCAGATAAAAACGTAATAATCCGACAATTTCTAGGAGAGTTCGACGCCGAAACATGTCTGGAATGTCTGTATGCGCCTCGTACGTGGCTTGATTACTTCATACATTTCCTCAGAGCTTAATATTATTTTTTGGATAAAAACTAGAGACAGGTTATTGCGCTAAAATCGGCAATAGAAGTTATTTATAGTTTGTAGTTTACGATTGCTTTATTGGCATTCAAAGTGATAAAATTAAGAATAACGGTAACACCGAGTTACCTACCGCTGCGTGTATTCAAAAGGGCTTAAACATCAAAGTCCAGGAAAGAGACATTAAATATGATTGCTACGCGTAGTTGTAAACCATTGATCGATTTACTGTGAGATTTATGTCTTTTTGATTGTAAGATTGATTTTGTGTGTCCACAACATCAATCTCGGCGTCATTGTATCACGTTGATCTACGATTTGTGTAATCGAATTACACGCTTCTCAATGACACGTATGCATGCGCGACGCTAATACCAAGGATTTAACTACGACCGTGAAATAAAGCCACTATTAAACCGTGTCTAATGCTAGCAGTGCGTGCCGTAACATTAAACAGTTCCTTTTGTTGGTAAAACGTTTAGCGATCAAGTTGAACGCCAGGTCCATTGTGACCGCAACTTTATGTACTTTTATACGTTCCCTGCAAAACTGAGAACCGTCGAAATGGCGGAGTCCCCCGCTGTGTTTACACACGATTCTTATACAACTGCAAATCTATGTCTTTCTTCATTTCCAACCAGTTTATTAATCTTGCTATTTAAGCGCTGAACGTAGTAGTTATTATGTAAAGGTTGTGGTTGCAACGTTAAGGTAGCAATGTTAGAAGTGACAAAGGTGAAGCGCTACGTCTTATGTATGTGCGACGCTCGACAAGAAATATCTTCAGAGATTACTGTAAGGGTAAAAAGTTTATTTTAATATATACTGGTTCTATAGGCTATGATGAAAAACAAGCAATTTGAAAAGATATGAATTCCTAATCCTGTCACAAAACAAGGGACAAGTTAAACGTGCGAAATAAAAGGGCCCACAACAAAGCGTTACTCTTAACTGTTTAAGCGTCGTCGTTTATATCGGATATACATGAACAAAGAAATAAGGTACATAATTCCAGTTTCAATGAATAAAGAATGAAAGAACTCTTTACCCGAATTAAGCTGCTTTGAAATTCAAGTTTAATTCGTTTTAATGAGGGTTTGTTCGCCACACTCTGATTAAATGTGTATTTCTTGTAAATATTCCCCACCCAGAGAATTCAGAATGACCACGCGATGCCTAAATTCAATGCTAATAGCTTTTAAGGTGGACCGTCGACCTACCGCCTTACATGCTGCTTAATAAATTGAAGTTTGAAAAGCTTTTAGAGCCTAAATAAAACACTAGGGAATAATACGTAGTTACTTTACGAAAACATCGGTTGAGACGTATCGCGATATGCTATTAGCACCATAAAGTTGGGGCTGAATTGGATACCACACTCTAACGTGTTGTGTTTCAAAAAAGTAGAGAAAGGAGTGCAGTGAAGTATACTGATCTGTTTTGATTTTGCGATATATAACTTATTTTTTAATTGATATAAAACTCTGCCTTAATTTCCAAAATATCTTGCAGCGATTGTTATAGGATAGAGAGAAGTTAATTATGCTATCAAAAGAGATTTATAGTAATCAGAGTACTTGATACTTGTTTATCTCTGGTCCTGTGGGAAAGAACCGTCATGGGACTATGCATGCTTTAAACTAATTTACTGATAAAATACGAGCAGAACTAATACCAAACAAATTACACGCAAGTAATGATACACATATTCCCTAGACGCAAGTTAATGTGGTTTCATTGTGTTTGCGGTGCGCTCTGCTACATAGATAATGGTTGCATCGTGTCAGCCGTTGTACAAAACGTTCATGCTGACCCTGCAATTTGCAGTTTGTTGCGCTCACCGACGGCAAAAACACCGATTGTGGTCTGCGAATTGTTTGTGTTGCTAGTAATCACATTGGAAAGTAAAATGGGGCAACCCAACTTTGGAAAGCGGAGCTTCGACGCGACGCTCTCTGTTTATTTCCCGAACCGTTGTTCAGTGCTCTTTTCTACTATAAAGTCTGAACAGCCTGTTTGGCAAACATAAAACCATGTTGACGGTCTGTTTTCATAAAACGGCATTCGTTACTTACGAAGTAAGTAGATTCTCTAGATAATGTCTGAATGCGTAAATATATATCAAAATTAAGTTTGATTTATAATTATTTGAAAGGACTTGTTTCTCAAAATAAACAGTTACTACAGCTTAAACAACAACTAGCGAGCGTTCTATCTCTAACTTTACAGTCAAAATTATACGGAAGAATATTAACGCTAAACCCTCGTTCCAAAATTAAGCTTTGTTTCGTGCCAATGGATTATGATGCGCATAGCAGACAATATTCCAGAAAAGCATAACACTTACTGTAAAAACCACTGCGTAAACGAAGTTTTGTGTATATCTCAGTAATGCAAATATAATTAAGCTTACGCCACTGCCAGTATTGTCTTACCCTCTTCAATTATAGCCACGGACACTCATAAATATTAGGAATAAAATGTAGTACAGTACATGTCGCCATCAATATTTTGGTAACAATCGGAAAACGTTCGTGAATTATACCATGAATGTATCGATTTTATCTTTTGTAGTGACGCAATCACATAAAATGGTGGACATGTTACGATGTCCATTCATATCTGAAAGATGAATCTTTTCTTTGAATTGATTATTATTCTTATCTTAAGATTTTCCTCTTATATACTATGGATACTTTGTGGAAAGCCAGTCAGTATGTTTAATATCTAGTAAATAAATAGGATATAGAAGCGGTAAACCGTGTTGCGCCATCTGTTACGATGGACATGATATCGTGGCGTAACATCACGTAACATGGAACATCAAACGCTAAGCGTTACTAAGAATGATTGACACTTGATTTCTTTAAACTTTGTGATACTGTCATATAAATATTATGTAAAAGCAACGTTGGGTTTTGTAAGTACAATTCTGAAATTAAAGGCTTTTATCACACTGCCATCGTATTCCGTAATGAAACTGAGACAGCGACGTATGGTACAGGTACATTATCTTAGGTATTCTCATTTCCTCGTCTACGTGGATTAACGTCTCTCTCACCTCTGTTAAACAAAAGGGCATCAAGGAGACTCCAGCAGTGTGTGTGAGCTCGTTTGTTTAACGAGGTTGCATTGTGGCAATATGGAGACGCGCCGTCTAGCCGCTCGATGCCGACGACGCCGCACCGGCGCGACAGGGAGGGTAGTCGTAACATCCACGCAATCCTCGTGTCACTTAAGGAATTTCCTTGGATATTTTTCTCACATTTTTTTCACGCCTGTCAATCATCCATCAGACCTTTACGAACTTTATTTTTCCTGCCTTTCTTTTCGTGACTAATGTGACTATGCTTGTTCTTGACATCAGTCATAATGTTCTGTTTTACAATATATTTGAAGCACCGACTCAGACATAAGATTATATATTATGTCTCAATTCATGTACTGATCAGTGATCACACAATGCATGTCGCAAATCAGACAATAATCGGCCGCAAACGGTCGACTGCAGAATTAAGCCTTCATAGACTAACCACAATGAACGTGGATAAACATGTACCTACCATAGATATTGGGACAATGGCATAATCACTTGGCAGGCAATTTGATCCGTGGAATTATTGTATAGATGTACGATTCAAATCATACATGTGACATGCGGGTAATCCCGTCAAGAACAGATTAAATATACGCCTATGTACATATGTCTATTCGTAATACATGCACCGTAATTACATTACAGTGAAGCAAAATTATACTATTATACACGGGCGAAAGTCGTAAACGAAAGCTATAATTCGTCTGAAACAAGTGTTAGTTCTTTATTACTTCCTACAAGTTATAGAAGTCAACTGGGAGCAACGTATTACCCGGCTGCTCAATGCTCATGGATAATAACCTTCTAACTTGTTAGAAGTTTTGCCTTATTGCAATGTTTAAACTCAACATGTACGTGACTCTACGATAGAGTTACCGCTCTGTTCTTCTGAGTAATTTTATAATACGATATGATTTATGTTTATTTTACTACCTTGGTTTATAGGCTGAAAGCAATCACTTTGTAATAAAGTCGTTGGTGACAGCATAATTTGTCTAGACTGCTGCTAAAGTTGTGATTATCAAAATTCGCAGCAAGGAGTGGGCTTTGAGCATTTTTTGTTCTGTTGGTGGGTTGATTACGACACGACAGCGTCTGCAGGAAATGGAGAAAAGTTGTCTCGGAAGATGATTTCCCCCTCGCCAAAAAAGGGAAAACTGCGCAGTAAGAATTAACTTACTATGTGACCAGCTGGCAACGTACTGGACTTATTAAATGTTCCATAATGAAATGGACACAAAAACTATTTCTTTTTGTTTAGACCTCTTTATCTGGAATAATAGAAAATAACAAGAGTAGTTTCTATGTTTAAATGCGAACATAAAACAACAAAATCTTAGGGATTTAGAAGTTTTCCAATAATCGTAAATCGTCCACATTGTATAATATTGTCCATCGTATCTACTACTTATCTATCAGTGTTATCGCAGTGCTCTTTTCTGATCGAAATGTTAACTGAGGGACTATTTATTTCTGTGACCTTTAGAAGTTCTGACAGCAAGTCGCGGGCGGTCGGCTCGCAAATATATTTTAGTACTCATGGACAATCTGTATGCCAATCTCAGAAAACGTCTTGTACGACAGTCTAAATATTATTTTATTCATGATTTACATTGTTTATTTCAGAAGATTTGGAGGCGTTATATTATAGCGTTTAATTCAATGGAAGCTTTTTTACTGCGACCGCTAAATACCACTTCTAGATACGGATGTAAAATTTTAACAGCGTTGTTCGGTTTATATCGTCACATTGTCGATAAAATTCGTCGAGTGGGTGTTTTATTAGACGCTCTATAATAAAATGTCGAATTCACTTAGCCGCTGTTTAATTATGTCTCAGTTTAAGTGATATATCTATACAATATGCGTGAGGCCTCTTTGTATACAGTTTTTGTCTAATACCTATTTTAATCCTCATAGAAGAAAGGTTTGTCATACATATACGTGTACATGTTGTGGTTATTTCTCATCTATACTAAACGGGCCTACGCGAGTACAAAAATGGAAGACGACTTTGACAATATCTCGTAAAACGTTAATAAAAATATACTGCCAAATAATGTTTATGGATAATAAAGAAGTGTGCCGTAATTTATCAACAGTATTCGTCAAACTTTATTACAAGTAGACCCCGTGACTTAAATAACACCGGATTTCCTTATAGTGCTGGAATTTCTCTCCCTAACTATTAAAACTAGTCTTGTGCAGTTAAGAATTACTTAGTCCGGGACGTCTTCAGGGAACATTTCGTACTAGAGTCGGCGTCAAGTTTGAACCAGCTCTGGTGTTGTAGTAAAACTTTTGACGCTATTTTCTGCCAACTTCAGTTTTGATTAGGTAGGAAAACTTGAGGCAGCAGCAGTTTCTCCAAGTCTAGTCAAAAGAAGATAAATAGGTACAACAAGTTACAAGTGTAAGTTCATTCGTAGCAGATATATTTGTTCTTATTTTGTATTTTACTCTATTTTGTTCCGAACTTTGTAGACGGCAACTTCGGATCTCTATTTAAACGAGAACGCAATAAAAGTACTAGACAGTATATTCTCTTAGAATCCGATACTACGTTCTACTTTTGATTGCCCATCCGACCTTTGCAAAGTCCTCCCGCCAAGTTGGGCCTTAACTTATATTGTTTTTCGTCCCTTATATCAGCATTGTGTTATATTTTATATTACATCTCTTCAAAACAACTTCATTTTTTCCTTATTTAAAAGAACGATGCTATTGGGTAAGTTCCCCTTGAGTTATAGGCTGCAATTTGGCACCAGGTGCGGTGCGGAGGCGCGGGGGAAGTTTCTGAGGTCCTGGCCCTAACGTTTATCCTATTACATCCACAAAATTTCTTTCCCCTCATTCTTTATCTCGCGATAGGCTCATAAGGGCCGGTAATGACGTCATCAATGTCTCAATTTCAGGCGTCGAGTGTAACAAAATTGTTTTCGCTGGCATAATATGTAAAGCGTTAAGCTCGTAGCGCTGGAGTAACACATCACAGTAATGAGGCAACATACCGTGTAACCGTGATTAAGCGGCGCAGTTCAGTGGGTGTTCAATCAAACGGAACCGATACCCGCAGGAGTTAACAGAAGCCGCCTGCACGAATCACAGCTTTCATTAATAGTTCTTAATTAACAGCAAAGCTTGCTTAAGCTTTCCGCTCACCTATTTTAGATTAATTATACACTCGTTAGTTAAACATACCATTACATTCAGTCAGTTCATCTTCTTCAAGCTCGAGATTACAAACAGGTTCCAGGTAAAATGAGTTTGTGTTAAGCGAGAAATGTCTTAAGGAAATCTCGTAGCAACTTTGTAATATTAAAACTTTGATAAGAAATGCATTGCTTGTGAAGATGTACGACTAGAAAGAGTAGTACCTACCAACTTCGTGAAAGACTGCTTGGGTATTATGTAAGTACAGTAAATTAATTCTGCTACTTCTATATAGGCAAAGTTTAATGAATTGGTAAAATATTATGTCGCATCTGGATTGTTTGAAAAGTCTTTACAAATGCAAATCTCTTTCTTACAAGTAGGTAAATAGAAAAAAGTCTTCTTTCATTTTAATGATTTAAGTTTCCGTGGCTGGAAGGTAGGTAAACAGAACAAATAAAACAATTCCTTTCTTGTGAATTGAAATTATGTAAACAGCGGCTAGTTTCCGACTGACTTTGAAAGTTACATAATTGTTTATGAAGTTGTAGTTTAAGCTTCTTGTATTCTCCGGAACTACTTTCTTTATTAAGATTTATTCACTGCAAGTTACTGTAAAGTTACTGCGTACCACGCCCTGACAGCCCCGAGCTAAGGTTCTGCAGTAAAAAGTTTGAAGTTTCTTAGGCGTGGATTATTATTTCCAAGCAAGTTGTGTCAACTTGTACCCCAGCTTTGGCCTTGTACAATATTAATCCCTACATGCTAGAAAACGGGATCTTAAAGACCAACTAATTAACGTCTTGGATTTTACTGTAATTCCAACAAAAAGTGTCGTTTGCTTTGTGTATAAAACAAACTTATGACGTGGGAATTCTCATTATTATGGAAGCTTTATTATCCCTGGGAGTCAGAGAGCTTATGTTTAGTAATAACCATGTTTATAAATGCGACATGATTTCGATTGGTACATTGTTTTTATTGTAGACAATTCACTTCTATCTTAAATACAATAACATAAACGAGTTAAGTATATAATAATATTAATTAAGAGTCCTAACAGTATTAAAAAGGTCTGACGCCATTAGCGCGGGAGCGGCTCGTAACATAAGGTGCTTCCATTATGAGACCTGTCCGTAATGGGTGCCGCGACCTAATGACTTCGAGAGCTCTTCAGGTAAAGCCCTCTTTAACTCGATATTAATAATGGAGCCCCTTAATTCTGATTGCCCACATGAAGTCATACAAAACACTTTTGTTTTTAAACGTTCGCTTAAAACTCGAGACGTTTGGTCCAACAGCTATCGACAAACAAATACTTACACGTTTTGTTTGCCCGGGAGAGAGTAATAAAAGTACTCGACCTTTTTGATACTAATAGATTTTATCAAAGGAACATTTTTATACATTTTGTTACGAAATGTATTCCAGGAATACCGAGACAGTAGCGCGTTGAATCGATCGGCAGATGCTGGCGTTTAAACAGATATGAATACCAATGTCACATGTCGAAGCGTTGTGTATGACTTCGTGTAATAGACTTCGTGTGAAATGGAATAAAAATTGTGTGGAGTGGATGTGTATGAGTGGTTGCGTATCTGAGTGAACGGTGATATTAATCCGTTGCATTCGACGCTTTCGGTGCATTGGCCGCGTTGACATTTAATTAAATTGACTCGTGTCTGCTTCGAACCAGTGACCCGTCTCGCGCGCGAACTAGCCATAAATATTAAATTTGCCATATCTCGGTCGTATTCAGTCTGATCTTAAAAATATTATTCGTCGTTCAATTTACTTTTTTGCTGTTAACGCTAGAAAAACTTAATCTACTTGTCAAGTAAACCCGATTATATTATTTATGGCTTTAGAACACTGTTCTGATATTGTGTTAGTACTCTTTTATTTACAAATTGTATGCAGATTGCTAGAACATAATATTTCCTTAAAATGTTTACGTCAAGAACTTTGTATAAAGTATGAACTCTATTTTCTCAACTAGAAGCCCTCCTTTGCTTTTTTTGTTGGAAAATCATAAAACATTATGAAATGTTGTACCTAGTTCTCAGGAAAATGCGCTCTTGCTGTTTTTTTTTGCATCGTGTATAAATAACGGTTATGTTGTAAAGTTTCGCAACGTTTAAGATCCTTTACTTAGTTACAGACTAACTTTTCAGCCTGAAGCGGTATGCAGTGTTAGGCTTGTTCGTAATATGAGTAATCATTGATCAAGATGTCGCGTCAAGTGACCGCTCCGTAATGCCAAGAGTCAGACGTCTGGCTTTGGAGTCATTAATTTGGCGGCATATTATTACTTCTGTATTACGTCACTCACAGTCACATACTGAACCGACTGACTTTCCACATATTTCATGAGCTTACAAACCCGTTATTGAACACAATTAACCTTTTCATTGCTGCAATTACCGAACTTATAGTGCTTGTAGTTCGAAAATGTTATAGTTTACGGTTAATTTATAGAGGCATAAAAACATTTCATATTCCCGTAGCGAACTCAGTAAATGTATTAAAATCAGTATAATTGAACCTTAATGATGGGTATTCACCGAATTTTTTGGGAGAAATATTTTTCCCTCTGGCCGGTAATTGCTCCATCGACTAGTTATTTTGGATGTTTGTATGTATACTTTATCTGCGTATGTTTTACATTCTTAATTGTATAGGGGAATATAAACTTTGGCACCATAAATCTTCAGTTTCCGTTCTAAGTAGGTTAACATGATTATTTAGTAAAAACAAACAATGCGGTTTGTGCCCTGTAGGCATAACTCATTTAGTGCAATAAATGTTCGGCTGAGCTTATGTATTATTAAAATGTTTATAGTTGTGTGTTGTTGCTTCCTCCGTGCGGTGAAATAAGAGCCAAACGGTTGCTTACGTAACGGCTGACAGATCGATATTGTTATTGTTAGGAAATGTGGTGTTACAGACATCTGGGGCGTACTCTATTGCCTTCGACAGTTTCGTGTGTTTAATTGGATAGTACGGCCTTTGTTTATAGATTAAATAATTGGCGGGTCTTGAGAAGATCTGGGTCAGATGGTATCAAATTTTGCGATCGACTTTATTACTCATTAGATTAATGGTCTCTCTGTCTTTTGTCAAAAGCCTGCTGATGCCAGATGCGGAAAACAATAGCTTAAGTTAAAATTCCTGCTGATTTAAACAAACGTTTTACCGTTAGGAAAACGCCTCTCCTCGGAAGTTTAAATACGCAAATGAGACAGTTAGCGCATATGTTTAGCTTAGCAATCGGCACGACGGCGACGGCGTCGCAACCGCTGCTGTCTTCACATCATATTCACATTGCACTATGGAGAACTTGTAGTTGTTTGTCATGTCCCGATCCGGGTGCCCACTTGCCCAGGCGCAACGTACAGAAAGCAGACGCATTCTCGGCGAACGGGCGCGCGGGCGTGCAGGGTCAACGGTCGCCGTGCGCATGCGCCTGGGAACCGACGATAAATATTTGAATTTCAACACTTGATACATATGCTTAGCAAATTGATTATGGCTTTAAGTGAGTGCCGGTAGTTGTTTATGGTAAAGATTCTGGGTCGAACGGTAGCTACTGCACCCGGTAATGGGCTATGGAAAGTATTTTTAGCATATTGTACATAAAAAGATAGTAAAAGAATAGTTAGTATGTAATTATTCGCTTACGTCGGCGTACTGGTTATCAATGACAAGAGCATAATCAAAATCTAGAGTATTATAAGATATGTAATTTAAAAAAATTGTAATACTATTAACAAAATAAAAATACGTAGAGATAAGATCAAAATATGCTGTTCTTCGTATGAATATTCCGCCGAGTACATGGCATACCGTATATCTTGATGTACACTACTTTCTCGTATTAGATCTGCGCTGAGTTATTAATGGTTAGCGGTCAACCAAAAGTAATTTAATGGCAACCAGTAACCGCTAGTAAGATAAAAAGAAATTATGATAATAACCAGTTCACTATTATTAAAAATTCAATATCTATCTATCACATCTATTTTCCCTGAAGGGGTTGCGATTGAAACCAGTCGAAGACGAATATACCTACCTCTAGTACACAGCCGTGATTGTAGAGATTATAACGGTGTAGATTATGCTGATATATCCTGCCCGCAAGCTCTAAGGCATTAGCAGCTTAGGCGACCTATTTCAACTACAATTTTCTCGGCTGATTGATTCTAATTTACCATCTATAGCAAGGAGAAAGTGGATAGCCCGCTGTTTTATCCCCAGTGACATTTTACATATAAGAAAAATATTAATGCATGACATTAAAATATTACCATGTCCATGTTCAAAATAACACGTCGTGTACCTATTTTATTCAAAATTGTAAACTCTAATAAAAGTGGTCGTTATAAAAGGATATTGAATGGGGCGTATTGGTGATACTCGGCCAGTCAAAATATATTTTTAATGATAATGTTCCAGTCATAAATATTAATGAAACATGCCTCGGAGAGCGGGTTGATTTACGGGACACGATGTCGGGTGAACATCACAAGGCCTTGTAAGGCGTTGAAGCATAAGTAAAAAAAGTCTTCTCTTTTGAGGATAAAAGTGAGTTTATTAAATTGCGTGCACCGTAGGGTTAAAGGCTCGCGTGCCTCGAGCACGGAACCGAGAGTTAACTTTAACCGAACCACCAATTTATCATTATTAGACGTTCGTAATAACATAAATAAGTAAGCAAACTCGTATTATTTTCGTTCTATCAAATAAAAATAGTATATTACCCTCGAAATGTACGAGGTTGTTGTGACTAAAGACGTTAACTCAGAGCCTTTCATTGTGAAGACATAGTTCCTTCCATAAACATAAACTTAGTACTCAGGTTATATAAATATACAGTACCACAGTATCTGTTCGCAACGATTCAATTTCCTCTTTGATATAATCAAACGGAGTCGACGAAGCTCTAATGAAATAGAAGCAAGTGCTCCTGGAGCGGTCGTATGGGACATTATCGAGTCAAACACTAAGTTTAGATATTTAGCACTCAGACAGTTCCACTGTTGTCTAACTTCACAGACACCGTTTTGCTTAAACTAAACCTGGACATTACACTAGTCAAATGTTTACGGCTTTAAAGTTGTGCAACCGGAAAATAAGGGTTGGTGGTTTAAAGTATTACGTTTCTAATAATAATAATAGTTAGTGTCAACACTGGCACTGTAGAAAGTTTTATGGCGCAAAGCTTAATGTTTGTCTTTTAAACGAGCTTTCCATTTTAATGAAAAATTGAATAGTATTTCCTGTAAGTGCCGACGTGAAAGGAATCTCTGACCGGTAGTTCGCTATCTCACTGAGAAGTAATGGACGATTTTTCTCTTTTCACTAAGTAGTAGTAGTCGAGTTAATATTTTCTTTTGACGAATTTACCGAGGGCTTTTTGTAAAAGTTATTTATAAAACATTTCCCCAGGCGTAGTTTTGCAAGTCTAAGTTTGCTGGGGAACTAAATAGTCCCTCGGTAGGGTTTAGAAATTTAATAATTCGTAGGTACATCCCTTAAAGTTCGTAGAAAATAGTCTACGGTGGCCTACTATTAAGGATCGTTGTTTGTGACCACAATCTGGATTATGACATGTATTGCTATTTACTTAATCCGTTCCTTTGTCTCATTCGCTATTCGCGCGCGTGAGAGTCGTAACTCGTACGCAAAACATTTTCCTTTGGCAAAGTAGTAAATTACACCAAACCATAATGGAATGCGTTCTAACGTAAAAGTTCAAAATGCCTTATACTCAAATGAGTATACACAGAAGCGTGATGTCTCCATTGTGTTAGTGATCTTTAATAACTGCGCTACGTAATACCTCAACAATGGAAGCCCGATGCGCAATCTGTCGACTCCACGTGCGCTATTAAAACTGAAAGAAGAGCAAAACTTGACATCAATAACAAAGGCTTATGTCGGAATCGGGTCCTCGCGGAAATATTGATGAGGACGGAAAGATGAAAACTCTTTTGTGTTTCCACTACAAAAACGCAAGGCTAGCAAAGACTTGAACGTGACAATACCCGATAATGACAGTCCCGAGCGTGCATTCGAATGAGCCACTCGAAATTACATCCCTACTCGAAAGTGAAGCTTTACATTCGAAACGAGCATCTTTAACAGGGTAATATTAGGGATCGTCTACATCGTCTACATTGTAACATTGTATCCTTAATAGGGCATTGTCATGGAATGAACAAGGGAGGCAATTTTGACCGCGCACGTACGCGGTAATTTCTTTCCGTGTGTTAGGAATGTAATAAAACTTGGGCATCTTCGGAACGGATGTGACTCGCGTCTATCCTATGCCTAAGTAATATGGCACGCTCTATTTATAGATAAAGGGTCGAAACGGGAATTGCTTAGCAGGAAACAGCTGACTAAAGTATTTGCTAGGGCAATGAAGATATTTAACGTCTAAACCATCCCACAAGTATGTGATGCGTCACGAGCATACCGGTCCGTAGCTCGCCTTAATGACTAAAACATCTACTTAGTTATAATACATGTTGTTTAAAAGATTAACAACAAACTCCGTTGTTAGTTATTTGCTGCCAAAGTACTTATGTATGGGTAGTTACAACATATTTAATGTAAAAGTGTGTACCAAAATCGTACAACAAGACTTTTACCTAACAAGGTTTCACCCACTCCACTCGAAATGTCATCAAAACGGTAATAAATGGAAAATACGAAGCCGACAGATATGGACGGACGGATTGATGGATGAAGAAATTATAATGATTCGTGGCTACGTTTGTAAAAAAGCGTACCCCGCAATATGTTTGGAACAAGTTTATTTCCAGCTATAAAAGACAGGGAAAAAATGATTGCAATAAATTTTATATCTATTGCCTTTGTCTCCTTGTTTATTTGAGTATATAGACGAAACATAGTGTATCTGTTTGGAGATCGTATAAGAAAAATACTGCGAAAGAAAGTATTAACTGAAGTGAGAATATTATGTATGTAAAACTGGCGGTAGGTATGTACGTATACCCGTAAGACCGTAGATACTCGTAGAGCCGTTCTCGCCTCGTAAAGGATAAGAGTGTAATCTTTACACGAGTAATAAGATTTTTATAAAGAAACAAACATAACGCGGGTGTTCTATTTCCATTCCGTGAAACGATTTTCATACTCGGTGTTTGTGGAAGTGTCGCTATCGGTGTATCGGCTGTGCTGTTAAAATAGCTTTTGTTGAAAAATATGTTTGTACAAAGCAGTGTTCAAATATTGCCTCGAGTTGTAAGCGCCTCCGGGCACTCGCTAGCTCTGTTGAGACACCGACTACAAAAATTGAACTTGTAGAACATAGAACAATTTCATTTCAATTGGTCGAATCTTGTCGCTGATAGGGAGATTTGGAAGGAAAGAAAGGCCTTTGCCCAGCAGTGGGACACTCAATCAGGCTTAGGAAGAAAGAGATCAAGTTCTTTTTTACAAAGAGTTAGCTTTCATTTACAAACTTTTATTTAGTAGTAGTGATAGTAGCCGTACGTCGAACGGCTACAATCAATTACATTACCTACATCTAGTTTTCTTTTACCTTTTCCAAACCTTAACATATCAAAGAGAGGTATGTGTGGTCGGGTTTTCTAACATAATGAAATCACATATAACTTTATTTGAGTAGGTAGACCGCATTTCAACCTGACCCCTGGCACCCAGCGTAAAATATTATTTTACGCTGGGTGCCATTATTGAGGAAATTTGCGTGATGCGTGATGTAAATACCACCAAAATTTACTATCAAGGCATATTATAACACTTTAGGTATAATTTAGGATAAACATAACAGAAAATCTGAACTATTCTCTTCAGTTCTTAAAAAAAAATACGAATTGATGCTTTCTAGAAATTTCATGTAATAAGTAAATGATCTACGAGTAGCTACATTGTTATATAATAGAAAATACTAGTTTCTAAAAACGTTTGTATAAATCTTGTCGTTTCCAGGCTTTGGACGGAACAAATATTAATTTCGCGAGCAATTAAATGCATTATTTATTACATCTCAGCGCTGTGACTTTAGCGAGCGTCGCGTCGATGTAATTAGTTTGCAATTTCGCGTTCATGACTGAAGCTGGATTTGTTGAAGCTATCCATAATTGATATTAATAGTCAGAATTGAATTTGAATTAATAAATACAAATTGATAGCGATTTGATCACAAGTTATATCCACTTTTAATATATTATTGTTATATAGGTTAAAGATGTAGAAAGTAATAAGAATTTACCACCAATTTTTAAAAGGTTCTCAGTTTCTAATGCTACGTAAAGTCAATAAACTCACGGCCACTTTGTAACGATACTCCAACATCAAGCTACTATATTTCTTGTCCTTGTATAATAGCCACACCTGGACCACACATCGCTCGACCCACAAAGCTCAAATAAAATGAAATTTAAATTACACCATCTAAATTATTTGATTTGTGTACCGGTGAAGTGTAGAGCTAACATTGACAAAGCCGGAGCTTCGCCGTCGAGCATAGAGCCTGTCGAAGCCTCTTCTATCTCACTCTGGCCTTAGTTTAAATAAGTCGGTAGTACAATATGCATAAGTTTCATCAGGCGAGTAATGCTAATGCGTTTTGAAGCACCACTCCTCTACACCGTTGCACTCGGCCGCGCAGTCGATGGACCGTGCTTCAATAACTTACATTAATGTATGTATGAAACTTACTTTCATATTAAACTGAGTGTATCAAAGCCTTTGTGCGGTTTAATGAGATTTATAATAGACGCAGGACTATTTGCTCAGCAATTTATTTTTCCTGCTGCAGTCAGAAACTTGTGTTGTATTCCAAAATATCTACCTCTATTTTTCTCTAGAATAAACATTCCTTTGTCGATATCCATATCACGCGCTTTACAAAGCTAACAAAAAGTCGCCCGTTTTAATATTCTATTGTTGCGCTTTGAAAACTGAGTAGGGCACATTAAGTACGAGCATATATTTGAAATAAAGCAATAAAAATAACGACGTAATTCTCTAAAACGTGCTATTTTTCGTCTGCGTCGTAAGCTTAAGAATAGACATTAATTTATCTTGATCCTAGTATTTCGAGACGAGAGAATACCGCGATGTCGTCCACATAATTCATTTTGTTTTAGACAGGTTTTGCTGAAATTTGAATTACTGAAGGTACGCGAGAATGGAGGAAATGGAATCCAAAGTCGTTCACAAATTCCCGAAGCAAATTGGCTAAACTTCTTAAGGCGCTACTTATCAATTTCACGAGACATTTCCAATTAAACTTCGCTGTGCCCTTTTCTTCGCATCCTTGACTCTTTTACTTGTTCAATCATAATTGTTCCAATCTTTTACGTGCATGACACTTATTTTACGCACTTTTCACGGAAGCGAATTTTTTAAATTGAATACTCTGTGGATTTCGGTCATATAATAGGAATTTGAGCCTTTGTCCACTCCGGATTCCCTCGGGCCTACGTGCCTCGGGCTTTTGAATAAATTGTTCGCTCATACTCCTCTTTATATACATATTTATCTACACAACAGTCACGGCAAAAATAAATGATAATATATGCCATATTTTAGTGCAAAAAAAAAAGAAAGTGTCTCAAAGCTTTGAATAGATATACAGCTTGGTCTCGTAGTCAGACTCTACGTACGTACATACCTTTAATTGAGTAAGTGGTAGCGCAAATTGCATCAGGTCGCTAATGCTTTTAGTCTATTGTTGGATCGAAACGGTATGTCAGGTGTGATCGTCTGCCCGCTGACTGCACAAAATCTCTTTTAAGCTTGAA
This sequence comes from Anticarsia gemmatalis, assembly GCF_050436995.1. NCBI lineage: Eukaryota > Metazoa > Arthropoda > Insecta > Lepidoptera > Erebidae > Anticarsia > Anticarsia gemmatalis. The sequence goes on along the minus strand of NC_134748.1, from coordinate 6,129,140 downwards.
ATAAACTGGACTCAGTCACACACAGTACGATTTGAAAAGTTAGTTTAACTTTTAGTTGCGTCTAGGACCCGATGTGTACAAATCGCAAGAGTTTAAAATTGTTAAGTAAGTTGATTTGTGAACTACACAAAACATTATGGATTTATGTTAAAAGACACTAAACAGAAAAAAAATATAATTTTATTACTGAGTAGCTATGTATCTCACTAAAGTAAGCATAGGACGGTTTATTTGTAAGCTCTTTAGTTATCAGCCTACAAAGCACAATTATTCTATTTTGCACACTTCAACTAAACTGACGTTTCATTCCACTTGAAACGTTTAATCTATATTCCGCCAGCACAAAGGGTATTGGCGGTTTTATTCACGTCGAATTAGTCATACTCAGCGTAGAAATAGCTATTAATTGATACGTTCGATATTGTAGATAGAGCACGTCTCAGCTAGTGTTCGTTAGTTCAACAATGTGTAGGCTTTGCGGCGCTCTCAATAGCGAGGGATCGAGACGACTCCGACTACTAATCCACTAATTGAAGATGAAGATAAGTAGGTACAACTTGTACCCGAGTTTATTGATTTAATGTTGATCCGCTACAGTTTAATTAATACTCAAACCAACTGTAGATGTCAGATAGGATTTGGAGACAACGCGAGAAACGAGGAAAACGGGTAAAACGTTCTAGTTTTTATTAAAGCAACGACTCAACGTCTGCTTCGAAACATAGGGTCTACATGTTTCACGTAAACAAAATGTACAATAAAAATAAAGTTATATTCCCCCTCGGTTTTCCCCGGTGTAGCGTGATTATACGATTTGGGCACCGGAAGAACGGTGACAGGCTCGTGAATTTCAGTACAGAAGTTTGTAAGTGACGTGCGTGCAAACAGAAAAAGTTAGAACAAAGTAGGTACATTTTGATTAGCTTCCTGTTTCTTTCTCAAATTACTTCTAAATAATGTATCGAGAAAGTTTTCAACATAAGATCAGGCGACAAACAAGAACGTTAAAGACTTTATTAATCTTAAAATTTAAATACGTTCAAAGAAGCCGCACCATTTCGTTGGCTTTTTTCATATCATGAATAAAAATTATGCGTAAAGGCGTCAAGTTTTAATGTATTACTGAACTTATTTTAATAAACCCAACTCCACTGCCTTGGAATCTTATGCAAGTAAAATCTTTTCATTAGGTGATAAAAATACGCAAATTAGATGAAGGAGAGAACGGTGCGCGAAAAACTTCATTAGCGTTGCGAGCGTGTGAAAACTTCACGTTTCTAGTACATGCAGATGAGTATGAATAGGCTTGCATGAATAACTCTATGCCTTTGTTTTACCCAACATTTTCTCCCTCGTGCTACGTAATGTTTAGTACTTTAACAGTTGCAAAGTAAACAAACTCTCGCCTCGCTGCGACAACGCCTCTTAATCAAATTACTCCTACTTTAAAAGCTTGTAAACCTAAATTCTTTACTATCGACCTCAATTTCTTCATAGCTTGTAAAATAACAATAAACTATTACACAGACGAACAATGAAATTGAAACTTTGTTTGGGTTTATAATAAAATTATAAAAATGACAATAATTTTGTGGTGTCATGGTACGCAGTGGCACCGTTAATGTAAAGTTCCCCGACTCCTGAACTTGGGTTCATTAAGTAGGTATACAAAGTCGGAAAAGCCACTATTTTTACCTCAGATTTCTAATTAGGCAGGTCGGTACGTGTTGGCGGCTTATCCGGCCAATTAGCATAGCAAACGAAGGGGCCTACGTCGCGTGGTAGTCACTGTGGTTTTCATTTGGCCTCGTTATAAAGGGGGCGTGCATTATAGACAGCACTGCACAGATGGCGTTCGAGCTTTAGATTCCTATTATATGCAACATCTATTTCAGCTTCTGAAGTATCTACTATCGGAAACGTTCCGATTTATGTTCCTCATTGTTAAAGTTTGCAATGGTTGTAGCGGATCTGTTTCATAGTTTGAAATTGAAAGCTGCCACTGGAAGTTAGTAGAAGTAGTACCAATGTTATGAAGGTATGCCAAACTAGGCAATAGTGCTCATTCACGTTGACTCGCGGGCGCGGTGGCGGGCGCGGTCGCGAAATATCAAACATATGGCGATGTACCGAAGTGTTCACGTACAAACCGTTCGCGCGGTCTAAGTCGCGGGCGAGCTAGCGGCGTCGCGCGCGGCCCGCGTGGCGCGCTCGCGCCAATATCAAACAAGTGAAGATGTTCGTGTGTGTTCACGTCGAACTAGCGGTGGCGGGCGCGATCCACTCGCGATGTCAAGTAAGATCAACCAGTTTGAGCCAGTTTGAGCCAAACGCCCGCCTGGCGGCCAACGTGAACACAAATCGCCACGTCCCCGCGCTCGCGACCGCCACCGCGCCCGCGAGTTCCAACGTGAACAAGCACTTAGGCAGCGGTCAAAATGACAATGAATTAAAGTTTTCATTTCAAATCTTGGTCTGTAGAAACCCGCAGAATATATTTAAAGGTTGACCTTACATTAAACCCATGCACTCAATTACAAGCTGTCGAGTTACTTACCCACATAATCTTCAGTATAAAAATGTGACCCCAGAACCCGACCAGAAGGTACGGATTCATTCATTTTACGTCACCTTGTAAAGTTACCCAGGCCCGTTATTTTTTCGTAATTACGGTTCTCTGAGGGATTAATTTATTTCACTTGCACGCAACTTTATTACATCGTCACCAAGTACTGATAGCCGACGTTAATTGGATTTGTTTTCAAATTACTCGCCACAATACTGAATCGGGACTAATATACCAATAATACTTTTCGCATATTCAGGCGAACGAGTCAGTCTATTATTTTTATTGAGACCCAATCGATAGTATTCATGTTTAATGCTGTCCATTTAAAAGCCCGCCCGAATTCGTATCTGTTTTATTTTTCGAGTGAGTAACAAAAATGAATAACGCAGTAATTCTCCGATTTCATACTTGATATTTTCCATGAGGTTTCATTCAACGTCCTTTGTTTTATTTATGTTCGTATTTTTATATGGCTTGGATATACCTTTTCGTGCTGTTGTTACTAGTTAAAAAGTGGACATAAAAGAATAAACAATAAAATCTGTGAACTTTTTAATAGCGTCATATTTGAGAAGTTTAATAAAAACTTAAGCTAGTAAAATATATCAATAGTCCCAGTGACCTAGAAAATAGCGATGCCAAGAGCAAACTCTGAGTATTTCCAATTAAAGTTTTCCCTTGAAGTTTGTTCCGTACGTGACGAGGAACGAATTGCTGTCGCAGATTCCGATAGATAATATACCAAGTAGGTACCTACCTATAAAGCTGACGCCGCATTTTGTAACATAGCTATGTAATAATTTGATTATTCAGATCTGATATTTTGTATGCTCTACGTACGATAGGTTTACACTATTAAATTACAATTTCAATTCAAGTTAAATACAAATTGAATTTAAAATGGAAATGTAATTAATTAAACGTATACGGGAAAATATACCAATGTTTACTATATGTACAACGGTATTAAAATAGCAGGTACAAAGTAGGTATAAAGTAAGTCCACGCTGACTTTCTTGTAATAATACATTTGACCCTTGTACCCATAAAATAAACTGAACAAAAATGATGTTTTACCAGCCTTTACGTTTATATTTTTAGGCCTTAGTACTAGTCTGTTTAATTAACTCGCTGGACGCCAGGCTTTTTGGTGTTTCATTTAAAATTGGCTGGCGCATTCCGCCGATCAATAGAGCCATGCGGTCGGTGGCTAATATTAGTAGGGTCTATCTGTTTATAGCAGCTTTAATGAATTAGTCCTTCTACAAACTTGTGATTATAAGATACTAAATAATGGCTGTAAAGTTTATGTGTTTGTATTTTGCAGTTTGTATGTTGAAAGGCTTGACTCACTTAAGTCTTAATCTAAATGGAAGCTTTACTATTTGGAAAACCAACTTAAATAAACGTTCATGTTATGAACCATTTTATTTTTTAAATGAATTTATTGTAGGTACGTACATACTTAAATAATTATGAGTATATTAATTTTATATGAGCAACGCGGTACAGATTTTCGCAAGATTAGAAACAGGTTTGATTACTAGATGATTAAGCTTTCGCAACCGTCTAATTGCGTTGTTTATTAAAATCAGTTTCATTAATGTGTAGGCAACATCCTGTACTAGATACGATAAAATTGCCTACATGATGGTTGAAATTTTAGGATTCCGCTGTTAAATCGTTCGAAACACCGAACAGATAGACAGATTGGATGGTTGAACTGACAACATTCTACTCGTAACTCACTGCCCAACTCTGTGGCTAACTGATGCCAATAAGTCAGTCGCGGCTTTAGTTTAGTTCTAATAAATGCTTACATTATAAACACAATTATTATCACTTGACCCAGTTTGAATGAACACTGGAGCTTATTAGTACCTAGAGTTCAAGTTATATCGGTATATCAATCCAGTGTCACGGAACTCAGCACTTCATGTTACACGACACACACTTAACCAATTATTGAGTAATAGTTACGCAAATAAACGTCGCAAACACCGCGCCCTCGCGTAACGTTTGCAAACATCATTTACTATCGTCAATCTGATTACATACTCCCCCGATACAAAACTTATAATATATTGTATTGTTTATTATTCTGTTTTCGGCTTTCAGTAAAGCAATATACAACCGAATTTCAATCAAATAAACGTAACAAGGGTTTAGTATCCTGCGGGAGTAACCCTTGTAAACTATTTTATTTAGTTTTCTCTGAAGCAAAGCTATGAACGAAATAAAATTCAGTGCGAATTTGTGGAACTACCCACATGTTTTTCACACAAAAATGTGTTTGTACAACCGCAAATGGCGTTGTTACGTTACCAATATCATGTGAGGGAACTGTTTCAGAATGTAGTCAGTGCTGTTGCGGCTCTACTAATATAGAGTATACACCAATAAGTGCATGTGTCCCTTTTGTAAACATCCGGGGAAGGGCTGCTGCCTCACATCGTGGGAAGCACTTTCAGTGTATTATTATAAACGATTATTGATAAAGTAAATGCGGGGTTTTAATAAGCCTGCTACGGCTTATTATATTACTAATGGACAATATTTATTACAACCCATAGCTACTCTTTAGTTTTCCCTTATCGCCAAGGCAGGAAATTGATTTTCTTTCCGCTTATTTTCTTAATTCGCTGTCGGGTCTAACTCCAACACATTTCTGCGTATCTTGGGATCTGGCGGACGGTATCGCTCGGAGTTGTCACACTTGAGCTTGCTTTACGGGAGTCGAGCTGCGCACTGTGTGGTTTAGTCATATAACAAAGTAAAATATATATTAGTGTTTGTTGGGGTTTTACTTAAGTACCATGAAGTCCAGAATTTTTGATAGTTTTTTTTCTAATTTGTAACGATCATATACTGGATCAGTTTGTAAAGTTAACTTTAATATTTAACGGTCTAAGAAAGAGAGAAAGGGATGTTCCTTACTATTAGCTTACATTTAACGACGCTGTAAAAAAGTTTCGGCACCAAGGAAACATTTATATATTATAGCAGCAGCCAATGACCGCATGAAACTGTTCAATAGACATTATATTGAGTGATAAAAATCCGCTCTCGTGTGTCGCCTATGTCGGTATCGATTATAGCGAAACACATTAGCGCGATAGTATCAAAACACTTGTCGGCTCGTGTCGCCACTCTCCGTTATAGAGGAGCGACGGCCGCGCCCCGGGGACCAAACACGCGTACACATGATACCAGCCTTGATCATCATTATTATAGCAGCCATTACTTGTATCAACATTCTGTCCACCCTCTATCTAATTAGTATTTCATTTTGAGTACACAGCAATAATTATACCTAAAGTTTTTTTTGTGCAAAGACTTAACATAAAACATTTCTAATAGTTCGTGTACAATCCAGTGAAAAATAAAAAGCAACAAACACGGCAGAAATACCTGCTGGTGAATTCCAACGTTTCGAATAAAGGTTGTATTTTAAAGCAACTTTAGCCGCGCTCGCAATTCAAACGGAAAAAAACTAGTTTGTATTGTTTGCGTTTCAGCATTAGCGCTGAAAGTGGCTGCATTTATTCTATTTACGAGTTACTCGTTGCAATGATCAAAGTTGTAGTTGAATCCTGTCGTCTGCCGGGCAGGCTCTGTGAATAGATCGGCTAAATGGGTACACCGCGCGGCCCGCTAGAGCCTCCATTTGCATAATGGACGCAGACAACGCCCTTCCTACGAAACTTGCAAAGCAACCGACAAATCGAACTGTTTGTGTGAAATACACCAGCGTATTCTGAAACTATTTCAGCTTTTGTAAACTAAACGTGAAAATGTAACCAGTACGACAGAGGGCAACTGAAAGACACGAAAGCTGCCGACCGTTTGTCGAGTCACGCAAGGGATTGAGCGATTTTGAATTAACCTACTTTCAAAAGTTCGTAACGCCCTTTTAAGTACACGTGGGTACTCGAACGTGGTACTATAACTATTTCCTGAAATTGAGTATTAGCGCTACAATAAAGTTATAAATTTATTTCTTCTTTGTGTTCTTCCGTGTGTGAAATATTTTGGATCGCATTGTTTAATTTGGTGGGCGTTAAGTGTTGACATAAACGCGGACGGTTAAATAACAAACATGGGCGCTACCGGGCCAGTAAATAATGCCTAAAAATAAAAGCTGTTGGTACCTATGTAGGTAACTTTTGGGTATGGTTTGTTTTCGCCGGAAGCTATTTTCGTATAAAATCTACCTAATATTGGAAATTTCTTTGACCGAAGAATTTCTTAATGAAACGATAAATTCCGTAGCTGATCAAAGTAATGTTTCTTGAGAAAGATTTATAGGATCCAATTATTTATCTACAAACAAGTTTTTAACTAAATTAGTATTTGTATATTAAAGAACTTAGTTTATCAAAATTACATTAAGTTTGAAGCTTATTAGGGTTAATTTGGCATCTGAAAACATTTATCATTATATTTTGTATTAGAGTCTCTCCCTGTGGTGGTTCTGCTAACGCAATATTCTTCAAGGTTAATGAAATAACTTTTTTTTAATGAATTTATCATTTATTTGTTTCAGGTAAAGATCTGCAGTCAAATATAGTATATGAGGGTGTTGAAGAGGCGGTAATGGCCGAGGTTTGAGTACACCCACGCGACACAGTCGCTTTGCACAATGTTTTCTTTGTAGATGCCAATCAAATTTCACGCTTGTCGAGGTCTCAGGCCAACATAACATTTCTTTGTCGTTCTTCGCCACGTAGACGGTCGTCCTCAGTTTTTATCGCGTTTCCTCGTGCTCCTCCCGTCATTTGCGAAGCCCTTAAGCGGCCCGGTGTCGACAATGGACTTTTTATCGACGTACCGCCTTTACTGTAGTGCACATACGCATCGTTTGACGGTCATAAAGTTCCGTGTGACGTGGCTTGTCTACCGAGCCGTGGAATTTTGCTACTCTCATGATGTTCCTACGGTCGTTTGCTCGCAGCGTATCACTCTTGAATTTTAACCAATTTTTACATAATATTATATTGCATGAGGTGCGAACCGACGGGAGGAGATTTTAAATTGAATTACGTCATGGATATTATCAGAGAGACTCATTCATAGGTATGGCTATATATACATGGCTATGGTTTTACCTCGACAGGTAGGTATTTCAGAATAGAATATCTTACAATATATTTTAAGAAAAAGTTAGTTTGTTTAGTTTGAAACAGATTCATCTGTAACTTCAGATAAGTGCAAGTACTCGTGCAAGTCGAAGATAAAAAATAATTTAGTAGGCACGTCCTGGAGAGCGTTATCTTTGGCGTCGGGCGCGAGGCGCTCGGTTGCGTGTGTTTACCCGCTCGCCCTCACAAAGCAACCCAATATATCAAGTTGTCGGCTCGACTTTACCGTCAGCCGCAAGATGTTGCTACACGAGCCCCTGTTTGTCAAACCGTGCGCCGCCCGTAACCATTATACACGGCATTGTTCGCCTGAAAACCGTATAATATAACAAAACATTATTCATAGTTCACCTATGCCTCATATTTTATCCACCATTTATTGGAGACAAGGATTTACGTGACAAATTTTACGTTCTCCAAAAAAGTTTTGCGTCAGCCAGTAGGCACGTTCCGACTAGCTATACGTTGGTAGATAATATAGCAGTTTGCTCCGCTAGCAATTCAGTTAGAGTGGAAATGAAATAAAAGTGCACAAATCACGCGTGAAATTGAGTTCGACCCGCTGCTGAAGTCATTGTTCGCTTCGGAAACTGGCTGCCACTCCATCGCCCGACGTATCGGCACAGGAACATCGTCGAGCCGCGCCGCGGAAAAGTTTCTACAAAAATAACACGATTTCGAAACCCATTAAGATTTCGAATGACATTAAGAAGCTCTTCAAATAATTCACTCACTTAGTATCGGAATTCGAAAAGCAAATAAGAGTAATATATTTAAGAATGTTGGAGAGCTTCAAGAAGCGTGTCGGCTTTACTTGACGCACTCGAATTGTGTAAAAAACTTGAAAGGATACATAATTCAAAAGTTAGGGTTCTGGAGCAGTCGGTGGGCGGCGCGATGTGTAGCAAAGTTTCATGTTTTCAGCCCGGACGGCGCCCTCGGGACTCATTTATCTGCCAACACAAGGGAAAGAGATAATTAATTGAAATAACGCTGTCAGCCTCATGTAATTTGCACATGTTTCTTTGAATCTAAATTTTCAAGTTTCTATTAGTATAAGCATACATTCGTATGCGCCTGCCATAGTAGAGGCTTAAAAGGTTGTACGTTTTCTTTAATTGACATTCCATGAGGTTTAAAGAGCTACTTGATATGCACTATTTCAGTGAGGTAAACACAATCTTTTGTGAGTGAGTGGGAAGGTGTGGTTTATGAGCGCTTGGAGACGGCACGCTTAAACGTACGCACATACATTACATTAGCATCAACGAGATTGCATTCCCGTTGTAAATCGAGGCAATATCGAAGTAGCGGCAGGTCGTAGTGCAGCCGTGCTTCCTCGCAGGGCGCCGGGGTCATTTCCATATTATTCGTGACACGTCCGGTTATGTAAATGGGTCCCGTGCCGAGTGCCGGCCCGCCCGCTTGCCAGTTCGCACGCTACGCTATCCGTATCCAAGACCGAACACGTTCGATCCACCTATCACTTCATTTACCCTGTCATGTCTTGTAAATATTTCTTTTGGTTGGGACGCTTTACTAATGAAATAACTTCCAACCGCGCACATTGCGGGTTAGAAAGACACAAATACCAATAAAGTTCCAAGTAGAATAATAGCGTTTAGTGAACGGTAATTTAACATGGACCCTAATTTATACATCTGTCTGGCTTTCGTCCATAGTCTTTATCTGTCTGGCGTCGAATTAATGTAGGTCCAATACTAGTCCCAGTTTAGGAGCCAAATAGCGTTTGGTGAAACTTTATCTGCATCTAAATCTAGATTTCCATTAGTAACTTTGTATAAATCGTGAATAATAAATCTTAATTATAGAAATGGGTGATTAAAATTGAATCGCAGTTGGCATACACGAAATGAAATACAGTAATAGTTTTAACGAAACTATAATTATGTACAAGCACGCATGTAATCAATGAAGTTTTAATTATGTTATTACGTACGTTACAACTTACAACTCCAAACACGAGTGAGGGGGACGACTGAGTGTCCATTCATAATGTGTATTATAATTTAGATAATGATATGTCGTGAACACGCACTACTCATTAAATGCTACGTTGTAGTAAACAGTACCCATCAGTTGAATTTTAATTACAACCTATTAGTAGGAAGAACATGTACCTAATGGCTCCGGTAACATTTATCAAGTTAAGCTCGACTTCGAACTAAACGTAACTTCCAAAAAGCTATGTAGGGGTCGCGATTCATAAAATTATAGAGACAAATCGGAATTCCCGGTATCTGAAGTTGCAGCCCTGCAAATATTCCACCCGATAAAGCACCCCATGTATTTTATTGCAGCAGGGAAAATCCGTAACGCAAGTGGAGGTTTAAGGAACACAATTGTGTCCTAGCCCCGAGCCGACACGCTATCTACAAAAGCAGCGTGTATTTTGCAAAACATTAACCACCCATTGTATTAAAGCTTAACTATTATTCACGGTCTTGTTTTTTGCTGTACATTACGCGACGTGAAAGAGCGTATTTAATTAACCTAGTACTCGGCTCTCAGTGGTAACAAAACCACACGATAATACCCCTTACTGGCAGGTACGTGTACCAGATAATACCTTTATCCTGATTCCACGTCCGTCTAATCAACTCGAATTGCTATTACAAAAGAAATGGAAGAAAAATGCTGCCTTTGAAGCGAAACCCTGTAATTCGGGCTACTTTAGTGGAGGTTTTAAGGTTAGATTAGGTAATATTATTAAAACCTACACGTACTAATAATTGCCGTAAACAGAATCACTCTTAATTACTAGTTTATTCAATTAAATAAATAGAGGTTAAATATGATAATCAAACAAAAACTTTCCGCCATTTTATACACTATTAGAACAGTGAGTGAAAATCTGATTAAAGCAGTAAAATGTAATTAAACAATAATAATCCCTTTGAAATGTGTACACCGTACAGGTAAATGCATTAACGCGCATTCCATGTCATTAACAACTGGGAGATAATGCAGTACTTCATTTGTGGTCGTCATAACTTGTAAAGAACTGAGAGATTCATTATGTTTCTGTTTTATGAATGAGCTGCAACTCTTTTTTCTACTATTTTTAGTCAGACCTCCAACAGTCTTTATTGGGTGATTATGACACGTCACGCCAGTTTGTAATGTTGTCCCTTGATCTTTCTTTTAAACCGTTTATAGGTGTGATCAAAGTTAAAAGATCTGATTTATGGTATCTAAAAGAAATATATCGTTTTTATTACTCCGTTTGTGACTGCGTAGGTAATTGCTGATCGAAGAATCGCGTGTGGGATTTACGGGAATGTTTTAGTGATTTTGTTTTCTATTCTTAGTATTAATAAGAGACCGTGTTTCAAACCTCGCCATCGATATTAAATAAATAGACAAACAATAACATAGTAATACTTAACCCAGACAAAATGCTTAGACAATCGAAAATCCAGTAGATAAGCGAGATCGTACGTTTATCTAAACAGACTTAGGTACACATATCTCATATGAAAATATATTTATTTACTTACGTTAGGTACTATGTTTGTTCTTATTATTCCATTTATTTGTATTGTTACTTCGTTTAATCCATCAATGATGTTACTTGTTACGATTTTCGAAACATAATATAATAACGGTGAAGTGTTTACGTGATTAAAAGCTTTGGACATGGCCACAATTTTAACCAATCTACGTGTATAAACTGTAAAATCGAAAATTGTGTGGTGCGCGGTGGCCCTTCGTTATGTTTTAAATTAAACGAATTACTTAAGTGGGTGTAAATTGAGTGCATTTAAAGCAATTACAGGAAATTGTTTTCGTTATATAGCTCTAGTTATTAAACAAGTTCCATTTTGCCGCATTATGTCGAAAGGAGCTAGTGGCTACCAATAATTATCTTCTAAACTATTTAATGATTTCAACGCTTCTGTGAAACGTGCGCTTCTTTAACAATTAGACCAACATCTCAAGTGTGTACAAGAGCACTAAAGGAATTTCCCGCAGTTCAAATAAAAGCGGACTCCCCATAGACGCTCGTGCCCAGCAAAGCGAAGCTCCCGTTTACCTCCTCGGCATCTCTAACGCGCACTCACTTTAATTAAATTACTGATCGAGCAATCGAGAAGTGCACCGCCTCTCAAAGAGTTGCGCTCACTCCGAGGCCGTGATCACGAACATCGTTTTACACGGCTTCTTTAAAAAATCATCGTGTTCAAGCGGATCTCTGCTTTATCGGATCGTTGGGGAAGGCTTCACTTCAGTGTATTTTAAAAGCATTCCAGTTTTAGGAAATAGTAGATAAAGGGGTTTATACGAACGTGAAAATTAGAAGCTTTGATATAGTACCGGGATAACAAATCCGTAACATTATCTCATCTCATATATCCGGCAGTCACGTTTGTAACGCTGAATTTCTGGCTTTACATAAATCACTCACAATCACAGGGCTAAGCTCTTTGTCCCAATGAGCGCACAAATTAAACAGAATGTAATCATACGTCTGTGTGAACACGCATATTATATTGTTCGCGTACAAAATAACATGATTGTGCCCAATATTTGTACTACGCAATGTTTTAATAGTGTGATTATTTTATTATATTAGTTCATCAATAATGGGCAGTGTTTTGCATAAAACAATGTTTGTCTGATTGAATAAAATATTTAATGGGTTATTAAAAGCTTAACTTTTGTGCTCGCCCGCCTATACCTATGTATAAACTATTGAGTTTAGGCTGTTTGACATACAAAAACATGACGTAAATGAAACAATACATACATATAACATGTGTATCGATAAAGATCTCTAGCTTATCGGTCGAACGACTCTAGTACCCAAACAGAACATTAATCTTAATTGTATTAGTGAGTATTATGGTAATGGCACTGTTACTATACAGGGGTGGTTTGTAGGTAGTCTGGTAGATTGTCGCCTGATAACCACACCGTTACGTGACATTACACGCTTCAACATTTCGGGATTCCCTTCACCGCAGTGACTGCTCATGGCGCCCATTCATGTTTTTCCACACCCCACCTTTTAATAAGACGACATGCACACGAGACGCACTTTAATTTCTATATCGGATCAAATTAAATAGTCCGTGACCATGATTAAACGGAATGTCAAATAATATGAATGTGCGACAAGAAAAACAATTGCTGGAACTTTTAAATTGATAGCCAATGGATCGTTGAATAGTATTGCACTCAATTGAACCAATAACTTCGAACCAATCGATCAATAAAAGTCTCGACTTGTTTCACAATTGGCGTGCTGCGCTTATTAAAACTAATAATACTTGTATGAGTGATATTGTTTTGTCTACATGAAAAGTACACATTGCAGACCAATCATTGTTATTACTAGCAGATAACATCGACAGAACGAAAATCAATAAGGCCTCGTATTTGACAATACCCGTTTAAACAAACACCGACAAAAACAAAGTAAAACAACAAAATAAATATCTCGATAGGCAATTAATTGTCAATTTCAATCAACCACACTGTTTACATTGAGTGCTCCTCTCCTATTGACGGTTCGTGAATACAAATATGAAAACGTGTATTTCGTACGGTGACATTAAAAAAATAGGGACGCAGAACGACTTTCACGCGAGTAAAATGCAGCCGCAGTTACCTTTAGAACCGAAAGTGTAAGTGTAGAGACATATGCAGCGACAATATCTCTAAAAGCAAAGAGAGTGCATCACCATCTTGCCGGCTTTGTGTCGCCCAACCTCATGCACTTACGTCTGCTGCTAATGTATCAATCTTGCTGATGGGAAACTTCGCCAAATTCCAACTGAGAGTTTCAAAATTACTCTATCTATTTAAGTACATACGTCGTGTGTGCAAATGATAACTTAATATTTTATTTTATGTTTCTTTGTAACTTAAATACAATACGACGTCTCATTCAATTTGCTTGAAAATCAATTTTCTTTGAAAATGAAATGCCTATTACTTTTTGTGATCGAAGTTTTGACAAATGAAATTGCTTTTATTTTGAAGAACAGTAAAGGCATGTTGCATCCAATCACAATCGAATCTGCCAGAGATTTGATTCAGCGTGATCCTGTATTGTCTCCGAATTTCATACGACATTTTCAAATAGATTGAAACATGCCGTGACGAGGCGAAGGGGATTCTCTGAGGATTTTCTGTGTGTTTGTTAAAGCTGTGGAGTTTATAGAAATCTCACGTTTGTTGTTCGCGTGCCCGTTAGCGCTTGTTAAAATATTTCGCTTTATTTCCTTAGCATGTACAGTATTTCTATTCCTACTTGTTTTATTATTAAATCTTACATTTAATACAGTTTCTATTTGTATTAAGAACCGTACATTTTGTGGTCAATAGGAAACCGACATCAATAAAGTCCCGCTTTCGGAAATGCAAATCATTGTTGATCGTCAATAGATATGTAATAAAATAATCGTGAATAATAGCGTTCTTCATAAGCCACTTGTCTCATTGTAGCACTGGTATGCATGCAGCCAGTGACGCTTCCCCGCTGCGGCGGACGGGCGCGCGCGCAGCGGGAGATCACGTTACTTACTGCAATTGGTCACGATTACAATTTCACTGACCGAATAAACCCTAATTTAAAATAATATAGATGATTTTTTTATGTTACGTGCAAGTAATTTCTGTCAAATCAAACGATGGTAAAACGCTTGTTCATTCCATTCGCTTACTGTACGACGATTTTATTTGAGAACGGTATGAATAGAATGTGTCACATAAATATATCGGTAGTAGTACAGTAACGATGTACGCTTCGAGTAGAATATAGTCTACAGTCAGGTGTAGTTTATCGCAGTTCATGGTAAAATGTAAGACGATATCGTATCTAGCAACAAAATTGCCTTACTACTGCATTGAACTGACCTAATTTTCAATAAAATAAATATTATATTTAGTTGCTAAATATATGATGGCTGTACGGTGTTTTGAAAGCCGTTAATCTCATTTAACAAGAATTTTGAGCTTTGATGGATTACGTTATGAATATAATTTACAAGGTATCTACTAAATATATTGTGGAGATTAGCGGCATTAATCATACAGTATGTTCTCAGGCTACAGAAAATAGGAGACATTTAAGACATATTTTCTTAAGGTACGTAATAATAATGTCACTGAGGCTTTGTAGCTCCCAGTATTTTATGAAACCTGAGAGAAATATTCTGAGCAATGGCCGGCCTGTTTTATAACTTAGTTCGTTGTAGAGTTCATTTCTTAGTGAGATATTACGACACAGGAAAACCACAACTCATAGTAAAACTTTTGTAGTTAAAAGTTTATACTTAATTAAGTTTCTTCGGTTCTGGAAATTGTAATGTAGTTTTAGAAGAAACACCTATAAGAAGAAAGTTTCTTATTACACTGATAATTTTATTATAGTTGTTCTGAAAGGCGAACTTTCTCAATATAATAAGACTATGAACTACGACGTCACCGATGTACTTTAAGCTAGAATAAAGTTGAAACATAAGACCGATTTAAGATTTCCATAACATTATTGTAAAAACTGCAAAAAGTAACATTCTTTGTAAGGGAAGCCCCCTTACTACGTTATTCTGTTTTTTAACGGGTCATGAGATACAGCCTGGTGATGGACAGACAAACAGACATCGAAGTAATAAGGTCCTGTTTTTACTCTTTTTGTAAGGAAACCTAAAAAGAACTAATTGTAGCAGAAACTAAGCCGAGCAGTTAACCGATACGCTAAATTCCTCGGTCACCAATGGCCGAAGTTAAATTGGTTCGCCAGGACACAGGCAGAATTAAGTTGTATACCTGTGCCTCGGCCAGTTAGTGGAGTTGACGTTGTTTCCCTGAGGTTGGCACACAATGCCTGCCAGCTGGTTGGCAAATTGGCAATTTTCGCCAACTAACATATTGCTCCCACGGGAATAATTTTCTAGTTAATTGTAAGCTGCTTTGACTCAAATCACTTACTTACGTTCACGGCTCACGTAAATATTGTTAATGAATATTGTAGACTTAGTATACGAAGACTATTATGAGATTAGAAAAAGCCCAGTGGCCGTTTATTCTCGGTGTTATTACGTACAATTATATTTATTGGGATAGTAAATATTACTAAATATCTTTGCCAAGCTTATACACAATTATTGAAGTTTTATTTAGTTAGAACATTAAAGCCTATTTTATTTAAAGCTAATTAGTCTTGAAATAAGAATAAGTCTGTATTTATTAACTAAATACACGTAGGTTCAAGCATCATTAAATTAAATGTGATATTATATACTCTATTTCAAATACTCTTCGTTTAAAGCCTTTCATAAAAAGCTACATTCTCATTAGCACAGAGTAAAAGCAAAACAAGTATTCATCAAAGCAAAGCCAGAATGACCGCTTAATATTCGTTTCTGCGATATATATTCAAATATTTTTAATATCGCCTTTTCCAACAAAATGTTGACAAATGAGGGATGCGCATACAAGATCAAGGGTACCCTCCCTTTATTTGCATTTAGATGGGCGCGACAAGTTAGTGTCGAGTGCGGTGACGGGGAGCGAGCGGCGCCGCGCGGTGGAGGCCTACCTCCTCGCCTCACAATTCGCCTTACCCCACGACTAATTACCGACACTAACAGTAAACCTATGTAATTGCCAATTAAATGCAAAGGAGTGAACAATGTAAATGTTGCTAGGTAAACGTCGTCGTGCCGCTTGTTAGAGCAGTTTCTAATCTCTGTGACCTACTTATTTAAATGTTTGATGCGCGTTATCCTGTCGATAATCGAATAAGCAGATATGTAAATATTTTATTGAATGCATCAGAATTTACAGATGTTATACACATTTGCCTAATACCTTCTAAGTGTATTCAAGTTGGCGATAATGTCGTAACCGGTAAGCGATGGCGAGAAAACTTTCACGAGTGTTTATCAAACAAAACAGCTGATGTGCTACATCATATCCAAACAGGTGGCTCGTAGTAAATCTCCGTCATCAAACATCCGATAAGGGTCTACTACCGTTAGGCGGCAGTGACAAGTGTCTTTACATCGGTCCCGTCGACACGTTTGCCCAAAAGGTCTATGATATTTTCTCAGAAAATTGGTGATCTTATTGGCTAAATATTTGTCAAAGTTGTAAGAGTTGTAACCGTGTAAAGAGCTGCCGTTTTATATGCAATAGATGTACAACATAATTTAACCTATGTAAATAATTTTGGAATACAGAGGAGCGAGCGTCTTTAAAATAAATGTATTGGACTCTGTTGTCTGTTTTGTCTTTTGAACAAACACATCACGGAATCTTTTATGTATTTACGGCATTGTCTGACAACTTTTACTTATGGGCTATATAAATCACTTGAAATTAAGACGACACAGGCATAACTACCTATTCTAAGCCTACGCATCGTTCACAACGATTAAGAAAAGCGCACACAGTCGTCCGGTCCCACGGCACTATAAGACGGATTGTAAACAAGGCGGGAATGTGCGGGGGCGATTCGTCTTCAGCGAACTATTGACGCCAGCCAGTTGTTCATGAGCAATAAGCTGTGAAACGGTTCCTGTTACTAATTGACCTTAATCTATTCTTGGGACAGCTACCTGCAAGGGATAATCCTGTCTTATGAGGAACTTGTTCCACGGCTATATTGGAATTGATTTGATTCACTTATGCTAATTGAATCCAGAAATACAAGTATCAAGAATATTACAAATTCACTCGTAATATTATTTGATATCCAAAACAAAATAAGTAGACACGAAACAGGTCACGAAAATTTTATCAGGCGAAATTTCCCTAGGTAGATCTGTTGCACAACAAATATCAGTTTTTATGCTAGCCTACGGCCTCTGTTGAATTATGTAGTGAAGCGTAAATTATCTCGAAGGAACATATTGCGCGTAGGAGCTTTTCATAGGAGTACTCTCGAAGCTCAAGTACCGTACAAGAGGTTGACGTCCCTAGACGTCTCGTCGAGTAGCAATGACGTGTATCGTGGTTACAGTTATACAATACGGAAAGGGTTATTAAAAATAAATAACAATACCACTACGCATGTTCCCCCGCAGGCTAACGAAGGTTCAAGTGACGTCATTATACATGACAAAGTCAACATACTAATATGTTTGGCATCGAATTTGGAGGACGAGTGGATAACCAAACTCATTACTGTTTGGCACACTCTGTTTGTTTTTAACGAGGGCGTTTTCCGTATGTAGTATTTTGAAACTAGCTAAATGGAACACATTCGTAATGTGGTCGGTTTAACACAAACTGACTACCATTTTGCATGTAAATATGTTTTTAACATCGTTAAACAGAGTAATGCTCAGGTTTTGGCTGGCTAGTACGTATGTTAATAGCTCTTGGTAATTAAGCAAAAATCTTTATTAAAATCAAGTAGAGTTAAGATAAAGTATAGATAACGTAGAGTCAGATAGATGATCGTATAGTAACAACTTGATCAAATATTGAACTAGATTGTAGATATTCGTAATGCGAACCTAAAACTAACAAACAAGGCAAACTTGTTCATATTATCTGAGAGTAAACAATTTGAGAATCAAGTCGCCGAAATATTCCGAATTCTACACATTCTATTAAGAGAGGGTATGAGAGAGTAGCTTCAATACAATGTCACTGAAGCAAGAATAGTGTCACGCGTAACTGCCAAGTTATTTCTTCGTCTCAGATATTACTTAGTGTTATTGATATAGTTACAGTACACATTCCTCAGGGAAGTCTATTTTAGACATTGTTAAATCACCATTCGTCCCGTTTCGTGAGTCAGGCGTAACATGTTCTGAGAATGTCTTGCTGGTAATAAGTTATGTTCGGTGTCGTCTCCGAGTCGCATTCTCGCTAATATTGCAGATTGCACTGTCTCCGATGCACATTTTTCCTGTATGAAACACTCTGACAAAACTGTCGTAGCTGTCGTAGGTCATCCATATTTCAATTCCATTTTCTATATGAAAGTGACACATAAAGCTTCGGTTATAAAAATATCACTCGTCTGTTAGAATGGGAACACTAAAATCAATTTTGAATGGATTTGAATATTGAACAGATCCGTGAATCGTGTCACTGACTGGATTGTGTTACGTGTTTGTGAAATTCAGGGTAACACATAATTTCTGGGCAGTGACACAGTAAAATTTAAAAGGTTAAAACTTCGTTCTATACAACAGGGCTTGATGTAATATTCTTAATTGATAGTTTCTTAACATATATTTATTAGAAGTTTTTGACTTCAGTAGTAAATCAATGATTCATTAACAGTTACGTATCTCTCTTTGATCCCAACGTCCTTAATTTAAAGAGGTTTTCACTGTCTCGGCTTTACCAGAGTTAAAATTAAAACTAGTTTTCGCAAGAGAAGTTGCCTTACAAAAAGCTTTTCGAGGCAATCCATCAAACTCGCGTCTGCGAATCAATATTCTCTGGGTACATGTTACATAAAAAGGAATACAATGTAGTTATAGTATGTGACAAGTCTGTTGTCGTAAAGCCGCAGACACAAGGGCCCTACATGAATAACCACCGTTGGCGCAAGCCTTTCAAATCCGATGTCGAGTTATTGATGGCACGTAATGATGCTCGTTTTGAATACATCCGTTATCAAATAGGGCATATACCTGCTCATATCGAACCAACGAGGAAAAAATGTCTTTGTTTTCAATGTATCAAGTTCACTTCCTTATTGATATGAGCCAAAACCCAATGTTTTTCTATCGTTTCGAAGACGTTTGTATTCTAGTTTTTGTTTACTCTCCCTTTGATATATTTAGTCAAGCGTGTCTGTTTTTTCAAATTGCGTATTTATCTGCTTCGGTGAATTTCTTTCGAATGTTAAGATCTGTTTCATGTTGACATCTTTAAAAGACAATAGATCCATAATTAATGTTCTTTTATGTCGATCCCGCAATAGAAACAAATCAATTTATGAATTTTCAAAAAATATATATGTTTGTAGTTGTGTTGATTGTGATTGCTATGACCGAACAATAGATCGAATTCAATACCATACATACATCTACGCAGGCACGAGATGGCTGTAACAGTGATACCTACTGCGGATTCGTTGTGTGAAATTGAAAAAGGCAAACAATTTATTTAGCAGTCCACCCTTGCTCGTCCGCTGAGGGTACGCCATTATTTTTTACGCCGCCTCCTTTCACCTCAATTTTTTCCAGTTTATTGTCGTTTTATACAAATTTTAGGGGCTATTCGAATCGGTTTTACTTAACGAATATTTATTTTATGATCAGATCGACGTGAATTATCTTCAGATCTTGTTTATTATGTTTGACGCGGTGAAAAATCCAACAGATATGAATATCTCATGTCGTCGCGTGTTGCAATTGTATCCCTTCTCATGGAAGATTTTTCCTTATTCAAATTATGTGAATGTTCCATACCCGAAATTCCATGTTCGCGGTATTTTCCTCAACCGCGGCGAATGAAACAGTAAGTAAATCAACAGTAACGACACCCTTGGAACCAAGAGCGTACGTTTCCAATAACGTATTGGATCCGAAGATTGCAGTGGTGACAAGGTGGTGCTCATCCATCGGTATCGCCGAGAACCATTAACCAACCCATTTCGTTCAGTTCACTTTACGACTTTCACGTAAGATAAGCTGTTGATACGTTTTACGTTTCTCTTTTATTCTTTGGCCTATGAAGACTTAATGAGCGGTACGTGTATGCGGAAGACTCTTTTGAGGGGAAGTGCCGAAGGCGTTTGGATATTTTGTTTACTCTGCCAATATCTTTGTACAAAAAACTACCTCTTTAGCTCACAATTTCCCCGAATTCAATAGCTCTAATTATGGTAAGCCAATCTCATAAAGTTCAATGAAATTGTAGCCTGAATATTTACTGAGGAAAGGCCGTACATTTTGCCTAATATTGATCATTCCGAAAATATTCTTACAGAAATTCCGTCCTTGAAGAATATTTCGAGTAAAATAATCTAAATGTAATTATTTGGTTATTTTCTCCCTTTTGTAGTTACGTAATTGAGTTTTACTGTTTATTTTCTAACAAAAATTAGTTGGCAAGATTTTGTCAGTTTTCAGTAACATTTTCTCCTAATGAAGTCCGTGTTCTGTTTACAGATTTGTATCTAGCTCTTCTAAATGCACGAATTATACAGAAGAAAACTAACTATAAACATTTCTACAAAGCCTACGTAGTGAGAATAAAAAGAAAAGTCTTTGTATCGGATATTTCGTACGATTTCCTTCAATCATATTCCCGACGCCAAACATATACATACTTCTATGTGTATATGTATGTCCAACTTTATATCGTTAGTAGCTTGGTTATAAGGAGCTGCTACATGTTTGTAAAACTTTGTTACACGACGCGACAATATGGTATCCTTTTGATGTAGGCGAAAAAATATCATACGCCAAAAAGTTTAAATGTTTGCAGAAAGTTTTCGGAAATAATCTTCACAAATATACAGTTTATTATTGCATGGAAACAGGGAAACTGTTCGTTAACGCGTTAACCTATGCACTATTCCAAATCAATAACTGAAATAATAGAGCACACGAAAAACCATTTTTTTCTTTAACAGAATGTAACGAACTTATACTACAAAATGTGTGTTGTCAAATGCCTAAAAATAAAATACACGTGTGGACAAATACATTTCCTTCAACAAAAACAATTTCTTATGCAAAACCCGTCGCGTTTCCTATTGTATTGTTCAGCGGCACATCAAATAGGAAAACGAGAACAACCCTATCACCCCGTAATGCTATCCGCTGACATTAAATTATATGTATCTTTTCATTCAGTTGTTTTATTTATATTGTAAAATTGTGTTTGAAAATCTTATATTATTGCGTTTTAAGAAATAATTTAAAAGGTAAAACCTCGTTTCTTTCTCATCTAAAAAATGAATACCTACCTACAGGCGTCATTAATCATTCAATTAGCTTTACCAAACGTATTTAATCAGATAAGTCGCAAAAGGCCACTAATATTATAAAAAAGCAAATTATATAAGCTTTAAGATTATATTTTTTTATGAAATCTTCCACATTATCATAATTGGAAGCCGCAGTAGTCGACTTTTTTCATCAGTCTCGCACATAATTTACCGAGATGATACGGCGCTAATACACTTCGTTTTTATTTCGTACGAGATCAGAAAGCATTAGCAACTTACCATAAACATTACCATAACATCGAATTAATGCACTGTTATAACATGTTTCACATTTAAATTACGCTCAAAGCTTAATTTTAAAACGAGCCGAGTATTTTTAACAGAGACCTTTGTAGAATGTTTGTTTAGGATTCCTATTTGACTTATAAAAGCAATCAAATATTTGGGTTATTATATTTTTCATACTTTACACCCTTTGAATTTAAATTGAGAAATTCAAACAACCGCGAAATTATTTAGGCGTAATTTGTTACCTACTACGTTATAAATAGAATAAACATTAAATTTATTTTTGCGATGTTTTGTCGCATAAGAAAATAAAAGAATATGCTTGCAATCACGGGTTATCTGTCGCTTTAGCTACCTATTAATTTTCTGCACAAGCTATCGTAGCCGAGTAATGGGAAGCGCAGTTGAAGCAGATACGTGATGCAGTGCCAACTGTTCTCTTCAGCTTTTAATCAACGTCCATTTATTCCAAACACGGCTTTATAATGTTTTGGCACCGACTTCACGCTGACCTTTTCACAGAAAATGTAAAAGCGTTGTTTCGTACGCGAGTGTTTTGAGTTAAATTCTTACTAAGACGTTTTCAAGTTATCTTTCTGAAAGCGCAAGACGTGGAAGTTAAGGTACTTACATTTTATTAGGGACACGTTGTATGACTTTAAATGTACCGCAACATTTACGTCTCCTCCCGCACGGAGCTAAGTAGTACACTTAAAATATTCCGGAAACACGAAAAACCTATGAAGTGAAGTACTCTTTATCCCAAAGGCTTAGCGCTGGATGTAAGCTACGAGGGTAAAACCCAGTTGACTTTTTAACGAGACAAGCTCATGCTTTTAATAAATCATTTAAGCATAAAATAGGGAGATGTATGGCGTTTATATAAAAGCTGCGGTTGCGTTGACGTCAAAGAGCTGTCCATTGGCAACACAGCATGACAAATGAACAAATATTTACCGTTAATGGAGTCCAACACATTACCGCGTCCGCTTTATTGCCCCTCCATTGAGGCTTTATCTAGCATACGCCTATCATAACGTATATCAGTCGCTCCGCAATGTTGGGTTAATTTTGAAAATGTACACGGTAATGAATTCGTGGAACGTTCTATAATAATACAAATAGAAAGGGCTCGTTAGATTACGTATCTATGGGGTGGATGCTAGTAACACTACATGTTCTAAAACTAGTGGGTTCTATTTATAATATTTTTATTGTTGTCGTAGCGTTCGAAAACTCTCTAGAGACGTGTGTTGCACTGGTAAACATGTACCTAGTTGTTTTAATACTAATACTAGCTGTGAAGTTCTACAGCTTTTAACTGTGCAGAGGAGGGAAATAAAGAATTTACCGAACCAACAGTCTAAGAGATTTCCATCAAGCATTGTTCAGTGAACATAACAAATAAACCCTACTAAAAAGGATCATAATATATTATTAGCTCAAAGTGTCTAAGCAATATAGACGGCCGTTACTCACGGCTGACATCATAAGGAGACAGTATCTAAGTTATTTAATTTTGTCTAACCCGAAGGCTAGACAAATGAAGTCAAAAAGATTGTATAACAAAATTTCATTTGGCAAGTTTATCTAAATAGGGTTGACGTTTACTGCGAAATGATAAAGAGAAATATTAAGGTACTCCGCGTGTTTTTTCCCCTATCTACGGTCTACGCAGTAATAATAAAAATAAGATCTGGATATTTTGTGAAAATTATGTACATTGCATGAATATGTATATAAAACAGAAGTTATAGAAAGGTCAGCGTGATAAAGACAGAGGTAGGGGCGGAGTGGGCACGGTTAGCTCATATCTAAGGATTTAGTTCTGCGGCAGTTATTACGGCCGTAACGTGGTCCCCGCCCACGCTGCCCACAATCGAGGGTGCGATCGGAAAACGCGATATCAATTCGCGAAATTTCTCTTTTTGTGCGACCGCGTCCGGGGGAAATTAAAATGTATGGCCGCGGTTCTGAACAATAACGTTTATTAAAAAAATATTGATTGCCATTGTTACGCAAATGTATTGTCAGCAAATCAGATTGTAGCATTCTCTATTGATTGAAATACAACAAAAAAGGTTGCAAAGATAATTTTTGAAAGCGAGATATATGTGTTTTATTATTAAAATAAATTTCATATATTTTACGCCTTTTTATTAGGAACTTAAAACTAATTATTCAAAAGTTCACTTGTATTGCTCGCTCTCTCGAGAAAAATGAGAAACTTGCTAAAAATACCTTTAATAATCTCAATAAGAATAAGGAAATTTGTCAATTTCCGGGAAAGATTGTTAAAATCTTTGTGTAAGAATATATTGGAAATGGGCATCAAAATGCTTCATTTTTCCCCAATTTTTTTTGCAGGTAGCTTCGTGTTAAATAAGTAGAAAATATTGTACCAACTCTAGGTACTTTAGGGTAAAACTCTCGCGAAACGGAGTAATATTAGGGAAATATAATACTACTGACGAAAGCTGAAATCAATACACTCGCAGCAAAATGACTCCTCATTACTCCGTTAACGATCTTGGCCAATTAACACTCATTTAAATATTCGTGCTTATGAAAATAACATTATTCACTATTATTACCTACCTATAAAAATAAAAAAATAAGTACCAAGTAGCCATTTACATGCAAAGTGCACAAATGCCATTATAACAAGGCACTGTAACATTTTCACGGGTAGGTTTTAAACTTGAAAATTCCGTGGTATTTTCTTTGTTCTAAGAGCGTCACGTGCTAAAGCTTTTTATTATCCAGCTCCCCCTCACCGTGCTATGAGTGTGAGGATGTGGCGTGTTTGCGGAATAACCTGGCATTTCCTTGCAAATGAAGCAATCGCTTCCGCACTCCGGAAATTTCATGGCGACCAATTAATACGATTGCGACTGCTATTGTTAGTGCTAATGCTTAATCGATTGTATCCCATCTTCATTATTCGGGTGGTTGTTTAGCTGTTACACTAATACGAACATTTTGTAATGTTTTTGCAACAAATGCTTTCAATCGGAACATTTGCCATTTTAATCCGTAACAAGAAAGACGATTCGCTTAATAGAGTTTGACCCGAATATTATATTAATCACTCCGAATCATAAGTTAAATATTAAGTTAGAAATACAATCTAAATGGAATAACTCAATTATAAATGTAACAAAATATTTTATAAGAGACCAACCGCTGAGAATCATAAATAGGCGTCGTAATGAATTCCGTGAAGAACGCCCGTAAGAGGAACGTGACACAAATCCTGGCTCAATAAACGAGACGAGTGACGAGGCCGTGCCGCAGCCTGCGTGACGCGAGCCCATCCTTCATACAAACAAGAGCACCCACTCTCGCATCTTCCTTATACATAATCTTCTTTATATTCTACGCTTACATATAAAATGTTTCTCTTATTACTGCCATATAACATTTTACGTACCCACGCATAACCATCTCGCAGGTGCGGTAGGAATTACTTTAAAATTTTGCGACCGTATAAACCATGACCTGTATCACTAAGAAAAATATTAAAAAATAACAACGTATGAAGTCGATGACGGAGCCGTTACGCAAATACTGTAATCGATTTAAGAAAATGGATGTTTGTAAACATAAATTTAAAGCAAATGATGTCTCGCTGCAGGACACAAATGCGCTTGGCACGGCGCCAATGTTTTGCCTCAACGCCCTTTTATCTCTCGTTATAATACCAAAAATAAAACACTTATTTAACATTTTACACGTGTTATGCATTCTTAAATCGATGACAAATGTTTGATTGTATTTTAAAAATAGTTTTCTTTCTTTTCAGGGACGGTGCTCGCTGTCGAAGTTCATTTCGAAAATAAGGACAGTGGATTTTTTCTAAAACATACGGCAAGATGGAGTGGTGCGGGCCCGCCGCCAGAACCGATGGGTACAGCCTTGCCCGGCGCCCTATTATCACTCGACCGGTTCACAGTACTACAAGGCTCTGCGCCGGCATCAGTTCGTGCTACGTATGGGCCTTTCTCCACCAAACAAACCGTACCAGCACGGTACGCAGTACCCGATCCCCTAGAACCACCCAAAAGAAATGCGTCTTTAATGGAATTACAAGACGCGACTGCACATAGACTGGATGTATCTGCTCACTTAGTATTTCGTGAGCTTCCTCGTGATGCACCAGTGCTTCGTGTGCTTTTTCACACGGGTGGAGAAGGTGGCGCAAGACGAGCAGCGACACGACCACGTCGAGTATGCATTACATTACATGCGAGCTATGGCTCACGAACTCTTACAGCGACCTGTGGCCCAGAAGGAGAAGAGGGCGCTTGTTTGGCTGAATTGACAGTTCCTGCTGCTTGGTGGCCTGCGGATGGGAAAGGCAAAAGGCCGCCTAGAACAGTGCGATTGGCCTATAGTGCTGCTGAAGCCGGTAGCGGTGAAACCGGGGAGGGTGCCTGTGGGCGTGTTTCTGTGCAACCAGCATGGCCTCTCGGCTCTGTAACTCTAGCCGGAGCTCGTGCTGGGTATAGAGAAGCTCGCGCTGGTGACGCTGCTCTGTTGCTTCCCCGTGCGCCGCTTTACCCCCATTCCCGATTACATCTGCCCTTCGTAGTTCGGCGAGACACAAGTCACACAATTTCTCATGTCGTTATCAGGTGAGTTCGTAATTATAGAACATAAAATATTTTACTCCACTTATCTTCCAACAGACATGCGAACATTGCCGTTTAAGTCTTGATTTAATGGCGGTGCTCAATACCGTTGCGTCGTTACCACCCAAGTAGTAGTGTTTAAGGCTTGACATAGCGGTTTGTAATACCCACACCAGGAGAGAATCTGTCAACGTATATGAGCCACTTCATGTTAACGACGGAAGAACTTACGCATCTCTGTGTTATGTCAGCCTGACGTGACTGATATTTATTGGTATTCCGCCCAACTGGACTGGTTTATTGCTTGTCACCCGAGATCTTCTATTTTGCGAGGGAAGGGACAAATTTCAAATAACTCATCCTTTGTTACTTTAAACTTAACTTAATACAAAATGTAACCGCTATACAAAACAAAGCGAAACCGATTGTTCCGTTGTAAAATTTGGCAAGTTTTGACTGGCTTGCCGCGGTGGTTTGGGGCTGAACGAGGTGCCAACAAAGCGGTCATATTTATTTTGAAGTACTGAACAACGGTCGAATCTCAAAGCTTAACTGGGAAGTGCCGACCTCAATGCGTCAATTAAAACTTTTTCAGTTATTCTAGCTTTCAACCAGTTTCAACCCTTCAACAGAATAACAAGTCTTGTAGACTTGCAATTTGTTTTTCGCTATTAAAGAGATTAAGTTACGTTAGAGAATACCTAAAGTTGATGCCGTACAAGAATAATTTAAAGCTGGGTACTTTATTCTCAAAGTAATCCTTAGTCTAGACGAGCGCAGAAACATGAGCAATATGAGTAGGTTAGAGGCTTTCAAAAATATTAATAAAGGATGGTGGTCTTATTGTCAGAAGTACGAGCCTAAATGAAACACTTTGTTTGAACTGTGCTAAACAAAGGACGTGTCCCCTTTCTGGAAATTATGAATTGAGATGGAGCAATTCATTAAATAAACACGAAACGGGTGTTTGGACTTAAGTTAGTGTTTCTCTTTGTTTTCGTTTTGCGGCGAATATTATTAAGGCCTGCGTATAATATTTAAAGATTTTTAAAAATATGGATAAAGGTACCGCTTAAGAAAATCTTGTGGGCATATCTATTTTCTCGTACATCAAAGAAGCCTCATAACGTCAATCAAGTTAAATAAATAGCATTTTCAACTCCGCGGTGTACTTAACGTGCCTATTTACATCTAATTTTCTCCGTAATTAAACCATAATATTATTTGATCAAATAAACATGGGTTGCTTATTTCCTGCGAACATTGGGCAGATTTAAGGCTGTGATTTACGTAAAGTATGAACATTAGGTCGGTACATGTTATCTAAACAACATATTCACGATTTTCACTCACATAATAAATAATCCAGCAAAACCATAATATTTTATTCCAATTCGCATGAACCACTTTACATAATGCTATAAAGCATCCGACTAATAACCACTATCTGAACTAACTATAATATACTGCGCCTATCCTAACCCACTAGAGAGCGGAAATCCGAAGAACATTATCCTCAAATAGTGAAATATGATTTTACAGATATAATAAATGTTTAAACCAACGCACATGCATCATGAATTTTGCAATATTTTCAACACCGCCGTTTCAGTTTTGCAGCTAAAATTATGGTTCAATACTCACGTTGATTTTATTTATCACTAGCAATTTCGGAGCGTAAACGTCGGAAAAATATTGTTTTACATAACGCCCACATTATACATACAAGAATGTTCCGCGCCAAGTTAAACGTAAACGTACACCTAGCGAGCTGATCCAAGTGGAGGTGAACAATATTTATTGAAAATAGCAGCTTCTAACTTTACCGAACATGAGACTTGTGACACACTCGACGTTTTATGAGTCTCTCGTGTGATTGTCTTGGAACGTGCCCGTGTTTGTGCAGTATTGCAATCTTCGCTGCCAATATGTCCCGTTCTGCTATATTGCTGAAACAATACAAACTTATAAAGACACTTTCCATTTGCTTTCTTTTATAAAGTTCGCAGATACAACTGTAACAAATTCGATAATAATTTCCCCCTTACAATGTAAGAAAATTACGTAGTTAAATGGGGGTGCCTACAATCTTGCCATATATTATCTGCGCCACCTGCTCCAAAACTTCATCGCAGATACATGTATCTGTTTCTACTTTTGAGTTACGAGCCGGCTCCGGCCGCACTCTCCCGGGAATACCTGACACTGCAAGCGGCTAAATGGAAATTTATGTCGCCTTCACTTTAACTATTAAAATATATGTTAGTATTCCGACAATAACGTGCGACACTTGCTTGAGCCAACTGCGGCTTTTCGATCATCGTCCTACATTAGTCACGAACAGAATATATTATCTAGATACGGCTTGCCATGTAGCTGTGTAGACGGAGCGCGTGATTACTAAAAGTCTAAAACGCTTAAAAGTTTACCAGATAAGATAAATTCTTAAAATTCCAAGAAGATCGAGTACGTATCTGAGAAGTTTGTGCGTAATAAAATATTGTAAAAGTTAAGTCGTACAAATAAAGTACGAACTTGATCGCAGCCATTGAACAAACAGAACTAAGCGAGAGCGGTATTGAATTTTATCCGATAATTCGGGGAAACAAATATTGAGTTTATATCTAGAAAATCCTTATAAAAGTTCTTTATTCCAAATACATACATGTAAAGCTGTGGTTTTCTTTTCTCATAGAATGAAAGTGAAGTCAGGTCTACGACTGGTGAGCGTGACAGCGGCGAACTCAAGGTGGGCAGTGACGGCAGAAGTGAAACCTCGTGCAGCCACCGTCACGGCGACCAGGCTTGAACAGCCGCTCAGAGATGATGATGGATCCGATGTGTAAGTTAATTATAAGAACGATAAAGTGATAGTTATATTCACGTTCCTGTCAAAAGACGTTGTCTTAGATCTATGCTTTACTTTATTACTCAATCTTACTAATTAAGCAACGATTAATTCTAAAAAGAGATGGTGAAAAAGTTATTCGAACCAACATTTCTTTTACTAGCAAAGATCGAAAGAAAGCATATTAATCTTCATACTAGCTTCCTGAGCGACACGATTAAACACTAACTAGTATCATCCGTTAAAGACCGGAGAGAGTAAATTGTCTGTACAATTGCTAAATTAAACTAACAATAAGAGAGAGAGTAAAGGCATTCACTGTTCTGCTCAATATTTCCACACAGGAATAAAGGTAGAAATTGCGATGAAATTGAAAAGAGACATTCATTTTCAAAAATAAATTCAATAAAATGCCATTTGCAATTCAGCGTTCTCTCAGTTAAACGATAAAATGCTATTGCAATCGGAGTGTTCGCAGATAGAGTGCCTGCTAGCCGGTCAGCCGGACGGAAGATTTAAAGGATTCGTTACATTTCTGTCTCTCAAATTTGCTCTGGTGTTATTTACGATATTATTCTAAATAGCTGCTTACGTTGACGAAATCGGTAGTTATATCTGAATTTTAACATTGATATTTGAAAGATTAGGAGCAGGTTAAACATGTTATGCAGAATGGAGAGAAAAGAGGTTAAATCATAAAGTAGCACTGAAGCTTATGACATTCCGTCTTATTAAAATAAACTTGCATTAAAATTTGTCAACGTAAAGTTAGCGTGCATCATACCCAACGTACTCGTATTTCGCGAGTACCTACATAGGAGTATGAGGCGGTATTTCATTTGTTGCTGGTTTGTACATTTGTTAAACGAGTTTCGTGTACGTAAATGAAAAATTATTTTTATTCTACGCGTTTTATAACAGAATGTTTCCATTTCTCATTTCTTTAGCGGGATTTGTTCACAATTTCGCCCACGACTACTTTGCATTTGCACAACCATAAATTTTGCTGGCGCTTTTCCGCTTAATGAAACTCGATGTCACGACTAACTTTTTATTGTTTAGATAATTTCGTGTTTCCCACTCCGAAATGTAACACAATAATACTAGGTATTCAATATTCTGTAAAACTTGACTCGGCATGATAAGAGTATTGATTTACTGTGATTTAGTTTACGTTCACCTTCTTCGACCTCAATAAACAACCTTTTAGGCAATAAAAGCTTTTAGACTAAGCAACTTTATGGACTGTATATTACAAGTAGATTTATATTTAGGGATGCTGAGGAGAGTAGTGGTGTTGGGGAGCCGGGTTGGGAAGAAATTCTCACATGGTTGGTGGAAGTTGGCGCCGAAGGAGAGGGGGATGGAGAAGGGTCTGAAGGTGAATCTGGACGAGGCACGGCGCGAATCAGCTGGTCGGCTAAAGTGTCATCCGCACCTACTACGACATCGACGACAGAGGAACCACCCCACGAACACAGAGTTAGCACCCGACTTGATATTGAAAAGGACGATATACAAGCTGTCCTGCCCATCTCAAAGGTAAATAGCACTGATCAAAGTATGCCAACCTACCAAATGCTTTTTTAATAATATTTTAATTTTTCTAACTCATAATAAAGGTACGCGGATGAATCACTTCATAGCAAATTAAGAACGTTAATTAATATCTACCGAATTTATGAAAACCTTTTTAAGGATGTTCCCGAGAGATGTGTACCTATATTATATTCTTAATTAAAATTTTAAGGTAACATCCAGTAAACAAAAGGTTTAAAATTGTGCCTTAGGCTTTCCCGCAAACATATACTTAGCTATAATAATATAACGGATGCTTCACACATGATATTTCTATTGCTTTCTTTTCTAAAAGTGACTATATAGTAATAAATGCGAATAGTGATTACAATCACGAACACCCACTCGATTATTCGACTATTATCAAGACAGGTGCTCGAAATCAACAATTTATTGAGACATCGATTGTAGCGATAAATTAACCGAAAGGTATTTTCTTAGTAATTAATGGATCCAAGGGAGCCCCTTTTATTACTATAACGATATCTTTATTCGGATTCAAATGGTTTATTACGATGGCTCATGGCGACTATTCTGTGAATCGCAAATTAAACCATAAGAAATATAAGTACGCAGTAATATAGTTAATATTCTAGAGATGACGCAACGAGCTCTGATTTTTAAATATTTGACGATTGTAGAACATTATCTCAGTTATTAGAGCTATTGTATCAAATCGGCAAGATTAACTTTTAATGGTATACTCTTAGTTGGAATGAAGTGCTGTAATGGGAGGTTTATCGCAAGCCATTGGATGCCATGGTGGATCGTAGCCGCCCACAACGGCAGCTCACGCGCTTGTTCGCCTCCATGAATTTTTGAATAACTGACTCTCGTTCCTTTTATTATTCATGTCTATTACTCATCGATGCGTCTTTCTATTCACAAGGACGACACGCCATTTCTATATCTGCAGACTTATAAACTAGCTTTATTCAAAAATATACTCGTTATTAGCGCCAGTAAAATTAATCTCCTTTTACTTTTAAAGGCTGCCTATTCGATTCATTACAGCATTTTGCCTTAATCGCCCTATTCTTCGTGCAATAAGTCTAGATCCATTAGTCTGTCACAATAACGACTGAGGGATCAACATTATGTCTACAATTTAAAATTTAAATTTTCGTAAACGAGCCATATTTATGCATAAAACGTTATTATAGTTTGGAGCAATTTGGCTTTGTTCCACTTAGTGTACCGCAAGTCTACGTTAATTTAATTTGAAGCATTCCAAATCAATGGATACGGGTGTGGGACAGACAAATACATTGTTACGGTACGATATTCATACGTCGGCGTCGTGTGAGGCCCCGGCGCGGGTTTAAATGAAGTTACAGAATAATATTTATAAAGCAATTAGTTTATCTCAATATTAGCGTGGAGCCATTAACTCGAGCCCGGGGCGCTCGCTCGACGCCCGCTAGAGTGGGCCTCTTCATATCTGCTTACTGACGGATGAACGCTCGCTCCTTGTCTGTCGCCCAACTAGATGATTAAAGCAATTAAACTACGACGTGCGTGATGGAGTGTTTTATGTATAGCATTGTGGCTCTAGATTAATAGACTATGGATCTTATGAACCTACCGATTTGCTTATTAGACATGAATGTTGCTTTATAAACTAAATAGTTTTATGATAGCGATCGCTTTGGGACTACGTGCCGGCTACGAAGTAGAGTTCAAGTTGGCACAGTGTTGTTTTAGGTCCCCATTAAAGTTTATTAGAACTAGTAGACAAATTTAGTTACTTAGAGATACTTTAAGATAGTATTGTTCTCAAATGACCGTCGAATTGTTTGAAGGAAAGTTTACTTAACTAACTGGCAGTTTAAGTAAGATGTTAATAATGTTATCTAGAACTGGGAGGTTTTGAACACGGCCGTGCTGACTGGACGTCAAGTGTCGCAGGCGATGAAGGTGCTGATCGTGTCGCAAGCTGGCCAGGTCGCCGACGTGACGCTGCAGAGCTCTTGCCATTCAGAGGACGAGAGCGTGCTTAAAGTAAGAGAAGACCTTCAATCAATTAGTTATTCACTTTTCCTCTACTACATCTACTAATTGGATGTTTCGTTAACACAGGTATCATCATCATGCAGTTCTGTATACGTCGATGGCTCGGAGATCCGCGGTTCATCTAATGCTTCTGTGATAGTCAAGTACGGCACGTACACTGGCCTGGCACGATTCACCGTCTGGATGCCTGAATATCCTCTAGAGATTGATGTCGACGACAACCGCCTCTCACAAATCAAAGGTAAACATCGTTAGCGCCGACCAAATCCTCCCGATGGATTCATTAGTCAAATCACGGACAGCCATTCAATCTCTGGATAGCTGCGAATAATCAGGGGTCATTGCTCTCTCACTCTCTGGTGACATACTAAATCTAGTTAACGCGATTGATTGATGTTGAGCTTTGGAAACCTTTGTTGATGTTTTTGAAAATTTGCTCGGGAAACTTGAATCATAGGACATAATATGATTTACCTCGGGGTTTTTTATGTCTGTATATTTTATCTACATAATGTTTTTTCAATATTCTTTACAACATAATGTAACCCACAGGTTGGAAAGTCCCTGATGACGCAAACACGAAGGACAGGGCTAAGCGTTCGTTATCGGCAAGGGGTTGGGGCGGCGCCAGACCGGACGCCACCAACTCGCTCACTGAACAGCGATCGTGCCGGCTGCGCTATCAGCAGAGTAACGTAGAGGTAACCACACAATACACTATATTTTGACAAATAGCCCGTACCTAAACATTGTTATATAAATGTATTGAAGAAAAAACGAACTTTAAAAGAAAATGTTGCTATCCCTCTGGTGGCCAACACCCAAACATATTACTAGCAACTTTTGTTCTCATCTTTTTCTTTATGCGTACAGAGAGTTTATGTTAGATACTAAAAATCTTAACATTCAAGCTTAACTTTCCTGAAAAATTCAGCACAAAAATGTCTTAATTTTCATAAAATACTATATTGTTCCTAACTAGGTAACTAGAGCTGTTGAAGCACCACTTAAAACTAAGTTTGGGTATGAATATTCTAGGTTAATAGGGAGGAAAGTTTTGGTAAGCACCGACACATTTGCCACTTTGACCTACCAACCACTAAAGTACTCACAGTCTACCGCTATTTATAACACGACGTGATTTTATACTACTTTTCTTTTAGCCTTAGAGCTTTTTCATTTCGCCCACCTGGAATTCCGCGAAAAAATATTGCCTTTCCGAGTAAAATATATTAAGCAAATCTCTATTAATTACGTTTACCCGATAAATAAACGAAATGAAGCACGGGAAAAGAGTGACCTATTTAAGGTGAAACAAAAGGAAATGTTTATGAAAAAATCTGAAGCCGTATTGAGATTCCGATTGTTGTTTGTTAAAAGTTTGTTCTTGTTTAGGTATACGCACGTTTTCTTGCGAAAGACCATGACTCTGGGCGAGTGTCGTACTTCGTGTCGCGACGCACGTGGCTCAAAGTTACGGAACTGGTGCTGACCAGGGTGTCCGACCCGAGGATAGCGACGTTACGAGGACGAGTGCTGCAAGGAAGAAGCACTGGACGAACGGAGGTGCAAGTGCTGTCACCTATTACAGGTAAATGTCGATATTTCAAACACACTTTATGACAAATTACACATTTAAGTACAAGAATTAAAGATAAATAATATACATATCTGCCCTAAACATTTTTGCGCTTTTAACTATATAATTAAAGTTTAATATTGCCGAAAGTACCTAATCATCTTTAACTTTGAAAGACCCGCATAAATATTATATCAATATTCGTCTACTATTGATCTGCAAGTTTCAACTTGGCTATCTATTTCTAAAACTATTGAAACTAAATATAGAAAGCCGAGTTCGTGTCTATCCCTCAGAACAGATTAACGTCCTATTGTGTCGGCTCTCTATTAGCGATTCTAAAGTCGATGTGACTTGAATAAATCGGAGCTTTCATTCAATTGAAATTGATGATAATTCAACATGAAATATAAAAATTCTATCGTGAATATCCAATTTTACACTCAATCGGAAGATAGAAAATGCTTTTGCTATTCCAGTTGGAATATGCGAGTTCAATAGAAAAGTTTCAAAGCGACATTTGCATGTATATTTAGTTTTACATCCATACGTAGTTTCGTGTTTGAGATAAATTGTACGTTTTCGCAGGTCGAGTGATTGGTCTAAGGGAGGTTCGTGTAGGCAACGATAAGGTGTCCATTTCAAGATTACTAGTGCGCGTCATATCGGGCTTACAGCTGAACATTTCACCAGACACTGCTATAGAGAATGGATACGTTTCAGAGACGACAGTTACTAGACGTCTCACAGCGCAATATCAGGTAATAAACTGTCTTAGTACTCGGGAAATCAATACGAAATAACTTGTAACATTAATTCTATAGTATATTTTACTTGTCTAGAGATTTCGTGGTATTGTGAAACGATATCTGTTCTATATCTTACTTTCTTTGTTTTCGTCTTCTCAGAAAGTACATACTGCCATTATTTTGTTACTACGGGTTGAAAACGTGAATACTTGTTTGTAAAGTGGCGTTTTCAACTGTCCCCGGGGATTCTGTTCTCAGTTTCCCGCTGTAAGCTACTTTTAGCGATTGTGGGCTTCGTATAAGCCGATTTGATACGCTTCTCAACAACCGAACGATAACATCTTATTTTCAATATTTTAGTGTTTATCGTTTTCGACATTTTCTATTAAAATGTAGATATAAGCTTCGAAAAGATTTTTAATATTTATGAGATTTTATACAAAGAGATCAAGTTACACAGATAGCAAATCATAAAAATCTTGTTTCTTATGTGTAAGTAGATATTTACTCGTACATACAAATTGTTAAGACAGTTCTCTTCTAACAAAACTAAACCATAACTTACGCTTTCCAGGAAGGGTTGCTGGATATAGATCTGGAGTTTTCGGATGGCAGTCATACAGCACTGCGTGACGTGGCCGTGTCGGACTACTTCCTAGTGGTGGAGAGCCTTGACCCTGAAGTTGTCGCCTTCGCACCGATGTACGCATCACGACACCCTCGAGTCATTGCTGTTGGTGAAGGTATGTATTAGTTTACGTTACAGACAAATACTAAAGACATTTTATTTTGAATCTTGTGTTGTTTCTGACACTTAAGTGTGTTGTAGCTACAAAAATGCTTATGAACAACTTGTCGTTTAAAAAACGTGGTGATAGCTTGCGTCAGGAATGGTATATAAATGGACGGGTTGCTATGTGATCGAGATTATAGAAACTGGAAATCGCGTTTAACTTGCAGCAAAGCGTCTTTACGCAATAACTTGAAAAATATCCCAGAAGCTGCCGCCGTTGATGACTACACAAATATTATTCCATACACCTTTGTCTAGAAACTGGTACGACAGTCACGCGCTGTGTACGTGACGCAATAGTTAAGTACGTAGGCGAGTTTACAAACTTTTATTTCAAACTTTTGTCTTTCAGGTAGCGGCGAACTTCTTCGTGTGACCCTTTTGACTCCAGAACAATGTCGAACTGGGCCTCTACGACGAGTTGCTTTACCTGGCAAAGGCGATACTAAGACTCCGGCCAATATCAAGAATATACCTGGTGCTATAGCTACGGCAGCTGCTAGTGTGGATGTAGACTTTAGCGGAGGAGACGCTCCGCAGAGACCTGATACACCGCAGAATGATGACATCATGGCCCGAGGCGGGATGAGAAGCGGCATGGCTGAACTGGGCGATATTCTTAAAGGTAATAACCGAATAGATACCGATTTTTACTTCGCTCCTAACCCCGACTTCGTGGTAGACTCAAAGCCCTAACCTATAGACATGCATCCAGTAATAGATATACTTTAAAATTATACCTTTGTCTAATCGTAGCGTAGAAAAAAATACCCATGACTCGAATCAATCAGGTCGTGGAACATTTCTTCTTATAGCTGTACGAAATAAAAGTTATGTAATAAACGAGCGTAGGCAGGTAATAACAAGACTGTATCGTAAAAGCATCCTTAATAAACAGAATATTGCTACAGCTTAATTGAATGTTACGTAAAGTATTAGAACGTGGGTGAATTCATGAGTTAATTTCGTTTTGTAAATAATATTCTGCAAAATAATGGTTGTGGGCGCCAGCGTGGGCTTATGTCAAACAAATTGAATTTTAATATTAAGTTAGAATTTAATGTAAAAACGCAACGCAGGTTGCTGACGTTGAATTTGGTTTCTGTAATTACATACGTACCTACATAAAATCAAGCCTTTTTCCTATAAGGCTGCAAAAAATATTTTTATGTCGTATTTTTTCGACTGCTAAGCAACCATGTTGAAACAAAAGTCCTCAGGGAAGTTTGAATCTTAGCAAGTGACGTTCTTAATTTTATTTTTAATGTCATTAACTTAAAAAATATTTTATTGTTTTAAATATAATCATATGGAACTTGTTACACTCGTTGTGGTTTTAGTAACAGTGTAATGTGATCTTTCCAGGGTATCCTGCATTCAAGGACGAGAACAACCACGAGCCAACGATTGCGCAGGCGCAGCAGTACAACTCCATCTATCGAAGCAATCCTGCACCACACTCACAACACCAGACTGCACAGACTTCGGTTGTTATTGGTTAGTATCTCATACTTTTTTAGATTCAGATAGACCTATATCTTGCTACCTGTACCTATTTGTATCTCATGATATCTATATCTCTTGATACTTGTACCTATATCTCACCAATTCTTGATGACATTTCTGCATTAGCTCGTTTTAATTGGCAAGTTTGCTCAATAAAAGGGCAGGAGTATAGGTAATTCGATAATTACGTTTTTTTCTAAATAGGTAATTCTATATTCTTTTCTCACTTAGATATTGCCTAAAACGTGTTCGTTTTTATTTTTACAGGAATTTACGTGGTACTTGGTGCATTCTGTTTTGCGATCGTGGTAAGTTAAGAAAATTATTGAGATAGTATTAAATTAAATCATTCACTTCAATCCGATTCTTATTTTTATACTAATTGTCTACTCTACAATACAAATTAAAATGCTCACCTACTTCCAGGTGTTCGTAGTATCGTGCGTGGTATACGCATCTCGCGTGAAGCCGACGGGCGTGGAGCGTGGCAACAGCGGCGGGCGCGCCATGCCGGCCGTGGCGGAGGGCGGGCGCCTGCAGGTCGCCGGCCTCGTGGGAACTACCCTCGGCCTCGCTAGGGACAAGCCGTCCCGGGAGTCGACGACTAACGCACACGACTGGGTCTGGCTTGGTAAGTTTATTCTTTAAGATAATTTTTATGTATAAAACTAATCACAATTAATATTTTTAAGATCGGCTAGTCTTTAGAAAACCTGTAATTTGACACAGTTATATTTACCCATAGCATATTTACGCTTGCCTCAAAGATAGTGACCTTACCTATACCTATTTTTTTTTTCATTAAACATATTCTAGGTACCCTCAGTTTATCGCTAATTTTGCAACTATAGTTTAGTACAGACGACAGACGATTACCTGTCTTTAATTAGATTGCCTTAACTAAAACTAATCTTACTGACCTAAATAACACTATACAAATACTTTCACAACAATTTTACCCGTAATAACACTTAATAATTGAAT
Source organism: Anticarsia gemmatalis (assembly GCF_050436995.1). Lineage (NCBI taxonomy): Eukaryota > Metazoa > Arthropoda > Insecta > Lepidoptera > Erebidae > Anticarsia > Anticarsia gemmatalis. The sequence continues at coordinate 6,090,561 of NC_134748.1, read as the reverse complement.
AAAAAATGAAGCTTTCAACGTTCCAGGTCGGGCGACTATCGAGCGCAACGGGAACCGCCATCCAGCGAACAGGAATTCAGCTCAGCAGACGGACAATGGCAACACAGAGATGAGGATCACTGCCAACCCACTAAACTACAACTACGTGGACCCTGATGACGCAATAAGGGAGAATGGGAACGTCATGGTGACGAGCTTCGACAACCCAAACTCCATCGAGCTGCCGTCCCAGAATGATAAGCGAGAGAAGGTCATTGACTCTACGACGTATTGCAAGAAGCCGGCCCGTCATACGAGACACCATTCCGGAGACAGCCATTGGCAGTAAGTAATTTTTGCAAGTTTTGTTTGTGATGTGTTTGTGTCACAATACTATAATCGAATTTGTGGTATTGAATAATCTTAATACTGATTTAACATTAGCATGACTCCATAAAAGTCTATACAAGTTACTGTCGCGTCATTGTGACATAGAATAGTAAAGATTAATGTAAATAAATTACCTATTCCTATAAAAAGGAACAAAAGTATTTAGAGAATTGATTATGCATTTTTAAAACAACTTTGAATTAAGTCCTTGTTGACTAGCAAATAAAGTTCATAATGCCTAAAAGTGCATACTCAATTAATACAATCGTAGTGTTGTAGATGCAGAGTAGTTTTCACTGTGCATTATTGTAATAATTATGGTATAATTTACTCCTCTTGGTCCACAGGATGGAGGGCACCAACCCAGACGACTACCGACCGCCCGTGCCGCCTCACAGGAACTCCTCAACACCACAGCCCCAAGTCCCGGTGCCGCCACGAAACCCCAACAAAGTGAGAAAACATTACTAAGTTAATACTATTTTTGGAAAAACCAAATTCTACAAAGTGATTCACAATTATGAATGGAATCCAATCTTTAAAAAGAGTTTTAAAACGAAATATCAAAAATATGTTTTGCAACGTTTAACTGGTTTAGAATCTATTTACTAAAAGTGCTTGTACCTGTTTCCAGATTTTGCCCGAGACCGTCATGCCTCCAACTCGACGAAGTCACTCCCGGCATCAACCAAAGAAACACGACCGCGATTACGAATCCAAACGATCTCCAGAGAATGGCCGCCGCTCAGACCGGTACTTTATTAAAATATTTTTTCATGAAATTGTAAGTGAGTTTTTGAATAGTACTTGATATTAAAATTTTCGTTGCAGAATTATTGATTTGAACAAACTGGACGCTCCATACCTATTGAACCGAGATATGAAAGATTACAAACGCGACTCGAACCCGGCCCCCCATAGAAATGATCTCGAAGACAATCCTGTTGAAAAGTTAACCGACAAAGACGATTGCGCACGACTATTCGAATTCGACAACGATGCGCCGCTCGTCATGGAGAATAAGGACTATAGAGAGATCGTCGGCCTCAACAGAGGCACCGACGACTCGCGACGAACATTCGCCAAACCCGAAAGCCCTGACTACATGCACGACTCTGGAATCGGTCAGTATTTATTTCAAAAGTCCTTGTTATATTTGATTATATTTTTAAAGTATTAACATTGGATTTTATTAAATATTTGCAGGCCTACCCGAAGTACAAATGAGGCACAAGAACAGATCCAAAGAGTCAAAGGGAGATTTCGTAGAGGCCGCCAACAAGAACAAAGGTAAGCTTTTGATCGTTCATTTTAACAAGTCTCAAAATATCGCAGTGTATTTTGAATGGACTGTCATAATAATTGTAGGAGTCTGTATTTATATGTCAATGCTACTTTTGTTAACAGGGAGTAGTTCGCCCGAGGTGAAACGCGCCACAATAGTGGGCAACCCGATGTTCTCTCGCGGCGAGGAGGGCGCGGTGCCGCCCAGCGCCGACTCGCTCGGCCTCGACGACCTGCACATGGACTACGATCAGATCATGCATTATTTCCACAACCTCAAGGTATAAACCGCACACACCGTCCCACCATGCTTCTAGTGTAGTGTTGCTGTCGCTTGCATCGACCCCCGCTCCGCGCCCGTCACCGGTCACCACGCGGTTCTATCATATTTGTATTGTGTCTCGATGTTCGATGTACTTTCTTATGAATGATAGAGCCTCAATTTTGATGCATTTAAAATGAAATGTAGGATAATATTTTATATGAGTACTTACATTTTATATGACTATACATACGAATGCCGTGCAGTATTATAACATTTAACTATACTTGTTAAGGTTCATCTTAAGTACTACTCATTATCTCACACCCTGCAGCAAATTTGATTTTCTGGGTGAACACCTAAACACAACATTCCACTTTTCACCTTTTCTCGAACCATTATTTATTTTCTCATCAATGTAGAGTGCTAGAAAGCAGCTAACTCTTACCTACCACTAGCATAGAAATTAGAGTCTAACTTCACGATAATAATTTTGAAAATCCTATAGATTTTGCTGCAGAATCTGACTTATGTATTTTCAAATTTTTCGCAGGAATCAAACGCCTGAGTAGAGCAGATCATTGCAAAGATCCGGCAAATATTGTCTACGTTTAAATATCAGCATATCATCAAAGCTACTCCAATCGACGTATACAATGCACCCACTGATACGTCCGGGGCAGCCGGGCTGGAGGATAGTACTATTGACACTCACAACAACAACACGTATTCGAGCAACGAGCACATTTACGAGAATGTTAACAACGGGAATGTAGTCGCGCCCACACAAATGCTTTGCGACTCCATCGCTCACAAAAATAACTTCATGAAAGTGCAGCTCAAGTTCCTGCTGGAACACCTGAGCGAGGCTTACGAATAAAGTTGTTGAAAGTCAAAGTATTATCCTCGATACAATATGTGTCTAAAAGTGGATCCTTGCAGTGATCGAAATCGAAAATATACAAATTGTAACTGTTTTATACATAATATTATCGTTAAACGTATTTACTCTAGTCATCTACAAAGCTGCACATATTTAAAGTACCTAATAATGATAATTGTGTGCATGTAGTTAATACTCATAATATGTCAATAAATATAATAAATTATAAAGATTACTCACGCGAGGTTTTATCTGTATATTGATATAACGTCTCCTTGTTACGGGCTAATTGTTCTGTAAACTAATGCGCCGTGCATCCTTGCCTACGAGCCGCGCTCCTCGCTCGGGACGCGTCGCTATTGTAATATTCCCATACCAAATAAAAAGTAACGTTGCATTCGTTCTAGATCTGTATATATTTTTCCACTAGAAGGTAAAAACGCTACCTCACTTTTGTCTTAACTTAGAGCTTAGCTAATGTACGCGAGTTGAAAAGTGAAAATGCATTTATTTTATGAATATATCTGGTTGCAAGGTCACTTTCATTTTCCCGCCTACTGTTTATTGGATAATGAAACACAATAGTTATTATTATTAAGACTGCAAATCGCCAGTTTCTAGGGAATATAGTATATAAGTATAGTATAAGAGATGCAGAACTAGTCAAATATATTATTCTTATAATAATCTGAGCTAATTTATTTGCTCAATTCTATACTGTTCCACACGTACAGAAATGGCTTTACCCGTCTTCAGCCGCTCGCCGGTAAATACTTTCATATGTATGTGTATAATATATGTTATGTAACTAAGTGTATGTAATGAATCGATGTATTTCACGTGTTGATATTAGTTTTGTTTCGTTGACTGATGTATTAATTTATTTAGACATTTTCAAATGTTGATAATTGTAACAACAAACTGTTTACGATAGGATATAAATGGTATATTCACAGTGTACCGAACATTACACAAGTCTGTAACTAATGAATGGTTTAAAGTTGTGATAAAATGACTGCTAGGGATTAATTTTATACGCAGTCTATTTTATAAATAAAAAGCCATATCATATATAAATCTAACGCTTGTATGATATTGTAAACACATTATTAATTTATTGAAAATGTAAATTGCATTTACTTGTAAGTTAGTATGTTAGGCTTTGTAAATATTGTTATGACGTTATATAATTTATAGGTACTATGTGGAAATGACAATGCAGAATAGAAAATATATGTGGTAGAAGTCGCTTAACATATATGGACAGAGTAGAGTTGCACACAATATCATGAGATGTTTCATGTCTGTTATGATTGTACACTAAATAGTAAATGTTTTATCTTGTATTGTGTATTAATGTGACCCTAAATGTAATAATAGGAGCCAGACACTACTGAACGTGTAATGTTTAAGTTTAGCAACCATCTGAAGCCTGGTGTCCTGGTCGGCCGGACAGTCGGACACGCTTGCACTATCAACTTTATTGTGACCCATGATACTCTCTAAATACTAATAGCGTGTTGTTTGGCTTTTGTCGTTAGGTTAGACGAGTCATAAGATACTAAGTACTCTACGCTGTAGTATTTGTTACTATAAAACATTTGTTTTTGTTGAGTTTTTGCCATAATTGTAAGAAAGGAGTTTATAAAGTAATTATTGCTACAAGGTTAAATACATGTATGCAAACTGACGCTTGTCACGAAAATCCTTTCATGAAATGTCAAATTTAATAAACCATTATTAATTTTTCCGAGTTTTATTTGATAACCGAATATGTGTTCAAGCTGAAAATAACCCCTGATGCCCTAATTTGAAAATATAATACATATCAAGTCTAAAAAATACTAAATACATAATATTTCTACTCATAGTTGTTAAATTAAGGTGTAAGAGAGAATTTTAAATATTCAATGTTGCAAGTCAACCTCGGAAATATCATTGCCTTGTCATCTAATTTAAGATGCATGCCTAAAATCTATACTATTACAATAAGGAAACTACACTGCTTCACTGCAATAAAATCACTGTATATCAACAATCTTTTATTTCTACTACTTATTAATTACTTAACATAATAATTTATAGATATTTGCCATACCAGCGGTGATCGAACGGCGACAACATCCTGTGACATCCTCCCATGTTGTTCTGAATAATATATTTCATTGTGTAATAATTCTGGTTAGTTTCTTCCAACCGTTTCTCTTCCTCAACCTTTTCTTGTAACTTTTCATGAGAAACTGCCTCAGCTTTGAAAGGTAATCTCTCAGCAATGATTTTTAACATTGGATACACCTGTAAAGAAGAAAGGAATATGAAAGGCATGGAATTTTTAAATTTCGTATATGTAGTGTAAGTATAATATAATCAGTGAGTACAATCTCATTTTACTTAACCCAACCCTGATTTGATATAGATCTTTCAGGAGAAGTTGGAACAGTGTTCTAACTAAAAATCAATAGTGACACCACACTATAGGCAAACTAATACACTATTGCACAGACAGTATATGTTGTGCAGTATAGTCAGTGTGACAAACTTGTTCTCCGAGACGCATTTGCCCTGAACCTGTAATCTCCAGGGAACTGCTGAAAAATTCTGAACAAAATACCCAGAAGTGAATCATTTTTTAAGACATAGACATAGAATCCACCATAAATATGTACATAATATCACACCTTTTCCCCATAGGAGCAGACAGAGACAAAAGGACTCCACTTCATACAATTCTTATAAACTCCATTGCCCAAAATCCATTCATATCTATACAACTCGTCATAAAGGACAGCCAGTTATGAGTCCTACAAATCCATCATATCTAGGTCTGGAAGTTTCATTTGCAGCTCAGTAGTTGCCACCAAGGCAGTAGATGCATATTAAGTAAAACTAAACTACATAGGCATATAACCTACCTCTTCATAATCACATTTGCCTCCAACTTCAAGGACGATTCTGCCAGCTTTTATAGGAGTAACGTAATGATCAATGGCTCCTTTACCACCACCCATACGTTGGCCTTGCCCTTTCTTAGTAATAGGTTGCCAAGGAGGATCTACCCTCCATATCGCAAACATCCTCTTTTGATCCAGTTTCCTTGCAACTACAAGACGTGCCATTTCGAAATGTTGATGACGCATTCTCCCTCCTCCTGTAGCCTGAAAAAGATGAATAACAGATTTTATTTTATATTTTCAGTAATTGAAGAATGGAGTACATATGACAATATAACATGATTTCTCAATTTTGCTACATTAAATAAGAAAGGTTTAGTTTTGAGTGTTATTGCAATGATGTCTTGAGAATAGTGATAGCAAATGCTCATTGAATTTCATTTGAAGAATTTCTTACAGTATGAAGCTGTTCGTAATATAATAATGGTTGGAATTTCTTTGTATTGACCCCACCTAGGGAATGCAATCCCGACTCGAGATCGTCAACTCGAGATCCCTCGCGATCAGAAATATCAATCCCGCGGGATCCCGAGATTTTCGGGATCCCGTCTAGTTAGTAAAAATAATACAATTCGAACGGCTTGTTTAATGTAATATGTGTGTGATAGTGTGGTGAATGCAATAAATTATTATTTGAAAGAAAATAAAAGCCTTTATTTTTCAATATTACTAACAACGTAACATAATTAAGAGGTGTAATAACATGAACATAATCAAAAAAGTAGGTGTAGCTCCAGGAGATCAAAATAAAAAGTAATCACATGGCATTTTGAAAGTAGCCTCTTAAAATACAAAGTGTATCAATAGTACGAGCTTCTAATCGGCATCTTAAGTCTATTGCAATGTAGCCAACTGCTGAAAATGCCCTCTCCGACAATCCCGAACGGGATCTCGTCATATTATGCTTCGGGATTGATCCCGAAAAAATACACGGGATCTCGCGAGATCGGGATCCCGCGAGATCGGGATTGCATTCACTAACCCCACCATCATACCATAATCACAATGTTGAATACAATTATAATGCCTAACACCAAAGTTTCAGTGAATTATTAGGCCTGCAGAATGTAATTCTGGTAAAGGTGTAACCTATTCTTGTGTAGAGACATGTAGGTACTCGCAGAATTGTACTGTATTAATAATCACTGAATAAATCAGCTACAATTGGATTTTCATGATGGAAATAGTGAACACAAATAAAAGATCAAAAACAGTCTGAACTTACAACAACACCATATTGCTTCAATTGCAGACTAGTGTGCAAGGGCTCTGGACCTCTCATGTATCGCAGACGTTTCTGCATCTTCGGTGGCTTCAGGTTTGATGGGTACATGGGTACCTTGTCATAGACACGCAGCCTCTGACGCTCCGGAATTTCAATATCTGAAATTACGCGAGCATATGCATTCATAAATATTTGCAATCAATAAGAACTTAAAATATGTGGCCGTAGTTATAGGGCTACAATTATTTTTATGTTTGACCGACAGACAGTGCTAAGCAACGAAATCATTACGTAAATATAGGGTGGTGTACTGAATTCTTAATTTTATAAATAATTAAACTACTTACGGTCATAATTTTTTGGTGGTGGGAAATATTTGATGCCAGCTGCGAGTACCAATTGGCTGCTTTCTGGTCGTAGCAGTCCTGAAAATATAAATAAAGAATATTGAACCTTACTCATACATTTTAATAGCCGTTATGCGACTCTTCTGTGTGTGAAAGTAGGTAAATTCACTTACCTATAGTCAAACGAATCGTTTGTGACAGCATCATATAGCTTTTAATATAAGATTCAATGTGTGTGTTTAATGCTAAAATTTCTTAAAAACTATATTATTGTTGTTTTTTAGGTTATGTTGAATCAAATGAAGAATATATTTTGACATTTTGGACTTGACGGTTGACAGATTCCACTTGTTTATAAAGTGAGTTATATTTATTTTAGCTGTTAGTGTTTTAGTTCCTTAGTACCTAACCCGATCGCCTTTATCAAATAGCCCCTAACTAAGGAGCCTAATTAGTTGCGATCTAAAATAACTACAGGTGGTCTCATAGGTAAAAAAAAACTATATGCCTATTCAATTCATTTACATAACAATATCACTTGATATAACTAGGTACCTACCTATCAGTTCTCTGCATTATGTCGACAGTTCTAGCTTTTTAAGCTGTGTTAGCTTACGTGCCTAGTAAATAAGGAATCTACTACGTAGAAAACTGGAAAGCTCTATTTTGTCTCTGATAGTCGCTGGTTGTCATGGGTGACAGTTAAAGATAAACAATAACAAACAGACCGATCGTTGAGGTTAGATTGAGTTGTTTTTACTTTATCAGTAATCTAATCATCTAATTATAAAAAATCGATAAGGACAGGTGTTCCAATTATCATCAGTGCTAAGAGGCTTTATCAGTAACTAAATACGGATAAAAGTAATATATACAGTCTGCGAATATGGAATTTAAAACGTTGCTTCGATTACAGAAATGCCTGTATTTCAATTATTACCTTTTTATAACATGGTTTATAGTTGTCGGTTTCTTCTTATATTCTAGGGTAAAGAGAATACTACAATAATAATTTTATAACAGCTTTATTAATCTGAATAAGTCATAAATGAATGTTTGTTACAGTTGAATAGCCTTGGACACCTTACAAAGTATTTATCATTGACGGTATATACTTTGCTGATAGTGATTGAATCGCCACGAATATATCTTGGTCACTATGGAAATTTATCATGCAGGGTCTGTATTAAATGATCTTAAAAACAAGGCATTGATTTAAGATGCTTATTATGAGTCTGTCTGACTTATTTAAAATTTATGACTATGATTACTATGAGTACATTATTTTCGGAAAAATACGTGACTAACTATTCTGTTAGTCATAACACGAAATTCTAATCTTATCACTAAATTATTATTAAAAGCTAATCTGTAAATAGAGGGGAGTGGTAAACAAGATAAGTACTGACATCTTTTTTTACTTTCAGGTGCCAGAACTAGCAGGGTTTCTGATGTTATCAGTTTTAATGCAAATGCCTCTAGTAAGCTTCTTTTTATTTAACCCATATTTGTTGAGTACTCCAATGGAGGTCACACTTCATGCTATGTTGTGGCTACTCACAATTACTGAAGTGGTCTTCAGTTATATGACTTTGAAACAAGCTTCTAATATCGCGAAAAGCATTTATTTGTCACAGCCCAAAGACAGGTGACAGTAAGTTGAGTATTCTTGAAACAAGAGAATGACTATATTGTTATTAAACCTAATTTTGTTTAAAAAATGTGTTAGGTTTCTAGCTTGTTAATTTAGAAGATCAATTTTGAAAGCTTATTCTTTTATGGCTTGTGTTTAAGCTTGTTAAGTTGGAGCACCTAATCTGCTAATTGGTAATAGGCAAGTGAAAATAAAGGACACACAATTTCATGAAAAGATTTTTTATTATGTTGTTACACAACATTAAATGCTCACTTTTTATAATTAAGGACTTGAATACAATGGTGAAAGTGAATGAAAGCAAAGCTTCAGTATTATAATTGAAAAAATATACAACACATCTATGATATAATTAAATATTAATTGATAAACATGGTTAACATAATGTTAAATTAATTACCATAGTCAATATATCAATAATACAAAATGTCAACTCATATACACACTCAATGTCACAAACATTTACATATTATTCATTTATCATATCACACAAAATACTATGGTCTCAACTCCATTGAGAAAAAATATATCATAACACAATGAGCACCTCTATTTAACACCACTAATGGTATATTTCACTCTCAACTGAACTAGGACCTATATTAATTAATTGTATCAAATATAACCTCTTGGTAAAATGTATGCATTGAGTCTTTTATAAAATTGTTAAATTTTGCCTTCATATATTTCACAAGGCACTGGACATAGAATGTTAAGGTTTCTATAGATTAAATTAAAGTGTAAAAATAACATGACTGGGCTACATAGTACTGCAATGCATAGGTGCTATTTCATATGAAATATATTATAATAAATAATGTCTCCTCATATCCTTATCATATCTTTAGGAAATAGCCTATGGCGCATACTCTCTAATGTTGCTAACACAGCACTCTAGTACATTTGTAGGCATTATTATAATAATACATTAATTCATTAATAAATAATACTATGTACAATTCTGCATTCAAACACAATTTATATTCACTCTAATAAAGTCATCCCTTAAGTTTATAATACTTTTAAAATGAAAAAATATATTCTTAAATATGTTTAGATGTCTTACACTTTTTTGTTTGGTATGTCACTTAGTATATTGGTATCTCTAAAGAAATCGTCTGTTTTACATCTAACTAAATGCAAACTTATACTGAAACTCTCTAAACTTGTTTCAAATTCCTTAACATTATTTTGATTAACATTAAGAGACCTCATTATTTGAGGCATATTTGGTGACATTTTACATATAATCTGAAACAAAGAAAGATATTTTTAGAACAAGTTAAGTGTATTGAGAACAAAAATGTTAAATAAAACAGTAACACTCACAGTAAATAATTGTTGGGTGACCCAGTTGTGAAACTGTTTCACTGATCCCTCGTATGCTCTTGTGAACACTTGCTTCATGTTTATATCATCTGGGTTTAGTGCCTTTTGCAAACTATTTTTCATTTCCATAAATAATATTTCGAAAAACAGCAGACCCCTGAAATAGCAACAAATTTTATAAGATTAATTATTGAACCAGGCAATAGCATACTACACAGCCTGTCAGAAGTATTTGTGGCAAACTCAACTCTCAAGTTAGACCAAATTTTGTATCACATTCATAGTTCAAGAAATATATTATTATAATAATAGATATTAGGAATATTGATTAGTTGGGTGGTTGCAATGCTTACCTATTAAGCCAAAGACAGCCTCCAGCTGCAATTACCTCTCCTCTAGCTTTTTCATCTAACATTAATTCAAGCAAGCAGGAATTTTCATCATATTTGTATTGCTTCTTTATTTTCTGAAACAAGGAAAATGTGCTTATTAAAAAAGGGTTTAAATATTTTGCAGAACCAGTACTCTTTATTTATGTGACTCATAGGACTTACATCGATATTTCCTTGTAAGTCGATTCTTACTGGAGTAAATATTGTGCCAAAGCGTTCTGTAAAAGATATACGAGTTTAATTATTGAATACAATTATTATTTTATTCTAAACAATTCATGAAAATAATGGGAGTGCTGATTTATGCGTAAAATATAATAAGCTTGTACATACCCAGTAAAGTTATTAAATCCGAAGCCGCCGCCAAATATTCCACAATATTTATTCGCCCGTTGATAACAGAAGGAAACTGTCTCATTGATAAAAATGAAAATTCATCACTCGTAGAGGTGCTAGCCATTTTAAAGGCGAATCCGAGTCCGTTAAATACTTTAAAATATATTATTTCACTTATAAATAAATATCACACACATTCACAAGACCGCTATGCCACAAGCCCTCCAAAACAAAGTGGTGAGAATTATTTTTATTGAGTATGCATGAAATGTCATTTTTCCAGTTGCCCACTGCTGACTGGGGTTACCGCTTTATAAAAAATGATCACACTTAAATCACTTATGTAATTGTAATTGCTTCTTTCACTGATTAATATTATATTTTACAGATTTAATAGTTAACTTATTTTATCCCTAGACTAAAAGACAACTCTGTATAAGTAAACTTTCCATTCTTATAGTACTTCATACATGTCATTGTTTCAAACTTTTTCTTCACTTTATTGTCAACTTTCCTAATACTGTTACGCCAACTTTTAATACGAAAAAGTCTGTTTCAACACGTTTCCTAGATCATCTTCAACCACTATAGTTAAAACTTTGGTTTTAGGCGAAAATGTAAAGGGCAGTAAGAACCTTTTTTCTGGCACAAGGTTTGTAAATTCATATGAATCTATTACCATTCCATTTGATTCATCTCTTACTTCAACTATTCTGAGGCCAGCAGTTGATATAATCATCATTTTGTTTTTATCAAATTTCAAGTATCTCGTTATTGCTTGTCTTTCTCTACCAAATTCATTATTGAACCACCGGTGATAAGACAATAATACTGCACAATTTCTCGTCCAATAGATTGAGTCATTCCCGTTAGTACGACTAATGTTTTTCTTAGAATCTGTGAGTCTATTGGTTATATTTGAGTAAACACTGGATGGCCTTGTTATTGGTGTGACATTCGGGCTTCTTCTTATTATATCAGATTTAGACATGGACGCAAAATTTCCCAGTGTCGTTTTACTTCGTGGTCCTAAGACTCGCAGAGGTTCAGCTACATTCATAGTTACACTAATATTGCGTTGCAGAGAAACCGTAGAATGTTGTACAGGTTTCCCATTAAAGTTGTTCATGTTATCTTTAATTAAGGCTGACCGTTTTTCTCCAACAATGAACACTCGATCTATGTTATCGAAACCCCTTCCCATTATTCCATCTTTGGTATGTCCGAGATCGAAAGTATGTCCAAGTTCGTGAAACACTGATCCTAAGGTAGTTGCAAAACATCCTCCCAAGGTTCCACGATAACCACTGTCATCCATAAATCGTCTGGAGTTCACTGGCGTGGAGTCTAAGAATTTTGGGATAATATCGTCAACGGTGGTTGGCCATGTATAGAGACAAGCTGTGCCGAATAGCGCTAAGCCTCCACCACCTAATGCAGCATAAGCTTCAGTTATAGATGTAATTTCTTCATGCGTCATAGGCTTATCAATGTCAGTACCTTTAAACCGAGTGCAAGAAATGAAGCCCAGGAATTTTCTTTCATTACTTCCCAAATCAGACAGCATTAATTCTCTTCCAAAATGCGACCAGAGTTCTGTTTGTTTCATTTTCCTCGCCTTGTTTACATTGAGATTACTTTTAAATATTATACATTCTGGTTTTTTGTTGTTGACTTCATGTTCTAGTTGAAATGTTTTTCTTCCCACACCACTTTCAAACAGTTTTTCAGCTGTTATGCTTTGAATTAATTTGGACCCAAGCGCTATTCGTGAACAAGCACTTTCTATTGAGTTATCAACTTCAGGTGGACTTTGAAAACATCCATCATGTCCCTGACAGATGATATACACCGGTGTTACACGAAGATTGGTTTTTCTTGGAGTATAATCAAGTAGTAATGTTCTGCGTTGTTGTTCCGTGTACTCCAATTCTATAATGTTTTCGCCTCTCTTCAATTCGATTATCAACTTGAATTCGCCATTGTAAACATTCCATTCTGATTTATTTTGGATATTGTCACTTTTAAGCGTGCATAATAGTTTGTCTTGGTTGTTGGAATTTCCTCGAGTGATAATTCCCTTTATCAAAACAAGGGAATAGTTTACGATATCTCCATTTTGAAAATTTGTTATGAAAATTGAGGAGTTGTGGTCGGTTTCGTTATCTTCATTCACTCGGTTGTCCATTACCTGAAAATCATTTTACAACGCGTTAGAATAAAGAAACAATAAGATTCCAACGCTTGACCTTCATTATGCATCAATACGCAGTTTCCTCGATTTCTTTTAGTGATTCTAACAGCACTTAATTAGGTTAATGCCACTCTGTGATGGAAATTAATCAAACGAAGTGGCTTTAAAGCGGCGGTTTTATGAAGTGGCATTTTTGTTATTAAATAGAGCGTATCGTTTATTTTTATCTGTATCTAAACTTTAAAGGTCGCACTGAGTAGGAATGACTCACCATGATGCGGTTAGCGTGGAGCGCGCAGAGCCGGCGCGGCGGGAGGACTGCGGGTGCGGGCGGCGCGGCGCGACGGCGACTCGGCGACCATTCGCAGCCAGCGTGCAGTGCCGTTCCTCCTCACTTCTCACTAAACTTGGTCGAACGCTCGTGTGGTTGGTGTGCGCATGCCCGCCGATGCAGACCGACGCGCCTCGGTAACGATTGCGCTTACCAGACAGGTACGCGACTAGCTGTCTCCACTGGCAAGAGGGAAATTTGAACAATGCAGTAAACACAGATGAGAATGCGCCACTATCTTCTATGAAATCTTTGTTTGTTTTGCGACGAGTTTGTTTACATTATAGCATTGCGATCAAGGTAGTCCGGTGCCGTGCCTAGGTATTTGCTTCCGAAGTTGTTGTAGATAGGTACTTATTACACGTTGTTTGGAATGATCTTTAAAACACAAAAAATCTTACTTGTATAAGTACCTACTTAATATATTTCATCGAACACTGATACTTCAGTGTAATAGAATTGAATATAGGCATGAAAACTGCAAAAATGTTTCAGAATATTCCTACATAGTATACTACCTAGGTACCTACCTACCCAAGGACATTAATTTGAATAGGCTTTGATTTAAGATTATATATTAAGTAGCTTAAGCATTCAATTTAAAAATAGTTGATTAGGTAGGTACTTATTTTGACTCTTTTCAGACAACTGACTTTTTTTTTGTTTAATCGAATTTTTATCTAACTCTACATAGCGGGTGCTATGTAGGGAATCAATATTTTCGATAAATGTTGTCAGTGTAAGAAATATGTACTTAATTTTATAAAAAGTCGATAGAAAGCGCCTTATAAACAAAATATTACGTTGCTAATTTCAAACGTTAGGTATATTCAAGTGTTTACTTACTAAAGTCAAGGAGTGCAGCAAATTCAAACAAAGATCCAATCGAATCGTAACTAAAGTTTTTATTTCTTTTGTTATTGGTACTGAAGCAGTGCAAGGAATAATATTTTAAAACATTAAACGCGATCAATGCAATGTATTGGTTTGCGCCAGACAACAAAGCGCCTGGTGGAGCCAAGTAGCAATATGTCTAACTACATATTTCATGTTATTTACTTCGGCGCTGTCGCCTTCAAACGACTCTCATAAGATTGGGCACTGTTTAAGCTCTGATTATTTCTTTCAATATTTATTTCAGTTCTTTTTACTACAAATTTTAATGGTATTGTATAAAAAATCTTTTTGAACCGTATTTTTCTCAACTTCTCTACATTTCCCCCTATACAAAAAACGTACAATCTAATATCACGATTCTGAATTCATTTTATATAAGAATATTCGCCTTGAAAAATGCTGAACTAATTGCTACAGTCAAAAGCCATTGTGAAAATGTAAATATTCTTTTAACGGTGCGGCTGAACAAATAGGAACTAAGTATATACTTTTCATAAAACTGGTTTGGTACCTGTTAGCAGCTTTAATCAACCTTTTTGTTTTTATAGTCAGATTTTATATTTTCAGGAAGGCTTTCAACTTGTTTTTGGTGGAATAAGCGAGCATTTTCGACGAGAGCGCAAAAGCTAACGATATTACTTGAAATGAAACGAGTCTTTACGATCCCCGCGAGCGGCGCTCTGAGCGGTATATTTGTACAATTTTAATGTTTTGTTTTGTTGACTCGGAGCACAAACAAGCTTGTTAAATATGCACATTCGAATATAGGATGCTGTATACAAACGTACTTAAGCCGCATATAAATAAACCATTGTCAATAGACGTCGTCATTGCCAAATTATACTTACTTTTTGCGAAATTCGCAAGTCATACGCAACATTAATTTAACGGTGTTTATTGGTGATTGCATATTAGAAAACAAACAGTAAGATGACATTTAAATATTTAGGTTTATGTAAAAACGCAAGGTTTTGAGCAGATACACACATATTATAATTTTATGTAAATTATAAGTTGATATTGTAATATTCCCTGGTTAAAACAGATACCTACCTACTAGGGTCTAAGCTTTAAAGTACACAACGGGACAGTTAAAGCTATTTAGAAAACTGTAGGTTATGAGCAAAGCAATTATAATTATTTGATATATTGGATGTTTCTCTTTGTCAATCATTCACTTTAATCTGAAGACCCAGAAGTGCTCAGTGATCCCCTAGCGGATTTGCTGCCCGCATTCTGTCACTCACACCATCCAATTTTGGTGCATAGATATTATAATTTGAGGGGGCCGTGACCACGTGGCGTGACCGCGGACATCCATTAGAAAGGTTAAGCAAGGTAGCCACGGTAAAAACTTGGTGGGCGAACATTTACAAATCGTTTCTCGAGGGTCTCACGCACCATGCAGAGTCCTCGGTCATGATTGCTATCTGCAATGACAGTTGATAAATGGAATCAAATAACTTCTTATCGAATAACTTATGGTTATCCTTATCCTTTCGGGTTCGAGGTCAAATAACAGTCTGACGAAAACTGATAGTTTCCTCTTTATTTAGAGAAAAAAAGATTGAACCTCAAGTCTCCATACGTACCTACTAGATATGTTAAGGATTGCCTTATTACATAGGTGTTAGTGATTAGTAACATTATGTATAGGTCTATGGTTCTTTCATATATTACACAAGCAGCTAAGAGTGTTACTAAAATTTATACCTCACTTCAGTGCTTACGGAATCCCTGTAGTAGTTTGTCAGAAAAATGCCCACGATCATATTTTCATGGTTTGATGAGGCTCAACGACATAACTCTGATAATTCACAGCCTAACATTGTCGCATGTTTCCGAATTCATTGGATATTGATACTTATCGAACAGATTCGGGTGCTCACGGATCACGCTCAAATGCGTACCGGTCGTTCACATGTATTTTTCAAAAAGGATTCTTGAGTCTTTTACGGTAAAATGTCAGGGATTTTAAATTCTCATAATGCTTACGATCGTTTTCATATTAAATTAACGTCGAAATAATATAAATAAGTACTCAATAGTTAGTTAATTTTTAATTTTCAGTGAGCATGCTAATAGTAGTCTCTACGCCCAGCAAACAAAGCTCAATGGCCAATGATATATTATTATGAAACGTTACCAAAAAGGTTATATCACTTGTTACTAACTTAACGATGTGATACACATAGTAAAAAAATAGTAGATACACTTCATAAATATAAAACTCGTTAGCAAACAACGTAGGTGTCGGTTTCAGTTACTATGCGCGTAGACGCAACGTAGCAAACAAGAGCTCGGTGACGCAGCTAGCGCTTGATGATGATGACTTGGATGCAGGAAACCGACAGGGCTGTCCGCAGGAGTCGGTCGTTGTCCCAGTGAACGGAGCACTTTCGCTTTTATCGGCGAACGAACCCGGCCCATTACTACCTCACTCACGCGGTTACACCATCACTACGCCGTTCGATTTTGGCTGCGTTTGTCGCTACGGCATGCATACTAATAGCATTTTATTTAGGGTTGTGATGTTTAGATTTCTCCACGCTACGGCCGACGTACCGTTCATTGTTTTTAAACTGTATTATTTATAAACTTGATGCATAGGTAACATATTAATCATGTTGCGTGTACATTTTCTCGGTGGCGGTTAGTAACACGGAGCGTTGGGTGCTGGCTTTGATGTATCGGTATCTATGTGCGTAATCACATACTTTACATTACTCACGTTGTTCTTTCCGAAGTGTCGCAAGGTAATGCATACAATTTGCACGTTCAGTGGAGTAATGACATAAGTAGACTTATCGCTAATTCCATCTTATTTTGTTCGAGTAAAAATCATTTTTGGATTTATACAATTAGGTAATAGTGTGCTTTGACGTTTGAAGGTATAATTAGTAAAGGTTAGTAAGCGAAAAACTAAAACATAGATACATACCTAAATAATGTAATTAATAACGGGGTTTTCTCATGAAACCAAAACATATGTTATTCATTTAAAAGGTAATTTGACGGTTAATCAGCTACGCACGCTGCTAATGAAAACCTTAATTTTAAGTTCATTATCGAAATTCGTGATTAATTCGATTATTCATTAAGAATGTATAAATATTAGGCAGCCTTTCGATTCACAATGGCTCTACTTCGTATTAGTTTCAGTGAAATAGATGGGTTCCATTAATCTCTTCGTGGGCGTCCTGGTGCGAATCGATCATTTGATATTAGAAATGGAGAGGTTGAGTAAATTCATAGCAATGTGGGAAGTTTGTAGGAAGGCTCTACATTTTCTCACGGACCCTACCTCCCCAACATGCAGCAAAATTATTCACTGAAACTTTAATAGTTTCGCGCTTCAATATTCCACCGAAATGAATATCATTTTACATCTGCAACTATTAATCAAAATATCTTACATCTCGAAGTCCTTGTTCAAAAGATATGTTTTTGTACTCTCATCAATCACAGAATAGCTGAATAGTTCAAACTGTAAGAAATGCTTGCATAGCGAATAGTTTCGGCACCATATCTATATGTTACTGTAAAAGCCCGAACTGTGGTATATCCTAAGATTTTCCGGTAAAACCTAAGATTTACCAACTCTCAATGGTAAAAGTCCGAACGTTCTTTTATTTCGAACTTTTACCACCATTTCATTGGCAAATCTTAGGATTTACATAACGACACGGTAAAAGTTGATTATCATGTGTTTGAGCCGTAATATAATGATATTGCTAGGGATATAATTATATGCCGTAATATAGTTATAATGAGAGTTTGAAGATGTCGCCGGAGCCCCGCTTCGCGGGGCTCCTCCTTCTGGGTGGTTTAAAAAAAATAACCACGAAGGCTGAGGTGGGAGCTTCGCTTCGCTCGCTCCCACCTCAGCCTTCTAACCTAACCTACCCATGTCGGTTTGCCCAAAACTCCTTCTTTATAACTATAAAATTATTTTATATTAGCTACATTTACCTGCCTCTGAGGTATATCCTAAGATTTACCAAGTGAATAGGGGTAAAAGTTCGAAATAAAAGAATTGTTCGGACTTTTACCATTAAGAGTTGGTAAATCTTAGGATATACCGGAAAATCTTAGGATTTACCACAGTCCGGGCTTTTACAGTAACATATATAACTGCAAAATTCACAAATCTTATCTAGGCTGTCGACTAAAATTAAATGAGAAATAGGCAATATTAAATTAAATAAAACCTGCTCGGTGCTTTACCGATTACGGAACTTTATGTACACGTGTTAACAATGCACCTTATATTAACTGCCTACGAGTAAATTAAATGCCTACAAGTCATATATATTATTAATTAGAAGAAAGTCGTAAGCGGCTGTGCTGGACGCGTATTTTATGTCGTTCTTCCATTAAAAGTGCGATATGAGCTCAGCGAATTTTAACAACTTACTCATGGGTGAAATATTTTAATATGATGATTCATTGTCCAGGCCTTGTTGGTAGCTTTTCACGACAAACATTGCGTGTAAAACTTTTATTGTCTTGTTATACCGAAATTACTGCCACACTATGAGGCTTTTAGCAAAAGGCTTAATTTATATAAGCGACTGTATGAAATGAGAATCATGTTGGCTTAACTTTTATATGTGAAAATTAAATACTATAATAATTCAGAGTAATCCTGGCACGCGAAAGTGGTTAGTTTGCCAAAATACATGGATAGAAAAATTTGTTTAAATTCATTCAATGATATGCATTGTTCGCATGTATCTAGATAACTTTTCATATTATGGAGCTATTAACTTAACTTTGTACACGAAGTAATTGCATTAATTTTGGTTAAACTCTTCCATTTTTAGTGTGAACTCCTATCGCTCGTTTTAGAAAAAAATCGCTAAAACCCCCAACTTTTCTTATAGGTGCTTGAGTTTAGTTTTCTCCTCTAAAATCCTACAATATGCTTCTACTATGTACATTTATGTATTTAGTACGGTATTAGCTATAAATAAAAATTTATAAACTAAGTATTTTATGAATGGATTGTTGTTACATGATTAAATACTGTAGTTATTTAGTCTAATCATGTGACGCATCTAATATCTACTATTTATCAAATATCTATAATTACGATGTATTGCTTTTATTATTCAAATTTATCAAAAATGGGCTGTTATTTTCGAAGACATTTGACAGTCGTTTCCTGTTAGTCAGAAACCTAAAAGTCTGACAACCAGTCTTATCTAGGGGTACCGTGTCGGACAATCGTTCCATGTAAGATACTGGTATTCAGCGGCATCCGTTGAGACTAAGGTTGCCAGATGGCAGGGATTTCCGGGATTGTCCCGTAATTTTACTTAGCTGTCCCGGAATGAAAAAATTCCCCAAGATTGTCCCGGAAATGATCAGCCTGGATCTGGCAACCATAGTTGAAACTGTAAGCTCAGTTTGAAGAAAGGCTATGCTGATATAATAATAAGTAAAGTATTGGTATAGGCATAAAATGAACCGTCAGTAAAAGATTCAACATATACTAACATGCGAATCGACTCACGGTTCAGATAACCAATAACCGTAATGGCGAATAGGAACAATTTATAAAAGTTTAATTATACCCAACACCTGCGTATGATTCTAACAGTACCTTTTAACAATGGGCAGATAGTATCATCTCCATATACGGTCAGATGACTAATTTAAAATGTTTTATTCTATAATGATTAATGAATAATAACAGTCAATAACTAGTACCGATTGTTTCAGATTGTGATCTGTGTTGGCAAAAATTGATGAGGTATTTTTTTTTTATTTGAGGCTCATCGCGGCTTCAAGGAAAAGTTTAAGGCACGCCATTGGTAGGATGTTATTGATAGCTAAATTAATTATTTAGGGAGAAGACTAAGGGTCTTCTTCAAGGGCTCAAACAGTGGGACAGTATTGGGTCAAAAAAATACAAACATTTTGTATAATTAAATTAATTATATTGATTAATTATTATAGGAATTATGAGAATGTAAGAGTTATACCTGTGTGAAATTGCATAAAAAAAAATACTAGAAACTAAAAAAATACATAAAACAATGGACAACATTAACTGTTCAATTCCGCGAAAAACATCTATAGGAAGGATGGTACAAATAAATTTCCGTACTAGTAGAATTACGAGCAAAAGTTACAAAGTATAAGTCCAAACGAGATCTGAGCAAGTCAGGATATTGGTATGATGGTATCAAACGAGATATTCAATATAAACCAATAAGGCTAGTTGTGCGAGGAAGCTAACGGACTTGATTCCCTGCTCCGATGAATTAGGTTTCCATGTTAGGTTTCTAAACGGGTCTCGTGTGTGAATGACGTCAGCGGGTGTGGTGGTTACGCCTTTTTGTACTTGTGGCGTTTAATAAATATAGATTTTATTTTTACGATATTATTATGTCTTTACACTACCGACTATCGGCAACCGGCTAGCTATCGATAAATGTTGTATGAAAATCTGATCAGCGCCTCTAGCGAGCGCCGCTGGCACTATTTTTGCAGCGCAATTTAAATGTTAAACTCACGATACACTACAGTACAGACTGTAGAGAATCGCGCTTGAGTTTTAAAGACACATCTTACCACAGAAATCATGATCCAGCAGTGCTCAATTACTTGAACCCCATCTTATGTTCTTTAATTCAAATAGTTATTTACTATTCTAACACATTCGCCAGTCATGCAACTGTTTGTTAAGAATCTTGATTAATGAGGCTTAAGTACTTGCGAGTACATAATCATTGCATATTTACCAATATACATACAAATATTCAGACATTTCTTAACAGTCACATTTAATCGTTTGTATTTATTAGTGAAATTGTGAAATCAAAGCGAGTAACACGTTTATAGAAGCATATCGCTAAGTTGATGAAGTCATCTTCAAAGGAGTAGTTTTGTATTCATCTCTAGTTACATATAGAACGATCGGCCATTATATTTTATCCCCGTACTTAATATTCTAATTCTCTTCGCATTGACTAGACCGAGTAATGGCTGATTCAAGGATAGAGAGCAATCTCTATTGAATATTGAGTTTTAAAAGAAAACTCATTTACATTTCAAATTACTCTAGGATTGTAAAAAAACTATCTTTTTTCTTGTACCTATAGATACCTGAAAAGAAGAATCTCCATTGCTAATTTACAGTTTGGCAAGAATATTATCAAGCTTTGAATACGACCCTGAGCATGAGTAATAAAAAATAGTAGGTAATATACATCGAAAATACTGAAACAAATTAGGATAGATTGCTTCCCTAGCGTAAAGCACATAGCACAATGATAATGGTATAAAACGATCCAGAAAGGTATTTGTAGGTCGAGCTAGACTAGCGAGGTTCAATCGTAAGTTCTTTACGACTCCACCTTGCTATTAGACTTTTAATTAAAAAGCTAAAACGATGTTATACCGCGAACTTCGAAATACATTGAAAATGTATATTGTCGATGTTTCAATGCTGCAAATTATTCAAAATAGCACTAAGACATGTGAACAAGTAACGTCGAAAGTAAAGGAAACTGGTTCCTCTGAAAGTATCTAAGAAGAATCTTTTACAGCTGTGTTTATTTTTAGTACGTCGTTATTTCTAGAATAGTAATCAACATTTGTACCGTGTCAACGACCTCAGTGATTAGACAGGTGAGACGAATGATATGAAATTGTAAAATGGCACCAGTTCATTATTATTTCCGCTCTTATAAATAAGTTTAGGTACCAAATACTTGTGTAATCGATACCGTTTTAATTTCCTTATAAGCTAATACTTCCTGCATTTCGTTCTAAAAGAAATTGCTATGACAAATTGAATACGCCTATTATAATGTTAATTTTGCTAATACATAATATCATTTCGATGCCGGATACCTTTTGTAATGCAAAGCCTGGTGGCTTTTTTATTCTGCTTTCTTTTTTGCATGCCTATAGTGTCAAGCGGTGACATAAACGTATGAAAAAGCTTAGATCTCTAGTATTTAAATGCAGTAATCAGTGTTATCTTATAAATACTATGTCTTACTAATAAACGTCATGTAGGCTCTGATAATTTAAACATATTTTTGTCACTTTCTATCAATTTTATAACTGTGAGTGTTAAAATCAAACCACTATAACTAATCAGAGCTTACTCGACATATTGGTAAGTCCGTGTTCGAAATATTGAGGAAACATGCGAAATCTATTATCATCTTTCAATTAGGTCTGTCAATCAATAGTAACTGTCGCGTATTGACAATAGTACGGGAACTAAACCGTAACATATAAATTTAAACGAATTTAACTAGAGCAACTAATAAGCAAATTTTCAGGGACGAATGCCTACTGAAGTTGTTTTTACAAATTTTTATCATATCACACAGACATGTTAAGTAATCGTAAAAGGGTGAATACACTCATTACAATAAATAACTTTAAACTTCTAGAAATATTTTCCTCTAAATTTTCCATGAGCGACTTCCCATCTTATTAATCTCTAACCTTTTCAACACCGAATGATGAAAATAGTTATGTATGAATATTAATTTAATATTTTTATGCTATCTGTTATCTGTTTAGTAAAGAATCGCTTTTATTTATTAAGTGCCCAAAACTCACTGCCATAAAATAGAAACCATGGAAAAAAACCTTTAGTCGCGAATTCGTTGCAAATCAGTTTATAGCCGTTATACTACACGGATATGGTATATTTCCATGATTGGACTACGGTCATAATTAAACAAAAATATTATGTTGGAAGTACATGAAACAACACGCCAATAAATTATGTTACGTATTCAGTAAACAGCCTGCGTAGGTTTCATTGCGTTTGTTGTTCGTGTCATATTTCGGCTGCTTTAGGGCCCGCTACGTGCCCTACGACTTTGTACGTGGTCCAATATTTCGAAACGCTGTTCTTTGTTAATAATAATGAAGATTTGCGTAGTTTCATCACAGTGCGCTCGTTGAATAATAACGTCCGGTTGAATGAACCATTGCACTGTGTCCTTGTTTTCTGTGTTTTTCCATGGCACGTGCGACACCGCTCTTGTGAACTATTCTTCACGTTAAGACGGATATCTCATTCCTCATGCAAGCCAATACAATAAATTAACAGTTGATTGCACACGGACAGATGAACAACTGCGCAGATAATAACGTGCTTGTATCGTTCTGTGTCCGATCAAATAATGTTAAGCGATGCAGTACACCGTCTCGCCGGTACGTGATCTACAGATAATTATAATAATTAATGGTGAATGCATCTATAATTTATTTAAAATATACGTTTAGTTAGCTTACAATGGTTTGTAAGAATAAAATTGTTAGATTATACAGTAATCTAAAATAAATGAACAAAACTATAACAACGAATAAAACATTGTAAACTGCTAAATTCATTAACACCAATCAAAGCGCTAGGAAAAATAACAGTCTTTCAAAAACCACAGTTTTCATTACTGTTTTACTGTAGTTCTAAATCCGCACCACCAATTCTTGTTGGAATACCAGGCGAGCTGACCTACAGCATTTTATTTCGCATCGAGTCCGACTTAAAGTGTTTTAGAAAGCTATAATTACTGTAATCAGTGTTATTCTCAGCATGTATAACAACAATAGTAGTAAATTATTATGTTTCAATTGAGTTACATTATCGAATCGACGTAGCCTCGGGCGTGTACGCGTTGTCATTCGCTTAGTGGACTAGTGGAGCATTATTCAGTTATATTTTTAATACGGTTACTTTTTCTGATGACCCTGATCATGCCCAGATTTAGGCCGTGCCCTTCGTTATCTGATCGGATACTATTTACGTGTACACGACAACTGCTCCCACCGGTGAGACTTCACATAATTGTATCATTATGTTCAACTTTTATTTGCCTGTAAAAAGATATGGATCTCCTTGTAAACCTTTTCTTTATATTATGCATAATTCAAAACTTAACTTTTTTATTCTTAGGGACGTTAGCGGACTATTATCGCAGTTAGTGGCGTATGTAACAAATTTAACAGTTGTCGTGCTATGGCCGCTGCCACAAATTCATCGAATAAGGAGTAAAGTGTTGGATATAATGACGAGACGCTGCCTACGTGGCCGCCCACGATGCTCCGCAGCAGCAATATAGGCCACCTCGCCCGGTTGACCTAATCGCATCGACCATTCAACATCCGTGCAAGAAACTGACCACACATACTGAATATGAAATGCCCGTTGTTAATGTGTCACTTTTGTCAGAAGTAAGCATTTTCGAGTACGGTCAATGACCCTAGCATTGCGTAGGCTAGCTACTTTCTCTCAGTGTTGGGGCGAGGAGGTGCGAGGCAGGCGCGGCGAGAAGGGGGTCCTGCCAAATTAAGTGCGTGAAAGGCTACGGACGGCCGTTCCGGTAACGCCGCTCTGGCACCGCGGCTTACGCACCCTTCCTACAGTACCTCTCTATCTGCCACTACTATGTTGATGCGATCGATCACTCGATTGAGCCGTTTACGGTTACTTCGCCTGGTATTAACACGGAGGATGGCAACATTGTATTTGTTGTCGTGAATGGTTGGCGCCGGTTTGCAAAATTGTGAGCATCTTCGTAGAACGGGCCAACGGGGTCGGTGAACTCTGGCCAAAGTGGCAATCGCGAATCAGCAGAAACTTGGTAAATCGAACCCTGGTGTTGTCGCTCACGTGCGCGGTTAAAGAGTTGTATAAGCATTGCGACGCTTTCTACGCCTTCTTGTAATCAGAATGAGCAAAGAAGTGAGCGGAGAAATTGTCAACGTTTAACGGTTCAGTTAAAAAAAGAAACAATGAAATGAGAATGTTGGACGCCGTGGAATACCGATCTTTATAGTTTTCAGTTTCTTATAATGACTGATTAACATTAAATTAACTTTGTTGACTTACGCTTTACATAACAAATTATTTGTATTTACTTTGGTGTCACATAAATTCACAAACCTGTATTATAATTTAGTACGTTAGTAGGTCCTCGTTAAGTACATATTTGCTTAGTTTGGAGATGAGCAACTCGCGTGACATTTAAATTATGTACATATATTTGTTGAAATATGTATTTGTAAAGGCTTTCTGCATATTTAAGGAACATTTTGTCATATGGTAATATTATGTGTATGATAGTAAAAGGCCACAATACTGTTTCTATTGTTTTTCACTTTTGATAATGTTCAGATATAAATTGGGATACATATTTGGTGATTGATGCTTTTTTGGAATCAAACTTAAAATCTTAAATTTATTGAAATAAAACTGAAAGTACTATTTATGTATTTAAGTAATATAGAGCGTGCTGAATGTTAGTTGGAGTAGCGTTTTGTCCACAGCGTGTGTGGTGCGGTTCTCGCGCTAATGTAATGGCGATCACGTTGCGCTCGCGCGTTGCTGAACCACAAGTTACGAAAAGCACACGTCGCTGCCCGCCACAGGAATACCAATCGGGTTAAATTGGGCGGCTTACAAAGGTCGAAGGCAAAATTATTTATAAAAAATTGCGAAACAACTACATAAAAAAGAGTTGGCACATTGGACGTGCTTACGACGCCACGTTCTCTCTTTTGAAGGTTACTCTGCGAAGCTGTGCGTGTACCGTTAAAACAAAACTGTCATCGTTTAGAATAACTAGTTCAACAAATTGATAAAATAATATTAACCGTTTTGCTAATGGTTAAACGGTTTGTCTAAACATAAATATAGGCATAATCCCTGAGTTATTTTCAATAAGCTTAACGCTATAAAATTCTTGTTTCAAAATCCATAGAAAATGTATCGTTAAGAACTAGCTATGTTCAAAATTTACAGCATTTTCATTTACGTATGTTCATATTTTTCCCCTTATAGGCAGCAGTGCGGTGGTAGCGGTGCGCTAGACGCGCGCGGCGCGGCTGCGCGGCGGCGGTGTGCGAGGCGCGCGCGTTGCGCGCACGCAGGTTTGGTCCGCAGCATGCGGTTGCCCGGGGTCGGGTGTCGTATTTCTAGAGCATTGAACCTCTGCAACCTTGTGCGTTGAGCCCGACCGCTCTCCGCACGCTGACGCAACCGCTCCAGCCCCTTCTCTACTTCGACCGCAACCATATCGCATAATTACTCCTTTAGGGCACACCTGTTCTTAACAACGGCTACAATGGACGATTTGATGTTAGCGCTAATCGATTCATGAAAGGTTGAACTTAATTGGAGGTTGTTAAGCATTACACAATGTATGCCGACCAAGTTAACCACCTTTCAAATAAATAATACTTGAATCACCTATTGTGATCTATCCAGGTTAAATATTTTTCATAATATCAGCTCTTCATCAGATTACGGCGCACTGGATGCGATACTAATGAAGCTAACACTTAGCGTGCAGCGCTGGCGGGGCTGGGGGCGCTGGGGGCGCGGTGGGCGCGGAGGAACAATGCAGCGAGTCGGTCAAGAGGTGCGAGTGCAGAGCGCTAACGAACCGTTGCCGTCCGCAAATAGTACGCGAGAAGTGCGAAACAGTCGCGGGGCTACAATTGGCGCCTGCCCCGAGAGCGTTGCGAGGTGACGCTTACGTAAACCGCTGACATAACCGAGTCGACGACCGGCGCTTGCGCAACCACCGCCGAACCCGCAACCCCACGCACCGCACCTCCCCCTCACCACCGCCGTTCTCCCACCACCCGCCAAAATTACCTAATTGTACCCAAAATGCATCAAAAGGACACTGGTCCAACGCCCGAGTTACGACACCGCCAATCATTAGTGCAACAACCTTCTGCCTAGCCCGGTGACAGATATAGCTTGAACGTTTCACACGGTATGCGATCGTATAACGTTATAATAACGTGATCTGATATATTTATAAACTTATTACAATTGCGTTTCATTGTCACGAGTAATATTGATTAGTTTACGAGTTACTGTTATACAAACCTAGGTCAATGCGAAATTTCGTTCCACTTGATTATTTTTAAATTGATTGTCAAATTGAGCATGAGTTTTAATGGTTATAATATAAAAAAAAACGTTCACATACATAGGATAGAGTTCACCAAGTTTGCTGTATATTTTGTATAGGATGTCCAATTAGAATTTAATTGGCATAGGTTATCGAAACCTCTTAAAGTTTAAAGACCCCAGTCCCGTCGGATTCCAATCTGCATATAGAAAACATAGTCGTACGTCATACGATATCACGGGAAGTAGTTGCAGTCGAGCCTTTCGAGCGAGCATTTGGAGAGAAGCGTGGTGTCCAAAACGGCGGTATTGCGTATTCTTCGCAGGTGTAAGGAACCGAATGGTCCGGCTACGGAATTGTGGGCATGTACGTGACGTATATGGTACAGTTATCCTTAGTGAACGAAAGTGAAAACTAAATGCGGGCTCAGTCAACGACCCCGCGGCGGGTCGTCGACCGCGCCGAACTGCAAAGGCCGTTTGTGAGTGCTGAGGCCGCGCGCGCGACATTTAGCCGTGCACTGGACGCGCCCGCGCTGGTATTGCACACCGTAACCATAATGAGATCATAATAATTTGATAATCAAGAAAGTATTTTAAAAAGTAAAAGTTATAGACGTGATGAAATTACCTGCTGAGTCTTAGAAGACGCTGCGCACTAACATCGAACGTAATTTGTTTATAAGTTACGCCTCAGTTCCGTTACGAGATTACGCTACTTTAAATAATATTAACGACTAACAATGAAGATTTAATGATTTGCTGCTGATTAATAATTTTATCGATACACCTATTATGTAAAAACTTTTAATTTACCGCTCGAAAGTAGAAAAAAATATCCATACTTTTCGAATATGCTTGTCAATGAAATCGCGTACTATTGGGAATTGTGTATTGTAGTCAAATTAACTTTATTGACCAAATGCTTAAAACCTTACTTTACCTTATCTAGATTGCATAGTAACCAAACAAACTATAAAGTCCCAATAGCTTTTTGAAGAAATGTAGAGACCGGAAGTACCTAATGCCTTTTTATTTTTGGTTAGTAAATACGACTTAAGGTTCGAATACGGTACATGCTATGTACTAGTTTAAAACGGCAGTATATAAGCGGACAAGATCCGCTTATAATTACTTAATAATTTAAGTTTTATTCAACTACTATTAATGGACAAGATGTGTATGATATTTGAAATAAGTACAAAACACTCGTACAGTCAATTACTTCTATTCTTTGAAAGTTCAGCCGCAGTTGCTATGCGCCGAAATAAGCTTTATCAATGTTTTGCAAACAAAAACTAACAGTTGTGTAACGTTACAATAAATTTATGAATAGTGTTATAAAAATCAGTATAATGTTCATAAAAAAACGAATTTATCTCAAAAATCGTGGATCTCAAGAATCAATAAGATTGTTACGGTTGTTTATTGATCGATTGGGATTGCTGATCGCTTTATTTGTAGCGAATTTACACGCAAATGTTTCTGAAATATATTTCGAAGTTGCTTTTGTTAACTTACTGTATTTTGAGCGGGCTATTGTAGAGATTAGATATGTTTTTTGAATGAAATACATCTTAGTACGCATTCATAAGATACGATTCTGGTACAGGTCGCTCACAAACGAATAATATATTACCTGCTACTACAATATTACTTATGCATTTATTCAATGCTTCATACTCAGGGTATAACACTTTAAAACAACAATTCGTATGCCGACTAAAATGAATATTCAAGTTAAAATTGCGAAGTGAACTTCGATGTTTTACCATCGTGCTACGAGCGTTATGTCATAGGGAAATAACTTTCAACTTTGTACCAGGTACATAACGGGGATTCACATTTTGGTAACAAAATTTCGTGTGTATTAAATTAACATAAGTCGGTTGATCGGTTACGAAGTAAATGGGTCTATAATGTTAGCGGTTTCAGTGTGCCTACGGACTACGCGCCTACGGCCTACGAAACCGCGCGCTGTCTAATATTTGGACGTGACTCTTTTGTGTTTTATTTCGGTATATTATGTAATATAAATGTTCTAGAACGTGTTACGGTTTTAAGTTGTTACCGTGATACCTACAAAGTAATTTATCAAATGCGGAATATTTCTTGTAAATAATTTGTTTACGGAATTCATTTTGTGCAATATTAACCCAAGCTTTACAAAAAAACAGTTAATTAACAAAACTGCAATATAATTTTATTATACTTGCCAATATACATATATTTGTTCTGAAACACAAGTTTAAAGGTGCACAAGAACAAAAAAATACACTCGACGTTCGGACAGTTTTTTTATAAAGACCGCAAGGTTTAAACGTTTTTAGTTTGAACAGTATAAAAGTTATAGGCATGTGACAGATAAGTCGGTCGTCAAGATCTACTTAAGATATTGCGGCTCTGTCTAAAGGTCAACGTTGAATACAACAAAGAAACTGCGTTAAGGCTGAAAAAAGCTTTCCAGAGCGAATTTGTGCAGTCATTGTTGATCATTGCCACGGTACATTACATACAACCTTCGCACGTGGCGTCACCTGCTGTATTAACAACGATAATTCCTGTAACGATACCAAATCGCAAATTTAATCCTAGATTAACAACTAATACTAAGCCACGGATTAACTTCGATATCACACCGGAAACGATGTTAAATAATATTTTGCTGATATCGATAAAATATTTTTACTCACAGCACTTCTATTACACTTACACCGCCTGTCCGCCGGTATGGCGGCAGCGCAACACGGGTCGCGATGGTAAAACTTTTATTTTAATAATATTGTACATTCCAAAGATAACAGTTTACAGTTTAGTAAATAGGTAAGTGTCATCAGTGAACGGTTCTTATTGGTCGTTATTGTCTTTACAAGCGATACACTCTATTTAAATAAGCGTTATTCTGTCCCCATCAAGTATAATTAGCACTTGGGCCGGGGCGAAAGTAGTCGCTTTTGGGTTTTGTTGTAGAGCGGGCGGCATGCAGCGCTATGTGGGCAAGTCGTCGTCACAACTAGGCCGCGTTTCCACCGAACGGGTCTTGACTTTTTGTTAGTGATGATGCGGAACAGAAGAGAGAAATTCGGTGAGATAAAGCAGCACTCGCTAAGGAGGACACGGTCACGAGGAGTCATCGGCTCCAAACTCGACGAATGTAGAGCAAGCGATGTTTCTCCTTGGGCTACGGCGCAACCTGTCCGCCGCGCGCCATACTCGCCCCGGGCCAAAATAATGTTGCTCGTTACAACAAACATTTCGCGTGCAACTATTTCTGAAAAGCCTACATTTCAACATCGCAGATCATTTTTTGCATTCTGTAGAAATATTTTTTAGACCTTGTAAATTATTTTCAAGGTTCAAGGTGTTCTAAGCTGAGTTTGTGTTTAGTAAGAAAAACTTTCTATAATATTCCCCAGAATGCAAAGAATACAGTTATCTGCCGACGACAATTAAGATATTTCGTATCTTTTTTATAGGAGTATTTCTAAACCGAGGTCCGTTTGTTGTGTGCGTTATTCGCCATAAGCATTTAGATAGGCTCAAATGGTATCAATTAACGAATAACGAGCAACTTTCTTTTATAATGGCCATGTAGATGCGTGACAAAGGCATTGTTCGCTCAAAGAAGGCAAAAAATCCAATAATATTTTGGAAAGCACGGCGAGTCCTTATGTAAGAGTTCAACGTGACACTTCGAGCGGAGCGAGTGCGCGCGTCCGTTCAGCGCGCCACTTTCCTTCGCGTACAATATTTGGATAGTTTGAGAACTATGCCTATTCGTTCTCAACTACAGTAACGCCACTTGTAGGCTCTTTACACAGATATTGGCGTGATCATTTGCTTTTACGTTTATTTCTGCAATTCTATTTGAGTGCCTATTCTTGATTTTGTAGAGGTAGTTAGATTTCTATTGAAGCACATTTTATTGATAGGCGGACCTTTTTATTGAAGTTCTGGTTTTTAATTAGGATATCAACAGATTCTGCGACTTACTTTTTTCTGTTTACTGTAAAATATTCTGCTTTTTGTAAGTATTATTTTTGAGCCACTTATGAAGTAATGATATTAAACGTGCAAACAATTATTCCCACGTTGTTGTGTAGTGGCTGTCACTCCATAAATGTCAGGCCAAAAATACACATTTATTATAAGTTTAAATTGAACAGAGAACTAACCGAATAAAGTGACCACATAAGGAAAGGTAAAGTCAAATTATCTTACACCCACAGCTTAACGATGACGGTATCTAGCTTGAATGTAGGACTAGATAAAATCCGGACCAAGCCAATATGCAATTGAATTTCTCATAGTAACTATTTCGAAATAAAACTAATTGATTCAACTAAAGTCCAAAATGAACCTACCTGACAATTACCAAAAAAACCTTACTGACTATTTTGAAAAATACACACTTTAAACCTTTGTTGTATAAAAGCCAAACAAGTAAATTCTACGAGATATAGGTATAGGTAGTTTCGAAAACATTGTGATTAACAAAACTCAGGTTGTTTAGTAGTTTGTTCAACATAATAAAACGACTTGTAACACTTGCTTAATAGGTACGTGTTGAAAATATCTTCTATGGCTGAGGATTACAGTAGCTAAATTCGGCGTAAAGTAACATCATAACCATTTTATCATGTTAAATAGCGGTGTTGTATTATCTCCTAGTAGTCTTTTTTATGCACATAGAAACATAAACCATTCTGAAACCATAAAGCCTAGCAAAAAAGTGTTACCACTGCAATCGCAATGAGGCTGATTTTTTATCAAAGATTTCTGCAAACTGATTAAACTGTTATTTTGTTTTATTTTCTTCACCGACACCTGGCTCTAAATGATGTTATGTTAAACAAGCTAATTTAAAACAACAAAATACAGTATAATGGTACAATTCACTACACGCGAAATGATTACCGCAGTTGTTTATGCTAGCAGATAGGCGACGAGGCTTGATGTGTAATTTATAGCGGATGGACGGAGGATGTTTGCGTTTGCGCTGATGTCGGCGTGTCGAGTGTCGTTCGAAGAAGACTCTCGTGCTGACGGCTGACAGCAGCCGCACCAACGCGGGGTCGTCGACCTCCTACAACGCTATACATTTGGCGAACAATGATTTGGAGTGGCGAGGTGAATGGCCGCGCTCGGAGGGGCTGAGCGTGGGCAGTTATTGACCCATATTGGAGGTGAAATGTAGATCAGTGGGCGAGAGCGGCGAAATTCGCCGCGGAGTCTGCGCGCGGCGCCCGCGCCGCTGTCGCTTGCGCCGCTGTCGTGCCCGCGCCCGCGCACACATACTGTTGCTATAGTCATATACTCACACATCGATGCTTTGAATACAACCTCATATTTGGAATATCGCAGTTATGACTTACTTACTTCGTATATTGTAAGCTAATACTTTGACACTATAACATCATTCCACCACGTAAAGCCCAACTTTAGACGATTAAAAATTAATTGAAAATATTACAATGTTGTAGGAACCTGAATAAACAGATTCCGTACCTTTTTATAACCTAAATGTTAACAGAATTATATTGGCGTCATTTATCGTAGTAAATTGCATTTTAATCATTCTAAATTGCTTAGCGTTTTGGTATAAAATAATCATTATAATAAGGTCAAGTTTTATAGTCGGGCCGCGTCGGGATAGTATAGCAAGGGTCGGGAATTCGGGTTTGGAAAACAAATTGGTAAACCATCTTGACCTAACGGCTAATATTGGGCCCGGGATAGCAAATAGATGGAGACCGCTAAATAAGCGGTTTTTGGGTAAAACACTTTGAGTAAAATCAATCTGTTACGAGGCAAATCAAATATAATGTATTGATTGAGCTTTATTTATGAATTCATCGTTCATTCGGTCATCGGTTTGTATGACTCAATGACACGCAAAGCGGATATGTTCGATTAAATTTATCTTACTTGGCAGGTAAGTAGGTAACAAAAATAACCCAACATAAGAAGCAATTAAGGTACGACGGATACCATGGACAGATCGATGGCGACGTCTCATAACATAATTAGTGTTTGTGTTGTAGCGTTGACATTTTAGTGATGACAACGACTTTTAGGGGCAAAATAATGAGGTATGGTCTACATCAAGCGAATGAATAAAAGTCTTGTTTTATAAATTATATGATACTTGAGCAAAGAACGTTAATTAAAATAATGTATGAACAGAGTATGTGTGATGAATAGCTTGCGTGAGCTCAGAATTACGTACGATGCTCCGACTCTACTTAGTGCTACGTCACGATTTTAATATATGCCGCCCGAAAGCACTGTCGTGCAATTTGGCAATCGTGTTGATCGTCAATTTCAATTTCGCAAAATAGCGACGCTTGTAAATCACATAGTTACATGAAAGTGTTTCGCGAACACTGACGACAAAGTGCGTGAGCGCGGAGCGTTCGGCTTTTCTTACGTAGTCAATTGTGTGGCCTATAATTTCACGTCACGTAAATGCGTAGCGTCTTAAATCTATGATTAAAGTTTGGCCAACGATCTGGTGGAGTCGCGCGAGTGAGCGCACTGGCTACTTTCGACAATCACGTGTTTGTAATACATCAGTCTCGCATACCGCTGAAGAGTATGCGGCCTTCTGTTGGTAACTCCACCTCCATATGACCTAATCGGTAATCACTACGCAAAAAAGTGGCACGTGTGCCACAACTCTCAATGAGAACACAGTTTAATAACTACCGATGCTTAATCATCGTAGGTGTTTATATTTTAGTTCCGAATAACGACGGTACAAGAATGTAAGTTGTAACGAGTTGTCCGCGTAGCAACAGCCAACTTAATTATCGTGGGGAACCCGTCCTCTCACACTCTTTTATCAAAGCTTCACAATACGATCGCTGTCTCTAAATGCATACCTATTTACTATAAATAAGTTTATACATTTGTGCTTGTCAGGAGAACTTCGCTTTTAGAATCGTTGAAATTATTCGTTGTTCGTCGATTTTCTTTGAAATAGTAACAGAAGGTTGTCAATTAAGCTATTTTTGTCGGGATCTACGCACTCCAGAATAACTGTTATAAAGTAAATTGGCAAACCGAAAACGTACCTGACGAATGCAACTTAGTGAAAAACAATTTCCTCTCGGTTAAAAAAAGTGGTAGGTACTTATTTATATTTTACGCGGAAATATTTAAAGTTGTACCTTAGAGCTTTTCGAACAAATTCTAGATCTGTTTCCTTAAAACATTTCGTTTTAGATTCATTGAAAATTCGTTTCGTTCGTGAATATAATATTGATGCACTTCTGAGGTGCTTTAGATTTCTCTCGTGTAGAGATTTATGTCAAGGTCTATTTAGTACGTCATTGCCACTAGTAAAAAAACTGTTTAGCTGATCTAGCACAAAAGCCTAGTGGGTTTTAAATAGTTTTTACAAAATTAAGGTTTGATTTCACCACTTCATAATATTTGTCATAGCTTATCCGATGGAATTTTGACAGTTGTTAGCGTACGTTTTTTGGCACTTTCATTAGCAGTTAGGTCATCTGACACTTATTCAATTATAAAGAAGGACTATGAAAACAATAATATTGTGTAAAACTTAGTACCATTTGCTTTTTAAATCTATAACTGACGGTCAAGTTCGATAATCTGAAGAGTAATAGATTTGATCTTTAAAGTTACCATCCAAGTCCATTTAAGTTACGTAGTTATGTATCACATCGCGATATCAGCGAGAATGATGCTGCGGACTATCCTGTGTACTTCCAGTATTTCCCGTGCATTAATAATGTAGTTTTCACATAGGATGAACTTTTGAAATGACTACTGGATTTAGTCACACAAAATATTATAGTTAAATGTATAATTAAAATAGTTCGCTATGAGTATCAATTACTTGAGTTGGGTGTTATAAACCATAATCAATGTGGAGGAGCAATCAAAACTTTTCACATTACACGGTAATACAATCAAATTTTCGCTCGAAACAAAACCTAGTAAATTCCGATATAGCATGTAAAATCGTGAAGTTATGTTAGGTAACCTGTCATTACCTTCAACAAAATCAATATTGGCGTACGGTTTTGTGTACGGTATTTACGGCGAATGTTCTCGAAAATATACGCATTTACTACAATTGGTACACGGCCGTTAGCATTTGATTTCAGGAGTTCAGCGGTTTTACTCATGTCTCTTATAACTGGATTGGCTTTATTTTTCTGGTTAAAAGAGACTGTAAGCTAATGAGAATGACTATAAAAACAACGAAATAATGTATTAAGTACGTTTTAAGTTAACTGAGTTGAATCACGCCTACATGCGTCACGGTAGGGGTAAACCAAGGGCGTGTAATCTACTTAATTAACCTTGTACCAAAATACCTTATTATTACCACCTAATGAAGTTCCGCAAAGTAATTAAATAGCGTTTACCCATAACGAGCCGACGAGGCAGAATGGTGTAATGTAATATTATCTCGAATTATACCAGTTGGTGAGTTATTGGACAAGTTCTCGGAGAGCTAGCGACGCTACTGATTGACAGTTAATTTCGCGTCCAATTTGTTATTTCCCGATGAGAAATAGAAAACAGCTGGCTTTCTTTCATTCGAAGAAACTTGTTCGATATTAGTGCAGAGCTGCGGTTTTATTATTATTTTCCTTCATAAGGCTCGTGGTGCGTTATTTACCGAGCCGACATTCAGCGACATCCAGGAAGAGATATCGCTGACCTATATCCACACGTGCGCGACGCAAACTATAATACTTTCCGAAATAAAGAAAACTGCTTTATTGCCTTCGGAACAGTTAAACGGCTCTTTGTCCAGGTCCAGACACATAAAAAGTGCCAAATATCCGAGGGACGCTTAATGGCATTTCGGTTAACGGGTCTCTTAATAAATGTTTTGGAAACTTTATATGCTATACTTATTATGTATACGTACATAGATATCAGTTAGCTTTATAGGTATTGATTTCCTATTTTAAAGATAAGTTGATATAATGGTATCAGTCGCGCGTATATAATTCGATGCCACTTATGACCGCTAATTGCTATCTGCAATAAAATATACAATATCTTTTATTGTTTCTCGATTAATTTGCGTTGTGCGGAAGTGCTGACTATAAAATCTCCAATCATTTTGCCGTGCACTTACAAAAATTTAAGAAAATTTGGGTTACTGGAGTAAAAGCAATGAAAGTAGGGCCTCTGATTGGTTTTATGCCAATTTGCGGACGTCCGTTAATCGGAACACCTTACAGTTTGTTCGTTAAGTTATAATAATGTAGTCACTGTGCGAGGTTTTAATGCGCAGAAAGTTTGTATGGTGGTTGCGTAATATAATAATAAAATAACACATTAATGGTAGTAAATGTTGGTTAAATTATTTTAAAGGCATCTGGTGTTTTCCTATTTTTATAGGCTAATAAAATATGGTGGTATGGATCGACCGTAAATTCTTGTGGTAAAAACGCAAATGTTATGTGGCGCATTCCAATAAAAACATAGACACGAAGAAATTACTTTAACTTAAGAGAACTGTTGATTTATTTAAATCGACAAAATTGAGACATTATTGTGATGATAGCTCTTAGAAAAGTAGTTCACATAAAAATTCGCTGCGGTGTCAAACGAAGTGGTGTATTCGTTAAGATTCTGCACTCCTAGCTTTAGTAGGCTGTTACATTTACATAGTTACCTCTCGACTCAGCGAGAAGAATAAATACTGACGTAGGAATTTTAATTGCCGTGTGGAATTGCATTGTCTATTAATATACTGTTATCTGTTCGATTTAAGTTTTTTTGGTACTTTGACAGCAAAAATCAATTTGCTACAGAATTTTGATGAAATTTCACTGGGCTTACTCACTCTGACTGCGAGGAAAGGCAATTTAGCAAATAACGTTACATTTGGTCCCGCTGAGTGTTCTGGGAGAGCGAATGCGATCGTTCGATATTCCGTTTACTCAGCCAGAAATTCGTCCCTACGGTAGTACAGCCTGAGAGCAAATTAAAGAGCTTGATTAAGTTAGTTCCTGTTGATTTATTGCTTTATAACGATTCGAACATTATTCAAGATTGATTATAACACTTAATTTAATTTCTTGCTATAAGAGAACTTTACTGAAAATTCTATCCTTTCTAAACAAGCTTTTGCGCTGCTGTTACTCAGTCTATTCTTACACTCAGTCAAATCAATCCGATATCCATTACAGTTTCGAGTATCAAGGGACGTTATGTCGTGGTTGTGAAGCTCGATTAACTTACAAAGTATTATGTTTTTCTCTGAATCATTCAAAAGTTTCCAAAGACTGATTCCTGTCGTTTTTTCCGTGGGGCCAACTTTCGTAACCGGTGGTAATTGGTACCTTTTGACTGATCATTAGTCGTTTTCGCAACTCGAAATGGATAAAAATGTTGTTGTTTTGATTACTCGGATGAAATAAAAGCTACGATTTTAAGGTAACTACTGTTTACTTGTTTTACGTAGTAAACTCTCACATTCGATGAATATCGTCGAATTTCTGATCATGTTATGAAAGTATGATTTCGTTAAAAAAACAATGTTCTGATATTAAAGGGATACTAAGAGAAACCTGAATAAAGAAATAGCCTTCGTTAAGTTTTACCAAACCATGGAGAATAAACTTAAGTAAGAGTTGTTTGAATTTTCGAAGCCTAACTTTACACTTCCGGATTTTTACAGTAGTCATTATTCAAATTTGTATTCCTAAACTGCATATTTAGAATTTGATTAATCATAGTAGGTATTTTCATAAAGTGTTGATTTCAACAGGACGTGGCTCCTCACTGCGAGAGCGTTCGTGACATGTTTAGATTTCCGACTTACAATGGGGTAACTGAATCAAAACTATACCCGAACTATCTCTAAATTGCTACAAATAATACTACTTAATAAACAAACAGCTTTGAGGAACAGGAAGGTAAAGAGCCAGGCAATATATTAAAGCTAGGACGGTGCAAATTACACCGGTTCGGCGGAAGGAAAACCGACCTATTTTCCTTACGGCCGTAAGCAATGTACACAATAAGCATTGAAACAACCCTTTTACTTTGCCGGCTAACACCCGCTGTTCCTCAGCGAGCACTAATGGAATGGCTTGTTAGATGTTTACTCACATTTATACTGTAATATCTACAGCTCTGATGTACAGAAATCTTAATGAAATTCTTGCATGTCGCGAGTTTCGTTACTTACATCTAATAAGACTTCAGAACGTAATGATAAAAGTAAACTTTTTTGTGGTATTAATTCATTAATTATTATTTAGCTAAGATGTGTTTGTAACGACGTTAATAAAATAAGACCTTCTATCCAACTTATATCCGCTGGTTAAAGTGTATTGAAAAAGGAACACACCCGTCTGTGTTTTTAAAGGAAATATGTTTTTGTTAACAAAGCTTTGACGGATTTTTGAACATAAATAAATTGAGTATTGCAAGTATTATTTGGCTCTAAGGTTTTTATAGAACTACAAAAATGTATATCAAGATATACTTAAATATGTAAAACGAACAGCCAAGCGTAAAGGTTTCAGTTGAAATGTCGATTTGTTCAGTAAACCTCAGCTTTATACTTCGTTGTTTTTACGCTTATCGGAATATTTAGAGTACTTAAAAGACGCAATAAATTAATTATTATATTATATGAGTATTCATTTTATTGTTATTACAAATGTTAATATACCTAAAATTTATACTACTTGTCATGTTTTTATATTGTTTTTATCTCTATCTACCTACCTAAAATAAATTAATTAGCACTAAATTAAAATTGTATTATTTTGTCTAGACTTTACCAAGTACACGTACTATGTGAGCTAAGATTTAAGCGTTATATAAGAATTAGTTATTACTCATTCAAAGTTTTCGAGGTTGTAGAACACAATACCAATGTAAAAGTATTTATTGAGCATAGTATTGAATCATCTAACGTCCTATTGTTTCTCTGCACAACTGGGTACATCTTAATGTTACGGTAATATTTCTCACGATTGTAAAGCAAGGCGGGGCGTGGATCGGTATCGATTGCTAGTTCTCGGTACGCTATAAACGACCGAGAGTTCTAATTATAGTGTACGCGCACTCGTACACCTTATGTCACATAGTACAAGGTTACTATAGCGAGGAAATTTGTTCTAGACGAGTTTCCGAAAGCGGCTAGAAGAAAGTACTTTTACTGAGAGAAGGCGCGACGTGGCACAGTTTCCACGCGAAACGTGGCGGGAGGTACATGCGCTCACGTAGCCCGGCGCCTGCGCAGGCTTTCCAACTCACACCACAAATTTAACAAGCTTCACTGGTGGAGGGGAAATGTACGGGATATAATCTAATTTACTGCTACAGCCCACCGGATGAACGCGATGTTTCTCGATGTCGCTCGACACCAACTTTTCCGAGTTTTCCAATGCCTAGGCGGTACAGGTTTCCCCTTTCATAACCGTTCAGCAAGTTGCATCGCGTAATTGAAGTTTACCGATACTAGTTGTTTTATAATTCGTTGATAAAAGATTTTATATTTTTTAAGTAACCAGCTTCTTGCCTACTCCGCAAGTTGTAAATGCTAGGAATCAATAAAATTAATTATTATCAGTTATTATTTGCAATGTCGAAACTTGGTGCAAACGTGCTTAGTTGATATATCATTCATAAAAGTGGTATTGGATTAATTACGAGTTTCTTATTTCTCGGCAGAGATTCTAAGATAATTCTTTTGAATCTAAATACCCTTGTGACGTGCTGATTGTTGTGGATTATGCTTCAAACGGAAACGTATACACGTACGAGTAAATTTATTGTTTTACCAATAAACGTATAAAATGTTTAAATAACGATTGATAAAGCTATATGACTATGTTATGGTATCTGCACACGTGATAATGATTAGAAGATTATAGACAAACGCGAAACGATGGACGTAAATTATAAACAAAGTTTTAGAAACCAAACTTGAAGAAGTAACCTGAATTTGGTATCCCAAGTATCTAATAGATCATCACAAAGAAAAAGGGTACATGGCACGTGCTACTGGTAATAATTTCGTAGTAAAATAAGTCTATAGGTACCACTATTATACATCTCTGGATTGGAATTAATATCTCGATCTCGCTGAGCTGTGTGTTTCCGTGCTTCGCAGAGCACGTAGAGTGTCAAATCCTAGGCTCGTTTAACCAACTTAAAGGATTTTGGGTACTGTATTTTAACAATAGATTGACGACTAATCTTATCAAATTACGAATGATTTGTAGAGAAGCTAGAGGATTAGATACAATATTTTTCCACGACGCTAACAGGAACAAACACTGCAATAGAGTGCGGTAACTTCTTTATGTCATTCAGTTGGCAGATTTGGCACGAACAAATAACACCCCGCATCCTGTCAATGTTTTTATTTTGATTATGATTGGAGCAGCTATGTAACATACAATGACATATAATAGTGAAACAGCTCCCAATCGAACAGACTTATAAGGTATGATTTCTTTGTTCATATATTTGCATAGCAAAAATCTTCTTTGTGGTTATCCCCGAAACTCTTTACAAATTCCATAAAAGGAATAATACAAAAATATTAACCCTTACTTACTACTTACTTGGCAATAGATACACTACAATACGTTAAGTAAGTGTCGTACCGCCTGCCATTAGAATAACATTTGTCTGAAGATTCACACTTCCTAAATCTTGTGGACCTACATCAGAGAGCAGATAGGATGAGTGCATACATAAGTTTTATTTGATCGTGATAGGTCGGACTTGGTTCCGCGACCTTTCGCTCCTACTTTCGCATTGCATATTGTTTCGACATTTTCCGTATGGCATTCTTTTGACATGTCTCAACCAATGCAACAAGATCCCTTAACATTACTTAAGAGTATAACAAGAGTGAGCATCCTGTTTGCTGTTTTGAGCAACTTTGAGTAAAACAACTAAAAGCTCTTGTGAAATTGTAAAGGTATAGTGAATTTGGATATTTTAAAAGCATAGATTTCGACCAAAATATTGCAATTAGTGTCCTAGGATACTAATTACAATATTTTGTTGACAGTTGATACACGTGTTGTAATTTCAAACATTTGTAATTGAGTGACTAATACGTATGAGATGTTTACTATTTTGCATAATTCATTACCTACAACCGGTACTTCCGAGTACTAAAAACAGCGAAATAGTTCATATGAAGTATACGTTCGGTACTAAAGTATTTTATAACAATCAAGTTTGCGAGATGCGAGTTTCATTTGCAGAAACACGGTTTCTGAATTAAGCTTTAACAGACAGCTCGTGTTTTACTACCCCGGTTTGAGTGCACCTGAGTGACGTGGGGTGTCGAGAGCTTCTATTTATAGCACCACTATGTTACGAGAACAGGAAAAAACCAGCTTCTAGAAAAATATTAAGTACCTACGTACTGGGCTGTGGGATCCCCGATATTAATAGTGTGTTCTGCTGCTTCCTGCAGGTGTCTCAATTGAATGTAATTTTTAATCGCTTTAATATTTTGAAGATAAAAATTATAATAACATTCCTGAGTCATAAAACCACACGTTTATTTTTAACATTTCTATGAGCCTATCCATTGATATAAAATAGGCTTATCTAATAACATAAGTAACACACATGTTTAAGTTTGATTGAATAACAATAACAAAGAAATGGAATTTGAACTAATATTGCGATTTCGTTGAATTTTACATAAGTCCATGAAAATGACAAATGGATTTATAAGAGGGATTTGCAACAAGGTGATAACTGCTTAATTTTAGTTTAAGAATATAATCTGATAATTCACTGATATACGTATTTATGGCTTCGGCTGAGTATAAAAACACTGCACAAGTCAGCTACCAGCATAGTTTTCATTGTAATTAGTGAAAAAAGGTGAGTTCAATAGAATTCTATTCACTTAAGAAGCAAGTCGAGCATACGGTCAAAAGTTACAATAAATAAGTGGTCGTAACATAACTGTGTACTTACTCGTTAATTTTGTGTTTCAGACTAAAGATGAGAACCTTCCTAGCTCTTTTCGCCCTCGTGGCCGTGGCTTCTGCCGCCCCTGTCCAGCCTCTGGTGCAGAT
Organism: Anticarsia gemmatalis; assembly: GCF_050436995.1. Classification (NCBI taxonomy): domain Eukaryota; kingdom Metazoa; phylum Arthropoda; class Insecta; order Lepidoptera; family Erebidae; genus Anticarsia; species Anticarsia gemmatalis. Next base: position 6,048,129 of record NC_134748.1, on the reverse strand, counting down.
CATCGTGAACGTGAACGCTCAGGATGTTGGCGCCGGTGTTGTCGACATCGACAAGCCCGTCCGCCCCGACCCTGGCCCAATCATCATTGACGAAGAGCCCGTGATCATCCCCGACCCTATTGTGCTCCCTGAGCCCGTCCTCCCCGAGGTCATTCCCGACCCCGTTGTTCTCCCCGAGCCCGTCCTCCCTGAGGTCATCCCCGACCCTGTCGTTCTCCCCGAGCCTGTGCTCCCCGAGATCATCCCCGACCCCGTCGTGCTCCCTGAGCCCGTCCTCCCCGAGATCATCCCCGAAGCCGCCGTCAACCTCCCCGAGGAACTCAACTAAATATTTAAAAGGAATATTTCTGCCGTCGACGTCCTGAAGTAATCTTCACCCTGATAATGGAAGTGAACGGGACAACACAACATCTTTTATAGTACATCAGACGTAAGCAGATATTTATTGCATTGTTTACGATCATTAAATGCATTTTTTATATTTGTGTGTTTTCTTTTATAATTAATTCGTATAAAGTACATATTCTTTAACTTATACTCCATAATGTTGATACGCAATATCTTACAAACAATATCTATATAAATATCGGGAGTCGAAAAAGGATTATCACAAAGGAGTCTTGGCGGAATATACACTTATAATAATTACGATATAGAGTAGTCACAAGTAGACAGAAGCCTACCAATTCCGTCCTTGTTTTAACCTTTAAATCATAATATGTGACTACGTCTATAATAAGCTAAAAATATCAAATGTGCCAGGCCAATATAAATTTCGAGGGTATGGGAAGTGGGAAATAATGAAAAGAGAAAGAATTCTAAATCTCCCCAGAAAGTATTTGACAAAGTCTTAACCTATTACTGTTACACCGGATTTTCTTCTAGTGAACAATTTCGGCTTAAGTTCATCATGTTACCGAAGACCGACAAGGAGATGGTCTATTTTTAAATATTTGATCTTCTAAGAATAAAACAAACATATTGTAATTTACTTGTAAATGACATTCTTGTCATGGTTGGTTGCCTTCTGGCTTAGTAGCTACAAATATAATAAAATAATGAATGATAAGTCTGGGTTTTAAGATTATCCGGATTATGTTATTATTTCACGTACCAGTGCACGTACTTGCGATAACGAGAAACAAGTACTTCGATAGAGTATCAGATATTTATTTTATACCATCTCGCGTAATAAAAACATAAATTGTATTTTTTTTGATATCAATAGTAACTACTACTTCTGTTCTTTATATTCTTTAGCCCCCGATTTCTGAGGCCCATTTAGCAGTAGTTTATCTATTCAAACTGTCATGTTTATATAAGCTTAATCATTATTGAATAGATAAACTACCGGTAAATGTGCCTCAGAATTCGGGGGTACCTCATATTTAGTATCATTTGTACTTCGTCTACCTGGTAGACATAAGTACGCAGTAGCATAAGGTAAACTCTACCTAATGCTACTGCGAGACAATTTGCAAAGTACTAATTGATTGTGAATTCTGTGTCGAAAAATGTTACATACAATATTTAACTCAAAGCAAAGTACAGGTAAATCTATAAATACGAGATGATTCATCGACGGACGTAGTGGTACAGCCCAAGGGTTGAATGAAAAATAAGCGCATTCATACTTTTTGTTCCATTCCAATGACGCAGACACAAACTTTGTAGCGATACAAATGAGTTCTCAGGCAGACGGTGACGTCATGCCACTTAAGGCTGCAGGACTAGGCTCTGTACTTTAAACACGTTCAACGCGTTCATTTTGAATTATAATATAAGTAATGGAAAAATTGTATCGGGTTTGCCGTGAATACAATATTAAAAATTGTAATTTTTCAACGATGAAAATAAGTCTCTATCGGAAAGCTCAGTAATTACAAGTTTTAATGGCCAAAAAGTATTTTAAACATGTGTTTATGTCAGCAGTTTCAGTCACACATTATCTGGGGGCACGGAAGTGCCCCCGCAAGTCGAGCAAAAAAAAGCGGCACGGCCGTAACATCCTTTTCTCGAAGCAATTCGGGCTATTTTTGACACCCCTATAATTTCGTTGTGGATAAAACAAGAAGCCTGGATTTTCAGCAACTAATTAGTCATTGTATAAAGACGGTATATTTAAAATTTCAGTCAATTTGAACCAGTAGTTTAGGAATGACAACTTGTTAAAATTTTGAATTTTGTCACTCACTGATTCACTGACTCACTGACTCACCGATCATCAAAAGTCTAAGGTACTTCTAGCAGACTTAGAAGCTTAAAATTTAGAAAACAAATAGGGTTTAGTGTCTTAATCATGGGAAAAATTTAATATTTTCTAATTTCGGTCCAGTTTTTTAAATACACCAACTGCAACAATAACTTTGTAATCTCATATAAATGTATAAGATTACAAGGTTACATTTGCAGTTAATGAATTATTATTACAGTAGAAACTAAAATAAATAGGTGTAAATAGGTACCTACTATATGAGGCATAACGGGGGAGGGGGTATAGGGTGGATAAGGGTGTTTAGCCCATGAAACTGAACAACATTCCCATAGGAAAATATGTTGAATTATGAAAAAAAAACGTCTTTCCATACAAATTGGACTTATGCTCGCTTTACAAAAAGAAGTGAGATGCCATCAAAAACATTCTGTAAAAACCTCAAGTCTCGCCGTAAAAAGTTGTGAGATCTATATAATACCAAGTCGATTAATCTATTTAGTCTCTACTTAAAGGACCTTCTGTCTTAAGTTATTGCGTATGTTTTTATCATGCCAATTTAAAAAAAAATACCTTTAAAACAATTAAATCGACTTGGTCATCGCAAGAAAACACAAATTCGCCATTAAAATTTCAGGAGCATTAACTTCTCGTCGTGCTGTGTAGTGTGATACATACTAATAATAATTAAATCATGCGATGGCCAGGTCGGTCTATTTGTTTTAAAGGTATTTTTTTTTAAATTGGCATGATAAAAACATACGCAATAACTTAAGACAGAAGGTCCTTTAAGTAGAGACTAAATAGATTAATCGACTTGGTATTATATAGATCTCACAACTTTTTACGGCGAGACTTGAGGTTTTTACAGAATGTTTTTGATGGCATATTATCTACATGAACAAAATTTAAAAGGTTAGTATTATTTTTCTTTGCTGATCCATTGCTCGTGAAAACGCGTAGAAAACGATTATAAATTTAGTTAATAGTGGATCAGAATTAATGTATAATTTGGAGCACAATGGTTTTCAAATGCAAACAATAGTTGTAAAATTTAATTTCCATATTAGGTTTTTATACTATATAACTTAACTATTCATATTTGTTGCCGTAAGAAAAGTTCTGTCCAGGCTCTATAATAGAACTAAAGCATTAAATTCCACAAAATATGAACCGAAATAAAGAATGGCAAACTCCTGATCGTGCAATATTGTTTTAAAATACAAATCTATCAATTGCTATTACTTTGCAATTATATTGTAAGTATTATTGAATTAAAGATAATGTGTATCACAAGATAAATGTATGAGCCGATAGCACCCTGTGGCTCTCACAAGTACTACGCTACGAAGCCTGCAGGCGCCCACCTGCTTCCTCCCACTTAATTTTAATTAATGTTAAGACAAATAAATTTTAAGTATTGAACTCATAGTAAAAGGATTAAATTATTTTATGTTAAGTGCCTAATCCTGTTGTAATGTAAAACTTACTGGTATTAATTCGAGCAATCTCATTTTATGACATCAAATTCAATATATATTTTTATATATTGAGTTACTTGTGTATTATTTTTCGAACAGTTTTTGTTGTAAACTTTTATTGAAAGGTAATTTTTAATGAATATTTGTGCGAAAATTGCAAATTATACTTCCTTTTTTCCTTTAAAAATCCAGTATCCTAATTCACGAAGAGGTTGTCTGAGATATTGTAAGATAAGAAGGCTATCGGCTTGAGGTTGCTTTCATTTCATTTCAAGATAAAGTCCTTCGTTTCGAATATCCTGGATGACATCATTCGACTATGCACAAAATGCATTTATAGTCTTAAGGAGTGCAGGTACAGGCATATAACAGGTTCTTCGAACGCTCTCTCGTTTCCAAGAATTCAGTTTTTACGCACCTGCTCCATTTGAGCCACTATTTAATTGTGACAGTACAGCGAATGCTGCCATCAATTACCATGACAATCTACTTTTTGTTTCAACTTTACTTATTGGTGTGATTAATGGAGGCTGTGACGCGCCATCGAAAGCTTTTACATAGTATCTACTAACCAGTTTTTTTGTTAGTTATAGGCAAATGGTAAGTGCTTTTTTGAGAATGTTTAATCCCTCTTATGTCCTTAATATATGAAACAATGACTATATGTAACTTATATATGAAATGCAGTTCTCTGTAATAATATAAATCAAAATTTTTGGGCAATTTATAATCAAAATACCTTGCTCTAGCCTAAAATATATGCTTACTTCTGTCAAAAGTGAACAAGTTTATTTTATTTCAGTGCAATATTTAAAAGACCAACATGTAAGCGCTCTGCGTATTGTATGTAGTTAAAGTGTAGCCGAGAGCCGTACAAAAACGTGCTCACAATTAATTCTTCTCTGATATAGCAATTTATACTTGTCGCGGCCATTCACGAGCGTGTTAGTGTTCGTATAGTTTTTATACGTGTCCGATAGAAATGTATCAGAGTGTGCAGTTGGCGCACGTTTGTGATCTCGAGGCGATAATGAATGCAGAGGTCGCGCTATCACTCGAAGACTTCGCCCATGCTGACCTTGCTCCAGATCCCCGGCCTTGTTCTCTCCAAGCTAACGAGTAACAAACGCCTATCGCGTATAGTTATTCATTAGTCGCATTAGTTGGCCCACTGCGCTTAATTGAGCTGCATTCCCATAAGGATCAATGTCAGTCGCATTGTTGTGCGTTATTAATATACTAATTACGTATATCAATTAAACGTCCTCTCGTGTTATGTAGAAGAAAGGAAGATGTACAGTATTGTAGAGGGAGCTTAACTGTTAAGGCAAAAAGTAGAATAAATTACTTGTACCTACAAAGGAACGAGATCAGAGAGACGAATAAGTCGCTTCTCCAAAACACTTGAGTGTAATATCAACACGTAAACACACATTCATTCATCAAGTGTCAAGCTTTATGATATACCTTGAATATATGTATTTACAAAGGAGAATTTATTTATCCTCATATCTCTTGTCGAGTGCATAAACATTGTCAGAAATACTAATGCACTATAGTTACTGGGATCCAGTAAACACGTATATTGTTCAATATTTCAATAATACGCCATTTGTCAAGTAAACAAATATACGCAATGCATACACTGTTTAGTTTATACCTAAGTATATGTACGAAGCGTTGCCCGCCCATGTGGCGTGCTAAGTTTTCTCAGCTTTCCGTGCAGTACCCCCCACCCTGGCGCGTGGGGCGTGAAAGCACCGCGGTCGTGCGCGGGCGCCGATAAGTGTGTCACGCGGGTCGACGAACGCCGGCCTAGACCCACATATTGCAATTGGGGCACAATCAGCGACAGTATAGCGAGCGCGTTGACCCCGCGCGGTGAAATGCCCATCTCTCTCCTTCACACTCTTTCTCTCGACGTCGCTCGTCGCCCGGCGGCTTTCCCGCCGACTCACAGCCGTACCTCCACGCCGCTCTTTACACGTAACCACTAATGACACACGCCTATGTACGCACATGACATTTAAATTTTCAATCGATTTAAAATAACTACAGAAATAATAATTATACAAAACGTGACTATTACCGATCACGAACCGAGTGCAGTGCCCCAGGTTCTGAATTTCAGATAGTTATGTTGCATACAAACTCAACAATTGAATATGAAGTGCACGTATGTCGTGCTGGAACAACAATGTTTGTATTTTCTCTCGGACTTGTCGCTCGCATGTGACCATCCGAACTATTCAATGGAACTGACACAAGAAACTGTCATTAAAATATTAAGTGTGACAGAATAACCGATCTCCGTTGTCTTCTAATAGATACCTTTATTCGTATCGGATGCAGGATTTTGTAAAAAACCAACGAATTCCTGTTAAATCCGCACTGGCATGTGTTGTTCGTGCGTCGCGTGATCTACGTCTATGCGCATACAAATAATGTATGTAAGACGTTTGATTTTCACTTTCAGGTTGAGGAGAATACTCTTGTTTCCGAATCGTCATTTCATCACGCCGCATACACATTCTTTTGCCATAATATTATCGTTTGATAAGTTTAATTAATAACACTGCAGACCTAAACTCAACATGCCGCACATTGTTATACATATTTACAAACCGAAAGCGTTACATCAGAAATTAAAGTTACTTAATTAAAACAATAAATTCAATCTATTCGAACTAAATGGCAACTTCGAAAGTTAATGAACGTTATTTGAAAATTCGAGAGAATACATTGTTCATCGTACCATGGAATACGAAAGCGCTAGTTTTTATTTTCATTGAAAGTCGATTAATGTACCTAGATAGATAGCTACGTTGTGGAAGCGCGCGAGAAACAAACGAACAAGAGCGAACGGAAAAGAAAGTAAAAATGAGTGCATTGATACAAGAACTAGGCAAACATGTGGAGTGGCGAGAAATGTGTGCAAGCGAGTGCAGCGGTTTCATCTAGGGAGAAAAAGTGATGGCGATCGAACTGGAAACAGCAGAGATTTGGAGCGAGCGCGTATTGTTTGTAACCGCTGCGTTCCCGCGCCTCCGTGCACTTGTATTGCACATTTTTTCCCCTACTTCTTCACTTTCTTCTTTATGTACACTTTCTAGACTTTATGGTGAAATGTCTACGCTTTCTAACGTAACACTAGTGCAAGTTTTTCTTGCCACCTGCCATTTGTAATGAAAACGAGTTGATGCTGTCATTGATTCTGTGACTACTATCAATTTTATTTTTAAACGCAGTATGCACTCTCACAACATGACCTGCGGACGATCGCAGTACACGACCACGCGTTATAGACGATGACAGATGTTGTCAGTACGCAAAATAAACAACCTCTCTCCACATGTATACGCTTTGTAACGCTCGTATTTAGGTCACAGTCTCTGTGAAGGCTTGCTCTGGAAATCTGCATAGACGGATGTCGGTGCTATTAGATATTGTGAGTTTCTCTATCGGAGAAACTTTCGGAGTGAGCGAAGTGTGTCGGTCCGCGAGCCAGGCGGTGGTCGTGGTCGTGCATCCACGGAAATGGGTCCGCGACAATAAACTATAAAACATGTCTATGTAGGCCATCGCAGAGCCTTGCAAGAGCGGGATCGCCGACGCTTGTCGCTCGCCGAGCGCAAATGCAAATCGCTAGGAACTTTCTTCCGGCGCGTTTGTGAGAGGCCATTGTAACGATTTCTCCTGCGGAAGCGCACGATTGTTTTCCTCCAGAAACTTTGACCTGATTTGATACGATTAAGTGAAAATGTATTAATGTACCTATTATGGCATGGTCTAAAAATAAATGTGTGCGATTTATTTCATATTCGTTGGTTTGATGCAGTTATTATATTTTTTCTCTCAACACACAACACATCTGTGTCATTGGCCAGTGTTGTGTCTTGCCAAGGGTACTAAAGATGTTTTGGAAGTTCTATTTTGGTAACATATCATTAAGTTAAGCAGCGTGTAATGATATGTGTGATGGTGCGTCTGATTAGTGTTGAGCGTCGGTCGATGTGCTCCGACCACGACCCGCGCAATACGGGCGGCGCGCGGCGGGCGGCTGCGCCGGCGCATACGGCGCGTTGCTGCGGTAACCTACTTGGCGTGCATTGATCTCTTTGTTTGTAAACATGGCGTCGCCGTTGCCGCCGCCGCCCTCTACACTCAGTTAAGAATAAAAAGCTAATTTTTGGTTCTGTATCCAAGTAGTGGATCAGAGTATATTTTAGTTCAATGTTCTCATGTTACTGTGACCGCGTGACCGTGGGACTTTGGTCACAATAAATTCTGCAGCAAAAACTGCCCGTAGGCAACTAAAGGTTTTTATTCAACTTAATCAAAAGCCGTGATATAGTTAGTTTTTGTGAAACGTTATTTCATTAATCGGCAGAAATATAATGGCTCTGGTTACCGTGACGTGCATTTATTTGTCTTGTTTTACTTTTGTATCTCGTTTTCGTCGCTCACGCAGAGTTTGGCGTAAAACAAAAAGATGTGAACTACTTTAGCGCTTAAGAAATTTGCATATTTACTCAAATTGTCGTCTGAACAGTGGTGTGTGCATAAAGGACTCTACATTTTACTTTTCAAGTCGGGTGATATTTTATATTAAATTATGTAGATACACAGTTTTGTTGTCACTTTGTAATCGATAGCCATTCATTATTTTACTTTATGTGATGATTTCGTTTATATGTTAATGTGCAAGCGCTTCTTCCTAATATTTGACGTCTATTGAGCGCACATCGCGAGGTGTTCCCCAGAGCGTCTACGCATTTTTCAGTGGAAAAGTGGTCAGGTGAGTTGAATTGAGTCCAACTCTCGAGAACCCCAATATTTTGTGAGTATTTACTCGTCACGTAAGCCCAATGTTTTGAGACAAAATATTGACAAAAATGATTGCCAGTAAAATTTGCTTAAGTACAATTTGCTGGCCAAATATTCATCGTTTTAACATCACAACACTTCGTGCGTACATAAACAGTGCATGAGATCTGACCTCAATACTTGAATATTTATTCACACGGCGATGCTGATACTGAGCATTGAACGATCGGGTACATTGTCGACTGTATTGATCACGTATCTACGATCATTTGAAAGGGACTAATTTCTTTCAAACGCCGAAAGGACAGGTCGGTACCTCGCGACCGCCAAACGATCTCGACCCTCACGCCCGCTTCATTACGTAAGCTGCCGCGCCTCTTAGCCTAAGAGCTGATCCCTTCACATTGTCAAGGGTTATTGAACCGGTACCATTCTGCTCTACCTCCAAAGAATGCAAGGACATCGATGGCCCGTTGGGTGCGAGTGACTCGATTCGGACGAACGAGCTTCACTTGTTGGCTTATGCACCGCTTATTTCTGTACCTGCTTCTTCTTCTAATATTTAGAAATATTGACACTCACGTCACAACTCATTTCATCGAAGGTGCAAATGAAGTGAACATTATTTAAAACGTTTTCTTAACGATAAAACATAAGTGGCGCGGTCACTGTTTGCTACCAGATACTACATAGAAGTTGCGAAATGTCAATTTAAATGCTACATACGAAAGCTTATTAAAGTATAACACAGAACAAATAAGTACATTATAAAATGCTTTCATTAGTGTTTTCGCAGATATCGAGACTGGACAAATGACTACCTGAGTTCATCAAACTTGTTAATCGGAAAGATAGTAATTAAAATAGGTACTTCCAACTTTAATTGTTGTTTACTACCCTATACGTTGGACGATCACAATTATGAATCAATTAAGTTGAGTTAAAGTCTTAACAAAGATAATATATTGATCATTGACTCTGTGTTGAAAGATATTTCAAAAGCTACGTCACCGTAGAAAGTATAGTGCAATTAAGGTTGCAAAAAGTATAAATAACTCGAGAAAGTTAATTAACACGTTAACTGCCAAGATAAAAAAATACAAAATTTTATGACGTCATTTTTTTATTTTTCTGAAATGTAACATATTGACATAAATTACGATAATTGATCATGTCGTATTAATTTCCATGATTATTTATGTAAGATTTAGGTAAAAATAAATTTGTCAGGCATATGTGACTGACAAAGCCCAAACGGTATAAAATATACCTATTGCGCCATGTCAGGCATTTTGTCAGGCATTGTCATGAAACAAGTAATAATATTGCGGCCGCGCGTATTTTGCATTTGCGCGGGAAAACTTTTCGTTCACTGCGGGCTGCGATCGGTTGACTGTAAGTACCTAAATAGTTCGCTCCTTGCACGTTGCAACCTGTCGGGGGTCTCTAGCATGCAGTAAATGCATTTTTTTAGTCGTTGCTAAATAGTTGTCGAAGTAGGCGCGTAAATTTATTGCTCTCAGATAAAGATATTTATGTGACGATAACTATTACTAATAATGTCGATTATTGATAATATGGATGATTTTGAACTATCGTTACTTGATCTACAAGTTATTGACGAACTGGAAAAGCAAAATTTGACTCAAAGTAAAAAATAAATAAAAAAAAATCAAATGTAAAAAAATCTCGTAAATATTGCTCGAGGTGTTATAAGATTAATGTAGAAACAGTGGATAGAAATCATGCGAGAAGGAAAACGAAGCAAGTAAATACCTATTGTCCAAATTGTCCCAATGAACCACATTATTGTCTAAAATGTTTCAATGAAGAACATAAAAAAATTAAAAATTTTGTTTTTCTTCTAATACTATTTATTTTATTTTATTTCTAATTCTCTCAGCGGTAACGCCGATAATAATGTTATTATTTCGCCAAATAAAAAGCATTTGCAAAATTTCATATTGTCGTATTTTATTTTTCCTATTTAATTTTCGTTCCAATCATGAAAATGGTGGGCCAAGCTGCACATAGTTTCTCTGGGGCCTTGTCAGTCAATTACCGTAAAGAAAAATGCGATAAACGTGCCAGACGGCTCCTTGGGTTGATTTGAAATATATGCATCTGCGTCAGTCCCCCGTGTCTGACATGGCCCTAACAGATACTAGGTGCGTCAGGTACCGGTGCCTGACGTGGCAGTTAACGTGTTAAAAATAATATTTTCATGTTATTTGTGTATTTCGTTGCTTTCTTTTAGTCCAATAAAGTTCTTACCATATGGAAATTACCTTATAAACTTGTCTATCAAGCCACTACATTACCTTAACAGTTTTAATACGAAAAAGAAAATAAATAAAATAACAAAAGACTTCCTTGTAACATACTTAGTTGTTGTGTAGTACTATGTGTAAGCTCATCAGTATTCAATGAATACGGGAAGTTTTAATTGATTCATAGCTATTTTTAGCGTTTGCTGTGTATTTTCCTGCGTCAAGTAAGATATAAATAGCTCGATCACCCATATAGAATATTCCTGGAATTTCTCTATTATTGTGCAACAGCTGCACCAGCCAGGGGTAAAAAGCCTTGAATACATTGACCCCCGTCGCTAGGACTGGTCGACTACCTTTTTCGCGCTAACTAAAAATAAAAGAAGGAAGACGTATACATGGGATGCAGGCATTCTAGACTGTGCTCGTGAGGGTAAGGGAGCAAAAAGAATCCAGTCTGTTCAGTGGCCTGCACCCGAGTGGACGACCGCCGGCGGCTCGTCGACTGCCTCCACTATATAAATAGTTGATCTGTAACGCCCAACTGCATACACGTTTGTAAGTAAAAGAGAATAGAGACAGGCTTCGATTGAGATCTGGCTCGCTGCGCTCATTGACAAGAGCGCCTCATTAGAGATTCCATTGAGTGAATGCTGAATGTGCGCCGCACTCCGCGATGAAGTTATTGACTTTGGTCAGCGATGAGCATAATGAGACGAACATTCCACTCACGCTGAGGGCCGACACGTCCGACTAGTTTTGATATCTGCACTTTTTATCGATTAACGCTCCACTTAAAGTAGACGAGAAATGTATTTACACATTCAGAATAGATTTATATCTCGTACACCGAATATTAAATCGTGACATATATTAATTGGTATACAACGTGTGTACCTGCAAGGTATAAGGAAAATATCCACTTTTTATTACAAGGTTGCAGGCGCGTAAACTGCTCAAATGCATTTTAATAATTATCTAGGAAATAACGTGCTGAAAGGTAGGTATAAAGAAAAAAATATTTCATGTATCAGCGAGTTGAAAATCGACTTGGAAACTGATTTCGGCTTTTGGCTTGTCCTGTTTGATCCGAACGGCTCGATAAAACGTAAATGTCCTTTTAAGTGCTATGCGTGCAGTTTTGCGGGCGTCCACCTCATGTTTAACCTTGCATTGTGTCAGTAACACTGGCCGCGGGATAACTGTACGGTGGCTGAATGAGAATGGCTAAAAGAGCCTCGAGTGCTCTGCAAAGCTCTGGATCCGTCGCGCGCTGCTATTGTTTCTTAACGACCCTCGCCACGGTTTAATCTGCCGTTCCAGCGCTGAAATGGCAGATAATATCACGTAATTTTTAATTACATCTAAGAGTATGACTTATTCTATACAAAAATCGTACAAGGAATTTGTATCTCATAGAGCAAAGAGCAAGATAAAATGTTTACGATGAACAATAAAGAAGTCTCGCGAGTCGTACCGCCAGTCCTTTGTTGTCTCGTCCTAATTAATTTCATATTATGAATTACCACGCAGTCATTTAACTAAAACTAGGTTATAACAAAAATAGGTTACAAATTGATTCGCCAGTCTAAGCCTACCTTGTTAAGTGCCAAATTAATTTGGTATGGCAATTGGTAGAGATTGTGGGTGGAATATTTATGGTCTATCATTTTAGGTGCTGAGTTTCAAATTGAAACAAATGGAAATTTACATCCAAACATATATTTTCTCAGGCACACTTTATACGTATACCGGCCGAATATCGCGAAAGGGACGTCAGGAAGTCAAAAAAAAAAGGGACAGCTAGAGTAATGTAAGAATTATTCACTTTTCACTCTTACAAAGATAAAATACAACTTTTACGTATGACCTAGACTACAAAGTAGCTTTTAATTTGTTGACTGTCCACAATCGTTCAATAAATCGGTCAATTCACACAAGTGAACACCATTATATAGTATTGTTAACACTCTCGCAGTCACACGCTGTTTAAGGGTAAGAGAATTAACAATAAACAATAAAATAAATGATAACATAAAAATTTGCATACATTTATTTTCTGAAGAGTCAGGTAAAGCTTCGCTAGTCTCGAGTTTGAAGTTTGTGGTATGAAATGTTACATGTTCCCTTCAACAAATATTATCATTTTGATTGCTGAGAGACTGAGCAGGTCAAGTAATAATATGTTTTCTTTTGTAGCTGATTAGTGTATCAGTAGAACGATACTCTACAGTTGGTACTATCGAGTATTAAAAGTTTGAAATGCCAAACTTGCGATACTCGATAGTACCGATTGTAGATAATCGCGATACAGATCTGTTGCAGTATAGATGGTTTCTACGTATTAATGTAAATGACAGAGAACATACGTAAAGAGATATTTGCGAATTCGTGGTAGGTATATAAATATAACAAAAATATAATTATTTTAAGCCTAAATTATTTGGAGATAACGAATGCTGCGAGTATTTTATCAGTACTAAATATATCTTTTAAAAAAACATATTTAACTTCATCTCGTTTAGTTTACATAATACACATATAAATATTAATAAAATCAGTGGCACGTGGTGTAGTTAATGCTTAGCATTAGTCGATACTAAGTGAGTTGATCGTTATGATTGGTCCGATAACAACCAGCTCGGCCGCTGACCGGCCTTCACACTTCGCGCCGCCTGCGCCCGCGACTGCACGACCTCGCCCGTCCGTCTCACAGACCCCCCCCCCCCAACCTAACTCTTTTGTATCACTATACATCTTGATTTTTTTATTCAGTTTCTTAAATAATCATAATTACCTTATTGTTCCAGTAACAATTACATTATCTACGTTCTTGTGATATAAATTTAAAGTTTAAGGTTGCGTCGGTACAAGTGCGTTCACTATGACTGTACCAAATGCACTCGCATTGTACCGTGCGACCTTTTTCTGAAAATAAATGTTTGTTTTTTATAAGTACCTACATTTATTTTTAGGGTTTGTCTGTTTGTAGATAAGAGTCTATAGGAATATACTAGGTAGGTAAGCATAAGACTTTACATAATCTTGTAAATTGCGCTGAGCCTGATTTTTTTCAAATGTAACAAGATGAAGTGTCTGACCTATTATTATTTATCAATAGTATGCCCCTCTTGCATATGCAATATGTCACCTGAAACACATATATTTTTTATATAATTATAGAAGTGGAATATCCTTGTATTTTCCAATAGGCACTATTGATTGAAGATGTCTCAAAGATTAGTCTAAAATGTAAACATAGATTTTCAAAAGAAACACAGTATAAATATCAGATATCTATCCTTCAGTAGGACGTGAATGCTCATTTATTACGATTAAAGTTTCTTTTCGGCGATGTCTTGAAAAAAGTTCAGGTGCATAGTTATACTCGTAACCAGTCGTACGTAACTCGGTCCTGTATGACAAGATGTATGGATGTGAGTGAGGCAAAGAAAATTTGTAAGAATCGTACTAAGTGGCGTTCTTTAGTCTCTGCCTACCCCTATGGGAAAAGGCCGTGATATTATGTATGTACGAAAAGTGGAGTCTTAAGGCTTTACATTAATTAAAGTATGATTTACTTACAAAACTTTCAAGTTTGCAAGGTTTACTCATTACTGAAGATGTTCTCACGCATTATAGCAAGATATAATTTATTTCTTAAATACGTATAATGCTATAAGGCTTTGGTGAAGCTTTACTCACAAACTTCTGCAAGAAAATTGTAATGCCATCAAAAACATTCTGTAAAAACCTCAAGTCTCGCCGTAAAAAGTTGTGAGATCTATATAATACCAAGTCGTTTAATCTATTTAGTCTCTACTTAAAGGACCTTCTGTCTTAAGTTATTACGTATGTTATTATCATGCCAATTTAAAAAAAAAATACCTTTAAAACAAATAGACCGACCTGGCCATCGCATAATTTGATTATTAGTATGTACCACACTACACAGCACGACAAGAAGTTACTGATGTCCTGAAATGTTTATGGCGAATTTGTGTTTTCTTGCGATGACCAAGTCGATCTATTTGTTTTAAAGGTATTTTTTTTTTAAATTGGCATGATAATAACATACGTAATAACTTAAGACAGAAGGTCCTTTAAGTAGAGACTAAATAGATTAAACGACTTGGTATTATATAGATCTCACAACTTTTTACGGCGAGACTTGAGGTTTTTACAGAATGTTTTTGATGGCATCTCACTTCTTTTTGTAGAGCGAACATAAGTCCAATTTGTATGGAAAGACGTTTTTATTTCATAATTCAACATATTTTCCTATGGGAATGTTGTTCAGTTTCATGGGCTAAACACCCTTCCCCACCCTATACCCCCTCCCGTTATGCCTCATATAGTAGGTACCTATTTACACCTATTTATTTTATTTTCTACAGTAATAATAATTCATTAACTGCAAATGTAACCTTGTAATCTTATACATTTATATGGGATTACAAAGTTATTGTTGCAGTTGGTGTATTTAGAAAACTGGACCGAAATTAGAAAATATTTAATTTTTCCCATGATTAAGAAACTAAACCCTATTTGTATTCAAAATTTTAAGCTTCTAAGTCTGCTAGAAGTACCTTAGACTTTTGATGATCGGTGAGTCAGTGAGTCAGTGAATCAGTGAGTGACAAAATTCAAAATTTTAACAAGTTGTAATTTTTAAACCACTGGTTCAAATTGACTGAAATTTTAAATATACCGTGTTTATACAATGACTGATTAGTTGCTGAAAATCCAGGCTTCTTGTTTTATCCACAACGAAATTATAGGGGTGTCAAAAATAGCCCGAACTGCTTCGAGAAAAGGATGTTACGGCCGTGCCGCTTTTTTTTGCTCGACTTGCGGGGGCACTTCCGTGCCCCCAGATATTACTTGCATTTAGCTAGTAGCTAAATACAAGTAGTTTGCAGAAATGTTTATTAAATAGTTAGAAATGTCAAACATTTTTCATACGATTTGTGCCTCCTGAAACATATTTTTCAGTAAAGATTTGAATACTTAATATTTTTTGCAATGGTAAATTTATCTAATGAAATACGTATTTTTTATGTATCTATGCATAGTTTGTTTAATTCATAAAATCATGTCTTTTTCCTATAGGGGTAGGCAGAGACTAAAGAGCGCAAATTTGTACCGACTTGGTTTTTAACTATGTATGCATAAGGAAAACAATATTTCATATTTTTACAAATTCTATGATGTTACTTCGTGTTACCTACGTATGTTACTGATATAACAATGTAAATCAAAGGGGAAAAAGTCCGTTTACGTAAATAAGCTATGACGTGTGTTTTTATTTCCTTTTCAGATAATGGATAAGTGCGAATGCGGGATAGTTCCATGTGTTCCGTGGCAAGAACACGATTACTCTACACAATGTTACCTTTATTTATATTTTTCTAGGATTTATCACTTTAACGCTAATATAGTTTACTTTTTTTAAAATTATTAGCCGTTTTGTTAAAAATATTGCGGGCTCCAAACTTCTATGTATAATTTTTATAAGTGACTTATGTTCTCTATTCGATATCTTAATATTATAGTTTTCCTTTTGAAAATGGACTAACACGACGTAATGAATGAATGTTATGAATTCGGCCTTCTACCTTATGAATAGTAATCTTCTTCGCTATTATGTAAGTTAAATCTTTATTTTACGGGTAAGTTGTTTTAATAATAACACTGTTGCTTCGTTTGCTAAACAACAAGATGAGGATGTAATAGATAACATATGTATGTAGGTACTCTGTCGAAGTTTCGAATAGCGAACATTCTAGGAGGATTCCCAAAATTTCTAACTGTATAAAAATAAGTTAACATCGAAGCTGAATACTTTTGCGTACAAATTAGCGCTTACCTGCGCAAAGTATATGAGACAGGGAGAACGTGAACCGATCTTTTGGTGAACACCAAAAAAATGTTTACATTGACAATTTAGCACCAACAATATTTTTGTTCGTATTAAAGGATCGGCCAATGGATGCTGAACTGCAATCAAAATGCGAACGCTTTTAAACTTATCGGAATACGATCTCTGGAAGGGACCGATAATAAATTTGAAATTCAATTAAAATTTAAAAACCAAATTTCTTCTTCCAATTCAAATTTGGGATTATAATTTTTGAATTATCCCGCTATTGTTGCACTTGGAGCAGTCGCTGGTAGTCAAGCCACGTGATCAGAGGCCCCGCGCAAGATAGGTGGCGCGTCGCCGGCACTCCTCGTTCCGAGATTAAATAGTATTTCGTGTAATTTCTGTGCTTGCATCCTGAAATCATAAGTAAAATCAGGTGAGTGTAACTTATTTACATTGTGTTTAACTCATAAATTGATATGTCCTTAGTTAAATTGATTTATTGCAACAAGTTATCACAAAAAGTTATTAAAGCGAGCGTCACGTTGTTTTTTTGTGTTATACGGTTGGCACCACTGATCGTGATACCATAGACACGATAGAGATATGAATGAATGACGTTTGGACGCTGTGTCGTCAATTACGAAAGTTCTTATCTTTATTGCTGTTTATTTAACAAAATACATGTACTTGCGATTTTTTGTACGTAGCTCCAGTGACGTACAAGGTGAGCTATCGTTTTTATATATCGTTTAAAAATATCGCTATAAAATTCGCTCATTTGAACTTCTCAAATTTAAGATAATGCTAATTGCTGTAGTCTTTCGTCATTAAACTATTTAATTTTGAATTTAAATAAAATTTGATGATATCAACATGAAGTTTATAAATGCAATATGGTAACCGAAAACGTACAAAAGAAAATACATAAAACACAAATAATAGTTGTCATATATTATTTATTCATTTTATATTATATTTTATAAATACCCTCATTTTTCATTTTGCGTAACAAGTGTTATAAAGCAACATCTGCTACGAGAATGAATCTTGTATTACGAAAGACTTCACAAAGATAGAAATGAAAGCTTTTAAAAACGTACTTACCTAGAAACAACTAATATCTAACAATGGCTTTAAAACATAATTTTATAATAAAAGCGAACTCGCGATATCTAGCCACTTACGTTGTTTCAACAATTCGTGACGTGTTTATAAACTAGCTTATACGCACGGTACCGCCCGCGTCAAATATGTGTAAAATTGAAAATGAAATATAAAGTTATGCAGAGCTTTATCTATGCAATTTGATTGATTTTAAAAAATACAACTATGCCAGTAGATTAAATTCCGACAAGAAAAAATGAATTCGGTACAAATTGGAGATAACATTTTGCAATCAAGAAACACTGCAAATATATCTGATTACGTTTATTTAGCAACTCTATAATAAATGCCAGGAACACGATAACGGTGCATATTAAAGGATAATATGGCATTTTATTTATTAGGTAAAACATCAAAACTTCAACTTCAAATAGATTTGTATAAGATAAAATAATGTAATATATTATTATCATTAAAGAAACTTTATTATTGTAACTATCTTCTAAATAGGTACGGCGTCTTAGCTGTGAAAGCTCGACAGATATATAAGCAGCCAGACAGAAAAATTCGGGTAACCGATTCACATTAATCTCTTTGGTGTCTATTTTAAAAGTCACTATTTGGCATAAAATTAATCACTTCTATTTTTTGTGTTGTACCTGCTACCGGATAATTTACATTTCTGGAGTCGAGACTTATGTGAGAACAAAGGGCAGACAAAGAGTCAGCAGACCTTTTTTTACAAACATTGAGTGTGTTCCGTTCAAAGTTCTCGAGCGTTCGAGACATCTTTTTGCGTAGATTCTCATCTACTGTTTAATAGGTTAATAACATGCACGAAATGTCTTTTGTTTTAGTTCAAGATGGACCTTTTATTCTTATTCATGTGCACGTTCGTCGGCGGGTTTTGGATATGTAAAAAACTAAAAGAATGGCAGACTCGGCCTCCTGGACCTTGGGGACTGCCAATCCTAGGTTATTTACCTTTCATCGATCGCCATCAACCTCATCTAACGCTGACAAAATTATCTAAGGATTATGGTCCAATCTACGGTATTGATATGGGCAGCGTGTACACGGTCGTACTTTCAGACCATAAACTAATAAGAGAAGCTTTTTCAAGGGACAGCTTTTCTGGAAGAGCACCGTTGTTTTTGACTCACGGCATTATGCAAGGAAATGGTAAGAAAATAACGATATTACTTTCAGACGAACGATTGGTTCTCTGTTCACGTACAATGTTGTTGTAGGTATTATTTGTGCCGAGGGAGGGCTGTGGAAGGACCAAAGAAAGTTGGTAACTACTTGGCTAAAAAGCTTCGGCATGAGTAAACACAGCGTGTCGCGGGAAAAGTTGGAGAAACGGATCGCGTCGGGGGTGTATGAACTGTTGGAAGTAAGATTATTCTTTTACATTAAATATTACAATATTTAGCAGACGACTAAAGTTACCGCCAAAAGGTCGTACCTAATATAATATTTAAATATTTTAATGATTTATGTTATGGATGCGATGTCTGCCAAAAGTTCTTTATTTTTCATATTCATGTTGTCGTTTTGACCTCTGAGCATTAGTAACCTTTCGCAAATAAATTAATTCCTAGAATTTAGTTCACTGTCCTATTTATTGATAGGTGTAGGTCAAAAGGCTAACATTAATACTAATGTGGCCTTTCGATGACATTGCTTGACTCTTTAAATAAAACCTTCAACTTTTGCATCTAGAACAACATTCATGTGCATTTTAAGTTAATCAGTGTGAGCGCAGATAATCTGCATCCTTGCCCAGTTACAATATTATTAGTTTAGTCTAGATTACATTTAATAAGTTCTGACCGCATCATAAAAACATCTATAAGATAGTCTTATACTACGAGTACAAGTGCACGATTTCAATCAGAATACCAATTGATTTTGAAATATCTATGTGCCAATGATCATAAAAACCTTAATGTATTTTAGAACGTGGAAAAAGCTGGTGGCTCACCAATGGATCTACCTCGTATGCTCTCCAATTCCTTAGGAAATGTCGTCAATGAAATCATATTCGGGTTCAAATTTCCACCGGAGGATAAGACTTGGCATTGGTTTAGACAAATTCAAGAGGAGGGGTGTCACGAAATGGGTGTCGCCGGTGTTGTCAACTTTTTACCGTTTGTAAGGTAATGCCAGTCATTTTATCAAAGCATTACACTACATTATGATGCTTTCATGGAACTTATTGGAAAACTGAGAGCGCGAAAATATTTATTTCAACAATAACCTTTTTTAGATTTATTTCATCATCAACCCGAAAGACGATAGAAGTCCTGACACGTGGACAGGCTCAAACGCACAGACTCTACGCAAGCATCATTGAAAAACGACGAAAAATGATTGGTATTACAAAACCAAAAGGAGCAGCTTATCCTTTGCACGACAATCTATTTGACGAACATCCGGAGGGCCATATAAAATGTATCAAGTACAGCAAGCACGCCTCCAATACAGAGGAACATTACTTCGACCCGAATATTTTGATTCCAACTGATGGCGAGTGTATTCTGGACAACTTCCTTCAGGAGCAGAAGAAACGGTTTGAAAGTGGGGATGAAAATGCTCGCTACACATCCGACGAGCAATTGCTTTACTTATTAGCTGATATGTTTGGAGCTGGTCTTGATACCACGTCAGTTACCTTAGCCTGGTTCTTACTGTATATGGCCCTTTATCCCGAGGAACAGGTGAATTTATTCGCACAAATTATACAATAGTCTTTGTTAAAACATAATATTTTTCATAATTGAATGTCAAGTCAGTCACCATGTCGCTTAGTCGACTTGACAGGTTGATGTTCTACCACTCACTAACCACCGTTTAATATGATAAAAGTATATACAAAATGCAGACACATTTCTCAGCAAAGCGTATTTTAATAAAAAGAGGTATGCAGGGATAGTATGTAGTATATTTAATATATAAAATTGCTGGTGCGACGCGAACGAGAATATCGAAGTTGGGTCGCGTAGGGAAAACGATTAGGTTATTTTTTATCGTAGGAAATGTACTGTCGGAATTGTTTCGCTATTCCCTTATACGAATGCTAAAATGTTGTTTTCCTTTTATAAACCACATCGTTCTTTTAGGTAACTAAATATTTTTTACTTTCAGGAAAAAGTTCGCAAAGAAATTCTTTCAGAATGCCCGAATGAAGACGAAATTGATAGTTCTAGGTTGCCTCAGCTAATGGCAGCCATTTGTGAGACTCAACGTATTCGGTCCATTGTGCCGGTCGGCATTCCCCACGGCTGTGTAGAAGTAAGTACCTACACAGAAGTCAGTCCATTAGATCGACATGTTTTAAATTTCCCACAGGGAATTCCCAAAGGGGAAAGCAACGCGTAACAACTATTGATGACCCGTAAACGATCGATATTGGTATTAGGTACATAAGCTTAAGGAAACTATAACTTAGAATATTTTTACTTTTCACGCAAAATTATTACGCGTTATCAATCATTAATTTGTAAATATGCACATTTAGTTACAGTTTAAATAAGTATTATCATAAGACTTTTTATGAAAATTATATTGCAGTAAATGGTATTCATATTGTGAAAGCTTAACTCGTATCTCGTTTCGTGTTTATTGGCGTAGTTAAGATAAAACCTTTTGAAGGGGTAGAGACTGCGACGCTGTTTAATAAAACGCAAACTGTTAAATCGAAGTAAGTGTTCTTTTTAATTAAAAGTTAGGAATCTAGAAATAAATATAACGTTGTTTACTCTCCCGTAAAACTTAACATTTGGTAAAAGGAACTTGCTGTAAAAAAATAATATCACTTTGTTTCACTTTTAGACTACGTATTTAGGTGACTACGTCATTCCGAAAGGGGCTATGGTTATACCGCTTCAGTGGGCTCTACACATGGATCCTAAAGTATGGGACGAACCAGAGGAATTCAGACCAAGCCGTTTCTTAGCCGAGGATGGTAGTCTGCTGAAACCACAAGAGTTTATACCTTTTCAAACAGGTGAGGCGAACTTTTTGTACTCCTTATATACCTTTTATTCCTAACCTAACTTACTGCGATGCAAGGGAAACGGTTGTTTGTATTACAGTAGATATTACGAGCTTTCATTTAGAATACCGTCACCGCTTCAGACAGCTTGTCAGAGTAATCTCGACAGTAAATAAACTCCAGGTATGCTATGAGATATGACTGTCGTACATTTGTTATAGGCAGAATTGTTCCTTTTGTCTATTTGGACATACCGCAGTCTCGCTAGACAGCTACCAACGGCTGCTATAGTAGATAAAATCTGCGTCGTAGACATATGTTATGGGTTCCACATTTATTTCATCCAGACGGCCAGACGATTAAAATAAAATAAAATCGAGCTCGCTAAGCTTCCAAAACTACTTTTTAAAATTCTTTTTACGTTTTAAGCCAGACGTGGCAGTAAAAAAAGCAAATTCCATGGAGAGAAATTGTAAATTTATGACTGACTGCGCTTGATACAACTCTTGAGGGGAAATTCTCTTGCGGTTCCCGTAAATCCTTCGGTAGTAAAACGGGTACAGCTCTTTTGAGAACGGTACATTAAAAACATAATAACAATAATTGATAAATATTGAGCAAAAATAAATTATTTCAGTGTATGCGATTACGTTCTTTCTACAAAAGGTTGACAGCTATTAGTTTAATTCCAATTAAATTCCCTAGTTGAGTAGTGTGTTTCCTTTCACATTGTAAGTGGTTTAACCCAAGAAATACTTCGTACTTAGGTTTAAAGTTTAAAATACTACTTACATGTAATGTTTATTTCTAGGGAAGCGCATGTGTCCCGGTGATGAGTTATCTCGGATGCTGGCTTGCGGTTTAATCGCGCGGCTGTTTCGTCGCAGACGAGTACGACTAGCTTCCGAACCACCTTCCACTGAAGAAATGCAAGGCACCGTCGGTGTCACTCTTGCACCTCCACAAGCAGACTTTTATTGCGATCCTCTTTAAATTTAAATACACTGTGTGCTTTTCTTCAATCTTAATTTAGTCTTTAAATAAATAGTTTTCATAACTTTTTGTTTCGACCTCTCTTATAATTAAAAATCCTAACCAAACACTTGAATTCAGCAGTAACATTTGTCAGACTCTGTTGGAACTCTACAATCAGATTGTAGGGTCTGGGTATCACTAAATATGAAGATCTTTTTTATGCCTTGACAGTTTAAGTGGGTACAAAATATAAGTTCCCAAAATATCAAAACTTATCTTGATCAATCGATATATTTATTGGCAATGATTTGTCAAATATCCCTTGTCATATTTTAATGAATTTTGAAGGTACCTGGGGCGGCAGGGCTATATTAAAATTATAAAAATATTGCTTTTTTGGCCACTATAATTAAAAGATTAGTAGACGCTGACTAACGAATCAAATCAGAAATATTTCTGATGCACGAAATTAAGTTGGTATAAAAATTGATCAGTGATGTAGTTTTGAATTAGGTATGTTGAAACGATTGACACTGCGATGACGTATTATTAACCAGTTTTAGTAGGTAGTTTGCTACTACATTTTTTCATGAATGAAACAATGGCTTATCGGTAGTAACAGTCCCCTATGACTAATGGGAAAGACCGTGAGTAATGTCGCGCAGTCGATACCCTCGTTCGTAGGAATTGTAGGCAAGTCTATGTACCTACATCGATGACGTAGCTTGTCAGAGGGTCATTCACCCCGAACATTACTTAATACTGTTTATGTTCACGCAACTGCACCTTTACAAACTGGCATACCAGTTTAATTCAGTTTAAATAATTTAAATACGTTGGTTACGAAAGACCAAAAGTTCAACAAACTCTGTGTTTTGTAAGCAATACGAATTAAGCTTCAATATATTATCGGAATGGATTATCTTAACCGAGAAAAACTACTTGATTAATTATATTTTGAGAGGCTCCATTGGTTTTTCAAACAAAAACAACTCTGTATTTTAACGTGGAGACCAATTTATCATGTCTGTATAAAATACGGCGCAAAATGGTTTTTTTTATATTATTTTTCTGCTAAAACTGATTCTCAGTATTTCACTGAATAGATTGAGGTTTTGTAGAGTTGGGAATAAAACAAGAGGTTCAAATCAATATTTTTCTATTAATTTATTTCCTAAACTGTACATTGATATTTTAAAGTAGTGCATTATATACAAAGCTTATAAGATAGTTCAACAAACAACGGTGAGCTGCGAGCTAACAGACTTATTCAACTGAAGTTCAGTACAGAGCAACTTGGTTGCAAACAATGTGAATTTTAGTCCACTACACGAACACTATCGATAGGCGTTATTTCTACTTAGCGACGACGTCGCTCTAGACTAGTTGCTGGTTGTTACACTACCATGGAATGTTACTTCATACTCCTGATAGGTACATGTTATACTAGACATTTATATGAACACTTACAAACCTTAATGCTAAACTCTAACGTAACGCAACAAACATGAGATCACACACATCAAACCACATTCTCTCAAGTGACACTAATAAATAATGACCTAGAATTCTACATTTATTTTGGTATAGGTACTAGAACTTAGAACGTAACTCTTAAATATACGATTGTGCCATGGTGTGATTTGCCGAAGATTCTATCGTTCTAGTCTACCAACGCGCTAATACTGCAAATTCACACAAATGTCATTTTATAATCTCAACGATGGGAATATCAATATATCTAACGATCGGTCTACTATTTAATTGAACACTTTATGCACAGCCTCGACCATCGCCGGGGCGATGTCGTAACTTATATAATAAAGACTTAAATAAATGGTTGTCGATGCGCTCTAAAACGAGTGATCATTGAATACTGGTGGGTGTGTGGCGGCAATGCTGCAAGGCGGCGCGAGCTCGGAGCTGGCGGGCGCTGGCGGGCGCTAGTGCGCGCCGACGTGACGCAGGTGCGGGTGGTCGGGCGCCAGCGCGAGCGCGGCGGGCGCGGCGGCGGCGCGCGGCTCGAAGCGCACGCGGAACGCTTGCGGCGCGATGGTTGCGCCCACCGTGCCCTCCAGCGACGGCGGCGCGTCGCCCGCCTCCATCTGCACGTCGAACTGGTGCATCATGCACGCGAAGAACATGAACATCTCCATGCGCGCCAGCACGTCGCCCAGGCACATCCGCCTGCCCACGCCGAACGGCATGAAGAACTCCGGCCGCCTGATCTTGCCCGTCTCGTCGATGAACCGGCTGGGGTTGAACTTGTTGGGCTCGTCCCACAGGGTGGGGTCCATGTGTACGCAGTTGATGAGAGGCACGACTTGAGAGCCCGCGGGTATTCTGTATCCGTTGAGATGGACATCCCTAGAGAAAAAAAAAACTATTAGTGTTACATTCATTACTTTTTGACAATAACGATGTGCGACATTTTCATAAAGTTGATTGTACTTACTTTGTTGGTGAATGTGTGGTAGCGAGGGGTACGATGTTGGACATGCGAAGAGTTTCCAAGATTGTGGTTTCAGTGTAAGGGAGGTTTGGCATATCTTCGATGGTTGGCAGACGCTCGCGACCGATGACGGCATCGAGCTCTTCTTGTACGCGCCTCTTTACGTCGGGATTTCTCAACATGAACACAATCATCCACAGCAGAGAAGATTTGATCGTTTCCATACCAGCCGAGAAAAGATCTCCCAGGATTTGTTTCAATTGCAGTTCTGTGGAAAATATCATAACATAAATACTAAACTCTACAGTCAGAAAGGTTTAGAAATATAAGTAAAAATTCAGTTTGCGGCAGTATTATATTTTAATGAAAAACTTACCGTGATCTCTGCCTTCAAACAGTTCTCCGGCTCTGCCCTCAGTCTTGGCCTTTTCGATCTCGATCAAGTAGACATCGATGAGATCTCTCACGTTGTCGATATCAAGAGTTTCACGATGCTCGTCAATCAGGGTTTGGTAGAAAGCGAACATTTCTTCGCGATTCTTCGCCACTTTCTCCTGTGCTTGGGCTTTGCCGGGAAGATACTGCACAAAGAAATCATTTTTTAAGTAATTGCTATTTGTTTTCGATGTATTAGATTCAGTAAATATAAAAGATATTTCATAAAATAAAACTGATTAAGTCAATAACTTACATTGTATAGTGGAATATATTCTCCGTAGTGTACTTCGCCAAAAAGCCGCATTCCCTCCTCGATCAAATTGTTAAGCCTCTCAAAGCGAACATCGCCGTGTCCGAAGCGCACGGACATGGTAATGCCGCAGATGACGTTGGACACGCCCAAGGCGAGTAGGGGGTTAGCGTCGATAGGTGCGCCCTCCGCACGGTGCAAGTTTGCGATAAGGTCGTACACTTCGTTCTGTTGGAAAAAATCCTACTTAGTATTGTTGACAAACATTTTTTAGGACGGATTTACATTATTATCACGATAAGACATTCAATCGATACGAAAGTCAAAGATAACCAACCTTAATTCTTCCTTCCATGATTTTCTTGCCGTTTCCCATGTAAGTCATGCCGAACTCGCGGAGTTTGTCGTGCAAGAAGCGACGTTGGCTCTTCCAGAGGCGGCCCTCGCTGTTGATGATGCCTGTGGAGAGGGAGGCGTTATAACGAGGGCTCAACGTATGTGGGCGGCGCGAGCGCACGCCGCCGCGCCGGGAGGGACAACCGACCAATGACGCCCACATGCACATGTGCACTGCATTTACCGGCTTCATTTTTACACTCATAACTTTTAATACTTCTATTTATTTCAAGCCACTAAAATTTTCACACACAATTGCTTATATTTTCTAAGTAAATATTTATATTACTTTAAACAGATTTTTTATGGTGATCGATAACTAAAAACGTAATTTTTATAAAAGTAGGTTTCATAAAATGCTTAGTAAATAAAATAATAGTACTCACCAAGACCATCCAGAGTATGCATAAGTGGAGTGCTGGGGCGTCCGGTAAATTCTTCTCTCCGAAAAGCTTCCCTGATAAGCTTGTAGTCGCTGAGTACGATCGTCAACTGATTTCCGAGTCTTGCGGAGAACAGAGCGCCGTAGTTGCGAGCCAGCTCCAGGAAGGTCTTGTGGCGGACTCCGAGAAAGGGTAGGTAGCCGACGACAGGTGGGCCCCACGGGCCGGGCGGCAGCTTGCGAATTTCACGCACCAGCGACGCCAGCCGAAGCACCAACACCGCCGCGCCCGCCACCAACAGCAGCGGCAGCGAAGTACGCGACGCACAGTAGTTCACCACTTGCCATAGCCCCCACAATAGTTTAGAATTTGTCAGCATTGTTATCATTTTTACAGTCTATTATTGTTTAAAAATAAAAAATAACTGATGTTTATTTTTATATTTAGTTGCAAACGAAACGTAGCATTAGTGCGCGGAACGTAAATCGCGAAAGTGCGACGCCGAGAACTCAGTGATTGTATATCGCGTGCGACCGACGTCTGCGCACTGGCGCGCCGCTGGCGTGGCCTTGCGAATAAATACGCGCGCTCATACGCGGGGTGTCGCGCATGCAGGTTCGTCCCACCGGCGCGAGCGCTCCTCTCTCCGGCGCTTTTCCAACGATCTGTGCGCTACGAAGCCCGTAGCACTCATTCGTAGACCACTTTTATGAGAATATTTAAATCGTGCTGAATTTTTATTTTGTCCTTAGTTGATTAAACATACTTCAAGGCAGTAACTTAGTAAGTAGATTGTTTCTTAGCGATTTTTGTTAATAATTAAAGTAAGTTTATTAGAATAATACCTATTTTAATAAATTAAATGCTTAACAGTAAAGACGCCTTGTATATTTATTTACAACGGTGGTAAAACACTAACAAACATGTAACACAGACTCGTTCTAGTTCGATGTCGTAGTCGTGAATGTACTTACCCATTTCGAATTTTAAACAAGAATCGACTTTGGGGATGACCTCACTTGGTTTACCTATTGATGTTAATGTAGGCGTCGAAATTCGGCGAGGGGTGAGAGGGGAGATCGAGGTCGTGCGGGTGCGCATGCAGATGATAAGATTAACGAATTGCGTAAGTTGGCGCGAGGCAAGGTGACGGCGGGTCGACGACTCGCGATTGAGAGCCTTGGGCGAACTTCTACACTGCTCGACCTCTAAGCGACACTTAAATATCACTCTTAAAATTATACAACAAGATCACATACCCCATTCATTAAAGTGCTTTTAATAACAACCGTCTCTGCGTATTCTCTCCACACCTATCAATTACCATGTCCTGGCCAATGATTCAGACTATTTCAGGCGTAACCAATCCGACTTTCTACTCCGACTGATAATTATAAAACATTTATAAGTTATTAAATAACCTTTAACAAAACTACTGAGTCGAATGAATTAGCATACGACTATGCTTATTTGATCTGGATATTTGAATACATCCATAACGTGAATAATTGCAACCTCGTAGTTAGTATTATTTCATTTTATTTATTTTTACAACGCACATCACAATAGGCGAGATTATAAGGTAATAAATATCCGACGTCCATTATTAGTTCTACGCACACATTATTATGAGATTCTATTAATAGCACACATTTATGATTCAACACACAGAGATTAACTTGTCGAGATGAAAACTGCATTGCTATGCAGTCGAAGTAACAGGAAAACGGATACATGCACTTAAAAGGTAGGCTAAACAATTATGATCTCAGATAGTATAATTTAATTCTTAGTAGCGTAAATTCTGATAAATTTTATTGGCTTTTGATAGAAATTACTATTATATAAAAAGACAGCGAGACAAGCATTCAAAGTAAAAGTTTAAATAAAAGTTAAACTGACAATGTGAATGGATCCTTACTTTAAATGTAATTAATATAAATGCATTATACAATACACAAAGATAACATTTGTTTCGATTAGAATAAGTTGAATCGTTTAATATTTCATTTCATTCATTTGCGAATCATGATAAGAGTGTAATCAATACTACGGCCGCAGCTGCAATCGCATTGTTTTAGCAACCTTATGAACTCGACTACGAAATATAACACTATGTTCACTATGTTGTACTTACCTATCTTTTAATGACTCAGATATTTATAAAATTAATAAAATATTCCAGACTGAACGTGATATATACAAGGTATCTGCTAATTAAATGTAGAGCTATTCAAGTTTCATAGTTATCGATGTGTTTGCTATTAGGTATGTTCGTGAATACCGATAGGTAGTAAAACGATACTGCGTAGATGTGCATTATTTATCTACAGATATCACAATGCAGCTATTGCTTATATAAATATTATTATGGACGTTAAAAACAAATCTAGTGCTTATAGTTTCTTATTCCTAGAAAATCTATAATTTATGTAAATATATAAAATCACAACATATAGAAAATATTTTTTAGAATTAGAATAATATAAGCGTCACATTTCCTGGCGGAAAATAACAAACTGGGACATGTAGTTTTTTTCCTACTGTTGAATATTTTACATTTGCATAGATAATTTATTGCACATTGGATTGCATTGCGCCCCGGGCAATTCGGAGTATTTCTTAGTATCAGACACGTGGTCTTGAGTAACTGATGATTATGAGTGATACTTAGAAACCTCTTATTAGGGTACATTGTTGCAACATTGATACAACATTACAGAACTCATCATTACTATATCAAATATTATATTTCAAATTGTAAAAAATCGGAACCTTAACCTCGAATAACAAAAAATATACAATAATAACAAGAAAATACGCTAATATTTCAGTAGGTATCGTAAAGAAAATTCGTGAAATGTTATTCTAACGATGTTCTTCTGTCGATCTAATTTGAGTTCATAAACCTCTTAGCTGGCGCATAGGAAACAATGGGCAGATTAGTGAAAACCGAGGATATCTTTGCAATGCAGATGCCGCTTTCATAGCTCGACGTAAATTGTGTTCTTTGTGTTGAACGCATAATAGACTAAACTGGGACGCCAGTATTAATGCACTAAGATTAATTCTAGTAGCTCACACCGCTCACACTAGGCCGGATAGGTATCTGCTATTCCATTTGTATTTGGATAATAATGGTCTTTCCTATCCTATTTAAACTTATGATGAGTAAATTTGATACAAAAGTTAGATCAGGTAGGCTGTGGAAATTCCAGCAATAAGTTAGAAATGTATTTACTAGAGACGTAGGTGACAAAAAATATTATCATAAAATGATTTGTATTGAAGAGACAGTAGTCCTCAATACAGGCAAAACAAATATTCAGATTGTTTGAAACTAAATCTCAGATAAGTTTTAGTACATTTTTATTTCCCTTGCTTCGGTTTGTTATAGAAGAATATTATTACGTGGTTTAAGTATAACAAGTTCTACGGACATACAATCACGTATACATTCAAATAAAACACGAACTAAGTACCTACAAGTACGGCTTAAAAGATTTCCTTGTCTTCGTCTGTGATACAAGAAAAAAAGGAAAGCCCTGATAGTGTCACCATTTCTTTATCGAATAGAGATATAAATAAAATACAAACGATAACTGCGCTAATCTAAGTTGAAGGATTTTTGGATACTCAGATACCATCTAATAAACAAAAAACTTTTCCAGAAATTGTCAGAAAGTAAAACTTCTATTTAAGTAAGACGTAATTTATAAAATTAAATATTTTTATGAGTCATGTCCCTTTATGTTCATTTTGAAAATTGTTTTTTAACTTGCTATTTAAAAGCATTGGCTTTCAAAGCGTTTGAATATACGCATAGCAGTTATAGTGCCTTCGTTTCGGCATTGGTTTGTAACAAATAACTGTATTATCGTATTGAGGCACTCGTCATTGTCACCAAATCTTTTGTGTCAAAGTTCATACAGGAAATATCATGTCAAAATGCATATTTAAAAAATACTTAATTACTTATGTTATAGATACTACTAGTTATATTTAATATCTACATATTATGCTGGACCGTAATATTAAAATTAAATGTTTTTTTACAATATTAGTCTGTCAACTCTAATGTATGGTATGTTTTCAGTCGCCATCGTTACATATATCTTTTTTTCTAATAGAATACATAAAATCTATTCTATTAGAAAAAAAGAAACGGACAGGTGTCTAAAAAATTATCTCGTATACCTTGATAATCCTGATAACAGCAATTTAGAGGTGGGCTTATCTGCCGGGCCTTTCGCCAGCTTTTATCTAACGCCGGCCATTTAATACTACGACTGCAAAACGCAGTGCGCTTAGCTTTACTATACTAGTATATTATATACAGTTAGTATCGTCGGGATATCAATTTTCAACTAAGTATAAACAAATCATCAAGTCACGTTGTGCCTAGGCCGAGAGATCAATGACCGTCCCTTTTATCGCTGCAGCTACGATTTATCGGGACTGTTATCGTGTTTCGTTATTTCCTATCAACCGTCATTGTTAGATTAGACAGCCACACGTGCTAGATTGTCGTATGATTCGTTATATAATGCTATCTGCAGTAAGGGATAGATAGCTATTGTTTTAACTGGTTAAACTTTTTTACGCAGTTATTAGGGCTTTTTCTATTGAAATTTCTTATCACGATAACAGCACTCCATTAAATCATTGAAGTTGCATTTGTTTTCACTCAAAATGAATATTTAAGGTCTACAAAATTGTCCAAATATATGGTTAAAACGGCAAACTGCGTGGTTACTCTGCATCGGTATCATTTAACATAACTTACACAACACATTGAACAGCATTTATCTGGCAGTAACATATCGCTGCTTCACTGGAAAATTTTAACAGTGGAGGAAAATTTTGTACGAATAATTACCGTTTAAGTTCACTTATGTAAGCAACATTGTATTGAAACAACATGAATGGAATTTTTTGGATGAAGTTTAGGTTCAATGAGGGGAAAATATGTTCCTGAAAAGTCGTGAGTCTACTTGTGCGAAATTACAATTTAATATTTTAAGTCCCAAAAATAAGCAGTATGGTAGACTTCTGTGTAATCCCTGTTTAGGTTTTGTTTACTGTTAACTTCGATACGATCAAAATGCTTGAAAAAATCAGGTCATATTTAGAAACATAATTAAAAATATATAATATATCTATTTCACTAGTTGGGGTAAGTGCAAAAAAATCATACATTTATTAGAAACATTGGATAAAAAACACACAAAATGTATTTTCTAGTCAAACACGGCACTTGCCTTTGAATATGTACAGAGCGACATATTTTAATTTGTTATATATGAGCGTTGACGAATCGAGCATGTCATATTGTTAACGCTTTTTCATTGACCTCAATTCTATAATCACGTAACACAAACATTATCTTACTTCCTATTACAATCGTAAGAGATATTAATAACGTTGAAGGCTCTTTATTATCTGCTTAGAGGTCCGTCATGAGTATGAAGAATGTTTATTGGAACATAGGCCTGTGATACAACAAAACAAGCAGTTTACTGAACATTAATTGGATATATCGTGGCTGTGCTAAAAGTTACCCTGAAACAATTCTACGGCCGAAATACACCTCGCAAATTCATTTAACCGAGGGTTTGTGGTTTATTAGATTAAATAGGATACGTTTAGCGAATTAGTACTTTTGCTAAGCTTAAGAGTCAGAGAATCACGCATGGCATCTTCACAATAACTTAGCAGCTAAATTAAATAGCTAATAAATGAATGTGGAGAGTTACTTTGTAAAGATCTAAAATTGAATTAGTATGTAACTTATCAATTTAATTGATGAATTGTATTTACTTTTAAATAAAATAGCCCGTATGTTTGGGTTATACTTTAATCCTATGACCCACAATATTTTTTTCCGGATTACATTGTATCATGAGACTATGACCGCTAACTCTACATTTACTATAATTTCTAGTAGAAATTTTGACAGATCCTAAACTGTAGCCGTAAGAATTTATATGAATACATGTTGTACCCGTACACTAACATATTAAAAGTTGCAACGATACGCCTGCGAGGAACCCTCATTAAATTTTCATTCCTATTCGCCTCTACATATGAAATGGCTCGCAGGTCATCCAATTTGCTCCAGCGCCATTCATATAAATTAATTGAAGGTGAGATTTACTGTACCATCTTATGTGTGTGCAAGTAAGTGGGGCACATAGATTTTTTACAGTTACGAAGTAGTAAACGGTATTTGAACCCGAAGTATTTTTTCTTTGCACTAATCGACAATGGAACTAAAAGTATTGTGCATCTTCAAAGACAAAAGATTAGGCACAGACATGAAAAGCTATGGATACAGAATCGCTAGACAGTCTGCCAGACGTATATCGATCGCGTAACATCGTTCCAAAATAGACATTTCTTGGTACTCCTCAATAAACTTATGAGAAACCTTTATTCCTTTAAGGTTTGCTTTTATAATAATGTATTATATTTTCCGTATATTGAAAGAATTTCCCTGCCTAATTAAGAGTACAATAAAAATCGTTTGAGCATATAATATTAGTCAAACTTAATGATTGTTTCACACGCACGTGACAATTCTATATGGGAGGGTCCAAAGGAAAACTTCATATAAAACTAAATTATTACCAATTAGTAGAAAAGAAAATTCCAAAAAATAAATCAACGAATGTACCTACCTAATGTTAGTCAAGCGGGCATACATACCTACACATGATATGAGTAAAAGAAGAAATAACATTGCCGAATTAAGAACCTTCCTTTTTTAAAGTCGGTTAACATAAGTGAGATACTGCAATGAGTATTGTAGTATTCACTTTTAATCTTTGATTTTTTTGCAGATTTTCAACCTAACATTTTACAACCGAGAAATAATAATAAAGCTAAACTTTATTACACGATTAATGTAATACAATCTTACAATGACTATATTTATTCGTAGTTTAACAGAACACCTACTACTTTATCTTTATAAAAACGCTTTAATTACATGAACCATAGACGACTTATACTAAATACTTTAAAGTAAAACAATTTATTAATTTACAAACAGGTTGGAATGAATAAGTATATGGTTATGAATTTTAATTAACGTTGAGTATGTAGGTACTTACTGCCAGCACATGATATTTATGGACACGTAAAACTAGTTTAAACCGATCAACT
Source organism: Anticarsia gemmatalis (assembly GCF_050436995.1). Lineage (NCBI taxonomy): Eukaryota > Metazoa > Arthropoda > Insecta > Lepidoptera > Erebidae > Anticarsia > Anticarsia gemmatalis. Next base: position 6,014,305 of record NC_134748.1, on the reverse strand, counting down.
TCGTGTGGGCGTTTAGTCAAATGACTGACAATAATTAATATAATAGATTTAAACGATTAAATTTAATAAAATAAATATATTTATTTCCATTGAATAATTTACCATGAATGGCGTTTAATTAGGTCATCGCTCTCACTAGCGCTGCCTTAGATACTGACAATAGATTATACGTCAATGGACATATGCGCACTCGTTCTGTTTGCTTATCCTCGATTATTTATTCCTTGACATAAATACAAGTGCAAATTTTGTATTCATGACCTTTTGATACACCTATCCGATGTTAGATTTTTAAATTGTATTGAAAGATTCAATTACTCTCTAGACCAATCAATAGTAGCATCTGAAGAACGCAATCTTTAGTACAACATGAAGTGATACGTTTTTACGAAATATATCGTTGCTAAGTACGCAAACAACTCATAACGAAAATGTACGAAATAACTGCTTGCGTGCATATTTGAACAAATAAAAAAAGAAGGCAGATAAAATGTCTACTTACTAATTAGTCACCATATTATGCAATACAAACAAGAAAAAAGTGAAATTAGGCAAAACGCGTGAGTGTCCTAGTTATTGTGAACGTCTTCATGATCTCGATTGCGAAAAGTGATTCATCATCATTTCCTTGTAGGCGCCGCTACGGCGTGCTCGGGAAGTCAAAACAAACTTACTATTAGGGGAGAGAGGGCACATATTTATATTTTATTTATTTTCACATCACATTTGCATTTCTATTTTTCAAAAGAATCGGGCGTGTGGGGTTTTGTTAACCTAACTAGGTCTATAAAAACGAAACTAAAATTTAAAAAATATTTCAAATGTGACGTGAACTGTTTTATTCTTTTTCAATACCTATTACCTTACAATTTATTTTTATAAGGCAGACGTATTTTACATAGCATTGTCTGCATCTCTTCTATCATGTGGCAAAAGAACGTGATCGCCGAAAATATCAAACAAAAACCGCTATTTATCATACCAACCTCTGACACTGACTGAATAAATTTGGGGCGTATTCAGATTTCTGTCCATGACCCTTACAAAAGATTTCTCTCTAATAAAAGTAGGAAGACATTTCTGTGCGTTACGCTTGTGTATTATGCCATATCTTTGCGATATGTTAATAATATCGAGGGATGTGTTGTAAAAATAAGGGACATGAAGTCAATGTTCTTTATTTATTAGCTTTCGGTACGCCGCCGAGCATGAAAATGGTTTTCGTACATGAAAAATCATGTCGCCCTCATCTTAATTCCATATAATCAAAAGTTTATGTGAGAATATGTTCGTGACGGACATCTGGGCACTGAATTATCCCAATTATTAAGATTAAATACTTTGCTAAATAAATGCTAAATATTTTGCTGCTTTATCTCAAATAAAATTTATTTCGATTTATATGATTAAATAACGTGATGCACATTTCCCCCCGGTCACTCTACGTTATCCGAATATTTCAACTTTGCATAGTAACCACTTTCATTAGTAAGTATTGCAGTATTGTCAATTATACACTTTTTATTTCGAACAATGCACTTGTCGTTAGGCCAGTTTTATACTCATATTTTTATATAAAGTAAGATACACTTTTAACATAGTAATAGCACATAGTAATCAAGTTATTGTGTTGGTCATTTTATGAGTAACCGATGAAATTATGACATACACTAAGAGGAATGTGCACTGAAATCGGAGATAAAAAATATTTTCATGAACAAAACATTATGTTATAGGTCATATTTTTTTTCTGAAAATTTTAAAATGTTTAACTAATAAAGTTAAATACTTAGTAATAAGTCTGATGTGTTACATAGTAGGTAACATAAATTACTGTTACTATCTGAATGACTGTCCGTGACATACCAATCACGTTAAAGATTTGACGATTGTGACGATTTTTAATTATAAAAATGTATTATCAGCGACCTTCAATATGCAAAAAGTAGGTGACACCATTTTCGCACTACCTATACGCTCGTGAGGGTGATAACACGGGTGATAACTGGGAGCCCTACAGGCACCCGGGGAACACGTGACCGGCGGCGCTCGGCGCACGCGCATTCATCACTTTTAATACAAAGACGAGATATTTTCATGTAGACTCACTTTGTTTAGATGATATAATATTAGTTGTTTTGCTTCACAGATACGCAATGGAAAATATAATTACTTTGTTTTGATAGCGGTACGTTGCGTACACTTACAAAACAGATTATAACAGCCGAAATACGCATTCCATTAAAGGACATACTTGTATGCTGCAAGGTAGCAATATCTTTTCGTATACACCTGCTATTTGTATGACATCTGTCATAAAGTAAAATGCTTTTGGACTAGTTTTGATCAAGTGTACTTCATTCTTAATATAGACCACACACGTATGAAATAATATTCCATTTGTTGTGCCACTGTTATCTCTAGAGTAAAGATAAATGTTCCGTAAAATCCAAACATTATTACATCTTAATACGTACACAGATTCCAATAACATTAATATTTTACTACAACTGAATGCTAGAGGTGGAAAATTTTATCATTGCGATAAGATTTTCAAACAGTAAATTTAATCCAAAATAAACCATTGAACCGGATTCGGTTAGGTCGTATTAAATATGAATTTTACTTATCGGTACAGATAAATTAATAATAACTTTATTAACGCAGTATTAATGTTCTGTAATATAAATTGTAGTGTGTATAAATTGCGAAGGAATACCAACAGGTATTTTCTTTTATATGACACAAAATACATATTATTTTATATCTAAAAGAAGCATCACATCCGCTTCTTCATATTAGCACAATGAAAAACTTTAAAAAGAAAATAATTCCAAGGAACAAAAGCTTAAATAAAGACTCAACTATAACTTGGAGATTTATTCATAATTTTAAATTACTTTTGTCATTGTTAAACTAATGGCTACATACATCAATGATAATGTATTTTTATTCATAATAATACCCATTCGTAGAGTCTCTAGATTACTTAAGGTTATCAATGGGCACAATAGAATAATCTTATTGAAAGTTCAAAATACGTAATTACCATTATAACAATGTTCTGTTACGGAAATCCCAATAAATAATACCTATTGATGTTTACACATTATAGTCGTTCGGGCTACTTACGAGTACATGCAATTCGATACAAACAGGGGTCGTTAAACCGAACCTAGTTCGATGCACATTTGGCGAAATGTAAGACATATGTAAAGAACACCTTGCTGTTATCGTACTATCGTGTTCTGTTCAGGGAATACGAAACGATGCGAGGTATCGATGCTTCGTATTTCGGACATAAAACTGTCGATACGTCTGCAGCTGTAGAATCGCTTAACTTTCATGTCCAAAAGGGAAAGAAACAGCTGCGTTTTTTGCATCGCAAATGTCTATTTAGTTGCTGACATTTCGGTTATGTTCTTCTTTATAATGTTTATTAAATACCGACGGGAATAAGTAATGTGTTTTATTCTACATACAAAGTTCAAGCGGACGTTATTAATGTATTAATCATATTATAAGGTGCAAAGGCTTCGCTCACGTGAGAGAGCTAGCAGGCCTTCTTTGAAATTATTTTAATTATCTTTTGCAAAATAATGAGTAAGAAAACTTTGTTGTTAAATAAGTGTATGTCATGAGTAACAACAGCGTTCTTAATTCATCCAGTAATAAGAATATTACTGGATGAATTAATCAGGTGTAGCGAGCAAAATATAATACAATGTCACCTTCTAGGCGGTGAGTGTTGACTGACTAATATGTTGAAATAATTATTCCGGATGTAATATCGAATTCTCAAGTTAAGACTCATTGTACATTTCGGCATAATAAAGTTGTTGAGAAGCAGTGGAGAGATATTAGCAAAATGACATACAGGGCGTTTCGACCGCGGCGTTTTTTAGTCTAATGGACAGCGAGTCTCACGGGGTTCGCGTGTCTTTACGTGGAAGTGTAGCTACTCGTTGGCCAGTTCTGACCGTGTCGAAATCGTAATGTCTTCCCGGGATTGCGACGCGACAACGCGACGTAACCCGAAACGCTCCTCGCGTTACGTGTTGAGCGTAATTCGCGTTACTTTATGTAAGAATAGTAAACACGTGATGACATGGCTTTTCTATAGTCAAATATTGTTAAGAACTTCCGTATAAAAGGCTCCTTGGCTGTGTTACAAATAATACTTTACTTTACTTTTTTTTACTTAAAGGTAGGTACTAGCTAGATAACATGTTTTATATTCGGTGCAATCACTTTAGGTCATTGAATCTAAACGATATTAGTAAAAGGAACCTGGTATGTATCTATTATACTGCATATACGTATTTTTTTAAAATTAAGGTCTTATTATTTTTAGACTGAATCGTAATATTTATAGCTTTATTTTGTGCACATAAAAGGAGATTATTAAAATTAAAAAGACTTTGACCGAAATACACGAAGGCGAACTGGGAACGGGAACATAAATATGAACTAGATTGCGATCGACAGCCTCGTATATTATTCCTTCATGATTACGATGAAAGATGTCAATTACTGAATACAGTTTTCTTTTATTTATTATTTCGATGTTCAGCGTACGGTTACCGTATACCTCGCAAATACATAGGAACACATATTATGTGTGTTATTTTCGTTGATATTCTTAGATTTTTTTATGTAAATTGTGGGCAGTGGACGGATAAATCATAATTGATAATTGTTATCGTTTATGAAGAACTGTTTAAAAACTTGTTGTTTCAGAATATAATTAGGTAGGTACATTGATTCCAAGCTTAACAATTACTCGTAGTATTAAATTAAAGACACTGAATTTTTTTATAAAAAATGTTATTCCATTTTTTGTATAACTTTACACCGTAAAAACATTACTGTAGCACAAATAGTTCTTATAATACACACAATTCGAAAAAAACATTGCCCCGACATGTACATACATACCTAAAGAGTAGAGTCGTATAAGAGTACAGAGAACAAAAGCCCCTCCTATCGTTGTCGGCAAAAAAAGAAAGGTGCAGGAAGCATGAAAGTGCAACAGGCCAGCTGGTCCAGGAGGTTTCCAAATCTTCGTATTTGCGTGAATGGCTGGGGTGAACGACCTGTTTAGAGCGGAGTGAGCGCAACGCAAGCGCGGCCAATCGATAAACACTTGCGTAAGAGCAGCACGCCCTCCTAAGGGATTTACTATAAGGAGCAATTGCCAAAAGGTGTTTAAGACTTTCTTGAATTAAAGTGCCTTTTAATGTTATGAGTAAATCTCGATTGTCTAACTTCCCTGAAGGGTCTGTTACGCCAGCCCTTATCACGCCGCGGAATGAACCGGTAAGTGGTCACTACTCCAACTTAGTAGATATTGCACAGACCATTTAATTACTTTCTAAGATATCCGGCTTTATATTGTACAGAACAACTGAGTGCTACAACTTGCGTTACTTAACACAATACTTAAAGCTTCCATAAATAAGGATTCTTTATCGTGTCACGCAGTTTAGTCAGTAATTATCTTTTCTTAAATTCTCTCATCAAAGATGGTCATTGTGAATTAGGCCTATTTCTAGTACGCGTGGCCCGTGACGTCATTTCGCCAAAACTATCAACGACGCACTTCTCAGGTCAATTGATAACCTACTTACTGCTTACTGGACAGTTACTGCGTTGCAAAAACTTAACATACACATATAATTCATATTTATTAAATCGTGCAACTAATTAAATGGACATTACAAACATTTACTATTAATTACTCAACTACGCGGTGCCAAAATGTTTAAAACGAAATAAATGTTAACGATTAAATAAAATATACACTCACAAAAAGTAAAAATACTCACAGCCCTGCTGGTAAAATTATTTAAAAGCTCCGTAATTTCAAGGACGAAATCAAATAAAAAAGGAAAACACATAATATGTAATAAACAACAATTAAACGTCTTACGTCAATAATGAATTTCCCTTTAAAAAAAGTAGAAATTAGCGCGCGTGTTACGCACGCAGGTTCGCAACTAAAAAGGGTACAACAAAAAGTTACGGAAACTTTTTATTAGCATAGTAGAAATGAAACTGAAACTGGCCATTTGTGGTCAAAAAAATAAATGCCATTAGTGTTTTCTTTTTTTATGAATTTATTCGTCGAGTTATAATGGCTTTCACTTTTTATTTTACCCCTTTCGGCCAGTTTAAAATTATCGACATAATGTTCTTTGTAAAACCTTTTTTAATAATTATAATATAAACAATGCTTGTATGTACATAAATTAGGTAATAGTTTCAGTTAAAATAGCCAATAATAGATTATAAAAATGTAGCTATTATTTTAACTAAAGATAATGATAATAATAATTTTTAGAATAAGCTGACATTTTCACCATTTATTGTAAACACGGGTTCCTATTTCCGATCAGAAAGTTATATTCGGATAATCCCAAACCGACATAATTCATAATTCCCGTGTAATTAATTAAAAGCAGATCACAGGAAGTTTTATTATTTATCTATTTTGCATGGACTCCGAACGGAAGGCTAACGCCACACAAACGCATAGTACGATAACGTTAATGTACACGCTTTTAGCGTGAAACACGTTTTTGCCAATGGCTAATTACCCCATAATATTGGGTACTTTAAATGATAATTTGGCTACTTCGGGTCACCTTAATAATGCAGATAAATTGAAACCACCCACTTTATTGTGAGTAATTAGTGTGAAATTGTAGGCTAGTGGCACGGTCCCACACACCAAGATACCATGTTAGAGTCAATTTTGATTATACACAGGCCCTTTAAGCATTGTCGGTCTCTTATCTAATGGTATATGGGAATTAACATGACTCAAACATTTGACTTGATTTTCTACATTTTTGGACGCGGGTGCAACCCGACGTTCATGAAACGGTCTACCTTTTCAAATTATGTAAAACAATTCAAAAAATCGATTATAACCTCTCCTTTCAGGTTCCTGAAACGTTAAGACGAATTTAATGTTTTAGATTTCATACGATTTCCACATTAACGGTAATCAAAAATGCAATTGTAACAAAACGAAAGAAAGCTTACGAAAAATACTGGTCAAATAACTAAAAATTAGTTGTAACACTGGCGTGTGCAAAAATACTTTTAAAAGTATCGATGAAAACCATAAACGTATTATACTTAAATGAAACTTTTATTATACTTAGGTATCTTACTAAAAATAGCCTTAATATAGAGACGGTGTTATAATATTATATAACCAAAACAGAGTAGTTAAAAAGATACACAAACTCTTTTTGTTTAAATACAAATGGGGACATTCACGTTCACAATTTTTTAAGAAGACAAGAATGTTGATAGGATTTTTTTATTTTATCGTGGGTTATGAGGGCATGTATACAATAAACGAAATAATACACTTAATGATTTAATAAATACCCTTTAAAAATACTATTATGTACTTGTACTATATGAAATCGCCCGACAGGGGTCACTTATCAGTGTTCATTATCTTTATTATATATTAATACAGTTCTCGTCACAATTCCTACAAACAAAACTGCTGAATGAAAAATATTTTCATTATAATTTTGGTATTTACTCGTTTAGTTATCAATCGACGCTGGCCTTTCGTTTCTGATATAACATGAAATAGGCATTACACGTCCGTCAACCTTGTTAAAGTCATAGACATACCTAAAAAGATAAAAATAAGTTATATAACGCAAGGTGACCCAAAAATTCGGCAATGCAGTCACAGACATTAATTACATTGACCTCTCTGGAATTTATCATTACTATACTGAAATGTTTTAAACATGTCATCAAACAATGTCAAATCATCTAGAATGTGGCTTCACAAATAAAATAGGTTAGCTACTCATGTTACTCAAATAGGTATTTGACGAACAACACATAATACTTCTTTAGCTAAGTTAAGTTCATAATTTATAATGAATCGTAAAACCACAAACAGCTAAATATAACAAATCAAAACAAACAAAGGACTCACGAATAATTGTGATTGAAAATATATAATTTTATTCATACTCATTTGGTCATTCAAAGTTCGAAAGTAATAAATAAACAAATTACATCACTGAACGAAACCGTGCCTAAATGCTCGAATGGTCACAGGATATGAATCAACTTCTGTGGGTTTATTTTACGCCACTGAAGGGATTTCGATGCAGCTAACTCATGATTCACGTCATTCACAGTATTAATTATAGTTTATTGACATTATATAAGTAATTTAATATACTTGTTTACAACATTCCTTGTAAATCCTATTCCGAACTACGATAGAGCAATAACCTCGTCGAATGTACTATCATAATATACTAACGATGCATTTATGTAATGACTTCGGTTCTTTGAAATATACATTCGATATCTATGTAGACAGTATTATATTATGTATCTTTTTACACAATGTAAGCACTGTCTATGTCAAAGTTCAAGGGCTTTTAGATCCGTCACTACCGATTATGACAATGATACGGAAATCCAGAGTACTTTGGTTTAACCTTTAAACATAACATTAATTATTACATATTGGATTGTGTGTGTCATCTTGTACGACCTTGTTAAAAACTAGTAAAAAAGATACAGTGACATGCATATTGTTATGTGGCTAATTACACGGAAGAACTAGTCATTAATTAAAATACCTTCTTGTCTTAATGAATGAGGAATTAGCGGACATCAAATTCTGTCAATCATTATGCTGCTATATCCTTTTCATTAGATGTTTAAGAAGTTTATAAACAAGGAATCTACGCGGACATCTAGTTTTAAAAAGCTTGCAAGATGTTTTTAAATACTATTATTTATTTACTAGCTGAGAAGGTGAATTACCGTTTTGTATTTTATTTTATAGTTAATTTTTTGTGCAATTGTGTGAAACATAACATCCTATAAAGACAAAATGCAAAAGAAATTCTGTGAATTAAAAGTAATATAAAAAACCCACAGTGATTTTGTTTCAAAATACTTATTCAACGAGATGCAATATTATTATCTCTATAATAAAATGACTTATAATATATGAATTAAGCTTTTGTGGTTTCATTACGTTACGATGCAATTTTCAATAGGTAGTTTGCAAAGCCAAAATTTTCAGGTTTTCAGATTGCGCTTCTTTTATTTCCGTTGATACGCACGTTTTTAATTTAGTAATTAGCAGAATCCATAGACTTTATCTATTTTTGTGTATTTACAACAAGAATACAATAGAATCGTATAGGTTATTTCCTATTTACTCTTTACTCTCGACATGGTGATCGCTACGCCAATAAATCTATCGAATAGCTATAAATAATAGAGATAAATTAAGCAAATATTTTGATTTTAATTTGACTGCCTCTGTGGCGCAGTGGTTTAGGTCGCCACGCCGATACCACTGCAACGGGAGGTCGTGGGTTCGATTCCCACACGGGACAATTATTTGTGCGATCCACAAATAATTGTTTCGGGTCTGGTTGTGCTTTGTGTCCGTTGTTTGTATGTTTGTAAAAGTCCCCGCGACACAAGAGCAATTCTTAGTGCGGGAGTTGTCTTTTAAAAAAAAAAAAAAAAAAAAAATAAAAAATCTTAAATCACAGAAACAATACGTAAAAAACTAATCTGCATATATATTTGCATATCTCTATTTCACGCAGTAGCGTAACATAGTATTTATTTTTTGCATCGTTATAAATTTAACGTATCTTTGCATTGTGTAAGCATCTACTAGATAATTTATGATACCGAATACATATTAAATCAAGAAGGAACATTGTTCCTGTTGTTAAATGTGAGATAAAATTTTGCAACAATATTGGATGTGCTTATGCAACGGTAAATGCGCAGTTGGCTACAGGGAAGTGCAATAAAGACAATTCAGGTACAGCGGCTGTTTGATGATTCTATTTAGAGGAACGGCAGACAAGCAACGGTAGCAATTGATTCTAATAGCCGGCAGTAAGGAGGTCGCCGAGTTCAGGGCCAACACTTGATCACTGAACACGTTTCGTATTTATCTATACGGAATATTTAAACAATTTTGTACGAACACGTGCGTCACTACAGATACGATTAGTTCTCGTAGCCACATTATGCTAATTGGCGTCGTAGTAGGAACAATACTCACGGCCGTTCTAAATACATACACTCATTTATTTTTTACGAATTTATATTTAGAAATTATAATTGTTATGGCCTCGCCCGGTTATTGACTATGTTTCCCATAAACATAACTTCCAAGATTTAAATGACTTCACACTGAGAGTTAACTCACGCGTGATACAACACAGTGTACTAAGGTTCTTTACTTTATCCAGCGTAAGTAATAATGAGGACATAACTTATATTTGCAGTCTACAAACGAAGTGACATAGAATGGAGTTAATAATAACAGCATACTATTGCAATAAATTAAATAAGTGTCAATTAATTAGTTGATAACGCCGTCCAGGAGCGCAAGTGGTCTGTAGTTGCGAGTGTCAAGTACACGTGCACTTCGCGTGTCTGGGGAATACTTACTGCTAGTTATGATTCATTCTGTATCTCAAAGTCAAGGATAACATGGGAATATTTTATGAGAACTACTAAGAAACCGATAGTGATCGTAGTAAAAAGCTCCTACTACGATAAAAGTATTATGAAAGATTAAAGTGACGACGTAAGAGCTTATTTTGAATTGGATAACATTATTTTTATAGGTACGTAGCTAGATAGTAAACAAAATAAAAATCGGGTCAAGTGTAAGTCAAACTTGTCAGATAACTTGAAAAGAATTTTGCTATTTTTACCGAAATGTTTATTTTTGCCATTTAGGTAAAAACTATTCAAATAGCCAAAAGTTAAGCGTTAATAGTTTGTAAACGTGAATGGCCTGGAGTTTAATTAAATCAGTACATAAGAAAGAACGATAAAATTTTAAATGTTTGTTTCTCTCAACAGCACTTCGGTCCCGTTTGACCAGAGAATATTATTATCAAATTTTAAAATCGACTTTTTTATAGTCACACCTGTTTAGGTCAGACTAACGAGTTTATGTTTGGGTCAAAACAATCACAACAACAGTTCTGGCCAACTGTGCCAAAAATACTTGCTTAGAAAAATATAGTTAGTAAGAAAGTGGCTGCCATTGAAATAATATAATTAACTACAATATTTTAATACCTTTTGTATTGCGGTTTTGCGGGTTGGCCCGAATGAGTGAATGTTTCACGTCTATGGAATTCTTTATAAAAAAACCGGAAAGCAAACACTTAAGTGTGAAATGCCAATGTAAGTATAACCACAGCCAAAGAAACGGATAGCCAATAACTTAAGGCGTTTAAATAATATCATATTATTATAAAAGGCAAAATTAATTTGTGGTTGACAAGTTGCACCGTTTTAATTAGTATTTCGCAATACTGTCTCCTACCAATATCCAATTATATTTGCGTCATTCTATGTAAACTAATCTCCTTCAACTAAGTCATACAACAGGAAAGGATAAAAGCAGCTTGTCATTTAAGCTATTAGTCTTGTATATTTAATGTTTCCGCGCGTGCAAATAACAATTTGTTATTAAAACGTTTACATAATCTCGTTTTAAATTAAATAATTAATTTTGTTGAGACGAGCACATCTGCGTAGATTTTGGTCATTAATGAAAACTCAGTGAGGCTTCGTAAAGCATATTGCGCTGTACCTTCGGATTACTCACGGCTCAAATGAGTCTGTATATTTTACGATGTTGTTACAGACTACGGCGTCACACCTACAACGTATTAAGTTACTCTCGTGGGCACTATGCGAACTCTGCGTAATATTCCTTTCTGCTTTTGAAACAAGTTTTAAGAGTTATGTAATATGTAAATTAATCTTATTAATCTTAATAAAATACATAAATTTAAATGAAAGTATTGTTTGTCTCCTTTCGGTGTTCGAAGAATTTCGAGATTTTGAATCCAGTTTTATATTTTTGAAAAATCTAGTTCCGTTGTCATGAAGACTAGATTTCGATGGCCTGACTTTATAGTAGCTAGATCTAGATATGAGAAATTTATAAATAAAAATTAGAGTCGATTTAAATGTAATAAAAGCCGCAGTGCGGATGACTTAATGGCTGTAGTATTTTCCCATAACCTAGTAGTGACAAGCCGAGTTGCGTCACTCAAAGATTACAAACCGTTGATATTTACGATCTCATTATGAAATTAACTTTGCATGTGAAGTTAAAAAGTAATAAAAGTGTACGGCAAGAATAATGTAGCGATCCTGGTAGGCTTACCGATGTCACCGCGACCGTGGAAGATCTATTGTCACAAGCTCTACAGAATATTAACACTTTTCCAGCAGAAAATAAACGAAGTACATGAAACAAATGGGCTACTTTCTTGTTTTAAGATTAAACAGTATGAATTATATCAAATATTAAAAATGCCATCGGCAAAAACACATTGTTCTGTATGTCTAATTGGAAGAAGTTTAATTTAGCTGATTACTTAAGTACTTCCCAACTGATTATAAAATCAAAAAAATCGCGTGAGAATAATACAACTGTTTGCCAAAATTATCGTTCCGTTTTGCCAATTTTATGCCGGAACACTAAAAAGTTGCAGTTTTTAATGACATCGTTATTACCCTTGACACAGTAACATAATGGATACGTATATGAATATGGGTTGGGTTAGAAACTGTATGCATATTAACATTTATTATAAAATCAATAACTCGACGATGAGTCTGAAGTAACTTTTAGAATATGATATACCCAGGTGCCGAGTGCAGAATGAAAAACGTGTCTCTTACTGGTGTAAAGCTCACAAACAAACTTTTATTGGTTTTTAAATGTTGGTGTACTTAGAACCGTTTTTTTAGAGTTTTGTAATAGGTACAGGTTATTACAAACTGAATTGAAAATATGTACACGATTCTTTGAAAAGTTATATTCATTGGTTGGGTTGTCCGATGTCTGAAGTAATCTAAAATAAAGCTCAGAATTTTGAAAATAGAATATGCCTTGAGTGTCTGACTGGCCGTCTTTGACTGCTTGTTCTTTTATTATTCAAACCACCTAACGGGCTCACGATCGCTTTTCTAAAAATATTCAATACAAAGCACAGGGAATTATTCAGTAGGAAATTGCACTCAGTGGATCGATAAGGCTTCTATGCAAGGAGGAAGTAATCGCTGGCTATTATGAAAATTGCTGAGGGTAGTTATCGATCTGCTTGTAACAGGGGACTGGCACGTAAGACTTTGATACACTCGCGATCATTTGTTATAACGATGACCGCTACTAATGTGCGTATTTTCGTATTGTATCGCGTGTGCGTGTAGGTGATGATAGATCACGGCCGGTGGCTGAACCCGGCAGATACAACGTAAACACGAGTACATTGTAAACAAGATGAACCAGAAGTGGTTACGCAATACTATGTTTTGTCCAAGGTCTCCAAATCATTTAATAAATGATCGTTTAGCGGTACTTTTTGTTCGATAATAACAAGCGGAATTCCTGAAGGATGCGCTGTGTACCGAGGTGAAGTCGAACGAACGACTACTTCTATATAATACACACGTCATAGGTTCATAGAGTAGGCAAGTACAGATATGAATCAAAGTATAGCCTTCTAGTTGGTGCACAAGTAGAAATTAACGCGGTGCCACTAAAAGCTTGGTACGGCTACACTTCAGCCGGCTACACTTTTATAACTCAGACGAGTTTGTAACTCAATTTAATGGCACTGCAAAATCAGTGACGTACGGTTTATTTAACACCTACTATCTGAAACTGTTAAGTATATTTCAGTGCCGTCATGAAATGCTATAATTAGGAAGATAAGAACTGTGTTACTCTCACAAAAATGTATAGGAAGTAAAAAAACTAAAACAAATCATTAGTGCGCTATCACTCACAATTTATTTTAATTGACACATAAAAATAATCGATAGTAATTATCAAGAATTTTAATTGAAACATAATATTTCGCTAAGCAATTTTAGTGATAAGTTAATTTGATATTTTTATTGACCCATACATAAAATAAATGTAGCACAATCAGCTGGATATAAGGCTAATGTTGTAGAAACGATAAATTGGATTAAGTAACGCTACATTTTCCGGTTTACTTCTCAGAAAACGTTCGCGTAATTTTCCTAAACAACATTACAGCGTCGGAAAATTTACGACTATCTATACTAATTGATTGGCTCCTGACCCTGCACAATGGAAGCGTACAAACAAATAAATCACAAAGAGTAAGTTTACTTTGGCGAGGAAAAAGATGACCAATTCGCGACGTCGACCTTCGTGGTGCACACCTTCGGGGATCGTTGCGCAACACTCAGGTCAAGGGTGGGAAGGCGCCGCACTCATTTTTCGGCTGTCTTACCTACACATATACAATGCTAATTTTATGCTCCTGTAATAACCTCAGAATTACACATTGTATGTATCAGTTTGCATTATCACATCGTACCCTTGCTGAAAGGTTGTCTAACATCGAGATAATGTGAAAATTACCACATACTCTTTTGTTACCAACGCCTGAAAATATTCATATCTGATTTACATAAATTTGTCTTATTACTTGATTTTCATTGAATTATTCTCGGAAATGTAAATGTTATTTTCATCAAATGTTATCGACCTATATGGATTTTAAGCAATTCTCAAGGCTATGAGACAAGCAAGTTTGTAAGCTCATTATAATACTATAGGAACAGGACGTGAGGAAATTAACTATTCAAAATTTATTTAATTACCGACATAAAGATAATATAGTGTGACTAGACGTAATATATGGTTCGTAGACGCGAAACCAATCGCGTCATAGAGCCGGCTGTCTCATGTAGCGAACATTTACACTTGAGGCTGTTTGCTGAAGATCAGGCGAGAAGACACCTGTGCGAGTGGGAGTCAACAACAGACAAACATGTTAAATAAAGGTGTTTTTCTATATAATTTCACGTTAAAAAACGTACGTATGTCGCATAATGGATTTTGTGCAGACAATTTATTGGTTCCGTCCGATTTAAGAATGTGCTCGCGGCGCCAAACAGCTTTTTGTGAGGCACGACCTTGACCCGTCTGATCACAGCCAAACCTGTTGTAGCGCTAAAAGTAAAAGCTTTCGCCAATCGGGTTACTATATAACACATGACATAATTTACTTTCCATTAATACGATCACCTATTTAAATGTTTACTACTGAACCACTGCACACGAAGCTACGGCATTGGTTCTACACATTTCACCAATTATAGTTGTAATCTCACGAAAGATCTTATGTTGGTGTGTTATTATACTTGTATGTTGTAGTACATTCATGATAAGGTTCATGGGAACGTGTCTGAAGCTCATTTTGTATGATTTTAATTTATCTACAAATTTATTTTAATTTTAAGTTATTATATCGGATATCATTCTGTAGTACTAAACTCACAAAAAATTATGTAGTAATTTGAATGAAATACACATCTACTGGTTTCTGTTGGTTAAATATTTTATGTAGCGTATCTATTAAATATGCGTAACGTATTGAATATTAGCTTAATCGTTGAATAACTGGTACAAATGTAGAAGCATGATGTCATCGCGAATAAAAGCTTATGTTTACGCAATATTAGCAGATTCTGTAGGTACCTCGAGTGTCAACTCCACTATTGAAAATTAATGAACACTGAGACGTTTTAAAAAAAAGTTCTTGAAGTAAAAAATATTCAAAATTATTTTACACAATATGGTTAGTTACATAACTACAAAGGAACGTGAGGCCAAACTTGTAAAAAATATAATTTTGCAGCTCATTGAGTACCTAATCAGCACATTTCAAATCTTCATGACACCATAAAGCCTTATTCCATGAGCAGTTAGCACGGCTCGATAGAGTCAGTGGGCCAC
The DNA here is from genome assembly GCF_050436995.1 of Anticarsia gemmatalis. NCBI lineage: Eukaryota > Metazoa > Arthropoda > Insecta > Lepidoptera > Erebidae > Anticarsia > Anticarsia gemmatalis. The sequence continues at coordinate 5,998,452 of NC_134748.1, read as the reverse complement.
CCGTGATAATGACACATTAAATAGAATCTAAGTGTATTTAGATAGGATATGTACCATAACAGGGAGTTTATATTGTTATTGTAATCTATAACTTACGATGTAACTTTAAAGGGAATCTAAAATTATTGTGCAAATAAACATCGAACCAGAAAGTTGAAATACAACTAGTGGCCGCAAAAAGCGTTGTTTTCTAAGAATATCGAGTAGGTATTTTAGTTCCAAACAACCATTTGTTTGTTCCAGCTAAACGAAGAAAAACAAACAAATAAAAAATAGGATAAAAATTAATAGTGATGTAAACTAAGGACGTGGACCTTTTTTATCTTTGAGTTCTTAGAGACAGGATAAACAACGGGGAATATAGCAAGTTTTAAAAACATTGGATAAATATGAACGTTAATCAATAGGTAAATGAAAAGTTAAATTCTAAATGTTCATATATTATTAAGCTAATGATTATATTTGATCTAATCTACTTAATTAAAATATAGTTAGTGTTAAGCAAAACCTGAAAACACGTGCTCTATGTCGAAACCAATGGATACTTTAAACATAGACTCATGAAATTCAAATTGAAAGTCTATAAATAAAAAAAAATCGCAAACGTTTGAAAGCGATTTGAATAAAGAGGCTGCTATCTTATTCCCTCGTATCTCATAATCCAGGTCCGTGTCAAGATTATAATATAGTAAGTATTGAAATGTTCTTCATATCTTGTCACGTATAAGCGTGCTTCATTTCACGCAGGAGCGTGTTAACTTGTTTCAATTAAGACATACCATACAAATATGCAATTCGTTAGTATACACATATTTTTGCATATTTGATTACTTATACATATAAAATAGTTGTTAGTTATATTACGATTTACGATGCAGCAGTCAGTATCTAATTGGTTAAAGTGATTAATTATTTATTAAATTGGTTATGAGAATTGTAGTACCCTATTATAGGGATTCCCTTTATTACAGAGTAAAGGATGGTCTTGGGTTAAACCATAGATATTATGTTTTTTATCACTAGCATCTTATTCGGAATTCATCATTGGCTACATAACTGCCGGCGTCGTCATATGAAATGTGTGTTATACCTTGAATGTTATTTATACCATACAATAGATAATGTAGTTTCATTATTCCTGCTTACACAACTGTATCCGATCGGTATACATGATGTTCAGCAAGAGTTGCGAATTCACAAACGTGATGTATTGCCAAAACAAAACATATTCATTTGGGTATTTAGATCAAGGACACAAATTTTCCGCAATCTATAATTCAGTACAGCCGTCGGCAGTTTAACATCTGTTTAAGAATCTTATTTATTTATCGTTCTGGTTGCCTTGATGTAAGGAATAATATTAGTGGCGTGCTCGATTTTTACTTTAAATTTATGTTACGAAAGCGTGCAAAATTAGATGATGTTAGTGACCTTACGCACCGCAATCGTTACGCAACCAGCTCCCAGCTCCACCGCCATTACCCAATGTCTTGTGCCGCCCGCTGTCATGCCGTCCGCAGCCGTCCCCAACTCGCTTATTGAGATCATGTAACCTCGTGGTTTTCGGGAAATTTGCATATTTTCACAACGAAAGTTACTAGAAAATATTAAACAATAGCTAGAACATCTTAGCTACCGTGTAGCGGCAGCATATGGTCGGAGAGAATTCAGAATATGGTTATTTAATATTTTACACCTAATTAACATCTCCGCGTCATAATGGGCGTGTTCATTACGCAAAATGCCTCTATTTGCATAGAAAAGTATACGAGGCCTTCGCCATACGTTCGATTGTATGAAAAGGCTAAATACAAATGTTGTCGCGAAACCGAACACATATGGCAGGTGTTTATGATTTTTACGTCTATCCTGACGTCAATTTTACATAGTCATGTTTGTGCTTGTTTTATTTATTGTGTTATTTCCATGTATAGGATAAGATCTCGAGAATTATGTTTATAAACAGGTTATACCTATATAATAAAATTGCTTACCGAAAATCGTCAATATTACTAAGCAAATTCCTTGAATTAACTAGCTGAACATTTCGCGAGACAGACCGGATTTATAATATGTCAGGCTTTTTTACATAGTGTGAAATATGGCCGTAGAGTTTACTGACATTAGTTTTATAGTTTTTAGTTGAGATGAGTCAGAATACAGTGTCGCTATTATATGTTTCCTCATTCGGTTTATTCACACGCCAGTAGTAAATGTAGTAATACAATTATGTAGATGGTAGTAAAAGCATTAGCAGGGCGCAACTCGACGCTGACATTGATACACTAATGAGGAAAATAATGCATTTGCAGCTAGCCGGCTATAATTATTATATATGATAAGATGTATCAATGTCATTACTACTGTGTATTTTACACGTACGCATCATTTATCATATTTAAACTTTGACTTGTCGGACTTTCGTTTGATTTTTCCTTCTACTATCAGAGTTTATTCCTATTGTTTTATTTGCAGTTTGTTATTGATAGGTATTGTTACTAATATTAGCTCCGCAAATTAATTAAACGATCATGCCTACTTAACTTAATCAGACATATTTGTACAACAAAAACAGGTAATGTGATAAAATTTCTGTACAGACTAATAACTGCAAAAAGAGCGCATATATGTACATTATTGTATATAATATATTACTTAAACAATAAAATTGCTTATTGCTTATTGTAGTAGGAATGATTGCAAATATTCATAAAATATCAATTAGTTGATCTTACTTTGTGAACCGACTCTCTCATTACTGACAAAACATTTTTATTTCATTTCAAAATGTTCTGTAACTACCAAACATTTAGAACTAAGCAGGAACTTTTGATGAATCAAATTGATAACCTCTCTTTTTTACATCATTATCTAATAACATTAAACTAAGGCTCTAAGTAGCCTTATTTAAGACACTTGCTAAAAAAAAATATTGAGGAATTTCGTTAGTCCAAATTCCCAATATTAATATTCAATATCGTTTGCTTACTAGGAAAGAAATGAGTATAAATAATATCACAATGTATTGGTAAAACCAAAGAGTAAGATATATTCCCTACTTGTTTGTAAATACATAGTTATCACGTAGTTCGTGCCTGCATAATTTATGTTCGCTCACTTCAAAGAAACCGGCGCAAGATATAGCTATAAATATTGAATACAAATATGATATTTCTTGTGAGGGGTTTTGCTTAACAAGCAAAAGTACCGACACTTGTGTGTTATTGAACAAGCAATAACAAAACGATAGGTAGTTTGATTATTATTCAACTTTTTAAAAGTATCATGATGGGACCCATAGAATGCTGGCATTCCTGTTAAGTTTGTCTTTTATATTTGTATGTAAAAATAGTAGAAACACGTCACAGTATTTTTTTCATTGCTTCTGATGAGTTTTTCTTAACCGTAATGTTACTAGAATAAGACCTTATTTCTGAAAAAGACACAGCTATTATTGTACCTACTTAGATTTTCCTGTCTTATTTTCTTGTAAAGCATCCATTGGTCATAAAAAACCTTTTATTGTAAAATAGAGCAGCAATGAGTACTATTTGTGTCTTTGTGCTTAGTTTTCAGGCACGCGAAAAATCAAAGTCTGCCGTATATAACATTATATAGAGAATGTTTACAGAGTCGGGTATATAATAGGTTTTAATTAATAATGATATAAATATGCACTATAACCGGTTCCAGTCATTCAGAAGCTTGCATTAACAAATGCACCATTAAACAATCCTAGAACAGGTTGTTCGTCGCAGTTGCGCATGCGCTTCTACACGTGACTAGCTCTCAATAGACTCTTTTATCAAAGGGCCGATCACGGTTCTTTTGCAAGTCTATTAAATAAACGTTTTTATATGTAGCATTGATTGGTGCAAACCAAGGAGGATTTTTTTTTCTATCTGAAGACCGTAAGACCGACTTTATAACAAGACCCAAGATTGTTCACGATAGTAGTATCCTATCTTTGCAGCTCAGGAACCAAGGTTACAAGCCGACATTGACAACCACAGCCTTTCCATGATCTTCGATTAGAATAGAAGCAATAGGATAAAAATACTCGGCAGCATAATTCTTAAAGAAAATAGAAAAAGGTTTTTCAAACGTTTCATGTATTATCCACGTTTCGAATCGAAAGTTTGCAATAGCACTATAGGTTGTTTGCCGCAGTAGCGTTTCAGCAGTAAGTGGCTCTCATAGACACTTAGACCAGATAACACAATGTATAGCCATTGTTTATGTATACGAGTGACAATGGGGTCAATGGCGTATAATTATCAATAGCATGATCACGTGACGCGGGTCCGGCCCGATTCAGGGCTTTTCAATGAACGCTTTACGTAATTCGTTATCTTTCAGGTTTAATACGATATTCAATATACTATGTTACAGTTTAGTTTCATCCATAATTTGTTTAGAGATCAATTTCTACTCTATTTTTTCTTTTGTTTAATGGGACTGATATAAACTCGATTGATGAAGATCGATTTACAAGTCTATAATAATGAACTTCACAAAAAGTGTACAATGTATTTGTAGGCCATAAAATAGTTTATTTTTTAATTGATTCATTTTATGGAAAATGCACATTATTGTTTGCAACGACATAGAAACTTCAATGAAAATAGTACTTACCTAATTGTAGAACTATGTTACTACTTAATTGTATAAGTATACGTTTATAATTTTTTGATTTAATATCTACATGCTGACAAAGTTGTGGTTAACGAATAAAAAAAAAAGTAAGTACAGCTTATATAAAAAGGTACAAAAGAGTTGATTACAGTTTTGACATTGGCACATTTCTACGAACACGACCGAAGCTTTTCCTTTTTTGATTTCGATTTTTGTTGAGGAAAATACATTCTTGCTTAATTTATTTTTCTTTGTACAACGTGATTCGATTCAACTTTTAAGAGAGTGACCTTTTATCTTGGTGGATAAATTCCCTGAAGAGCTTTTCCTCCCTTCTTTTGCTATAACTTAAAGTATACAGTTAAGTATTAAGGAAAGGATGTCTGTAGAAAAATCGTCTTACCCAGGAAAATACTTAGAAATTTCTATATTGTAGTTGTATATTTTAACTTGTGCTAAATAAAATCACATTGGGAACTGATATTTTGGCGCAGAACACATCGATATGTACAACGAACAAACAAACGTTGATATTTCCGTATATGTTTATGAGTATTGTAAACGAGCGAATGTCACAATAATTGATGTGCATCGCGTTGCGCAATTGCATGACGTCACATCGCAAGGATAATAGTGTTCACCTTGACCTTAGGCTAATGTCAGCATGGCGCCCGCGCGCGTCTGCGCGTGCCCGACATTATGTAACACATTTATGATAAGCTCTTGCACAGGAAATGCAACTTGCAAACAGCTTCAATAACGCAATATAGACTTACTATTACATTATTACATCTCTTTCTCTTATTTCCAAGATACAGCTTGCCATCTATTCGGTAATTTGGAAGAAAAGGGGGGAGGGCGGTGCCCAGTATTAGGGCACTCAAACAGGCTTAGGAAAAAAAGGCCCAATTTCACAGCTCGTGGAAAAGTAACTGTAATATAACTAAAACTAACTATATACCTACTTATACACTCGTCTATAACCAATTTGTTTGATAATGTGAAAGTAAATATATGAAAACAACTGTCAAAATTGCTATCTAGAAGTGTTGAGGCATGAGTGCATCACGTTATCTCAATGAAGGAGATATAGTTTTGGGAAATTCGCTCGTTAAAGAGTAGAGTGTTCTACTGATAGCTTATGCTGTGTTGCACACATTAACCATGCGTGTGTCGGCTGCATCTTATCTATATCATTCAAAATTTTGATGAACTTGCAGCATGATGCAAGTTTACTTACTTTTAAGTAAAGCTAGGTAAAATAATAGTAGTGTAAAACTGGGCAAAATTATAGCCCTGCACAGGATATAATTATGTACATAACTTTCGGAATTCGTTTAGGTGAGACATTATCATACAAACTGACTTTATGAACATAAATATGACATAAATTAGTCCTAAGTGCTACCTGAATCACGCAACGAATATACTAGGCCGAGTTGTCTAAAGCTTCAATTGTAACTCTTACCATTTATGGATACCACACTGAAATAAAACGATGAAAATGTATTTTTATTTTCGTACAAAATTGGTTCTCAGTTACCTTGGATACAAGTTAGTGATATTCGCTAAATATTTGAGTGTACAGCACATTGGGGTCGGTTTCCAGTCTAACCTGATTTACTGTCTGGCATCCGCAGTGAAGTTAGACCAGTTGTCGGAATCAGTTATTGTTCTACAATATTTATGTCCGAATATCAGTTGACGCATGCATTTGGTTTTGTTATGAGAGACGTGCACAAAAAATGCCCTAAATTTTGGGACTACACGTGTAACTCTCTGTGAAAGTAATACCCTATATACTAACTTACAAATGGTACGGATCTCGATCATGATAGTATTTTGTGGTTCTCATTATTTGTAACCATGAAATGTGCGTTGACAAAGACCGCGTAAGATAAAGAGACTTTGTCCATAATTTTGTCTCTACAGTCTTGTAGGTATTATGAATAGGCAAACATTACGTTATTCAGTATTCTCAAAGTCGTCATAAGATAATCATCTTAATGAATAACAATTGCTTTTATTACATTATCAGAACCGAACGCTACAATACGGTTGCCTATACCTAAAGCCAGTATTTTCTGATGTCGTGAAAGACGAAAAAGAGATTATTTCGTTTATAAACATTTGTTATATTACTATGTGAGATAGTTACACACGTTTCAATGTCACTCGTATAGTACTTGTTTTGTACCGTGCGGTGATAAGCTATCACTGAAAACAATTCATTCCGACTTGTCATGTAATATCATGCAATCTAAACTTATATGTATGTTACGAGTAGATGCGGTAATGAGACGTTTCGCTGAATGCCTAAACTGTGGACGCAACTAATTTGTTGCGTTTACTTTTATTACGATTTACCAGTAAAAAAGGACACTCTTCTCAAGTTTTGATTGCTTTTCTTTTAGACTTAATGTTTTTGTGAAAATGGGATTGAATAACTAATAAATAAGTGTTCCAAATCTCGCAAATTGTTTGATTTCTAAGACTATTATTATTAGAAACTAAGTTTGCCTTTTACAACACGTATAATGTTGTTAAATAACCTCTCTCTTCCCTGTTGTTCATCTTATACGGTAGTGTAGCCTTACCTATTTCCTTCGCTTAGCTGTAGTAAGTATTATTAATGTAGTCTAATGGCCACTATATCCTAAAGATATCGAGTTATCCGCTACCGGAGTGAAAATTGCATGCTTCTATAATATTCCTTCTGTCTACACAAAAACTAATTTCGCTAAACAATACCGCGTTATGTTTTGGCCTCTAGCCACGGAAAGAAACGAATCTCATTGCATAGTTCCTATACCGACAACATGTAGCAGAACTATGTTCAGAATATGCCATAAAATGTTTGAATATGCGGAGCTTTCAGAATATGTATCCTTATTATTACCTAATGTTTAACACGCAAGACTGTGTGAAATTCTTGCGCGAGCAGAGCTGCGTAGATCGGAATATTATGAAATAAACTTAGATATTTTTATGATTATTTATTTTTATGATCTTTCAGTAGAAGATTTTGAAGAACACATAAATATTAAAAATTGCGCATATTGCTATACAACAGCTCCACAAATAAATGTATATGCATATGACTGAATTACATACATAGTAGGTAACATGTCCGCGGTAGGTATTTCAATCATTGTTTTTTATGAATGAGCAGGACAGTCGTATTAATTAACAGCGAGGTAACAAGCAATTATAGTCACTCCACCCACACCTACACTATTCATTATACAATGACATTGCTGCCAACATCCTGATCCGCACTGAACAAACAACATGATAGGTATAGTATGGGCGTAATGATAAAGCTTTAAGTAACAAACGTATAAAATTAATGAAAGATAGACTACTTATTATTAAAACGAGAGTTTTTGTTATTTTAGGTCTCCGTTCTGAACATTTCCATTTAGCCAGTTTTCCGAAATTAGTGTTTCTGGTTGCTATAAAAATATAAAAGCATATTCTCTCATATATCATTAAAAGTTAAACCCAACTAGGTAAGCTATTTGTCACCATTTAATTATTTCGAAAACGTGCTAAATGCTAAAGTTATATTTAAATAATTCTGCTTTAAGATACGGTGTTTAATATTTAGAGGTTATTACGAACACTAATCACAAGCATCTGGTTAAAAATATTGATAGGTAGGTACATTGAATAAGAAGAATTTGAGAATTCAAGTAAGTATATTCAGCAGCCTAGTAGGTATTACGTTATTTTGTCGATACACAAGATACTTCTCGAGTATAAATCTGGAAGCAATAGAGTGGGGAATTTATTCCGGATGTCGAGCGAAATGAGACTGCTAATTTATGACTGTGAGCTTTCTTCGAACACGAAAAAATACTCGCTAGGGGCCTTACGACTACACATTCGGGATTTGGAGATAATATAACGTACTGTATTCTTTTACATAACAAATAACACTACTTAAGCTGTCCAAATGAGAAAAAGTATCTATACTAATATTATAAAGCTGAAGAGTTTGTTTGTTTGTTTGTTTCTTTGAACGCGCTAATCTCAGGAACTACTGGTCCGATTTGAAAAATTATTTCAGTGTTAGATAGCCCATTTATCGAGAAAGGTTATAGGCTATATATCATCACGCTACGACCAATAGGAGCAGAGTACCAGTAAAAAATGTTACAAAAACGGGGAAAATTTCGACCCATTCTCTCTTATGTGACGCAAGCGAAGTTGCGCGGGTCAGCTAGTAAATAATATATTTCGGTAACACTGTTTTCTGTATCTATACCCTTTATTATGTCTGTTTACTAACCCGTCTAACAAATTTAAACTATTACTCACTCTCACTTCTGGGTACGGGTCTCCTTATCTCCTTTCGGTATTAGTGAGGGAATAGACCTTGAGTCCACAATGCTGCAACGCTGGCTAAGTCCGGGTGGGTTCTAATAAATACTATTTTGTGAAAATCTGTAATATTTGGTTAGCCAGTTTATTTTACTCAGAAGCATTACAAACCTATGTCAATCTAAGGACCGGCCGTTAGCCACAGCTGGGACTGCCAAATAAAAATAAAAAAAATCATTTTTCAATTCAAATTCAACTTTGAAATGTGCAATATTTTTTTTAAATAATAATAGGCTCGAAGTGAAACATCAAGGCCACAATGAATGGCGGCCATTGAGCGGTGCGCGGGCGCAAGTCCCCGTCTCGTGATTGTTCATCCCCTTCAACCTTGACGATTGGGCTCGGGTGACGAGTTACACGTGGAGGATTTAAGGGTATGCCCCAATGTTGCGACTAGTCTTATTGCGATTTTTTTTAGTACGCAAAAACGGTTTTTTAATCTAATTATTTGCGTTAAAAATAGGGAAATAAAAAAATACATTCCTTTTTTCAGTCCCGCATTTGTACCTAGCAAAAAAAGGGACACCCGAGAAAAATATTCCTAAATCATAAATTACAAAAAGTGCGTAGTGATCATTTTAATTTTATGGTTGATTATTAAATTAATTATAATTAGACCTTCGTTTACTTGACAGATGCAGAAGTACGCGCGAATCATTCCTTAGTAAGTTTTTACAAACAGCAGACTCTATCACTAGGCATTTAAAATCTTCAGACGTGCTAATTACCGAGTCATAAGAGCATAGCATTGAAGTGCGAATCTAAGTTAAGATTTTTCCTAATATTTTGAGCTATAATAACCTATAACATCTACCGCAAAATTCAATGAAATATTTTTTTTTTATGAATTGTGGGCACTCCAAAGTAGGCGGTAGTAGTTCATGATTTGTGTTAAAAACTGTTTCGTTAACAAACGGGAATTAACAGAATAATACGTCATATCGGCTCTGACTAAAACGAGTATTTGTTTTGTTATTTATTTTAAAACATAACAAACGATATACTTACCCAATCATTTCGTAATGAATAACAAACAAAGTGTATCAAACACGAGATTAAACTGAAATCTGTGCGCTCATATGTAGTAATGAACGTACGAAGGCGCAATACACTCGTCTCATTATCTCATTGCCTACTCGTTACGTCCGTCGTGATGGAACACAACCTTAAAACCTTGAACTTGTATTGTGAGGTCAAGCGACACGTGATTATGAAAACATTCAATAGGTTCTCCCTTCCGACCTTTGAATTCATTTAAAATTACGAGGTCAACATCATAAAAGGGACGACAAGTTTTATCAAAATAGGCATTATATAATACGAACAATATTTATGTGCACATAACTGCGAACGTACACCCCTATTGGATCTTATGGCAAGAACCATAAATGTCGGAATTGAATGTTGAAGCACACAATAAACGTTAGTTATGCAAATCTCTTACGCAGAGTTATAAAATCCATTCAGTACGGATCTGTATAGAACACGATAAATACTTCTTATACAATATAATTTAGGGGCTTTACAATTCAATAGAATACAGGGAGCTTTTGAGTATTGAGCTGGGGCTGATATAAATGCAAAAGCTTGTTACGACTCAAAATGTCGTTAACGGATTTATACGTTGAAATATTAGCAAAAATATAATACAGGAGGAGACAAAAACGAATCAGAGAATATTTTTCATAGCAGAAATACCATAAGTACCAATCTGTTAGGAAGACTACGTGGTAAGACTGTGGACTGGGAATTACCGACTGAGGCTGTAATCATCTCTTATAAGAAATAGTATGCGGTTAATAATATTGTCCAATACAATCTGACGTGGCTATTTATTTCATACGTTTCAATTTGTTTACTCCCGTGCTAATTAAACTGTAGTACCACAAGGAAGTGCCCTTGGGCCGTCCGTTTAATTTAAACTAAACGAAACCGAATTCTTCTTTATTAACTTCCACTGTCAATGTCAAATCGCTATTAGTAGTATGATATGATGTCAAAGGATGAAATTAAAAGGCCATTGTCAACAATAAAGTACCGGTGTGTGGAAAATACCGTTGATTTAGACATATGACCCTACTGTCCGAATGTTTGTGTAGTTAGTAAGTACAGAAGTATCATATTAGTAAATGGCTAATTAATCAACGCCGTTCCTATCGACTATTAAGTACCCTTAACGTCTGTCCTGAAAGCCAAAGCGTCTATGTACTGAAAAGCTGCATCAAAGTATATTGCATTGAACTGTTGCCACTGCTCAAAATATAGAAAGAAAGATTGAAACATTTGTTTGTGTGAATACAGTAGGTATTTTTTGGACAAACAAGATAATATCTTAATTCTATTGATATGCAATCATGCGACAATATAGCTACGTCATATCATATTTTATGCAAGCATTTGCACGTAGATACAACTTTGAGTGCAACATAATACATATCTTATCAAAGAAATGCCGCACAAATAATGTTATATCTTTCTGCTAATTCTGTTTGTATACCTTTGAACTAAGTCACGTTAAACGATAGCCTTTAATCAGTTATTTAATTCACTACAATGTAAGAGAGTGCGGGGAAAGACGGAAGGTAATTAATCGAACTTGTTATCAAATTAGAATGTACTGAATATAAATGTTTTGCTACATATCTCACTATTACAAAACAATTACTATCTCTTGTGTGTCCAGTTTAATCAAGAATAATTGTTTATGTATATTTAGATAAAAAAGCGACTTTCATTATTTATATTATGTAATGTTTGTAATTATCATTTTGTTGACTCCAACGACCTTAGTTATATTTTGAACGATTAGTCATTTGATTAAAAAGTATTTATCACAATCTTAGCGTAAATGTAAAATAATTATGATTAAAATAAACTCAAAACACGCCGATTACTCCTTAATGGAAAATTATGAGAAATTAATTATAGATGATTAACATTCTCTATTATCAACCATAATCGATGAATTTCATTGAAAATAAAAGTGGCATCAGCACTAAACTTTTTTAAAATACCTAACTTAGTTATGAATCTGCAAAATAAATTTATTTTTCGTTTCAAACTGTAGAACTTTTCTCAAGAAGCAAGCACGTAGGGTTCAAGTATGTGTGTTTTAGTTCGTGGCTAGACTTAATACAAATCATGACAATAATACTGTGAAACTTTAGTTTTCAGCAATATGTTCGATAATTTCGAAAATATTTTCAAGGCAAACCTAATTAGAGGAACCTAGCAAAAATCTAGTGAATATAATTTTAGGGAAGCACTTACAAATATGAACAATGTATAAAAAAAAAACTTTTTTTTTTATTAAAGGTTTCTGGTGGCTGTCAGGAAAAGGCTGATGATAGAGACCGTTGGAGTAGTCTTGGCTCCCTAAAATAAGACAGTATAAGAAAAGATAAGCTTTTTTAAATCACTAGGTGTTTTGATACCTTACTGGTTTAAAGCCTTATTGTATTTCATTCTGTTTCATGAGTTAATGTTATGCAAGTGCACAATCAATTTCACTTCCCTGAAATTAATCTGAGTATTTGCCGTTTGCGAATGAACAATAGTTTCGTTCTAGATATTAACAATGCTTTCCTAGGAAGTGTATGTCGGTGAAAGTTTGTTAAGACTTTGATTTATTTAAAATCTTATTTTAATGCTTCAGAATAAAATAATTTTGGAATATTAATGGCATTTTTAAATCTTGCGAATAAAAATCGAAATATTTATTGTGGACGAAATTTATTAAAATAGGAACTATAAATATTCAACAATTGTATAAAGCCTTATTTTAACCTTAATTACTCAAAAAAATACAAATAACTATTCCCCAACACCAAACATATTACATCAAAATACTACAATATTTTCGTCTAATCTTAACATCCCTGTATATTCTTTCGCCTTGAAGGACTTTAATATAAATTAATACACTTCTACAAAGCTCTAATGCAATCAATAATAAAACAATATCTACTCGTTTTACTTTAAAAATAAATAAGATATTAAACTAGGTATGTTGCAGGTATAAAGCGCGCGAAAGATTTCGTTATAATATAGTAGGTACATAAGTAATTAAGTTTTGTCGTAAAGTATTTCTGATTAGACCTGTACCATCATTTTGGACCGGAAACTGGTAGCAATATCACAAATATTTGTCTTTATTGCTTCTTAATAGGTTATCTAATATAACTGATTTCATCAGCAATATTCTAAATTAATATTTAAAACTTAAAACATAATAAAAATGAAGGTACAAAGTGGCGGGTAAGTAGGCAAGAAGTATGACTTCTTAAAATAACACATACACTAAAGGTTGATCACATCACTGGTCTCTCTTCGTGAAAGATAGTTTATACGGCACAGGTGAATGTGTGGTTCCTAGAACACCGTCCAATCCAGGCATATCGTCTCCTAAAGGTAAGGAGAACTCATACGAATGCATTAGATTAGCAAAAAACAAAAATAGTTCCATTCTAGCTAATAGACTCCCCAAACACATTCGCTGACCAACTCCAAATTGGTAGAACTCTGTCGCGTGGCATTTCCCGTTTTTGATAAAACGTTCTGGTTTAAATTTCTCTGGTTCTGGGTATATCTCAGGGTCCATGTTTATTTTGTTGATCAAGGGAATTATGTGGGTCCCAGCTGGTATAGTGTGACCTTCAACTTGCCAAGCTCTGAAATAAATTAAACGTTGATGTTGAAGACCAGCCAGATCAAATTTTCATAGTTAAAAAGATAATATAACCCGTGAAACAGAAACATTAGATTGGATTATATTAAATTAGATAAGATTCACGAACTAGGAAAAATACAGTTGTCTAATCCGTCAGTAATTAAGTATGTTACTCTCGTATCCATTGTTCGGGTTATAGTGTACTAACAAAGGGTATACCGTTGATGTAGATCAGGGGTTCCCAACCTTTTCTTAGTCCGGGACCTCTTTTATATTATTCTTGTTAGCAGGGACCACTATGTAAGCATACATAGTGGTCCCTGCAGCATACATATATGTAAGCATAAAAATAAAGTCTAATAATCATCCAGAAAATTTTAAATTTTAAAATCTTTCGCGGACCATATTTTGACTTCCACGGACCACTGGTGGTCCGCAGATCAATGGTTGAGAACCACTGATCTAGATTAAACAACGCTCAGAAAAATATGTATATCGTGATATTACTATATACTAATAAATTATAGATGTAATAAAACATTGTGTGCAAAACATATCGATCGGTTTCAATGTTATTCAGCTTCAAATAGGAGTGACAAGTTCATGTAATGATTCAATAGTCATTAATTACAGTTCATAATTCTTGTTGTGACAGGTGGCAATAGCTACCAATTAAAATCATTCGCAATAAACCGGTTTCGTGTTCCGATTAACAAATATTATTTGATATGAAAACAGTTCGCGCTCTATCTAAAATTGGCATCTTGATATATTTCCGGACAAAAAATATGGCAAAAACGACTATGTTAATCGATTTTTGAGCAAATGGATGCATATATTTTATCTATGAAGGTTTAATAATAAAGATTACGACAATCTAACGAGGTACAAAAGGCTAGTATTGAGACGAACGTAATAGTTTTTCTTACTTATAATGCATTTTGAATGAAATTAGCAACTACTTTTAATTTAACTATTTCATTGAAGAATGAAATGTTGTAAATCAAAATAATCCTACGCTAATTCTACTATATCTACAGACACGTCTAACTTTTATCGGAGTAATACTTAGATAACCGTACTAGAATATTAGACGTATAATTTATAGTAAATACGTTTTAATTTTATAAGCCCCGACAGATAAGTAAGTACAAAACATAATTTTAGTGTTGTTTTCTTTCTATTTTATTCCGAGTCTTGCCGGCACAAATGTCAAGCTGTGACCATCGTAGTTCTTCAGTGGTAGAAACCTTGCCTCTTTGGAACATAGCCAACGTTGGCACGGGATCGCACGAATTTCAATAAAGAAAAGTGTAGGAAAGTAATTAAAAGTTCTTTACTTCGGTTTAGAACTTTTTACTCCCGGTTTCTGAGGTACATTTAGCGGTAGTTTATTTATTCAATAGCGTTTAAATCATATAGAAAACGGGATTGAATAGATAAACTACCGCTTAATGCACTCAGAAACCAGAGTCAAGATAATTAAATGAAATTACTTACGTTTTGTTTACATGTATGGTGCCTAGAGGAACCACAGACGATATGCGCATTGTTTCAAAAATGGCGGCTTCGGTATACGGCATAAGCAAGCGATGTTCTACAGTGATTAGTTGACCAGGAGCAACTACTCTCCGTAACTCCTCTCGTATCTTGGCTGCAACCTCCGGCTCCCTCAACATCATCACCATACACCAAAGTAAAGTAGAAAGCGATGTGTCCATGCCAGCAGAGAATAAGTCGTTCATTACTTGAATAATTTGGTCAACTGGAAAATAGTGAGGAAATTAGTACATGTTAGCGAAAAACGTGACAGTCATAATAAAAACTGCAAGGATCTATTTAATGACCTGCTTTCAAGTCGAAAAATACATACATATTATTATGTTCCGTAAATATCACAACCATTATATTATGAAATCGATTACTAATAAAATAATTGGAGGCTTATTAATTTGCAAAAAAATTCATTGAACAAGCACCTGGATCAACATCAGGAAAAATCTGCGACTTATTCTCCGTCTTTTGTTTTTCAATAGCATCAAGGTAGCAGTCTAACAAATCGGCAGGTTCAGAATATCCAGCTGTTTCTTTGCGTTCCTTTACTCTCTGCTTCAAATGGTTGGCGTGAAACTGGCTAATATCAACCAAATTCCGTTTAATCTCTTTTATTATTGCTTGTTTCCCTGGAAGGTGCTAAAAACAAAATTAAATTATAAGCGCGAAGTTGTCACGGAGTAATTCAATTAAGCGCGCTGGAAAAAGGAAGAAATGTAACATTCTTCATGGCTATAACCTAGTTTGTGAAGTAACTGTTCTGCGAATTACGTTTTTATTATGAGCCCAAAGTTTGCTAAAATGTTCCCCAGCGATTAGGACAACAACAAAATATAATAGATGTATTCTGGAATATTTATGTATGACAATTGTTACAAGTTCCAGAGTCCAACTTGTTAAGGAATTATCCATACTAATATTATAAATGCGAAAGTAACTCTGTCTGTCTGTCTGTCTGTCTGTCTGTCTGTCTGTCTGTCTGTCTATCTGTCTGTCTGTCTGTCTGTCTGCTACTCAATCACGCCTAAACTACTGAACCAATTTGCTTGAAATTTGGTATGGAGATATTTTGATACCCGAGAAAGGACATAGGCTACTTTTTCCCCGGGAAAATGACGCATTTCCCGGGAAAATTAAGGTGGCGAACAAAGTCGTGAATAATCAATATTATAATGACATTGAATTAACAAAATTCTGTTGTCATGGCAACTGTTTTAATGGCGGATATGCCTTAGCGCGACTTCGTTATATTAAGAGACATAAATAATTTTGAGAATATTTTTCGTGAAAAAAAGTATATTTTATATCATCACACTACGACCAATAGGAGCAGAGTAACAGTAAAAAGTGTTACAAAAACGTGGAAAATTCTGACCCATTCTCTCTTATGTGACGCAAACGAAGTTGCGCGGGTCAGCTAGTTTTCTATAATAGGGATGTGGTTGCTTCGTTATAAGCCACTTTATATGCTGCCTTGAACTTACCAAGTAAGGTTTGAAGTGGTCTCCCATGTGCACCATCCCGAATAACTTCATGCCTCTAGTCACTCTCTCATTGAACATTACGAACTCCTCGTCGCTATTCTCGAAACGAAAGCTCATCATCAACTGACAGATGACATTGTGAATGTGTCTTCCGAAAATAAAATGTGGATTTACTGGCTCTCCTTTGGTCTTGTCCAAGATAGTGAATAATTCTTCCACTTCACCCTAAAATTCATAAATTTTAAATATTACATAACAATTAAGCTAATACTACATGACAATATGTATGGATGAGAATGAAGCAAAGGAAGTTAGTACGGATCGTACCAAGTGGCGTTCTCTGGTCTCTACCTATCCCTATGGAAAGAAGGCGTGATTTTATGTATGTATGTATGTATAATACATAAGAGTTGTAAGAATGCAACGGACCATTAAAACTTTAGAATGTAAACTTACGATAACAAATTTTTCGAAGCGATCATTTGCACACAGCTTAACGCCGAGAGATCGGAACTTTTCATGCAGGAATGTTCTTTGACGCTTCCACAGACATCCATCACTCGTTATTATCCCTGGAAAAGAAATACTCAGTTAAATAATGTAAAGCAAGAAAAATCTGTAATAAATATGAATACTATTATTATTATGACATTTACCGAGTCCGCCTAAAAGTGAGCTTAGAGGAGTTTTAGGTCTATCTGTAGAATCTGGTCTGTTGAATAAGTCTTTAAGTAATTTAGCGGATCCGATGCCGACAACCAAGTTGGTGCCCAACTGCAGGGAGAAAACGTCTCCGTACTTATGACACATGTCTATGTAGAGCTTGTGCGGGAGTTTGTTACTCATGAACGGTAAATAACCCAGCAATGGTACACCCCATGGTCCTAGAAAAAAGTAGAATATTATAACATGATGTAGTAATTAAAGTAATAAGCGAATTAATAACCCGCTGTCATAACAATATTTTCTTAATATAAAAAGCTTACCTGGCGGGAGCCGTTTGTAGTAGAGGCCTATTTTTATGATAGCCCAAAATAGAAACGTAGAAATAGCAAAAAATTGCAACATTGTATTTGTCAGTAACAGGACTGCTACTAATATAGGGAAATATTTAAGCTCTTTAGTAAATGACTCTACCATTATTTTGAATTGAAGTAAATAGGGGAAAGGTCAAAAACACGTTCCTAAAATATTTTGAAAAACAACTCGTGATTTGACAAAAAATTCAAAAGCTATGAAGCTAATTGCGTACAGAATACTACCATAAATCAAATACTAATTGGCAAAATATTTTTTACTGGTTATTTTGAGGGTTAGTCTCAACGAGTTCAAAGAACTATTAACAAGGAAATATAATGTGATTTATAAGAAGAGCGTTGCAAAAATGAACTTGCGGAAAAGAATACTGGTTTGTGTGTGAAGCGCTTAGATAAATATCCTCTTATATATAGGTGATTGGGCCAGTGAAGAGCGCGTCGTGATATCACGTTTTCGCATATATTCGCTGATAATAATGCAACTTGACTTTGCTAGCGTATATTTTTGATATACATTTATCGGTTGTTTGGATGGTTGTATAAGAGTTCGTTGACCTTATCATTCATTCGTCGTAATATTGTAATCATATTTGTTCAAGGCGTTACATAATTACTGAAAATAAATACTAGGTATTTCTTTACTGGTCTAATTATAAAGTAGGCTGATTTCTTTATCGTGTTACTGTAAAATTAAAATTATGTAATGCATTAGTGGACAGCTTGTATCATGTTTTTATTACTTATGCATTGTATAATATATTCTTAACTTTAATATTTGATTACCAAAGTGATTGACGCGAAAGCGTCAAATGGAGTTCTTATATTGGAGATACTAATATTCATATTACGCCAAATAAGGCTCTTAATTTAATGGACTAATTTCAAATCATTACATGGGTCCTAAATATAATATTTATGTTATCAATATATAAATAAGTAATAAATCAAAACGCTAATGAGTCGTTGTATTTAAAATGCAGTTAAAGTGTCTCAGTAATATAAAAACCATTAAGTAACTTTAGTTTATTTACTTAAGTGTTTAATTCAACGAGTACAAAGTGGTGTAATAGTCCAATGACATGTTTTAAACCTATTTGATAACATCTTATGTATTTCTAATTTCATTTTCTATAGAAAATTTAAATTTCCATGAAGTGTGTCAAACACGCTTCTATACTACATACTCTACGTAGTATTATATTTTATCTTATTCAGAGAATCACACTCGCACGAGCCTTCAATGTCGGTCGTTCACGCCACGTATTGTACCTGAAGTGATTTACTGTGACTAAAGCGTGTAAACGTCATCTGTTTAAATGTATAGAGACTAAATACTTTGAGGTCTATGACCAGGTAAGTCGTCATTAATTCTCCACGCCTTACTTAATGGGTGACCATTCACAGAACCTTTTTTGTGGCAAAAAACCAGTAAAACTGTGGCAACTGAATAAGGCAATACTTGTTAAGGAAGGCATTCATTTGTATAAATAAGATTTTCGAATTTGACATCCTAAAATTTTGTCGAAAGTACTTCTCAGGTGTATAATTTTAAAATCTTGCAATTTTTTTTGTCTAAGCAATTGTTATGTGTAAGCAGTTGCCTATATACGTGCTAGGTCTAAATCTTCTAATTTTTTTTCGTGTCTTAAAATAAGAATGAGGAGACACAACTTAATAAATGAAATGCTTGGATATCTCTGTCAGTATCCAGTTCATATCCCTGTTTATATACTCACAAAAGGTCAAAGGTCTGGTTACAGGTCGTACTTATCGTTGATATCCTATTAAGCTTTCTCTAGCGTGCAGTTCTGAGTCAAGTGCTGCTTGCTTTCTCTGTCTTCTGTTTCATTGCGGCGACGCTGTCATCGACTCTACAAGGGAAAAGTTGTTTAAACATCGAAACTTATTGTATTGATTGAACCTAATCCCATTGACCTACTGTAGAAGTACAAAACAAAAATGCATTAGTGAATCATGCTGCACCGGCAGCTTAGCGTAACATAGGCTAAGTCGGTTGACGTCCGCTCGAGATAATGTAGGGGGCATTAACCACGAAGGTCACCTCGTTATACTGTATGAAGGACTTACATAAGCAGCTGTCGAGATTGGATAACAGTTTATTGACCTTTATCGCAACGATAGTATTCCGGGTTCAACGTGCTCGCAAGGACGTTCATTCGTGTGTTCGTGTGTTATGCTCAGCAAATTAAACACGTGGTAATTTTGTTATTTCACTATATACTTACTGTTTATAGAGATAAAGTTTATTTTCGTGCATCGATTCGAACGATATACTATCATAGTTTGATAGAAATTTTACTACTAGTAGTAATTAGGTATCGGCCATCGACCTGTACTAGATGAGATGCAGTGTGTTAAGTCGATGAGCCGGCGACCTTGCCGCCGTGTTTCCTGACTGTATGACCTAACTCGTACCACTGACTCAGTTCTTTGAACTCTGACAGGTGTAATGAATAAGTCATCGCCCTGATGTGCGATTATTTTATGAAAACAATCGGCTATTTGTTTTGCTTGCATTGATCCTCGGCAGTAGGTGAACAACTAATTCTTAGTGTGTCGTTCTGATAAAAAGTGATAAGTATATTGTATACCTATGTGTGTATGTAATATGACATAGATTTTAGCAGGCAGTATACGATGATAATATTCGATACCATATTAATCAGCTACAGGAAATTTTGGGGCTACGGTGGGGTATCATGAAGCGCTGTGATTACGTAACTATCTTTAACTATAATGGAGTTTACAAATGTTAATGTTGGCTCAGAACTGTGGTTGATTCAAATATTTTCCAAAATTACGTATAATCGTTATAATTCGACTTCATGTTTCAATCTCCATAAATAGACTTATAAGTACTCCGTGTTGTTGATGCAAGGTAACAAGGAAGTAGAGAATTCTGCAATAAAAACACACTTGTTTGATATTTAATACGAGCCCGTGCTAAATTGAACTCAATTGAATGATTCGTACACCGATGAGAATTGCTCAAATAAAGACTACACAAAAATTAAGCCCATAAATCGATTCACTAGCTTCTATTGTTTCCCATCTCTAGAATAGAGTGGCAATTAACTAATATGATAATAAATATGCATCAGCGCACGCGGTGGACGGGGTGAATAACCGATCAAATAATTATTATCATTAATCGAAGACATAGGAATTGAGAAATGTTGTGCAATTATATGGCTACTATCGGTCTATAAATTATTAGATTTGTTTTGAAAATACTTAGAAGATAAAGAGATAATTCTAATTTCGTAGTTATTGCAGCAGATATAATATAAATTTCAATCTCAAGAAAAGGGCTGCTTTGATCGATATTCCAACACGATATGCAGTATATGACGAGATGCGTTACTTCCCAACACATAACGCAGTGAGGTTTACATTACATAACCTTTGTTTTCCAATACTAATATCAACTTAATATTTTTCTGGGTAATCATTGTAGTGACGTTTGATACAAACAAAGCCGATTACGCACTATAATACGTCATTTGAATGATCAATAACCGCTTGTACACAGTTCACTCATCTTTAATTAGCGATAAAAATAAACTCTCTAGACGTTTACCAAGCTTTTGTTAAGATAAAATAGTCTGCTAAGCGATTTATTTATAACTTACTGACGTCCTGCCAATTACATTTATATAAGAGAAATTATTTATTCCCTTTGACGTATCTCGTTTGCTCAACGAGTTAATATGATATTGACCTAGGGATAGTAAGGACCATTTGTTTTACCGACGAAGTTCGTAAGTGTTCGAAAGCCTGTATAAACAAATTGAATATATGCACGGCTTAAAACACCCATTAACTTATATGTACATACATATATTGCATCGTAACCTCTATGATCATTTACTACATGATGATATTAGGTTCTGTAAACCTGAAACTTTTATTTCAGAAGCAATAAACGAAAAACCTTTTATACTAAACAGCATCTTAATGTTTGAAAAATGTTAATTTTCCGAATTCCGTTAGAGAATTTTGAGGCAATTCACATTACACAAAGCTTGATTTTATCGCTTTAGGTAGCTCTTTAGTTAGGCAAATAGGATGGTTAAAGTAAGAATTGATAGAAAATGTTTCGAAGTCATTATAAAGGTGAAATCAGTCATGTCATAAAATTATCTTATGTTCCAAATCTCAAATGAGTCTATGAAATGTAACATACTTCGAATGTATAGAAAATATGTATAAAGAACAATATTCGCGATCATTCTTTCTAAAACAAAGATCAATTTATTTGACTTCGATTTCTTAACCGTTGCACTGTACCAAAACTTACAAAATCTTACATGTATAGATACTTGTTATAGGCGAAAAAATATAATTACAAATTCAAGCCGTTACGTAAAATACGCAATTCGACTGATTATAAAAAAACATATCGTAATAATTAATTTGTTTATTTTGACAAATAGACATTAAATATTTAACAAATAAATACAATTTTAAATAAAAGTAGGTCTATTATATATATATAATTTTTAGAAGTGATTAAGTTTGTTCACCGCAAGGCTTAATTTCTGAAAAAATCCTAAATCATTTTTGGTGATCTGTGATCAAATATCAACGAACGATAAACCAAATTATAATGGCGTGGTGTAGTTCTGTCGTTGGTCTTTCAAATCATACAATCCAAGAATTTTGAACTATCCAACATTGTAAAACGACCTTATTTATTGAGCCACATTTATTCATATTACATGTATTTTTTTAACCCTTGCTGTTATAATCGAAGCACAAAAGGAATGACTGCTAACGTTGTGGCAGGCATTACCGCGGGACATTCAACAACTACGTACATACATACATTTAAATTCTAGTACAGCATTAATGTGGGTCATCAATTCTTACGACTGTATTATGTTATGCCTACAAATCTGTCGACGAAGTATTGAAGTGTCATCGACCCCAAATGGCACTAACCTATATTACGTATATTTTTCTTAAGGCTAAGACACAAGAACTAGTTGTATTTTTGTTGGCATATTCACGCGTAAAATTGCACGAATTATAAGACAATCATCTCACTTTTTAATTGAAGCTCTCACCTGTATTTATAACAAAACACATAAAAATCTTTGTAGTACCTCAACTACTTTAAGAATTCATATTTCATTGTCGATATTCGAATGTCTAAAAGACCCGTCGTCGTGAATATAGCCTCAATTCTGTAATTTCTTATGATTTCAGGTTTATACAGTTAATCAATATTCAACAGTAAATAGTATAGAAGACACGGAAGAATCGGTTTAACAACAAAAAATACCGTTCGTTCCCAACATCTTCCAACTGCTACGAAGCTTCTACGTTGGCAGTTGCCGTAGACCGTCCATCTTGAATCTCAATAAGTTCTACCCCGACGTACACAAACAACAGTTGTGTATTGTTGACTTGAGTGTCTCAAGTGCGATTTCTTAAACAGTACGTTGTGTAACTGAAAGCAAGTAAAAACTCAAAAATAATTCCATATTTGGTTAGGCGCACAGCTGTGGCAAGTGTCCAGTGACCACTGGCGACCACCCACCCGTCAATAAACAAATTCGGCCATCCTAATTGTCTGTATCGGTACATCACATTTCACTTTCGACGAGGCGGTACAAGAGCCGCTGCAAACGGTCGGGAGTCGTTGACCCGGTGTCCTCGCGGCCGCGTGCCGATTAGATAATTTCCGCGGTGCGTTGTCAAAATACTCGTGACCCAATGGTACAGTGAGCGGAGGTTGATGAACTCGCTGCCATCGCGCAAATACATACGTGATCAGAGTTTTTGTGTGTTTTCTTACGATAAAAAACGCTATCGGTCGATAATATTTTGACCTCGAGAGTTAATCGTACCTGTCGATGTTTTAAAAGATTACTTATCAGTTTAGCCTAATTTTGATGTGACAACGTAAATTGATTATATAAAACAAAAGTTGGTCCACATATTCACTCGGGTAGTTACCTAATATGTAATAATATTATTATTTTAACCAAGTTCTAGGAATCGGGCTTTATGAAGACGAAATTTGGTAATAAAATAATTTTCTTTTTAGCAAAATTAACCAGGCAGGAAAAGACGTGAACGCTTTCACACCGCAATAAATTTTATATACAGTAGCCCGTCGGTGCAAGCCCCGAAGGCATCTCGAAACTTCTAAGAGAACGATAACATCTAATAAAATGGTCGAGATATCGAATTTGTTCTCATTTCTCTTTATCTCCTTACTAGATTCGAGATTTCGCAACTTTATTTCGCCTTTTATCCAAACGGACTATCGGCGCCGGGAATATATATTTCAGTTAACCGTAGGACGATCGAAACAATCTTCAAAGCTTTTATGGCAGTGGGAAACTTTTGTTTTTCTTACTTTTTCTTAGAAGAAATTTGACAGAATTATTTTCTTGCTCTTTCCAAAATATACACTTCTAGAGCCTTTCTATTTTTATAATCTTGATAGGGAGTCGCTATCAAAGATCAAAAATGATGGATGAGAATTTTCAGTAAACGATATTTTAGTCATAGATAATGTTGGTTGCAAAAATTGGTACCAGTCTCTATCTTTTTTGAGAAGAATGTGTAAATAGGGCTTTCCATGTACTTATATATTTTTCTAAAAACACTTGTTACTATAATCATTATTAGTTAAAACTCATTAGTGAAACTATTCATCGTGTTTGTAATTCGACATTAAATCTGTAGGTGCAGTTAAGTGCAGTCTCTCAAAGAGTCCGAGAGACTGAAACTTGTCTACTTAGGTACCAGTGGTATAAGGATTGTAAGCAATCAGCAGAATCAGTGCGGATTTTTAAATTCTGATACACCACCTTTTTAACTGAGTTATCTGAGCACAGCCTAACATGTGATTGATTGGTTTTGGGTAGAGGCTATTGCCATGCTAATATTATTTTGCCTTCGAAAAATTTTGCTATTGTTTTGGTCGTAGCTAACAAATAACTTACTCAGTATACTTATGTGGTGGACCATTTATCGTAGCCATCAATCATTATTAGACAAGCTTTTATTCATCTCGAACGAAATCCAATATCTCAAACTGAACAAACAACGTTTTCAGTCATTTTTTCGACAAGTTTCAACATTCGTAGACACGCATTAGGTAGGTGGTTTACTACATTGTAGCCGGTTTTTTCCCATGAATAGATGTGAATGGAAATTTCCTTGTAAATCGCATTGATAACGACAAATGCGGCAGTAAATTCTGCAAAGGGATGTTTCCATCTAGGATGCTACCAGATACGGGTGATTGTTATTCCGGAACAATTGTGTTGACGTCAATAGTGCAATGGAATTGGACTAGAGTTCATCAACACACAATACATAGACAGACGCTCTCATTGTGAGCTGGAGCTTACCATTGAGGCTAATCTACCGGGTACCTACATTACTTTGTTGTCACAAATACCTTGTTTGTTGTTTTCGTGATTGAACGATAGCACTTATTTATACGACGAGTGACTCAGGATTTCCTAATAGTTCTGTGTTGACTGGTGAAAGTAGGAGCTCGTAGATGAATTTATGGCTTCGCAATCTAATTAATGATTGTGAGTTACAGACTGGACTCTAGACGTAAACATTTATCTTCACATTTGGAAGTTATATTTTACGACTGTTTCCAAAATCTGTCGCTGTCAGCTTTAAGTTTTGCTAATGCTATAAAAATAAAACAAATATCTAGTGTTTTATTCTAAAAATATTTACTAAACGTTTGTTTGCAGTTGATTCGGTAAAAGAAATCAATTTCTCTGCAAAAATGCACCGCCTCTCCTAACAAAATCCCCCTATTTTCTTTCAGTTTTCGTCGTCATGACAAAGTTTATAACTAAAGCATTATTTAGAATAAGTATACTAATAAGTACAGATGGGAATAACTGATTAAAAGTACGCAGCTAAAGGCATACTCCAGTTCTTATTGCTTTTCATAAGTGGTCTATGCGTGCCAATAACGTACCTACCTAACGGAAAATAAATTTTACAAAGGTTAAAACACCTCTAACAAACTGCTTTTTTTGGACGACACGCACGTTTGCACGGACATCGCACATGGGTACGGAATGGTTCTAAATAGAAGCAGAGGTACCTATTAGTATCTAAGTACCTATCTCGCACCCACATTTCTCTCGTCAAGTTGCATATAAAAGGGGGCGATCCCGTTGCCGAGTATAGAGTGCAGGACAGGACTAGTTGTCTATCTGCATAGATTTATTAGTCATCGATGACGTTTTAGAAATGCATCATCGAGTTCAATCATAGTTCAATGAACTATAGTTATGATTAATTAGAAATCAGTGGCGTTAATGCCTTTTTAATATGAAGCAAATTGACGTCAAATTACTTCAATTACCAGTTTTTATCAGATAACTATTAATTACTAGGAAATACCCACTCATCTTATAGTTGTAAGTGCTTATGTATGCACTTAATCGGACTTTGATCTTTTAAAAGTGCAGTCGTAGAACACATCTCGAGTGTTGCGTGGCCGACGACTAAGGTATTAAATGCTTATTTGTGAATTTGAATGTGCATGATCGGTGAATGCACGCGCGCACCGGGCGAGGCCGGCCGATCACCTCCCTTATGTAATCTGCCATAAAATGCACTCAAAACAAACGACTATAACACGAACCGAACACGCGGGTCTTTGATCTTCGATCACAACACCCATGCTCGATAATATTCGATTTATTTATAAATAATGTCATCGCATTCGACTGACGAGTTCATTAACACTTTGAGGTAGGTAGTGGAGTATCTAATTACAGACACGACGTAAACATCACTGCTTCACTATAATTTGTTTTTACAATCACGGTCAGTGGTAAACAAACAAAACAATCATACACAATGTAATATAATAAGGAATTTATTTTCAAAAATATTATTTTTAACATGGCACTATGTGGAACAGCCTAAAATTTTCGCACATTCAATGTAAACGAGGAGATAATTTATGTAGGACGAATTACGTAACTTGCTATAAATGCATATCAATAAAAAGTTAAAACATTAAAAGGTATATAAATAACTACTTTATTATTTTATACTTAGGGTAAACCACCCAGTAGTCAGCCTTTTAGTGAAAATGTCAATTTGATTTAGCCATATTTTTAACATTTACTACTAGATGTAAAATCATTAGTCATTGTATGAAAGGTAATTTATTAAACTTTAAGAAAAAAAAAAAATACCATATTTATAAGATTATTATGGAAAAAATCCACATTAAACAAAATATGGCACTTTTTACCAGTAGTCAGCCCCATTTCGCCAGTAGTCAGCCATGTCTTACCCAGTAGTCAGCCTCTTACTTACTCAATACAAATGTTCTATTTTAAATATATTTTTATTGAAATCTCCAGGAAATAAAGCACATTTGCAATAATACCATGCAGTACAATTTATGCATCCATTAATTTTTAACCCCCGACGCAAAAAGAGGGGTGTTATAAGGTTCGACGTGTCTGTCTGTCTATGGCATCATAACTCCCGAAAGGATGCAGTGATTTCAATTTAGTTTTTTTTTAAATTAAAGGTGACATATGTGCGAGTGTTTTTAGACATGTTTGATGAAAATCGGTGGAGCCGTTTAAAAGTTGTAGTGGGTTAAAGTGGGGAGATTAACCGAATGTCTGCCAATTTACTCGGACGGGGTCTCAAATGGCTTCGCATGCTGAGAAAGCTGGTGGTGGGAAAGTCAGAATGGCTTAACCTAACCACCAACCTATAAAAGTATGAAATAAAAAAATATATTGTGAAATCGGGGGTTTTCAAGATTTTAATTTATATTATTAGCACTTAGGTAATTGATTTCTAAATGTTTTCTAGTCAATCTTTCTTCACACGGTTCACAGCGATAAAAGTTTATTTTCTGTTCCTTTATTCCTTCTGTTTTTCAACTCTCCCCAATCTACAAAAGATGCTCTCTTCTATAAAACTATTTTAGCTTTCTTGATGTGTTGAAACATAAGTCAATGGTAGGCTAGGAAATAGAAGGTAGATGATAGAAGTGACTGGTATCATTCCTTTCTTTTCTCATTTCCCAAAATTCCTTCGTGTTTCGGAAGGCATGGTAAATTGTAGGTCCCGGCGGGCATTCAAGGATCTCTGGCAATCGTTGCCATTAGTCAGAAGCTTGAAAATCTGATAACCAGTCTTATGGTAATCGTGGTATAGCCCAGGTAACTGGGTTGTGGAAGTCATATAGGCAGTTGCTCCATGTAAAACACTGCTATTCAGCTGCATCCGGTGAAACTGGAAGCTGATTCCAGCATATCGTGACCAGTTTCTTAAGGCAGTCATTTGTTTTTGGGAGTGCACTTAGTCTAGCTTACAAAGCCCCGTATGGTACGGGGCATTTGTGCGACTATTAAACGATTTCGGACTTGTAGTGTCATAATAATGTGTGAAATGCCAAGTACTCGACTCGTTTCCATGATTTTCATAACATTTCTGATCGCCACCATAGCACATGACAATTATTCCTTTTTATACAGATCTTTTGGTCTTTTTGATATGATACTATTCGAAAACAAGTAACTAAGTTTTGTGCCAACATAGCCGTCCACAAATTTGAACCTTAATGAAAGGATTTAAGACCCAATTTCATTTAGCAAAACTGACGGCCGACTATGGGATATGTAGGTCCAATGGTCGGCCTCATGAAATTCACTGACTTTATATGCGGCCGACTACTGGTAAAATACTATTTTTGTCTTAGAAGAGTTTAGCTCAACGCAATAGTTATGTTGAGAAGTATTCGCCCTGTTAATTTCAACCACATATATGAGAATTGCAAAAAAACCAGTAGTCAGCCACTCATGGCCGAGTACTGGATCAACCTCATATTTTGCAAACCCAATAGTCGGCCACGTTAATTTATAATACAAAAGACAAATAAAACGCCTGCAATGCATGATTTTATCGAAGATAAACTATTAAATACTAGCATAAAATATCAATTCGTTCCATATTGCATCAAATTCATTTAAAAACATGCCAAAAACTAAAACACGAATCCTTAACAAAAAAATAGCAATGGCGACGTTTTTGCCCATGTCTTTCATGGCAGTTCATAAGAATGAGTGTAACACGTCAACCTGCCATGCTATCGAATCGTAATTGTGCATATTAGTCAATAAGATTATACAGATTCGATTAATGATTATTTTATTGGTCTTTACTATTTTCTACACTAATTATATGGATATAAAGCCTGTAAAGGCTGACTACTGGTTGGGGGCTGACTACTGGGTGCTTTACCCTACCAATAATAAAATACAGGCGTGTTCAGATTTAAGCATTTTATTGGAAAACAGAAAAAGGTGTTTGTGGTCTACTGGGCGCATTTTCTAATTAAATATTCTGATTAACCAGTTTATAAAACTATTACGATATTAAAAAAATCTCAAAGATCTTTCTATTTTTCTCTAGTTTCTCTATAGGATTTAAACAAGTCATTAGAAGATCACAACTCAATAATTATTGTTTTCTGAAATCTCAACACACCTTTACAATGATAAATTGTATTACCCTATAATATTCACTACGTTATAAAAAGATGCACAGATTCAATATTCAGAGAAAATATTTTTTTTATAATACATATTATACAATAGGTACCTTAAACATCAGCGATACAATTCAAAATATGAATAAGAAAATGTACTCACAAATCGCTGCGTACAACTACAGTCAGTATACCTATCAGCGCTAGTCCTACTGTGGCACTGGCCTGCAAGATAATGTAATAATTTTACTCACTATATTTACCTCTACAACTACATATATTTTATTTTAATAATAAATATATCAATCTGATCCAATCAGAGGGCCTATTCTCATAATTTGAACAGGGGGCTATCAAGTTTCAGTTAACGACTATTTGAAAGCCACTATGCTGTGCATTGTTTTCTCTCTTAGATTATATGGATTAACACGGTTTGTCAAAGCAGCAATGCACTGAATAGTTACTATTAATTATAGTTGTCAACTGAGATACGTGATAACGCCGCTGGTTCATAAATGTTACTTCGATGATATCGATCTACTTTCAAAATCCATCGAGCTTAGTTCAGTAAAATTGGCCTCCAGTTTACAAGATCACACTCAAAATAAATCCAGTCTTATTTTCAAATCACAGGATACATGCAGAAGTATAGGAATTAAATGATCATCGTTGTTTTTATGGATGGTATAAGTTAATATTCAATTTGTTCAAATTATTCAATATTCCATTCAAAATATTGTTTAATTGATTGAAATAGAACAAAGCCTAGATTGTTGAGTATCAGCTAACTAAGTAAAAAAGGCTATTTAGTTCTTTACCAGTTTTACCGACATATTTAGCCAGTCCTTAATGCTGCATGCAATAATAACACCAACTCTTTCTCTCTCGTTTTTATTTCACAATTTTTAGTCTTTTACATCCCAGTTTTATTTTTATTTTTATTGCCACAACATGATGATTAATAAATAATAAATAAATTTAACCCATTAATGTCCCACGGCTGGGCAAAGGGCTCCTCCCGTAATGATGTTGATGCATAATACAAAATGTTACCTTAAATCGAAATTCAATTTCTAAACTGAATTTCGGTATAGATACAATACAAAAGAATTACAGGCATAAAAAATCCTGTTCCAAGTAGCTTACTAAAACGAAACAAACTTCTAACTTGTACCTTTACAATAGAACCTTATTTAAAAGTTCGTACCATATTTGACCTGCCATGAACCGTGTGACCGTTCTATTGATCAATGGTTAAAACGTTCGAGAACAATTCCAATTTTAAATTTGGTAATGTTATCTAACCTTGCGAAGTCTTTGGCCCTTCATTGATTTGTATGCGGTGTGGTTCACGGCTGGTCAACTGCAAGTCGTACCTACCTACTCTAATCTCTCGTTCCAATATCACGAATACAATTTAGATAAAGAACGTTTTAAGTTAGTTTATTAAGTTCATTTAATAATTCATACTCTGTTCATAATGTTAGCTAGAATAATTTAGAATTTATGCTGGAAAATCTGAATATTATGTACCTACCTACACTAATATGTACAGTTGTACAACGTACATGTCTATTGTAGAGAAAATTTAATAATCTAACGGGCAGTGTCACATCATTCGATAAGATAACTTTCCAAACAAATTCGTTAAAATTTAATATTTACTCCTTATTACTTCTAAGGTCTTTCCTATACAAGGGGTGTTATTAAGGGTATTTTAACTAAGTTAAAATACATGTTGCATGTCCAAAAAATCTCAAAGACTTGATTCGAGAAACGATATTTTGATCACTACCGTTACGATCAGTGTCTACTGTAAACTAGTCGTAAAGAATTCCTGATAACTACATTTAAAGATCAAGAATTTTCTAAGCATTTATTTATTACTCTAACCACAATATAACTCGTAGTAAAATGCCAATGTGAAGACGTGATGATGCAGGCGTGTACCTCAAGCCACCAATGACTCCAATGAGTCATTTCAATGGCTAACAGATACAGGTCGATGCGATTACAGGGTTACTAAGAATTGTGGTGTCGAGTCCATTGTACACTGTGGTGGTGTTACCGTGTCATTCATAATTACTTACTGCGAATAATCTCCATGTTATTTTTCAATAAGGAATTGTTTGTTATAACTATTAACTACGGCATAATATAACTGTCCAATATAATGTCTAATCCAAAGTATTGGCACTTTTATACATCCATCCTATTCCATACATACATATCACGCTTGTTATACTGTTTTGCCATAAAATAGTGGGCCACCTTTATACATTATACATGTTATTATTATAAATGCTTAAACTACTGATTTTGCGCTTGGATCACTTATTTTGAAATTACACAAATCAAAATGCTTTGATAAGTATATCTAGTAAAAATGAAATGAATTATCAGTAAAATTCGAATCTAACTATCAAGATTACAAAATGAGATTACAAATTGGCAGTAAAGATATAAGTGCTAAACTAGCTTTATGAAATCTAGGATTTTATAGCGATTTAACTAAAGAGCAGCCATGCTGTTTGAAGTCTTTAAGTAGTACAACCAACTCATAAAGGACGGGTGAGATTCTATCATAATATGATACATTACTTATTCTTCAACTCTTATACTACTCAGATTTCCTTAAAAATATTGATTTCGGAAAGTACTACCTACTATACAAGTAATATTCGATGAATAATGTCAAAAATTATAATCTAAACGACTTTTTCCTGCCATTGGTCAAATTACTGCTAAGCTTAATGTTAGGAATGAAAACAATAGGATTTTCATAGTATTAGCAATTTTTATAAACCCCAAGAACTTTTCTTAATTAAGAATAAGATATTTCTTATTTATTCCGTTTTTCCTTCAATAAAAAATACAGGCTCTAAATAAGTCTCTCATCCGGGATCTAGCTGCATAAAAGATTCAATATAATGATTGGCACGATTTAGAGAAAAACCCTCTTCGTAAGTCGGTAAACCACCTCCTAAGGACATACATTTTGTACCTTTACTGCTTTTTACCGACTTTATTCTTTAAACACTAGCTAATATAAAAAGGCATATTACTCAATTCCTTAGTAGCTAGTCTAGCAGCTCTATTCAAAGTTACATTGCAATGCGTATGCAGAGCTTCTAAACGATCAGATTCTTTCTTACTCCACTTAGATTCCATCGCCACTGAAAAGGCCGTACAGGAGAAAGTACATAATAAACTGATGAGAATACAAACTCTCATTCTTAAGGCATCACTGGGCTGTTCGAGGAGAGACATGAAGTTAAAGTTCTCTGTTTCGAACAGTATTTTTTCCACAACATCGGCGTGTTCCGGCAAGTCTTGTAGAACGGTTATGAGGAGCCCCACCACGTTTAGCACTATTCGCGGTGATTTTGAATCTGGAAATAAAAGAAAAAGATCAATATTTTGGCTTAGGGTACAATTATGTAGGTAACAACATAATAAATAAGCAATGTTGAAATTTTTAGGGTAGTTCACTATACTCGCTTAATCAGGAATAACTCATGTGCGTGTGGCACGGGTTTTTACATAAGTAATGTGCGCTACTGCACCTTGATTCGAATTCTTAGATCAATAGAATGATTCTGCGTGCGGTTATCGGACCCATAACAGACATCACTTCAGCAAAATAGTCTTCTAACGTATCAATATTTTTTGTTTTATACCACATATTCTATTGACACCGTTTAAGAACAATGCATAGAAGATACCGATTTAGAATTGCACACGAGGTTACGTGCAAAAGAACTTTATTTAGGTTACTTCTAATCAAAACGATAAGACTAATGCAAGTGTTTCTTTAGGCTAATCGCTACAACGATCTGATATGTATCTAAACAACTGATACTGAAACTAGATCACTAATGTTAGAAGCCACATAGGTTGCACTATTACATACATAAAACAATGCCTATTTGCCGTAGGGGTATACAGAGATCAAACAATGCCTCTAAATACAATCCCTAACTTCCCTTGCTTCATTTACATCCATAGGTACGTCTTGCGTGCTCTCAGTCGTCTACACCGTTTCAAAGGCTTTATGGCGTAATAAGACACAGCAAAAAGCACACTAAGACATAAAAAGTACAACCAACTACGAATTTAGTTTCGATTCATAATCTTTGCACCTCAAAACTCATTAAATATTATTATCTGATCCATGAACCAATGAACCAATAAATCCGGTGCGACGGCAACTACCATGGCGACCACTTTAACCTTTAATATTGACGTAGGTGTTTAATAATATCTATAAACTTGAGAATCCTTCATTGAAGGGGAAAAAAGCAGGAGGTCGTTCGGGACTTCGGTTAATTTATAAATAAAACTAACGATATTACTCTCCGCCAGACAGGAAGTCGAAATTAATTGGAGATCCGAAAGCGAAGTGACATAATTCGGTTTAAATAATATCATACATTACATTATGTCAAGCCGTCAGTTGTAATTTGGCGACGTGAGACGTGCGTCGTGCGTATCATGTGTACCGCCGACGCTAATTTGTTTATGACTGACCTTTATGTGAAAGTTACATTAGGACGTCATTGCTTCTTTGAATATTATTAATATTTTATTTTGTAGCATAAATATTAAAAAAATACTTCTATTGAATGGCAGTGCTAACAATCATGTAAAATATAGGGTGATAGTCAATCAAAGTTCAATGAGAATTAAACCTATAGGTATTTGGCTACGAAGATTTGCATTAGGATGTAAAACTCTTCTGTCAATAAACAGCTGTACGCGAGAAATATTTCCAACCATTCCTTCTCACCTAAACTGTACAGAAGTCTCTGGCCATTGACAAATTTCAATGAACCCACAGAGAGAAGACTTGCATTATATCCGCTTAAAGCAAAATATTGTTATAATATTGCAAGCGTTTATTGATAAGGTTATTCGACGAGGACAGGCGGGTACTCACAGTGTGTCAGGAAGGTGGTGAACACGGGATGCGCGTTGTATGCGCTGAGCGCCGTGGCCAGCTGGCGCACGCCGCGGCACGAGCGCACGCACAGCCACGCGCACACCTCCAGCATGCGACCCACGCCCTGCAACCTGCAACATGCATTATTATAACTCAGATTATAGATCATTGAGGCAAGATCCTTCGATTCTTTGTATGAAATCCCGTATAAAGAGAAATATTGAACTGAAAGTCGCTTGTCTAGCATTAAACAAGCTGTGAGATGTTATAAAAATGATAAATATGAAAAAAATGGAGCACATTGCTTTCAAATGAAGTATTTTGCGCAGACAACTTCTAAAGTTCTTTTTTTTTAATTAGTAGTAGGTATAAGTGCATTTTTTTACCTATCTTCAGCTTCATCGTCATTGTCTTTGCTGTCTTTCATGAGCGAATTTATAGCTGCCACGAAGTTGTACACCACTTTGGCTTCCAGGTATACCTGAAGACAAATATAGCACAAAGGTGATAACTATTCATATAAAATTCACACTATTGCCTTTAAAAATTTAATTCTTACAAAACCTCTGGGATCAATAAAGCGGTTCAAAGAACAAGTTTTGTAAATCTCAAATGAGTAAGGTCAAAAAGAACCGTTACAATATTTATGTTGTTATCTATAGTAACAACTAAAGCACTAACATCCTGTATGTTGAGCAGCGTGTGTCGTGGCAGGGTGTGCGCGAGCGCCGGCAGCGCCAGCAGCGCGGCCACGGCGCCGCACACCCGGCCACCACCGCGTGCCCGCGCCGCGCTCTCCACTACGCCTATCACCATGCTCACCTGCAAATATACGTGCTACATCTTAATATATACATTTAATTTCAAAAGCTCTATAATGTCCCCTAGAGTATCTCAACCAGTTATCAGTTTATTCGGCTGAACAAAACTTTCTCTCACAATTAAATGTTCATATGTGCACTTACGAACCTACAGGACCACAGACCTTTAGGCAATCAGTAGAAAACTGAATCTAGAACACTTAGTACTAATAATTGGGCATGTTCAGAACTTATCATTCATTTTGTTGTAGATGCAATGTAACAAAAAGTTCATACGATATTTCCGTGACCTTACCACGGCACGTTCATCAAGGTTCATAAAGTCTGCAAACGCTATAACTATTCCAGATCAACATTTGGCATTCAAATAGCATGAACGTTCAGGACGTGCGTCACTGGCTACATTTTACCGTCTACGCCCAAACAAACATCAGTACGGGGCGTACGTGTCTGCCCTGCCTCTGATATTCTAAATGAAAGTTTATTATGACTCATTACGGCTAAACTTAGCAAACTGCTATAATGTGCGATAACATTCGCCTCGAATTAAACCCAAGCCGGATTGTATGACGCATACGCGAGGCTGAACGTAATATAAACTTAACCGAATAAACAATGTTGTGTATTATTTAGAGAAGATGTTTACGTACCATATTGAGTTGAGTAAGAGATTCCACATCGCCGTCCATTACTTCACTGATGTTGGAGTTGAGGAATGCCTCCCATTCTTCTAATTCGATTGATGATGGTTCTTTAACTGGAAAGAGAGAGACATGTACGTTAAATGTCATTAAGAAAAATTAATAGGTTTTACATTTTGCAAAGGGTTATTTACCGTCACTTTTGTCTTCAGATCTTAGGATCCTGTCATTGTCAGCAACGTCTTTGTCATCAGACGTCTCCTCAATAACTTCACATTTCTCCACATCCTCGTCTTTCTCTTCTTTAGAACATATTTTTTCCTTATCATCTATAATACTTGGCACCTCAATAGTAGGCTCACTGGTCCTTCTTTGACTATCATTCTTATTCTTATCCCAACTTCGGCTGAAGTGGAACGATCTTTTAATACTTCGAGTTAATTTGTTCCCTCCACTGCCAAATCGGAGTTTGTCGCGAGAAAATTGTAGAATCTTCTGCTTATATGAAGGCGGGACACTTTTGCTGAGACCAGAACTAACATCACTGCTACACTTTGTAGAACTCTTAGGATTCTCCAAACTTTGTGACGCCGTATCTACAGACTTCGCTTTCTGTTTAATTTCTAGAATTTCTTGTTTCTTAGAATCACTGGCACTTAGAGGTTTAGCTTCTTCAACTGGTTTTTCTTTTTCGGTGTTAGGTTTTTCTTCATCGATTTTGTCCATTTTATTACGATCTGTTTGTTTTTTGTTGGTTGCCATTAGCTGAGCCATATTGTTCTCTAGATTGCATACAACGAGATTTGAGTTATTGAGTACATTGTACTCATGTCGCAGTAGTTTGGCGTTGGCAGCTGTGATGGGGAGGGATTGGTCTTCGTCATCAGTTTTAAGACTATCTCGAACGCTGAATGCACTGGTGGCTCTGACACTGTCGTCGTCAGACATCGGTACACATTCCATTGCTTGCATCACTCGAACATTCCGTAGGTCATGTTCTTTAGGTTCGGGTTTTGTTTCTGGTATTGTTCTGCAAATACCATATGTAGGTCCATTAGTATACATCTAGTGCCAAATCGGGCAAAAATCATGTCCGATTTTTTTCCACCAAGTAATTATCAGTGGATTTATCCAAATTGGAAAGTTTGTGTCATTGAACACATAAAGAGTGGCAGATGATTTATCTTAATTAAACTGGCTACCCTAGCCACTATCAGTTGCAGAGATATTTTTAAAGAATATTTTTTTTACTATGTGACATAACTACTTACTTAAATAAAATGTCAAAATTATTTTACATAAAGCTCTTACCTAGTATTACTGCTAACTTTCTCTCTCTGAAGTTGTTTAGCTTCTTGTTGGCTATGAGTCAAAGGTTTTGTGAATGGGGATTCACTCTGTACATCTTCTGGAAGTATTGTCACATGACCAGCAACAAATGGGTGTTCTAATATCTCTGGCCAAGTCATTCTTTTCATTGGATCTTTGTGGAGTAGCCCCTATAAGAAGAAAACACAATTGTGTATAAGTAATCATGAAAGCATCTGTATCATTGTGACATTATTCTGTGAAAAAGTTCTATTATGTATATTATACTTTTTTAGCCATATTTTTTATAATATTCAGTTATATAAAATCATACCTTTCATACAGTTTTCACTTTTGGATGATGATAAAAAAACAATGTTAAGTCTTATTATTCAAAGAGCATTTTGGAGGTAAACAACGATGTAGTCAACTAATTCAATATAGTGCAGCTTTATTTGGAAAGTATACATACCTGTAGAAAAGACCTAGCATCAGTGCTGATGAAGCTGGGCCACTGCACAGGCTTGTGTCTGATCATCCTCACTAGCTGCCATATTGACATTGTACAGAAGGGTGGCTGGCCGGCTATTAGCTCATACACTATACATCCTAAAGACCAAAGATCAGCCTGAAAATATAAAACACTTCAGTTACAAAAATTGTTTTAAACAATCATTGCTAATTCCATTTTATTTTATTTATAAAAAGTGTTTCATTTTGTGTGTCCTTTTTTCATTTCAGAATAGATCAACAAATTCGAATTGAATTTGGTAGGATTTCTGCCTGTCCATCTGTAAGTAAGCTATGTTCCACAATTGGACAGTTAACACAATATTAAATGGCAGTAACTATTAATTATTTAACAGGGCTAGTTTACTTTATTTATTGTCTTTGTGTTTTGGGAAACATTTCGAAGACTGCATTATCAATTTAATAATATTCAACTTATGTCTAAGTTACCTGATGATCATAAGGCTTTTCCTCAATCAGTTCTGGTGCCATGTATAGTGGAGTGCCTTTGATGGAAGTGAGTATGTGAGTTGCATTCGTCATGATCCTGGCTAATCCAAAATCACACAATTTGGCACATCCAGTATTGTCCAATAACACATTCTGTGGTTTCAAATCCCTGTTAAAGTAGGAAAATCAAAATTTTGTTAGAAAAGTAAAGAATCGGAATTACTACATAACAAGTGGATAAGAGTGGATATAATCATTTTAGAGTGATTTTAAATTGATTATCATAAACCATAACATTCTCATTGTGTTTAGGACCTGTTAGCAATTTAGTATTATATGTACAAGGGATTATATTGTTTAAAAACCATAGTAGTTAAAAAACTACATCAGTCCAAGGTAAGTTAGTCCTATCTATAACAAGACCTGTCTATACAAGATATTTCAGTAACTCACCTATGAAGCACTCTATGTGAATGCAAATAATACAAAGCAGACACAAGATCCCATGTTATCTTCTTAACCTGTTCCTCATTGAGACAGCCTTCTTTAGCTAGTATACTGTGTAGCTCCTTCTCAGCATACTCTGTCACCACAACCAGCTCTGATTCAGTGTCAAAGCTGTCTATCATACGAATTATGTTCGGATGTTTAAGCTGCCGTTGTATGTCACATTCCTGCCTCAAGTTTTTCAAGTCTTTTACCGATCTCCCTTTCTGAAATAATAAGCACAAAAGAGATACAAATACTGAATATATTATAACATGTACATACAGTAAGTTGTCCAGTTACTGGTAAGAATATGTGCTTGCTAAATAGGTTAACGTAAGAGTAGGTTATATCGTACACACCTTTCTTATTACTTTTAAAGCCACTACTGCATCTGTCTCCTTGTGTTTAGCCTTAAATACACGACCAAAAGATCCTTCCCCAATAAAGGATATCACAACGTAGCTCTCCATATTGTTTTTTTAATTAGTACTCAAATGATTTCATATTTTTAGTACAATACAAAAATACAAGTAATTAACAATCAAAGTTGAGTTTATCCAAGACAAAATTCAAATCAATTCGTAAACAAGTTACAAAGCTTGAAACAAACATTTCGAACGCTGAAGCGAGCGAAGAAACATAGAGCTGTCAGTGTCAAAGTTGACGTTGACATGTAAACAATAAATTGTCAAATTGTATTCGTTCAGAAATTCTATTATTAAAAAATAGGAAGAATATTATAAGCTTAATTTGTAGTCGCTTAATATATTATTGTATAATGGCTTTACTCTTGATACAAAATTGTTTGAAGTTTATAGTTAAATGCGTTTTTGATCAACTGTTATGGTACAAAATAGACAGGTAGGATGGTACTAATAGACAGTGTTCGACCATACCATTATCGATCCAGGATTTCAATTTGTTAGTTTGATTACTACCACGACAGTTACCCAACTACTCTACTGAGCTTTACAGTAATTTTATAATTGTTTGTAAAGTTCACTACGCAGGTTTTCTTTTTATAATTAAAAAATAAAGTTTTAGAAGCACAAGTATCTAACTTTCGCTGTTATACCTAGGTACCATTTAAAAGTCTATCCAGGCACACATATAAACTTAGACTTACATATTTTTACAGCAATTTACGATAGATATAGTACAAAGTCATCTGCCATTTTGAGTAAAAATAAAAATTACTCTGGAAATAGAACAATATTTATTTTAATAATTTAGAACGATCATAAAATTGTTACGGCACACCGCACGGCGCAACGCCGACCGTTCGACAGCGACGGCGGTATTCGATACGAGTTGGATTTGTTGATGCTTTGTTGTCTAAAGGCTATTTTTACTCTGATTATCCGGCAACCAGCTGTACGAGATAAAACTCTGAATCGCGTACACACAATAAAACACCAAGTGGGCTAAAGTTCGGACGCGAGCATTATTTCACGCAGAACATATCATTCCGCAATCCACGGACGTGCACAATTCTATAAACAAATGAGACCGAGCCGTGTGGGCGGATGTGTACATTAGGGATTTTAGTAACTCGCTGTTTTGTCTAATCAATCTTTATTTTTCATTTCGCAAGATTGGAAATTAAAAATACAATGTAGTGGTAATAAATCTACTTTAATTGTTTCGGATAGCCTCGGTTTTCAAATCTGCCTATCTACATGATTGTATAATAGCTAAGAAAACAAAATAGATATACATCACCAACACACACAACTTGGCACAATCGCATGTTGATTTTCTTTATTGCTTAGTTTTTTAGCAGTGACATCAACTCTGAAAGTGCATTTTTTGAGATAGGCACATCTAAACTGAAATCTTGGCTGCTGAAGATTAAGCGAATATCGAATTCGCTGTGTGATCAAGTATATTTTAAAATGTGTAATTTTCTAGTTCATAGGCATAATAATATACAATATTAGTTATACAATGTTCAGAATATACGCAGACACAAGCTTTCTACGTTGCGTTTAATTAAAAACTGTATCTACCGACTTATTAGGACGACGCAAATGGTAGGGATTGTACCTACCTAAAATTTAAAATGTAATAACCCTTTTCACTTCCAACTTCGTGTAAATTATTTTAACGAAAATATAAATACCATTAAACGGATGATGCCATTAAACTAAAAAGCCCACCAAGCAATATCAATCAATATATTTACGTCTCCGCCTTAATCTTTTACATGTAGGTACCTAACTGCTAAATCATAATTCACATTAAAATAAAACGTAGGCGCGAACAAAATATTATGAATGATTTACAAACGAACGCAAATATAAAGCTAAAAGGTCTGGCACACATTTATCTATGTAACTGGGCAGTTTAAAGGGTTCACTGCTGCCAATACATAAATCATACTGTGTCAACACAAATCAGTGGTTAATATATTAATCATGTCGTTTATTAACGTTCACTTGTGAGCCCTTTATTAATATTTTTTTACAGTAACTATGATATGTGATACGTTGAAAGAAATATGCTCAGAACTGAACGCTCAAATTAAAATATCCTCTTTGTTTACAAATGAGACAAAAAATAAACTAGCGTCCGTTTTCAATATGTGTTTACAACTTGATGTTAAAAGTTTTAAAGAAAAAGTTACCAAAATTAGGTAGGTACCTAGGTAGGGAAATTGATTTCCTTCTTTATTTTTATGGTAGCTAAAAGTGGCAGCCACACAAGTGGAAATACTTTCAATAATACGCACACATTATCACCATTAAGTTTTCACATCTCGTGAGCTCATTGTCGATGACAAATAACAACACAATAGCGAGCCAAGTCTTTCAACTCGAATGAACCGAGTGTTTGTGTTATGTTAAGATCGTTAAAAAGGTTTTGTATCGTGGAAATTTACCCGGATTATAAAATGATGGCAGTGAAAAGCAAAATTATTAGATTTTTACTAGCCGGACTATAATTTGAGCCATGAATGAGTACACTATACAGCACACTAAAAGTATTAATGTCAGAAAAATGTGTAAAAGTTAAATAAGATCCGGGAAATAAAATGTAAAACTAGTTTCAAATAATAACAGGTGCACGTTGTCAGTTTATTAAGAAAAACTGTTGCCATGTATATTTATTAGACATTAATGTGTAATAATGTTATTTATTTTTTAAACTTTATTTAATGTTAAAACGTTAACGACGAGACAACCTTCAACCTTCATGGTATTGGTATAAAGTAGTGTAATGCTATAATTTCAATATATTTTTGTACAAATTAAATTCCCTTTAATAAGATGCCTGTTTATATTCCTAGAAAGATATATATTTTATTCATTGCTCTATCTACCGGCTCTACCGCTCTAGTTCGAGAAATCAAGATGTTACATTAAATAGTGAGCACGGCTGTCTGTCAGCTTGTCACTCTAGACGTCTCACCGTATGATGTTACTGTAATAATAAAATATTTTTATTTTTACGCAGAATCATGTGTCAGATGTTCTGTATTTTGATTACTGTACTACTAAAGTAAGTACAGTGGTAGATATGTAAGTACATACCTACTGCGCCATGTTTTCGCAATATTGTAGAACGAGCATAATGGTCGGTCACGGATAAATTACAGTTGTTACGATCCTTAACATAAATCCTTACAGAGGCAATTTCCTTTATCTACATTACCTTCTCAGGGTTAAGAATAGCGGTACAATGCACAAGTAGCTAGGGCTGTCACAGACGCACTTTACATCCTGTGTCGAGCAATCGCTTGTATAAACTGGGTATGAGACTCTACTAGAATATTTATGATCGTGACGGTCTGAGGTTGCGGTTGCCAATCCCGCTCGAAGTCAACGAATGAAACCCCACGAATATATTATAGCCGCTATTAAAAGTCTATAACAGTTTTCAATAACTTTCATTTGATTTTAATGATATCGAAAATTACTTCATTAAAATAAAAACCACGCGTTAAAATAAGTGATAAAATATAAATAATATGTGTTAAAATTGTTTTTACTGTAAGAGACGACACGATCTGTTGGTGAAGTCAAAATTAATTTGTGAATAAGAAATTTTATGACCCTTTGAATTTAAGCTCACATGAGACAAAATTATTACATGGGTCATTGAACCACTATGAAACATTTCAGTGGCTTGCTTTCGTTCAGATTAACGAAATTAGAAATCAAATCGGAAAATAGCGAAAAATATGATTGTACCTATTTTATATTCACGGCATTCTTATTTGTTTAGAGGATTTTTAATCGCTCGCTCTTAAAAGAAATAGATACGTGTTTTGGATTTTTTTTGTCCACAGTTTACATGAATAGTTAGCATCGATAGAGATTAATACACTCTACTACAAGGGTGCCAAGATTGCTAAGACATTTAGTGCGACATCCTTATAATTTATACTTTATATGAACCGTATTTATTTAACGATACTTGCGAAGACCTACCAAGTATCGTCAATTCCACAATTTGTTCCCTTTACAGAGACAGGGAGCCGACAGTAAACATATTATCCATAAACTCGCCAAATTATTTCCACATGCGTATAATTCTTCCATTGAACACGTAGTTACGATCGTCCTGAATTCAAATTGTTTTACGAACTGCGGACTTCATAACTGTTGCTCAAAATAACCTGTCTCGAGTTTTCCAGTACTCATAAAAATGGGATTGATTTATGGTCAGTACATTTGTATTGGCACCCGCCCATTACATTACACCACTGAATAACGTTACTCTCTTGCACACACAAGCTATAAATTTATATAACATTATTTAATTTCTACACTATTACGAATAAATTATGTTATCTGGATTTGAACCTGTTGAAATATCACAGAGTTATTAATACATAGAAGAATAAGAGGCACTGTCACAGTTGTATTAATATTATTATTATATTTTACGGTGTATACTGGTCTCGTCTCTGCATTGACCAGATAAAATGTAAATTATATGTCCGTCTCCATCCACGATGACATTGTAAATTCGAGTTTAGGAATCCAAAATAAATATAGTGTATATTTGCGCAAACGTTTAGTTAAACAATCAACTGATGACGGATAGGCAGACTAATGTTTGGCAACATTCTCCTTAATGTTACATAGCCCACATGTTGTGTATAAAAACACTTCTTCGAATCACATTTTTTATCGCGGACATGTTAGTAAGATAATATTGACTTAAGAATTTCAGAATCATTTTGATAATTTTCTAATCATACATCATAAGTAATTAATTTGGAAAATATATCATTGCTGAGTATTTCCCTACTTTTAGACTCATCATAAATCAATCACTGTGGACTGAAACGCACTTCTTATACAAACTTTTCCTCCGCAGAAATGAGACTTTGAAAAATTTATGGAGTAAGAAAATACAAACGAAATGAATCAGAGTGAAATCGTACCAAAATACACGGAAAAATATAAATAGCTGTGCATTACGCGGGACAAGGATTTATTAACAAAAAAATAAGTAAATACAAGAAATACGTCATTGTTCCAAATACTTTTTCTGGTGCGCTCCAGGTGAACGCTCGAGGGTCGAAAGGACGTTATTGCCACCAACTAATTTTGTGCCAATTCTCCATTCACTTTAACATATATGCATCATCTGCGTGATGATGGATTGTCACTTTTCAAATGTGTTTTCGTGTCACATTTATTATTTTTTATTGATAAACTACCTAAAACGAAGTTCAACCAAAATACCTTGTCATTGAAGTGTTAACTTCTCTTCTCAATGTTTTGGCTTCTACGAACAGAATATAATATATTAGTATTTAAAGTAATTCTCAAGATCACAAGTTTATCAATGGCCCTTTCAAACTATCATAGAAACTCAAAAATGTTCATATTTTCCCGAAGATAGTAAAGCAATACTTGTGTTTCCTACATAAATGTATTTATACCTACATCGTAATATCTCTATATCAAAAAAAATCTTTCCAATAAAATACTGAGGATTTTTCATACATTTCCGAGACAAATTGGAGCCGACAGATTTACATTTGTCACACACGATTATAATCTATAGATCTAGTTTTCGCTGTGTATCTAATGCGACGGACAAAGTATTGGTTATCAACCATGATTTGACTGTTAATCTTATAGAGAAATAGCAAGGTGATCATGAATTTATGCAGTAAAATCATGAGGCTTTGTTATTTACTTACAGAAGACACTACAGCGTTACCTATTTACCGAAACTATTACTTTAGTAGAATGTTTAGCATTACCTAGGTAGAGTCCGTTTTCTTTTAAACTGCAAACACTGGTTT
Organism: Anticarsia gemmatalis; assembly: GCF_050436995.1. Taxonomy (NCBI): domain Eukaryota; kingdom Metazoa; phylum Arthropoda; class Insecta; order Lepidoptera; family Erebidae; genus Anticarsia; species Anticarsia gemmatalis. Next base: position 5,953,713 of record NC_134748.1, on the reverse strand, counting down.
TCTGTTTGCAGTTATAAAGACTTCTAGTTTTTTAATCTCAGACATTTACTGATGGATTTTCATTTTATTATTTCATAAGATCTGCATGAACTACATTCGAATAACAGTGCATAGATAAGTATTTGAATTTCTAAAAATATGTACAAATATGTATATATATATATTATGTATATATATGTATATATATATATATATATATATATGTATTTTTGGTGTGTTGTCCAGTGCTTATTTTATCAGCATGAAACTATCCTTAAATACTAATCTTAAAACTTTTTAATTTGTCTTAATCATAGACTTGACGTTCGTTTATCTCATGATCCATGATTGTTTGTTTGTCCTTCGTTCCAAATCATCCCGGATTGTTTAACTTAAAAACATACACGTACAGAAATTCTGGTAAACTCCGTAAATAACTTGTTTCTTTGCGGCACATGAAAACAAACTAGGTACCATGAGCAGGTGTACGTTGTGTGTAAAGATTTTCAACAGCCAGTAGCTAGTAGTAGCCATCGATATCTTCATACAATGTCCCGTCTACTCTCGAACCGGGATAGTGATGTAATTTTTTACTCTAGTCTCAATTTTTATAGCGCAGAAATGATATCCCGTAACAATTGACGCCACTAAATAAAATAGACCACTCATTGCGTGGGCTCGAATTAATTCACGTACCTACATTATAATTACTCACTTGTCCAATTAACACGTACAGCCGTGGTGACTAATTCCTACTGATAGAATGATTTATATACTCTCTCCTAAGGTAGTAACGACTGCAAAAACACATTGTTTCTTGCAAATTTCGCAGAAAAGTAAAATAACTGCACTAACAAAACTCAGAAAATATTTCTCGGTTCTCAGAAATACGTAGGTAGAGGTAGTAACAAAGTGAGCCGGTACTAATAGAATTTATTTCTATAATAATTAATAACAGCGCAGTCGATAAAAGAAATACTGCAATTTCCTTTACATCATAATAACACACGTCCTACACATGAAAAACGGCTTTAAAATTATACCTAATTATTCTCATTTATGACAGAACTGTAGCGGGCTCATTTAGGCGGGCGGCGAGGTTATGGGGGGCGGGCGGTACATTACACGCTCCGGCATCGCACGCACCGCTTGTTTACGTTTTTCATAACCACGTTTCTACTAAAAATACTTTAGCATCCTGCCGTTTGAGGCTCACGCGATTGGTCGGCGTCGGCGCAGGAAACCGGGGAGGACTCGGGGGCCAAAGGGGCCGCCGGCGCCCCCCGCCCGCCGCTCTCCCGCCCGTATATATGAAAGTATCAGAAAGGCCAGCCTAACCCGTGAGGCAGCAGAAATAACCCTGAACGCTGGAAACTTCAGACTAGCGGGCAGTCGTGTTGTGCGTCTCATAGTGTTAACTAGTGACATCAAACATGGTTCTGGATACTGAAGACTGGGTAGGTGTCTCCAAAGAATGAAATAAAATCAGTTTAACATTATTTAAATAATAAACAAAAAATGCGTGCGTTTGAATACGTTACTAATTTTCGGAAATGAAATATGAATGGATATTTGAGAAGAAAACAAATAGTGAAAGCTGATGAGTGGACGCTAACAGGTGCTGTCACTGCGGGCGTGTGTTCGTAGTAAATACCCGAACAATATCGCGGTTGATTGACACCAGTCGCGGGACTGACAACTAACTTAGCGTTATTATTTTTTTATTTTTCTAACATTTTAATGGACGTATTGTCGTATTCAAGACAAGTAACATTGTCCATATGTCTAAGTATGTCTTTCAAACATTTTTTTTTGGTACATTGAAAGTTGTTTGATAGAGCTGAACATTTCTGGATTGATAACTATTTAGGAATTAAAATAGAGTTTCAAATTGTTATTGCATCTGTACACAATAAGTAAACAGATAGAATGTGAATAAAAAAAGAAAATAAGTATATATAACCCAAGTCCATGCTTATTTAACAAAATTATAGAGCATTCCGAACGACATGCTTTTTGCTTCAGTGTTTTTTCTTATTAATTACAAGTTCAAATTGAATCTCTATATTACAGTTCTATTACTTATTTAATTTTTAACATCAATATTTTATTGTTACCATAATTTTAAATATTTACATTTATTGCATTTTTCAAAATTTAAATTTTTAATCAAACTATACAATATACAAAGAAAAAATATTAAAGCATCGCCGTCCTCGGGTAATGTGCACAGAAAATTGGCAATTAATAATTTAATGGATTTATTTATTTATTTTCTTGAACCATACTCACCAATTGAATGCAATCAGGTTTTCACAGTACGGGAAAAGACTCTCCTGCTTTTATAATAATCTTTTTACTAAATAAATCTTTAACACATATAATTATAAGTTACCTGTTGGTTAATTAATGTTTTTATAATATTTGATGAAGCTAACATAAAAGTAGCGTATGACTTATACTTACAATTCTTTAGTAATTCACCAACAGTATTAACGATAAAACATTGAGTTATTGCGTTAGTTCGTGTAAATACCTACAAGTTAATTCAGAATATGTTAATAAACATCATGTTGGAATGACATTAACGTGGCGCACATCACATATTTTAAAGATGTTGGTATGCAACAAACTAGAACAACATCACAATTTGATATGCAAATGTTTAAAAAATTCCGCGTCGCTCAGATTCAACTGAGTATCAAGTACGCAAGAGCAACGCATCTATTTTGGTTTCAATTGCACATAAAATAAATTTATTATGCTTTAGTAACGCAATCCCACGGACAAACTTGCGACTATCACCTCTATTTATTAGCATAGATACTTGACATCTCGATAATTTTCCACCGCGTAGGTAATCTAGAAAAGATTTTCTATTTACATTATGTTCAGCGGGCGTATAGTTAATGAAACATTACTGAATGAAAGAATGCAGACAGACATTGAGATGCGCGTAACTTTATAGCGGCTATTATTTGTCTACAATTTTATTACGATGAATTAAACACTTGGTCATGTTTTATATTTATGTTTTTATTTTCAGGCTGATGAGCTCCCCGCAGAACAAATTGCCGGTAAGTTCACTAACCTTATACCGGAGATATTTTTAATCCGAACCATCTAATAAATAAAGATTTTTTAAAATAAAACATGAAAATGTGAATGCTATAATGTTTACATAGATGATGAAAAAACGCAAGCTCAGTTTTGGCGTAGAGCCAGCGCTACAATAGAGGATAAAGTTTATAAAAGTGAACGCTTGCGCCGAAAGAAATTAATTATTCAAAATTTGCATGTGTTTTTAATTAACAAGATATAAATAGAGGAAGGAAAATTACTACAATGTAGACTCCAAAATATCCAGGCTTTAACCTAAAACATTTGTAAAGTTTCATAAATACCTATATAAAATTACTCTATCTTGTAAACTGTCTTGTGTCGTTCTGGATTGTTAGACATCGAATTTCGACTCGAAAATTCATTAGCGATAAATCATTTCGGAATTGTTCTTACATATAATAGTTAAATACGCTTTTCTTTTTACACATGAATAAAATAATCTCACGAACCCGTGTTAAAATGGTTACAATTGAGTACAGAATGTTTCTTGCTTTATTTTCACTAGTGCAAAATGAATACTGTTATTTTCCAATCATTAACGAACAATATCTGCATAAAATCTTTATCATAAAAATACACCATGCGTGACTCTCATTCATACATTTTCATTATTTTCAATTATCAACAAATAAATTCAACATTATACTACAAAATACATATTGATTAAGGGCATACTTTGTTCTAAGCAGCCTATTGATGTTTAACAAGGGCTATTAAGATCCATACTCGATATCAATTATATGACGACAAAGCAATTCATTATTCATAATTACAGTGACGCCGACGAACAGTGAACAGCTTGATCTACGAGTTTCATTTTATAGTAATAAATTAATTATAACACGTCCACTTTCGCAGCCAGCCAACTGAGATTTAATAAGAAATTATACCTATTAATTAATTTAATGTTAAAAACAATTTCAGTACTAGTGTGAATGTGTTTCGCTACATGTTACATACACAGAATAATTATTTAATGTAGTATCATTGCCAACTAGTAAATGTCGTAAATAAAATAAAGTTAAATTGCGGTTGGAAATTCACAAGCATTGATAATAACTTGTCTGAGAGAAATGAAACCGTTTTCTTATGTAAACATAGACAGACGGATGCTCTCTCTGTTTGTGTTATTATAAGAAAATAGATTTTTTTCTCTGAGCAAACGTCTGAAAAAATAAAGATTCTCTAACAGTGTTTGTTTCGCAAACGCTAAGAATGTTTTAAATCGTTTTAATGTTCTTTGAGATTATAAAAGATTATCCACAACTTCTATCGGGGGTCATACTTCTTCTTTAAATAAACTAATCTTTTTGTTTGTCTCCCGAAATTAGATTTTACATTTTATTTGATACTACTTAACGCATTAGTTATAGAGTTATTTCAACTGAAGTCACGTATACAAAACATAAGCAAATCAAAGCTTTCGAAAATAAAATAAAATCAACCTTAACCCAACTAAATATGATAGAATTCATATTTAGACGATGTAATTAATTGGTTTCGCTCTGTTCGTAAGTTATCGAAACTTGCTTGACACATCAGAGAGTGCAACATAATGCTGTTTATTGAGCGTATCATAAAATCGGCTGGGTGTTTGGTCGGGCGGGCGGGCGCGGCAGCGTGGCAACACGCTTGGAAGCCGGCCAATGTACCGTGGAAATCAGATAGAACGTGCTATCGTCATTGTTTAACCAATAACGTGGAACCAATATCCAACGAACTCCGAAATATCTAGTTTGTACCCAAGTTATTATCGATATTTCCAACGATGACTAATTGAATGCTAACGCTGTGCCGCCGCTTTAATGTTTATTACGAATAAAATTATTTCAGTGTTCTTGAGCAGTTGCTGCTATTTGTAATGTTTACAACCGCTTGCACACACAACACACATTGTTTACATCCACTGTAACATAAACAATATGACATTGCGATACACAAACTGAAAACTGTTGGCGTTCGGGGAAAATGTCTTAGATGAGTAGGTACTAAATGGAATAATAAATAATACTATAATAAAATGTCATTCTGCGCTCCAAAATATGAAATGCTGAAAACAAATCATATACTACATTAATTTGAAGCGTAAATTCTGACTGGGTTAGCGTCATTTGGGTTAATATCAATGCCCTTATTTTCGAGTTGCTGGAAAATCTTGTATAAAATATAATTATAACTTTTTCCTGTTACGAATTTCCACAGTTATAAATAGTTCTTTCAGAAGTGAAATTAAGTAAGTTAATATTTTAAATATTTCGGTCTTCTATGAGTACCGCCTACTCGGTTACGTCTGTTATACTCGTATTAAAGTTTAAATGGGTGGAATTAACAGTACACAAACGTTATTTTAAACGTATCTGCCAACGAAGCTAAATCATGCGAGTCCAGCGGTGGACGTGAACATTACTAGCCAAGAGCACGAAATATTGTTAAATGCAATTTGTTACTGTGATTTATAGCTGTCCCATGTAACTCCCAATTTAGTAAATAGGCACATCGTTTTAAGAACACGCTCCTGTTGTTTATCATTGTAATGTATTACATTTGTTGCTTCTAATAATATAACTTTTCTAATTGAATATCATTACGATATTAGATCTTTACCTTTTCGTGGAAGCTGCACAAGGTCTCATTCATTATCTTCAACAGTATTTATTTAAAACAAACTAGAACCATAATAATACCATTAATAAAAAGTTAAATCACAAATGACTATGCAGTAGATTGCAATATACCAGTAGCGAGTTCGTAGCACTTTGTAGCGATTTCGCAAGCAACGGTCGTGGGTGGGTAATTAATAAACAGCTAAAATCTAGAAAAAATGTAATAAAACTCATGGGACTTTGAGACAACTGCCAAGAACTCTTGACTATTAAAATTAACACTGGCAAAAATAAAAATCATGTTTTTAAAACTATTTTGTTGCCAAAATATCATGGAACAGCTGCACAATGTTGTCGAAACTGCGCTATCGCGGTCTACTGATAATAAAAAACAGTTATAAAGAACTATTTAAGATGCAACGGTAATTAGAAGATTATAAAATGTTTTACTGTCGCTTCTGCCCTTGATTCTAATTGCGCCTGTCACAAAACAACTCGCGTCATTCAGAATAATTGAGGAAACTTATTCCGGTGAGATGTGCTTCGTCCACGGATTTAGATTTATTAGCCCGTCGCAACGGATGTTACGTCTTGTAACAAGTTGAAAGGAGTGTTATGATTCATGCACTTGGCGTTTTTATACTAATTTGATAATTGAAAGCGACGCATAAATACTTTGCAAAGTTTAGGTAATTCTCAATACAAATAAGATTAACGATTTCGTAGTTGCGTGTTTGCGTAATTATATGGAGTGTTGCTTCGTTTCACTCAAGCGAGTTTTATCATTAAGACGAGTACAGAACCCAGTGCAGATACGAAGCAGTTATATGGGCAACAGAGTAGCCGTGCGCTGCGTTCAGTATGTCATGTCTAAAACGGTTGCGCATAAAATTCAACCACGCACGGCAGGCGCGCTGCCGCATCGCACCGCAACGTTCTATGAGAGCTTGCGCAGCTCCGACGCACCTTACATCAAAAGTCAACATATCAATATCAATCGTAAAAATGGAAGTATAGTGTTTTATAAGACAATGAACATACTTCAATCCCATTGTATACTTTGAAGTGACAGATATAGCCTTTGGTATCATCTCGTAAAGCAAGAGCAAAAAATTACCTCCTCTATTTATCACTCAAGCGAGTCATTAAAACACTGAAAGAATTTATTTCTGTGAACCACCTAACATTTGATATATTTATATGAAATTTGATGACGCAAGTGCGTTATTACGGCTATCAAACTAAAAGTCAAGAAAATTATGATGAAAAATTTATTACAGTCGTTTAGTCATAGGAAATGATTATTACTTATATCACGAGGTAGGTACATATTATCAGTTTGAAGAGTATCGACGTCAGAAATATATATAGTTTAGGGTCATACTCGTAAACCTTGTGCCGAAATATGTAAGTGTAAAGAACGGTAAGTAGTTTGTGCAAGCGGCGCTAATGTAAACATGAATGGATGAAAGATTAATTGCGATGTGACTGCTCGGTGATTACGCACCTCGACATTACACGCATACTTCTATCAGTCTCTACATTCTGAATCTGAAACGAACTGAGTTTACGTTTACTTTCAATATGCATAAGTTCCATTTAACATCACTAAAGGAACTTTCTCAAGCTATCTTTTAATTAGAAATAGAAAAACTTTTTTTCTTTGTTAGTATAGGCAAAACTCAAGCAAATCAATTTACTGAAATGGAAACTCTATGTGAATATTTACTAATTATTTGAAAAATCTCAGAATAGTTACATAATATATTCTATTTTCCTGAAGATTATTTTTGAACTGGAAAGTTTTGTTCAACCAAATGTATCGCGTATTAATAATAATGAATATTTTGATGATAGTTTATTTTAATCGTTTCGAGCATCACGTTTGATACGATGGCATGCTGCAGCCGTATCTTGCTGTTGTTTTTGTTATTTATTGTCGTCCTACATACTAGCCATGCGCCACGCGGCGGCCGGCGGCGGCGGCGGCTCGATGCACCATGCTCCTGCACCGAAATAGCTGCATTGCACAACTTATTCGCACCACATCTCAGTGCATTGAACCGATGTCCTAATCTCATCGCTAACCGCCCAGTCGAACGATCAGTTTAACTAGTTTTATTGCCAGTGCAACACTGCATTTCTAGTCTCCACCTGCATTTTGTACCAAAAAGTTACCTCAAACCTTCCAAATCTAGTGTATCAAGCGACAGCATGGCACATCATATGCTCAATATCGAAGGTGCTGATAGCCAGCCGTTTAATCTAAACATCGGTTACGTAATGTTCCAGTGGATTGGTTATAGCAAGATTCGTTTGTTCCAGTCCTTCGCAAGGCGTTCGATGGCTTCGACCACAACCGCTCTGGCAGCATCCCATGCGACTTTGTCGCGGATATCCTTCGGATGATGGGGCAGCCATTCAACAAGAAAATCCTTGAAGAACTCATCGAAGAGGTCGATGCTGACAGTGAGTTTTATATCTTGTATAATATTTATTTCATGTTAGTTAATTCAATTAGTTTTTGTAATTGAATCAGAAACTACATCCCGTGTTTTTGCCCCCGCGCTATAAGATATAATAAAATCAATAAAATATCTAAATATGTAATACTCATGATATCTACATTTCGTGCACGTTAAAAAAATTTGGCTAATAATAAATTGCGTACCACGAATTGCAGTTATAAACAAAACGAAATGTGAACAAAAATCGAATAAGAACAAAATGTCGACGATTCTAGGTCAGTAAAGTCCAATTTTAGGTTCCAAACCTACGCAGTCTAGCGAATGACGTCGTAGCAAAAATTACTTTACGCAGTGCAGGCAGTTTTTACTACTGTTATTAATGAGATTCGTAAAATAAGTATTTTTGCAACTGTACTTGAGAATATAAATAATATTTGTTGTGATATTTCCAGAGTCTGGCCGTCTTGAGTTTGGCGAGTTCGTGACGCTGGCCGCTAAGTTCATCGTTGAAGAGGACGCGGAAGCCATGCAGAAGGAGCTTAGGGAAGCTTTCAGATTATACGACAAGGAAGGTGAGACTAACTAACACAGATCATCATTACTCTAACAACTGGATTGAATATTTTCCACTTAGGTATATGTTACATACAGTTACTGCGCGAAGATGCCAGATGCTCAATAAAAGTCGTGATTGTTTAAAGTAGTCTCAATTAATTTCAAAACGGTAGGCCAATGTCAATCGAATCATCAATTTATTTTTACTGTAACATGATCTCAAAAACATTCAATGTCATTCTACTCCAGACATTTTACTTGCAAAATCAATATTCACAGCTTATAAAAAAAATCTTCTTTATACAACCGATGATCTTTCATTGATCCTAAGACTCATTCCACGGGAAACTGAATAAACTCATAGTTGGACGTATGAAAACTATCATTAAGGCCTACAGCTACGTACAGTTTTTACGAAAATTGATTATTAACATAAGGAATTATTTTCAGGCAACGGTTACATTCCCACATCAAGCTTACGCGAGATCCTCCGCGAGTTGGACGAGCAGCTGACCGAGGACGAGCTCGACGGACTCATCCAGGAGATCGATACTGACGGCAGCGGAACTGTGGACTTCGATGGTATTACCTAATTTATGCACAATTTCTACAACAACAAAAAATCGTTTCCTTCTCGATCTAGATAGATCTAAAAAATCGTTTACAGCTGTGTTATCAAACACTATAGTAGTTCTTCATTTAGATTCTTCTTTACACGTTTGCAGTAGATTTGTCCTATAATCCTTTTCTCTTTCTAGATCAGTGTAGTATATTCCATACATGATAAATATTATCTGTGACTCACCCGCGGGTGGATATCAGCCAATTCTATGTAGAGCTGAACATTAGCGCATATTAATCGACATTCAACCAATAGTAATAATTTGTATATGCTTATAATGTTTGACCGATCTTCTGTGCTTGTTTCAGAGTTCATGGAGATGATGACAGGAGAATAAATATCTATATGTATTCATTTTTATATATTTATATGATCTAATAATAAGGCATCTACGTTTCGGTACTTCAACTTTCGAGTCTTGGGAACATTGGACGAGATCACTTCATTATGATGGAATGAAAACATCACACCTATTTCATTGATCAATCATTAAAGTATTATGTATGTATTGTACAAAATAATATTTTGTTCTTGTTTAATTGATGTGTGTGATTGCGTATAATGTTTATATTTACTTTATATTAATAAATCTTTTATTCTATTACCTATGTTTGAATGAGGTGCACAAACCACTACACTCGACCGATATAGAACGCAACGTGGTGTAAGAACGCTAACTCTTAAAATAATATTCGTGTCGAGAATGTTGAGATATCATTTTCATTTCTTAAGATTTCTATTCAAGATAAATATAATGACTCCCCTGTTTTTAAAGCGGACGCCAAATTGTCCTAGATAATTTTGATGACATAAAACTTTAAGATATTTGGCGGTTAGCCAGAGACAAGTAATGGGACCATTGAAGATAACACTACGATTCTAACAGTTATATTTAAGATTTTAACATTAGTGAGGCAAATTAAAACACATTTCGATAATAATTATTATTTATTACGTAACTCTTTGTTCATCGATTTCATTCAATCGGGATCGCCAAGTAAGTAAATAACATTCATAACGTTATCGTATCTTGGGTCAGAACGTGTACAATATACGCACAGAATGAGGATTATTCACTACTTTATGACACAGTTACAAATACCACATTATAGATTTCAACATATTCTTTGACATTAATATAAAATAGTTTTGTATGGCTTTCATCTTTACCTACCATGTAGGACATAGGCCTAGAAGAATATTTTTTCTCATTTAAATGCAACTCTTTTACATTGTTAATATGACATTACAAATTAATCAATAAGATTCATTGAACTCATTCCCATGGTAGGTAAGTTAAATAACAATGGACACATTTGCTGAACATAAAATTTTCTTATCAAATTAATTATATCAAATAAATCTCTTAAATAACTTAAAAGCCTACATAAAACGTAGACCCTGCTTAATAATACAAAATAAGTAGTTCGTAATAGTTATTATAAAGGAGTCTTGGTGAATTATTCAGTTTAAATAATATAAGAGAAGAGAGAATTAACAGTTTAGCGGCTTTTTACAACTGTTATACGAGTAAGTATCTACTAAATAAATAACGTGTACGATAATATAACATGAAGGAAGCTGTCTTGTCACTATACCGTGAAGTATAAGGAGACGTGCACGAGACAACATTAACGCTTAGAACACTAACATGAAGCACCCTATATACAATATTGTGGAATATATCATCATATTATTACGAGCATAATTTGAGGGACATTCACATACATATAAATATAGTAAATATTGTATAAGTAAGTTATTATCGTAGAACAATGAGGCAATGATAGATATCATTATCACAATTTAGTAGATTTTAGCCGCCGTTTGATGGCACTCTGCACATTCACAAGAAACATAAACTCCACGTGACGCATTCGCTCGCGCCGCGGCGTCTCACGTCCGAGCGAACCGTGGACATTCTGGACATACCTTACAACACACATTTACATTTCTCCAGCTATATAATTATTTTACATACATCAAAGTCAAATATTAAAAATTCATTGGTAACGTATTTAACAACTAAGCTTTACAAAGAGTCTTCGATTAAAACATAACAGCTATTCTTCCTTAGTGTTAGAGTGTAATGCACTACTTGTTATGTATGTACATTGTACATCTATACATATCTCTCACAATCTCTTTAGCATCTTGGCTTCGGATAGCTAGATTTATCTAAGATTTCGTAAAGAACTACCTACAGATGAGATCTCAATTTGAACTATGTTTTACCAAACGTCCCCTCTTGCCTGAATATTCAAAGCTAATTATCACATTTTGCAGAAACGTTTAGTATTACAATGCAATAAATTACTAATTTATCTTCATAAACGAAAACATAGTGCTTGCCTATCACTTAATTAACGACCAGCACAAAGAAGGCACAAAAACAATAAATTGAACATATCGAGCCTTTAAAGCGATTCAATTTGTATAATATAATACAGCCGTAGAGGCCCTGCAGCGCTATGGGAGTACGGTGTCCCGATCTAAATAAACATTATAAATTCTAGAGGAATGAGTAAGAGAACGCTGGTCGGAATCGGCGAGGCAATAGTGAGCTTACAGGTGGTCTTAGTTATAATATTCTTGTTTACCTAACTACATATAGTTTTATGAATACTGTTTAAGTAGATAGATCTTCATTCCTTTAAAGCTGGCTGTGTCTTTCAGACGCAACCCACGTACAGTCCAGTTGCGAAATATTCATAATACTCTGAAACAAAACGAGCAATATATTAACAAGAATCCTTACAAATTACAATTATTTATTATATTATGTTAAACCTTGGCAACAGCTGCAACAATGCAAGATATTCCAAAACATATTCTATTTTGATATACCAACGGATACAAATAAATAAAATGTATTCAAACTTATAAACATATTAATTGGATGGAAGTGTAAATATCGCGGTTATTTTAAGCTGTGTGATGCGAGTCTACTTCATATCATTGGAATTTATTGGTATAAAATATTTGTATATTTACCTCACGTCGCCATACTGGCTTTTGACTAGTAGAAGTATCGCCGCAAACATTTTTATTGGAGTATGGGCGGCGGGGGCCTGGAGCGGCTATTGTTCGGTTTCGGTATCACGCTGGGGTCAAATAATTTATTTTCTTGCGAGTTCTGTTGACGCCCTGGGCCTTTACGATGACGGCTTAGCCACGGCGGCGGAGGACCTTCACACCACGCAACCTTCGCCCAGTCTCGCGGCTCTGCACCGACTCGCGAGCACTCGCGGGCGTACGCTCTATAAGCCGCGCAATGACAGCGTGTCCCCGAACAACTTCGCGCATCTACCTCGCAAGCCTCTTTATAGTTGTGAGGATTGACTTTGGTTGTACATTCTGTAAACGCATCGTATCGCAAAAATCCACGGCACAGTCGACGAGCCTTCAGCACCTTTGATTGTCGATACTTGGCGTTCACACCCGGGGGCTTCTGGCGCCGCGTACATGCACGCTTCCCGCCAACCCGCCATGAGGATCCAAACCTCCACGTATCATTCAGTAATCTACCGTCGCGAGTTTTTAAATCGTCTCTAGCTACTGAATTAAAGTTACCACATAGACCACACAGTTTCCCTTTATACACACTTGAAACAGTCACTTCCAGAAAACCATCACCATCCCAGAGCATCTGTATGCCAATATCTGCTTTTAACAGAACAGAGCCATTGCTACGAGCTATCTCGGCAATTCCATTTATTTTATGTGGAACTTGTACTCTATGTCCATTCACTTTTATTCGCATTCTTTTCCCCATGTTAATTTTAGTAGCGCCGATACGTAGAGTAGCCGTTCTCGTCCAAGATGAATGCGAAGTGTTCCTCGCGTCATTTGATATTCTTATCGAGAAAGTGCCATTAACGCAGTCTGAAGCCAGTTGATATTTGCAAGGACCTTGGAAGCTATAAAATTTCCCATCGAATGTTTTATAGTGGGGATCGCCAAACACGGTACAAATTCCATCAATATCGACACATTTCTGACAACATTGGCCGGGTAACTGCTGTAGGGTTTGATCGGGAGGGCAGGTGATCACTGGACATCGTTCCATGGCACATCGAGGTTCGCCACCGTGGCATTCACATGATTTACATGCGTCCAGTTGCCACGTTTCACCATCCTGAAAAAATAAGACGATCTTAAGTCTTATGGGTTATCAAAAACTCCTGATTTCAGTAAACAGGTTTGATATATGGCAATCTTAACAATACTGTCAAGAACTATTAAATTGAGCGAAAACTCACCTGATACGTTTTCCTGCCGATGACACAAGCTGCTTTAGCCTCTTCAACTTGTGGGCATTCGGGACAACACTTTCCTGGCGCGGGCGGCAGAGCTCGAGCACCGCACGTGAGGACGGGACACGTGTGTCTGGTACACACTGCTGTACCATTTAGACACGTGCAGTCCGTACAAGGATCTACTCGGAAGGGGCTCAGGTGTGCGTGGTATTCTTTGCCAATCACACATGGCATGTTGCGTGAAACTGGTGAATAAAAATATATTATTAATATCCAAAGAAAATAAAATCGACGTATGTGTAATATTCAACCTAAGTATATTTATTTACTTTGAAACACAATACTTTGTCAGTTATCCCTTGAAATTAAAAAGGAAAGGAAAAGTATTTGTATAAAATTTATGACTTGAATGCACACCTAATCCACCTAGGTGTATTGTTATTTGACAACGTGAATATACATAATATACGAACAAGTCTTGGACTCTCTACCTCCAGGAGCAGACCTCGCAAACTGGGTAATGTGTTCATAACAGTAAAATGCTTACTTGGTAACAGCTTATCGGCTGTGGGATGCATGCACCGAGGACAGCAGTCTCCCGGTGGCGTATATTGTTGGACGCGGGTGCACGGCAGCACAGGGCAGGCGCGCTTGGCGCACGACAGGGCACCGCGCACGCACCGACATGACAAACAAGGCTCTTCAGGAATACGCACATCTCTACCCTCCCACACTCGCTGACCATTGATCACGCATTCTGAAAAAGACAGACAAAGCATTTTAATATTTATATAAGTATTATATTCAAAGTTCTTAACGGACCTTCTGACAATAGATATGCCTTTAAAACGATAAATTAAGTAATACAGTATAATATAACATATGCTATTATATTGTAGATATAGCTTCAAAGAAAATTATGGACCGTTTTACCCAAGCTCATAAAATTTTAACTTAGTATATGGTTAAATTTATTATCTATTTACAATTGATTACATGCAGACTACTAGTACTATCTTAAAGTAAATTAATTAGTTAAACATATATTATTAGGTAGTAATCATTAGGCGGATAGTCGATTTCTTGTTTGATGTCCGACCCCTCTCACCTACTGCTACATTACAAAGTACCTTTGACACATTGACATTCAATGCGCTACAAACTAATTGATTGTGAATGTTTAATTAATGTAGAGTAGATAACGTGGAATCAATAATAATGCTAATTGTATGTAAATCCGCAACGAATAAACCGGATAAAATTCATCTTTATTAAAATTGTAGAGCTTTAAATTGTAAGCGAAGCGTCCCTTAAACTAAACATTAAACTCTACAGGTTTAAGATTTTATACACGAATTCATTATCATTAATTTATGGCAACGTAAAATATCGAGAGTCTCTTAGTTCCTTTTAGCAAATAAATGAATGCGAATACAAAAGAGATTCCATTTAGGGGCAACATACTCTGTAGATTAGTAAAAGCTTAAAACAAAAATCAAAGCCATTGTTCGCTAAATGGGAAAGAGGCCTCTGGCGGCGAAGTGACTGCGGCAAAGCGCAAACTCCATAAATTAGTGCGGGTAGACGATGAATCAATCAGGGGCTAATGAATGACGTAGTGCGGACGGCCGCACACGGCGCGGCGTGGACGGCGGCCGCGGCGCAGGCGCAACTCGCAAGTCCGCCGCGGCCCACCACTGCGCCGCAGCCTTCGCCACCTGTACCCGACCCGAATGTATACCGACATTAGCAACTCCGCTTTAAAGGCTTCGTACTACAACTATTGCGACACTAGACAAACGTTTGATTTTTTGAATACATTTCCAACTGGTATTTTATTCTATAGCAATAGAGTGCCAGAGCTCTACTTCTTCAAGTGTTGCAATCGTTGTCATAATAGAACGTGATGCCATATTTACTATTCATTTATTTGTGAGTAGAATACAATAATATACGACAGTAGAATATACGAACAGCTCGCATTAACCAGTTGGGTATTCCAATGGGAAGAGAATATAAAGTCGCTCTTGAGCGTAGATAATATTATTCTTCCCATATAAAATAACGTAATGCTTTGACAAACTGTGCAGTACTCGGCGTGTCACTTAAAATGATAAAGTGTTTAGAGCTTCAGTGTATACTGTAATATTTGTATTTATTTTGTGACCATGTTAGAATAGAATGCGTTTCATTCAACAGTCACGGACACTCAATTCACTGCGCGCCGTTCGCGCGGACCGCCGCGTCGGCGCATAATTGTGACAATGAAAACGGTCAAGTGTCTGTCGTAAAACTAGAGACGACTACACAAAGTAGGCTGTCCTTTTGTAGGCAAACAATTAAGTATTCATCGTCAGTGCGCGCCGTTTATATGAGCGATGTGCTTTGTCATACAATATACCCCAACACAGTCATACGCTCTTGGATCGGCTTAGTAGAGCTGCGAAGGTTTATGTTATACTAAATACTTGTTGAGCCGTGTACGTTCCACTTCTTCTTATATTTACACTAATAGTCTATAATGTAATGAGAGCCTTTTTTGTAAGCTCTATAAAAAGAAAGATACAGTTTTTTTTTCAAAGTGCCACAAGGATGTGTTATCTTACAAACATTGTGCTTGAATGTTAAACAGACACGCCCATGCACTTAGCAAGAATATATTCGTTTGAATTTCGGCTTAAAACGCTTTAATATGGCTATAAAAGATTTACACATTCATATCACGCGTTGCTAGTACATCACAGTTAATTATTTCATTTTCTCAGGTTGCTGCCGCTGGCATACCTGATAATACGTGGTCAGCTTGAAACCACACGTGAATTTAGATTAGCTAGAAGAGATTTGAGTGTTTATTCCATTTTTTTATTAAAAATACAGTCCAACAACGAATAGTCTTCAATTTAAATCATTCGTCAGCAAAATGCACAGCTAGATAGCATAGCAATGCATAGCTATAATAGACAAAAGTGTCCACGGTCCAAATCTCCTAATGGCCACATTTCACTTAAGCTCAATAAAAACAATTCCCATGTTGATAAGACAAGAATCGTGAAGAATTAACAAGTTGAAAGAAAAAAATCTAATGCACTGTTGGGATCGTAAAACAAACAAACAGAGGGCACACGTCGAGGCCCCGCAGCCGCGGCGGCGGCGGCGCTTTGACCACCGCACAAAAACCCACCCGCCCCAACCTTTTAAGTAGGTTGTTAACTTTTTGATTTATGGACAATAATAGAGACGCAACGCCGTGGGAGACTCACAGACCACCACAAATATAATTTTAACGAACCCCCGCCGACTATAATAAGACCTCATTTCGTTGTCAATTTCTTTATCTCTAGTTATAGAGTAGGCTTCCGATAGAGGAAGCGGTTTCGCGAAATACGCTTCACGGGTGGTCCGATTTGCAGAATTAAATTTCAGAATTATTTCTGAGCCCTTCATTACGAAAGTACAATTAAAAATCTGTGTTCATTTTCGTTACAAATAAAATGTTGATGAACAATCAACGCTCTATAATACGCGTTCGCGCTTCATCGAGGATTTTATTGCATGTAGACTTTAAATGCTTTTGTTGTTTATACAACATCTACGTTCAGAGTAATTACTCTTTGGCGCCACCTCTGTGTACATACCACATGGCAAGCCTTTTATAGACGGCTTATTGAATAGCAAATAATTGTATAACAAGTTTTTTTTGTAGCATGTAACCTTCAATATGTGATATATTAAATTACATTCAGTAGATGACTAAATTATTCTGTTGTTGTAATAGTCATCTTTGACTCGGTATGGAGCAAGAAACGGGATTGGAATTATGGCAGAGCGGTCCATTGTCTATCACGTTGCTATGTCACGTTACATATTATGTTATGTTTTCCGCTGTCGGTTGACATCGTGCGGTGTGTGGGCGAATCGAGGGACCAAGCATGCATTACTCTGCTGCTTCCATACGACTTAAAGGAGAAACTTTTAACACCTTATAATATCTCTATTTTGAAGGCGCAGTGCAATGTCCGATGCTCCCTTGATCTCTCCGCTTAGCGACTGGCGAGTAATTAATAAAATATAAACACGGGCAATAAAACGATAGTTTGGAATGTGTCGGCAATATTCAAAAGCAATATCGAGTCGTCATCTTGTAAATTACTATTATTTGTTATGGAATTTAATAAACTTGTTAAGGTTTGGAAGCACAGGTAAATTGCTTGCCGTTATGGTTTTATTAAGTTCGCGTGGCGGCCTGTGTTTGTTTTTGTATGGGATTATGGTGGTTGTTTTTTGCCGCGCGCGCGTCTGGGTGGGCGCACTCCGAGACACGGCTGCGCCAGCGCGCCTCGACCGCTCACCAATTATAATATGTTGAATAACGTGGATGCTCCTAAATTATTGTGGGAAAATATAGCATGAACCTGCTGAATTATTTCCTCTCAATTATTTTTGGTAACAAAGACATGACTTCGAATAATTCGAAAATAATAGCTAAGTAAATAAATAAATAAGAGTCAATTTTCTGTAAAATATTACATTCTTGTTTATCTAAACTTTTTGTCAGGTCAAATGCTTCGGTAATTCGTATTTAATTAAATATCACAAAATATTGTAACACCCATGTACTTATAACATATTGCGAATGTAATCCATAAATGGCAAAATTTGCAAGAACCTATGTATTACTCACCATCACAGACAGGGCAGTTAAAATGAGTGTGTCTCTGATGTTTCGGCCTCTCGCAGGGCACGTAGCACTCCGGCTTGGTAATCGTGATCACTCCAGCTTCACATCTTAACACTCGGTTATCTTCGTTCCATTCAGTATGGGACGCAATTTCAGTACCGTTGTACCAACATCCCTTGCATTTGGCGCAACAACCCTCTCTTGGCATAAGAACCGCACAGTCACCCATCTGCCCGCACTCTTCGCTCCGGCAATCCACGAAGCCGTTCTAGAAATATAAAGAGTACGAATTTAAAACATGAGTTTCAAAATACATATAAATAGCTTACAATAGCTAAATAAATACTGCAGTTAGACAAAGTCAACAAAAGACGAAGCGGACGCTGTGGAATACAAATCTATTTCCGACTAATTTAAAGATAAGCCAAGCCCTCCCAGTATCTATTTGTTACAATAATGAATGGAGCTACTAGCATACCGTTGTAGAAAATGGCCCGAATAAACTTATACTAATTGTTTCAGTATTCGCATTTATGTCAGCATTCATCACAGGCACACATAAGCATTCCTCGCTGTAGGTCTGCTATATAAATAACATAACTCTTAGATTGTCGTCAGTCAGTGACAATGGCGAATAAATTTATACTCACAATATTTTACAAACAAACAACGAAGTGACATAAAGACCAACTAATGGTGATTAAATTCAACATGTTAAACACCACACTTTATGATCTTTGATAGGATAAGCAATTACAATTAAGGCCAAAGCACGACATGAAACAACGTCGGGTATATACCTTCGGTACAATCGTTTTGTTTTACCAATTATACGCTAGCTTGATTAAAATTAAGCAGTAAAATAAACGAATGATGGTATCGGGTAAAACCAAATATTTTTATTACTGACAAAATATTTTAATGTTCGAATAGGAGTACGTATAAGCCACACGGTTGATATTGTTGTTCCGGATGAGATTTCCGCGTATTTTTTCCTTGTTCTCTCCTTGTTTGTATTTTTTTTTTACAATTTTAATCCACCATGGATGTATTCGGCATTTTATTGATACTTTATTTTATTTGTTTTATCTTTTATGACGCTGCTTTGTTCAATTAGAAATGAACAAATCCATTAAATACGTCTACTACTTATATTCTCGAGTAAGCAATAAGAATTCTCAGCCTGATTGGTTTACTTTATGTTTTTTTAATGTTCGAGAACGATATTACAAACATACCCACAATTTGCAATATTGGGAAATGTATACGTTGACGTCATATAACTTTGATGACATACCAAAAATTCAATGTGGTATCTAAGAACTTTTCTGGTTGGAGTTCTGATTCATTTACATCATACAATTAATGTCGAGTTCCAACTATGCAAAATTTATCTATTACACTTAAAAAATGTCAACACTTTTACGTAATTTTTGTAGCTAGCCACATATTGCACGGTTGTGGTCATATCCAGTCCAAGCAAAGGAATGCAATGATTCATCCGACATTGCACGAGTACAATTAAAATCGTCACTCGACGATACAAACGGAACTAGTAGACGAACATAAAGCTATAAGACTAATTAATGTTATCTCATGTAACGGTAATTTATGACAAAGTACCGACACTAGCACTACGAACCGTGTTCGTCCATAATAAGATCAAAAAGCATTCTCATAATTATTGTATGCGTTATTTTACGGCTCTTTGTTCTATAGTGCATTTGCATGAGCACGTGGCTTACTCGAAGTCAATGTTAATTGCTTTTCTACATAATAACTCGTCAGTAGGTAGGTTCGAGTACCACTGTTACAACTATGTTCGTCGACGTACTTTTGTATAGGGACAATTATGGATGAAATAAATTCTCTTTATTGCTCTCTAGATCTGACGCATATAATTGCATAATACATAACAGTCATATCTATGTAAGAATAATATAATTTACAATGGTTTCAGTTACGATCTTAGTTTAGTTTTACAATGTAACAAGGTATAAATATGTCCCACATATTTTTATTACTTATTTACCTAATATTGTTAACAACTACCGAAATAGGTAAGTTGATCAAATACAAATAATTCTACGCGTAACTGATAAAAATAGGAAAATAACTGAAACACAACGAGTATTGTAACCGTATGTTCATACGATAGCGGTAACTACTAAGGTTAACTGAAGGAAAACAGGTTATTATTGTATTCGTAGGCTAACAACCTGACAAGAATTCCTGCAATATATGTTGTAGGTACTATAGATCCCCATGTGGACGCAGTTTGGAATACAAATTCTGAACCCTAGTTGACTAACCAAAGGAATATCTATAGACGATTGTAAAATCACGATCCAGTTTAAACCTTGGCATATTTATTGACTTTTAAGTGAAGTGGAACTAACATCTGTGCTTAGTAACAAGTGGCTTAAAAATTCTTCAACTATGAGAGCACTAAGCGCGAACTAGGAAATGAATAGTTAATAATAACTATTTAACAATCAAAGAAGTCAAGCAACTTATTAGCATCTGAGCTCGCAGACATGATCAATATTAGAGGCTAATATTTGCACAAATCTGTAAACTTATCAAACGTTTTAACACCAAACATTATGGCGTCCTAATTTGTACAGCTCGGGGCTGCGCGGGAGTGGAGCGCGGAAATACAGCCGGCATTGATATCTACTTATCTTCAAGAGGTGTGCAGGAGGACACGATGTACGTCAATAAATATAAAATCCTATTTGGCTTTAGGTTAATTGAAATAGTGTGTTTCTAGTGAAAATGTTCTGTGCGTAATTTGACTGACGTAGAAGAGTTTTGTCATGACGTATAAACTTATGTATTTAAAAGCCAATTATCAAGTAAGTAAGCATTACTAATGAGAACTCAACGCCAACATCTTTCCGCGTTCTGTATAGGTCTAAAGTACAGAAGACAATTGAAAAAGAAAATTTCAACAAGCCTTTACAATAGTAACGCTAACAATAGTTCAATCTACTATTATAACTGCTAGATATATTGTACTATTATAAGAATACTTAAAAGAATAAAAAAAGTAAAATAAGTCACTATTCCTTTTTTGTTGTAATACTCTAGTTGGAACAACGCCTGAAACCGTTCTACAAGGATGCGTTTGTAGATCAAAGAAAAAAATAATAATGAAAAACTTGAAAGCAAAAAGGCTTCCACTGTAGATCTTTAGGGCAGACTGCCAACAGCACAATCGTATTACAATAAGTAAAATAAATGCCAGACATACTAAAAGTTTGACAAAAACCATACATTTTATCCATGAGTGCCCGTTGAGTATTTTCTAACCAAAATGACAACAAATAATGAAAGATGAAATGAATATATACTTTAGCTGGTTTGCAAAAAAATGTTTTTAAGACCTCTAGCAAAATATTATCTTCTTCAATATTGATCAACACTTGTGTTTATTTGTACGTAATTTCGATGTAGATTTAGACACCAACCGACATGGTCTATGTAGATGCACTAATGGAAAGCAAATAGGATGTTAGGAATAGGTATCTTGATTTCCTTTTTTTTTGTAATTCTTAACTTCAATATAACGGACTAAAACACGAGGTCGCGGGAACTCTGTTGTTTATTGCTTTTCAATACTTCGGCCGAATTTCACGTGCGGCTCTCTTTGAAATCACCCTCAAATAGCGTAATATTTACGTTAGACGTTGTATAATAACAGTAAGTCTGTCGACTGGCCATTACTTGTTATAAATAATGTGTAGGCACCGAACAAAATAGAACAGATTATGAATACAAATTTGGTCAGACAAATTGAGGTACGTAACTAACGTGAAAATTGTGCGGTTCACTGGAAAAGTCTATATTATAGATATACTTCGCTCACACGATGAGTGAATTACTCACATGGTTTCATATTTTCGAGAATTCGGAGGCACAGTCAGTATCAATCAACGTATCCATGATGTTTAAAGAATTCTCAGTCATGATTCTCGGTAGAACACGACGGTTTATAATACATATAACACACGAATATTTCACAGCTCAATATTCTACTTAATGTAGGTTAATTTATTGTATGACTTAGAATCAATTATTCGATACCATACGGTATACTTTTTCTCACGAACCTATCTCAATATAAACTTATACTGAAGTTGTTTCTAACTGTAAAGAATTATTTAAATAGTGATCCAGAAATAAGAGATAAATGAGCATGTAACAGCTGATTACGTTACTCACTAGACTTGTTGAAAGACTAGACTGAAAAAATAGGTTAATTAATGCTTCTAGACGCTTTTCCAGTCAGGTGATTCACTTTGAAAATTACGTGATCTGGGGGCACGGAAGTGCCCCCGCAAGTCGAGCAAAAAAAAAGCGGCACGGCCGTAACATCCTTTTCTCGAAGCAGTTCGGGCTATTTTTGACACCCCTATAATTTCGTTGTGGATAAAACAAGAAGCCTGGATTTTCAGCAACTAATCAGTCATTGTATAAACACGGTATATTTAAAATTTCAGTCAATTTGAACCAGTAGTTTAAGAATGACAACTTGTTAAAATTTTGAATTTTGTCACTCACTGATTCACTGACTCACTGACTCACCGATCATCAAAAGTCTAAGGTACTTCTAGCAGACTTAGAAGCTTAAAATTAAGAATACAAATAGGGTTTAGTGTCTTAATCATGGGAAAATTTTAATATTTTCTAATTTCGGTCCAGTTTTCTAAATACACCAACTGCAACAATAACTTTGTAATCCCATATAAATGTATAAGATTACAAGGTTACATTTGCAGTTAATGAATTATTATTACTGTAGAAAATAAAATAAATAGGTGTAAATGGGTACATACTATATGAGGCATAACGGAAGGGGGTATAGGGTGGGCAAGGGTGTTTAGCCCATGAAACTGAACAACATTCCCATAGGAAAATATGTTGAATTATGAAAAAATAACGTCTGTCCATACAAATTGGACTTATGTTCGCTCTACAAAAAGAAGTGAGATGCCATCAAAAACATTCTGTAAAAACTTCAAGTCTCGCCGTAAAAAGTTGTGAGATCGATATAATACCAAGTCGATTAATCTATTTAGTCTCTACTTAAAGGACCTTCTGTCTTAAGTTATTACGTATGTTATTATCATGCCAATTAAAAAAAAAATACCTTTAAAACAAAAAGATCGACTTGGTCATCGCAAGAAAACACAAATTCGCCATTAACATTTCAGGTAACTTCTCGTCGTGCTGTGTAGTGTGATACATACTAATAATGAAATCATGCGATGGCCAGGTCGGTCTATTTGTTTTAAAGGTATTTTTTTTTAAATTGGCATGATAATAACATACGTAATAACTTAAGACAGAAGGTCCTTTAAGTAGAGACTAAATAGATTAATCGACTTGGTATTATATCGATCTCACAACTTTTTACGGCGAGACTTGAAGTTTTTACAGAATGTTTTTGATGGCATAGAATTTAACAAACATAGTTTAGTTCGACGTCATACTGATTAACTGAATTTTCAAGGAATTCTAAAAATATTTTCTTATCGAAAATAGATTTGGAATGCATTCGTAGTAGAAAGAATTTGGTTAGAGGCAGATAGCATAGACTGGTCGTTATACGTAGTATTAATAGTTTTCATATAAGTAGCATATCGTGTAATGTAGACAGTACCAAAAACATATAGAAATAACAATACTATAATGTATTTATTACCACACTGACCATTAAGATAGCATCTACGATAACGCTACGAGCCTCTACGAGATCGCACTGATTACGAACAAAGACAATTACTGTCTACGCAATGCTTCAAATTTTAATACAACTTGAAGTGTAGTATGTAAAGCTTTCACTCTTATTAAACAAAGATTTAAACATAATTATAAGCTCCTTTTCTCAGATAGAGTTAGGTACAAATTGATACAAATACTATTTTTTATTTTACGTAAAATATCTGCCAGAAGGAGGAGAAATATTTAATCCGAGCATAAAATGTATGTTATGTGCTTATATGGATATCGCAAAACAGCCACCAAATAGGTGCTTAACATAAATTTAAACGAGAATCATCGTGTGGATCGTCCCCGAGCAGTCTGTGTGGAGCGCGACTCCATTATGTAAATTAAGAGATAAACATTTTAAATGAATGTTAACGTCCACATTTTATACAGCACATCCAGTATTTCTTGTAATATAACTACTAAAGCTGCGGATTGAAATTATCAAGCACAGAAATTACGCTTCGATTTAATCACATCGCACTCGGGCAGGTGTATCGCGGGGGAAGGAAGTCTACGACGCAGGTATTTTTAATATGTAATAACGTAATATAAAGTATCTATAATAAGCTAGCAACTGCATATCATTAAATAATATTTTTGTTTATTGCTTTTTGAGATGTAGGAAATATTTACTTGTGATCATTTCGTCTTGTGCATAGATTCATCGAATCAGTTGATGGCTTTTGTTTAAACAGACAGTAAACATGCCATGTATTTTCTTTCTTAGCAAAAATATTATACTTTTACGAAGTCAAGTAGTATTTATATACTTCGTAATTATGGTTTATGGCTTGAAATAAATGCAGACACGTAGTAAAATCTTCACCACAATATTACATTCTAAAAAACATAGAAACAGAGTTTCCAATTAAAATATTACAGAATAATACACGTATGTCTGTATAGCGATCGACACTTTGCATAACAATTTGACTACCTCTGTGGTCCGAGCTTCTGCTGTGTAGTACTTACTGTACACAAATGTATGCTAATGATCATCACGTTTTCTAACTACCTGGAACTTTGTAACATAGCTGGTATGTGACTGTCGGCTGGGCCCCTACAACATAAGCGTTTTTTTATCATGTTAATGAAAAAAATAAAACCACTTATTTATACTCTCTCAAAAGGTACAAAGTCTAAATATCAAAATCCGATAATTTGCGTCCAATTTGAGATTGTGGTATTTGACGGAATTTCCGCTCATACGCGATATTACCTATATAATTCCATGATTTGTAAGGTCACTACGCAAATATCCAGGAAGCGATGGATAGTCATTGCCTCCGCTATCAATAACGGGAAGTGGCCACCGAAATACTGCGACATACTTCCACTAACTAATCACCATAATATAATTTAGTTAAACAATAATACATTAAGTTATATGAAACGCGAGAATTTTGTAAAAATCTGTGGTACTTTCAGGACAGGATTTTTATTTGAACTCTACATTTTCAAGACCAACTAATCCTAATAGAAACAGTGTGTCGGACTGAATATAACGTGCTTACGGTGCATGCAGAAACCGCAAACTTGTTAGTATTACTAACTCTGTGACGTAGATTCTTGAAACTAAAGGTACATTTGGGTACTCCCAGGCAGGTCACGTCAACAACAGCACTACGAAGAAAGCAGCCAGTTACCGCGCCAAAACTTTCCCGAAATTAACGGTTTGAATCACGGTATCCTTATGAAATAAACTTATTTTGGAAAATCCTCCTAAATGATATCGAACAGGTTTTACAAGTATATGTTTATTTTAATATTATTACTAAATTCCGGACAGAAAAACTTAGTAATTTGGTTTTCTTTTCAATTTGTTTCGTGTCAGAATCACGTCGCCTAATTAATATTGGTATAAAAAAGATAAAACATCTACCACATAAAATCAGGTATTATTAAAAGGTTAGCTAAGTAGAGTGCCAATGTAATCAGAACAAAATCCTTGATATAATTATTTTTATGTAGATTTATCTAGTTTAGAATGGAGTGCTAATTATACACATTTAAAGGCAGGTACTTAGAGGCTGTAATAGTATCTAGGCGAGTAAATGATCCCGGGGCGGCGACAGCGAAGGCCGAGTGTGGGCTGCGCGTGCGCTGTCGCGCCGGCGCCTTCGTCCGACGTCCACCAACAGTTTTTGCACGCGACACGCGCCTCCTCTACGCTTTGATATACTCATTTGATATGAGCTACGTTATCTGATATTAACCTGTTGTGCTCGCGTTGACTTTTAATTGCACAACTGAATAGCTATTAGGGTAGAAAAGAAAAAAAAACATCATCCTATTGATTGAGGAATTTAGTATAAAATACCACATTTCGTCGTACTTAAATTTTAACTTCTCTACAACTGTACTTAAATTTAAGTAACGCAAAAATAAATTCACAAACAAAAACTAACATGACTCATGCAGCAAGTATGCACTAAAAGCTTAGCACATATTAAACACGAAATTTTGACTTAGCAACTAACTGTAAATATTATAATAATTATAGAGGCGGATATAGAACAAAATCGTCTTCTTAATTCTCAGTATAACGGCTCAAAGTCCGTGTAAATATCTGCAACTGAATTAAACTTGATTTTTTTTGCATCATAGCAAAACATAACAACAATGTCGATGATGTGTGGCGTGTAAAAAATACGCGTTGCTAGAAGAACCGGTGCGACCGCATACCGCGCGCGCGCTCGCGGCAAGGCCTCGCCGAGCGGCGCGCGGCGGCACCTGCGCGTGCGCCCCGCTCGCGACCGCCTCCGCCACCGCCACCGCCATCGCTTACACCCACTTTCACATTTAAATACAGCTCACTAGTAATGCGTACACATCACGAACCTACCTCTACTTATCCCTAAACAGTGAACACCGAAACAGCCACCAGCATCTGCTTCAGTTGCTACCTCAGACACCTCATAAAATAATTCCAACTAATCGTAAGTGTTGTAAATAACTTATGAATCAGATATGAGATAACGCGGATTTGAAGTTATGAGCAATAGTCTTAAAATATCCCCCTGTTATCTGTGGATGGTCGGGTACTCGGGTACCGCCGTCGCTGGCTCGAGTCGAGCGCGGCGAGATCATTACAGGTACTTGAGTTGGTAATTTACTTGTAACTATAAAATACAATTTACGAGATATTAATAGATTGCAGGGCTGGGACAAAAATAGCCACTCATGTAACATTACTTAATTATCAGGCAACAGAGCGGGTAGCCAACGCTACACCCTGCCAACTGCAACGTTAGGAATTTACTAGGCATGATTCAATTATACTGTCAAGAAGAAAATCTACAGCTATCATTACGGTTGTGAGTATTTTACTGTTTATTTAGGACACGTTCTAGCTGTTAGTGTGTAGACCCGGGTGTTGCTGTTACAGGGTACAACACAATCTCCCCCGACGGGTCTCCACCTTGCTGTGGTGGGGGGGCTTAGTAGCCGCGAGCCTTGAGGTGAGGGCGCACTTCGGCCGCGGTGAAGCGAAGAGAGACCCATTGGAGAGGCCGCTTCCCTGTCTGGGACCAAAGCGGCCGGCCGGCTGGGCCGATTCGACGTAGGTCCGGCTGGGCCGAGGCGACGTAGGTCCGGCTGGTTTTGGAGGGGCTAGTCGCGGAGGAAGAGGTGTTCTAGTGTGTCGTTGCTGGGCACCCTATCCTCCGCGACTGGGCGGGGCCGCACCGCGTGATGCGGCAATGGTGGGGCTGCCGTGGGGAGTCGGGGGTCGGGCGGTCGGACCCGGCTCTTAACCCATGGCGGCTGGTGGTGGGACCGCAAGGCCTGGGAGTGGGCAGACTACCACTTTCGGGCTCGTTGGTCGACGAGGAGGTGGCGGCGGCCTACACACCTTTCCGCCGCCGGCGGCCGGGACAAGCTGCGCATCTGTGCGAGGCCTGTCCCGGCTTCCGAAGGCCCCCTGGCTGGCGAACTCGGGGGAGTTTTCTGGCCACTGCACTAGGGGGCATGTGGGGGGACGGCACCCGTGTGTTGGGGTGTCGTCCCACACTGTGGACGGGTCCACATTGTGGACGGCCGCGTCGGGGCCGCGGACGTGTGCCTTAAGGCGTTCCCGTGGCCTCGGCACTAAGCGGCGAGGAGGCAACACCTTGGTGGTTTAGTGGGTAGGCCTTGCCCTTCTGGTTCGGAGAGCCCCACATACCCCAGCGCTCCCCCGGGCGTTGGGGATGCAATTTCATGCATTAACCAAGTAAAAAAAAAAAAAAAAAAAAAAAGGGTACAACACAATATTGTTATGGATGCTTTAATTGCAATAGACTCTTGTTTCAATTGATTACTTTTCTCTACAGAAACGGCTTTGCAGCCTGATATAATGGTATCCTGAAATTTACAATTCACGTTTCATGTGAACTTCTTTATTTACCTTCGTCATTATATGTACAGAAAGCGGTGTAAGTAGGCTACAAGGTGTGTCATACACAACACAGCGTTAACCGCAGACAGCAACAACTTGGCTGTATTAATTGCGTTTACTAACAAAGCTGATTAATCAAATGATGTTTTCCCTTCAACCACAACATAGGTACAGTAATGACCGCCAACTTATAAAATTGTATACTTACCTTCATGTTTGTATGTGCTACGATCTTATTTCGGGTCCCACTATCTGCATTTTACATGTTGGAATGTATGTCAAAACTAAATAAATTATAATAGACTTATTAATTAAACAAAGTTTAGCAATTCAAACATATACCTATCCAACATCTCGTATGCTAATAGTAAAACTGGATCACAAGTTTGGTATGTCGTTAATTTATTGCCTTTTCTATCATAATACATGTAGAATGTTATGTGCCATATATGGCCGTGTCATTGCGTAAGTGATATCGAATGATTTAGTATATGTATGTACTTCCTTAAATCGTAGTGATGTTAAGTTTCGTTTGGTACAACGGTGAGGCATGCGCTTATAATAATCCGTGAGTCGATAAATGGCATCGGTCATTAAAGTAAGCGGTGCGCGGGAGCTGCGAGATGCTATCAACCGGCTACTGGTTGTATAAAAACCAAGACTAATGGCACCCTCGGGTCAACACGACGCCCGCACCATACGGAACATTGACATTGTTAAATCCGACTCAAAAAACCACACTATTAACTACTTATCTTCACACGGCTTCACTGTGCACATTTCAATGTCAAAAACATTGATAAATCATAAAAAATACCATGGTGTTCCATAGTCGCTACGTGACACGTGACAAAAAACTCCCATTAAGTAAGCAAATGTATATTTTAATTCAGAATAAGCGATAAATCTCGCGATGGGCTTTCGAATTCCGCGCAAGTCATCCGACGAGGTGAGATCGGCTGGGAAATACCATTATATATCTACCTCTACGTACGCGGTATTCCTACATACATACTGATGTCGTGTCGACGCCAACAGCTGTGCAACGATAACAAATTTATTATATTTTTTGTTCTTTTATAAAATACCAAACAGTTTGACTTTTATTGAGAGTCGGTACGTTATTAAATCGAAGGCGGATCTCTGAGTAATTATTAGAAATAAAAACCTAAATTGAGGAATGCGGTCGAGGATAAATAATAATGGTATGTTAGGAACAGTTGCGTCGGATTCCTGTGCTCGCAGTGCTTGTCAAGAGGTTCCGCATTGGTAGTTTTTGCGCAACGTAGTCGCAGGCGCCGAGCGGGCCATCCGTCGTCCGGTCGCCGGGCCGGGACAGCGCCGGCACGCGTCTCCCTCGCATCATGACGTCATAGTGACGTCATCGCTCATTTCCAACAAGCAATTAGCACTCAACGATTAAGATGCCTCGACGTCTAGCTTTTGTTTTAAAGCTTATTAAGACTATTTACCGGTTACGGCTATTAGTCTGGCTTGCTGTAAAATGTCTGGTCTTTGTTTCAAATGAGGCGCTTTTCCAGGAATAATTTCTCTTAGGTACGGAATATTTTTTCTTAGATATGGAATTTTAACACCTTTTTCTATAAATACTACCGTGTTCTTAGGTGTAAAACATAAAAAGGGTCTCAATTTCAGTTGATTAAAAGAAGTTTTCATTCATTCTAACAGACTCTACCTGCATGAGATTTAAGCTTATCTGCTTATACGTATGTATGTATGTTATTCGCATTCCATACGTCAAATTATAAGTAACAATAATGATTAACACTTACATAACACCCGATAACTCTCTATACAAAGTCTGTACAATATTCCACTACAATGTACATATAATATCTTAAGTACCTACCTAGAAGAAGGCATCTAAGAAAAGGTAAACGAACCTTAGTGTAATTTAAATTATCATTCCTTAGATTAGCAGATGACATCAACGATAAAAAAAAAACACAATCACAGTCGATTCATATCTCCCACGATTACATTTTTGATTTATTTAAAAAATAGAAGCGGGTGAAATGAATTATCTGCTCAAATATCAAGGTATATTTGATAAAGTTTTTAATTAGTTACTGTTTTGTGTAGAGGCCCTAACACGCTGTTTTCAAACCATGAAAAGCACATCACTATTCGTTTAGAAATTCCAAGAAATGTACGCTAATCAAATTACTAGTTATTGTCTAGGTGTGAGCTTGTAGCACGCGCGCCTTTGAATTATTATTCTAAACTTGGTGCGTGATAAATTGATTTGGTGACAGTGGTCACTGTGTGGGCATACAAACGTCCCATAAGTATGAGCCAGAGACAATTACGAGTCTCATACACTGTATTTCACACCTCACATTTATTTAAACATTTATCGATAAGTGCGTAACTCGTTTAGATTATTGTACTGTTACTAACTACGGCTCGGAGAATTTTTATGTATTGGAGCGATAATTTCTTCAAATGACTTGTAGTTCATTCTTTATATATACGCAAAATGTTGCCCTGCATGCTTTGGTGTAATTTCTATTATCGATACGTAGCTACCTAAATACATACAATCATGCTTATCTATCTAAAGATTGAAATAATACCTTTAAGTGAATAAAATATATTCATACGTCCAAAATCAGAGAATGTGTAGCATGTGTAGCAAGCTTAAGCGTAGACTTTTGAAAAAGCAAAACAAACAATATAGGTAGTGTTCGTCACACTTCAACTTTGACTCACATTAACACAGTAGGAACTATAACCAGTTATCTATTATTAATCTATATAAGCAATTTAAAACTGTTAAACGTATAAGAGTACCTTCGAAGTTCCTCGCGGTGTTGCGTGTATTACTAATATACCTTATTAAGTCGGACTGAGTTTTCTAATGGACGGCCTAATCATGTAAATTCTATGTTAATCGGATTGGTTTCATTAAACTTTTCCTTCACGTTTCAAATGTCAAATAATACCGATTCCAATTACCATCGAACTCAAATGATTGGCTGTTGAAACAGGAATATATTAATTCAAGATTAATATACATAAGATAAGTGTGATTCTTACTTATGCCATGACCCCATATGAATAAATAAATAAGAAAATAAGTCGTTCGTGATTATTGAAATATATTTGCAACTTTTATTGTTTAACTCTATCTTATGGAAATGTAGAGCCAATGAGTTTTATCATAACGGCACTGATGCTAATGCTCATTATCAGAAACATGTTAGAAAACGTCAAATATAATTAAATAAATACAAATCAACCGTATTTCAAGCACGAAAGGGATCGTTACGAGTAAAGTAGGACGACGATAATAGAATAAAATCACGGGTGGCCAATCAATTGAACATTAATACATCTACCTATAGGTTTAGGGCTGGGTGCCTCCAACTTCAATCAACTTTTACGACTTCCGCGGGATCATATCTACAAAGTATGTAATAGTTCGATGTCTCATCTTTAACTGTAAGATAAGCACAAATATGGCAGTTGCTACAGCTGCTAACAATCAAACACGATTATATTTCTTCGCGCGTATAGCACACTCAATTGAGAACTATCTGTAAGCAACACACGCCGACAATCACGTTGGAATTTGAATAAATCAAAGGTGGCAAATCGCAAATAGACTAACCTTCGGTTTAATGGTCGTTGGTTTTTCGGACCCTTCGAGCGCGTGATGAGAATTGTATAAAAATATAGGTAACTCTACACTTAGACAACATGGTTATATGCCACATGGCTCGCAACTATAGGTAAACGACCGTCATTGACAGATATCAAGGACAAGTCAGCCTATTATAGAAAATACAAAAGGTTATTGACAAGATATGTTCTCGATAGTTTGATTACAAGTCTCATATTAACCTTTATTGTTATGTTATTGACAGTTCGTCGTATAATTTATAGGTATCTAAGTCCGTGCACTGCATCGTATTCGAGGTGAATGTCTAAAGATATAAAATGTTACGATTATTGTCTTTATCTTACCTTACAGACGCAGTGGAAGCAGCTGCTCCGTACTTGCTCCAACGCCACAGGCTCTCCCTCGTTAGTGCACTGCTGTCTCGCCCCTTCTGTAATTACAATAACAATCTTTGTAACAAGCTAGTCATATCACGGAATAAAGTTATTGAGGCAAATACTGGTAGTAGGAATTAATTAGGCAAAGTCCACATCAAACCACATAACATAAGATGCGCCGTAATTAGAAGTTAAACTAGAAGCCAATCGATAATTAAAAACAGACAAACCCGGAAAACTGTGCGTAGTTGATAATAATAATGAACAATATGAAGCATTAGATGGTCGTAAACACGTCGCACCTGCCCATGCCGGTGACAAACGTGTAATATAATGAGTAGGAATATAGGCGAATGATTGCGATCCACGCACGTTGTACCTGCCAAGTAGTGCCAAGTGTCGTACGAATGACCACGAGCCGTGCGGAGGAGGCTGCGGTTTAAGCAACTCGCGTGGGAAACGACTGTCCTATATAGCAATGCACCGAGTTGCACTGACCATTGTATACATGCCAATTTATTCGCTATAATAGATATGCTGCAATTCAAACCTAGTAGAATGGTTGTTATTCAAAGCAAGTTTATTTTACAACTGTATTGGAGGTAACTACCAATTCAATTTACGGGTGTAGGCAATGATAATGCAGAAAAGGAGAATCAGAGCAATGATATAAACTAAAGTGGCCTTGCGATACTACGAACTATTTTATATTACGTTATCAAAATTGGTACCGTTATAGTTACATAATATGTATGTTATTCTGTGTATATTTAATCAGTATCACACATTTAACAAGTACAACAATACAAATAAGGATACAACCGAATCACTGCCATAAACTATACGACAAGCAAATTGATTATAATTGTAAATAATATAAATAGCAAAGAAGAGATAAATTGATAGAGCAGCTTAATCAAATGTTGTCGTCCTTCGTGATGCCAAATTCCAATGTAATTGGAGAGCTATTATTGAAACAGCGATATAAAAATACTGTCTACGGAATCGGAACCTATAACAACGGTGCTCTTACGACTATAATTCTTGCATATAATTATCTGAATGCATCTAACACACCGCAGCATGACAATGACGATAACACAAATAAACGAAATGTTGAGAAAATACATTTTTTTTCGTCAATAACATACGTTTGAACTGATGTCGATATAACGATAAGTATACAATACAATCATAGATATTTATGTTATTTACCGAATCAGTTAGATGTTAGAGATAACAAAGTCCCTTGAGCCTCCGTAGTAATCTAACGATATCGTCACAAAATATCGTATCATCGCGTCAAATTTCGTATAGATGACATCGACATTGCGTCTCAGTGTCGGTGTCGTGGCCGTCTGATCACATGTTACCTTGATTTAGATCCACGGATCCGCATTCTTATTACGTAGCCATTTCGGGCGCCACCGGTCGCACTGTCCTGCGGCCCGCGTAAATATTTTTGTAGGTAATTAATATATGCTCGTCTACGAGTGAGAATTCCACACCAAATGTTTACTCGTCCTCGACTACGATCATCGCTAATATTTAAATGTGCTTTATTTTTTAACAGAATATGTTCGTCTAATCCAGAGATATCGCTGCATTGTTTCTAAATATCGTCTTCATTAAGAACTAATGAATCATCCATTCTACCCAATTGTGTGTGTACGACACATTCAACTATGCCTTATAGATTTTCGTGAGCGTAAACTGTATGTACTTATATACATTTCATCACATCTCATGGCAACGATCAGTTCTCAAGGTAAACTGTTTTATAAATATTCGCTAAACTATAAATTAACTAATTAAGAAGATAATTCAAGTATGTAGTTAAATAATTGTTAAACCTTTAGTAACAAATAAATATTCAACTAATTAATCGTGCAATAATCTTTAAGGCATAAAAAAATACTAGCACTTCCAAAGGATACTTTTCAACATAGGGTCTATGCTAAATAACTAATTAATACAGTTTCAAAAGCTTACTTGCTGTAAGGCTTTGATTTGTTTACACATAAGGAACATATAAAAAACGTGATCTAAAGGTTTTAGAGGATGAAAGTGAATTACAATCATTTTGTCCATAATATTCACGTTTGGTCTGGACGTCTTCCATATAAGAAGGCAAGCGGTTGATGATATAATTGATAGAAACACTTCAATCGATTGAAACAAAGTCGAATGCTCGTCACGACTGTCCTCAGTATGTATTAGATGAGTGTAGATAACGATTGATAGATAAGCAATATTAATCGCGCATCAATGTCGTGGCGCAATGTCGTGGTCTGACACTGAACTTGTCCTCGGCTCTTCCTTAATCAGCTTGTTCATGTGTATGTCGGGATAATTGCTCCATTGATCTGTATCAACGTCGATGGATTAATAGGATAGCGGCGCTACTCACTGTTTATACAGACTTGAGTTCTCAATGTAATGCTATACTGCAATTATATTGATCTTTGTGATGAAATAAAACTTTTCGAATTGGGTTCAATGACAATCAATGAAAGAAAAATGGTCTTCTGATTTACGAAATTGTTGTAAGTCCATTACGTAAATTACCTTTTTGTATGTTCATGTGTTTCAAGTTATGAAAAACGTTTTTTTTTTACTTCTGGTCATTTAAATTTTAAAGCTTCGTGGTTTCTTGATGATATATAAGTTTTATATAACCGAAAGGTGTTCCCAAGTAGCATAAATAAAAACATTAAGTGCTAATAATATAAATAAACCAGATTAAGTAATCATAAAATCTGTTAAAATTAATATTACTTTTTAATTTTCCTTATAAATTTTGGTGCGATCATGATTCTTGAAGTTTATGTTTAGCGAGAAGTTAAGCGGAATTCGATTACCAGTAAGTGATATTATTACCGGAAAGTGGCAAGAAATTATGCAAATAACGAAAATATACCGTAATTTTAACATTTTACGTGAAATTTAATTGCCCCGTTTCAGGTATTTAAATAATCGCGATACCTAAGCAGTCACGTCTGATTATAATTATTAAACTGCATTTATCGATCATTCTGATAATGGTGACTAGATGAGAATAATTTTTAGAAAGTTGTTCCTGCCAGCGATCGCAGATAGTAACTAAGCCTCAGGATAATAACGTAAGCACCTATTCATGTAAGCTCCCGGCGACTCGCCCTGAAAGCGACTATCATTATCAATTTGATCTCAATGGCTTCTGAATATAAGCCTAATGAACTTGTGGAGGTATATTACGTAAATAATAAACTATTCATGACAAATAGCCCGCAATCTTCTCTCTCATATAATTTTGTTTTTCTATTTCACTAAGACTCATTTCATTTCGTGGGTCAATTTAAATTTTTTGTCAATAAATCTTTGCTTCGTAATATATCATAGAAGCAGAAAGCTCTTGTTGCCAAGTGGTTTATTATTAAAGTGTGTAACGATTCGTTTTAACCGAAGCAAATTCCTTGTGTTACTAAAGATAGGTAGGTAAATTGTATTATTTATAACGATAAAATAATCCTTACTCAAAGTAGTTCTTAAAGTTCTCAAGAAAATCGTAATGAAACAACATTCTTAAGTTTTAAGCCAACACGAAGATTGTTTGAAAATACAAGTATTTGTAGTTGATAGGTTTTAGTCGAGCAATAAAGAACATGTGCACATTATAGAGAGGCGAACGAATGTGTGATCTATGTGAGAACGGTGTACGGCCGCGGTTTCACAACGGACCGATTGTCGTGCCTTATGCAACCGACCTGTCGAACCTTATTGTTACCTTATACATTGTTATAAACGTTCTTATTTACAATCAAAACAAACAGTTCAATATAACTTATTGAGCTGAATTGTAGGTACACCTGTCAACTACAAATTTAAAAAATTTACTTTATAACTTAATTTGCACAATTTTGTAGTATTCCAATGATCGGAATTTGGTTTCCATAGTTTTGACTTTTCAATCATAAAGAAGCTTATACCTGCAACTACGTTTGCATTGGCATATAAGTATATTTAAACATACTTTTAATTTAAATTAATAAGTTATATTTGTGTAAACTACCTACTCAGTACAACTTCTACTTGTATGTGTTTTCAGGTAAAGTGTAGGTACCGTGAAAATTGAGCTA
The DNA here is from genome assembly GCF_050436995.1 of Anticarsia gemmatalis. Classification (NCBI taxonomy): domain Eukaryota; kingdom Metazoa; phylum Arthropoda; class Insecta; order Lepidoptera; family Erebidae; genus Anticarsia; species Anticarsia gemmatalis. The sequence goes on along the minus strand of NC_134748.1, from coordinate 5,917,129 downwards.
TATCAATCAATCCTGGATTGTAGCTTACTTTCAGCTGCAACTATGGAGTTTGAGGTAATCAATTAACCTTCGCAAGATACGTCACTGGGATACACTTGAAACTTATTGGTATTAGTGACAATGACTACTTACATGATTCTGAAGTGGTCTAATCTCTTACAACTCTCAAGTGAGTTTGTCTACCTTTTAAGGAGTAGGCTAGACTCTACTCATGCCTATACGGTGTGTTGTCTACATAGGTATCAGTGTACACCGGCCCAGGCTTTCATAAACACGGGCAAATATGTCAAGCTGCTATTACAGAAATAAACCCCTAAAATACTTGATTGTTTGGTAGGGTGAGGGTACTCGTATATGCTGGAGAAAAGACAGAGGGTACTATTTTATACAAAAAGCACTAATGCGGATTTAGCCACGGATATAAGATGGTACATACTGAGCACAGAGGAGGTGGAGTCAGCACCGGAGAGTGTGGCAGTGATGAGCAGTAATGGCAGTAGCGGCAGTAAGGCGGCGGCGGGTGTGCGGGCAGTGCGCAGGTCCCGCATGGTCGCGGCTACTCGCGGCGCCGGCGACCTGACCCCCGCCCGCAGCGCATCACACTCTCGCGCCACGCCACACGAGCGCAACACCTACAACAAAACAAACAACATCATTTATACAATCTCCTCCATTTTCAGGATTGACCTAACAAAAAATATAATTATCGTTGATCATATGTTACATAAGTATCATCTATTGAGAATAGGATGAAATGGTTTAAACTCTGCAGCACCATGTTGCTTCGAACGCTTTCCGCGTTGGCTACGTTTTTGAAGTAAATAACAATGACGAAGTCGTACTTTTAATATAGTAAGTATAAGCTCAGTGTAATTTCAGTTAGCTCTGCAAAATATTTAATAGAAAAAAATTGCTATCAACTTGCAAAAATCAATCGACTTCCTAGAGCAGGCGAAACATCATAAGAGTGTAGGTTTTCCTAAGAACAACACCGATGTTTCTATTTGTATTATCCATGAGCTTTTAAGACATTAAAGTAAACATTTATAAGGAAATTCCTCAGAAATGTTCTATCTGGGGGCACGGAAGTGCCCCCGCAAGTCGAGCAAAAAAAAAGCGGCACGGCCGTAACATCCTTTTCTCGAAGCAATTCGGGCTATTTTTGACACCCCTATAATTTCGTTGTGGATAAAACAAGAAGCCTGGATTTTCAGCAACTAATTAGTCATTGTATAAACACGGTATATTTAAAATTTCAGTCAATTTGAACCAGTAGTTTAGGAATGACAACTTGTTAAAATTTTGAATTTTGTCACTCACTGATTCACTGACTCACTGACTCACCGATCATCAAAAGTCTAAGGTACTTCTAGCAGACTTAGAAGCTTAAAATTTAGAATACAAATAGGGTTTAGTGTCTTAATCATGGGAAAAATTTAATATTTTCTAATTTCGGTCCAGTTTGCTAAATACACCAACTGCAACAATAACTTTGTAATCCCATATAAATGTATAAGATTACAAGGTTACATTTGCAGTTAATGAATTATTATTACAGTAGAAAATAAAATAAATAGGTGTAAATAGTTACCTACTATATGAGACATAACGGGGGAGGGGGTATAGGGTGGATAAGGGTGTTTAGCCCATGAAACTGAACAACATTCCCATAGGAAAATATGTTGAATTATGAAAAAAAAACGTCTTTCCATACAAATTGGACTTATGTTCGCTCTACAAAAAGAAGTGAGATGCCATCAAAAACATTCTGTAAAAACCTCAAGTCTCGCCGTAAAAAGTTGTGAGATCGATATAATACCAAGTCGATTAATCTATTTAGTCTCTACTTAAAGGACCTTCTGTCTTAAGTTATTACGTATGTTATTATCATGCCAATTTAAAAAAAAATACCTTTAAAACAATTACATCGACTTGGTCATCGCAAGAAAACACAAATTCGCCATTAACATTTCAGGAGCATTAACTTCTCGTCGTGCTGTGTAGTGTGATACATACTAATAATTAAATCATGCGATGGCCAGGTCGGTCTTTTTGTTTTAAAGGTATTTTTTTTTAAATTGGCATGATAATAACATACGTAATAACTTAAGACAGAAGGTCCTTTAAGTAGAGACTAAATAGATTAATCGACTTGGTATTATATCGATCTCACAACTTTTTACGGCGAGACTTGAGGTTTTTACAGAATGTTTTTGATGGCATTATGTTTAACTTTAGACGACAAATTCATAGAACACATCAACTATATTTTCCTTCATGACTGTTGATTGAATGTTTATTTACTGTTGTACGTCACGACACACCACTTAGACACGTGGAACGTACTCGTACTGTAAGGAATGTAATTGCAAAGATATGTAATCAATAAATGCCTTATTATTTTCAATAAATAACCTAATATTTATGAGACAATCTTAATAATTCTATAAGTCCAAGGTAATCTCCTAGTGTAAATATATTATGTAATAATATCGTTAGATTAATATTTTAAGCTCTGATAATACAAATAATAATGTGCATTAAATTACATATTTTTATCTCCATTTCTAACTGTCTGAGAAGATAAAGAGAGATTAGGAATTCCACACAAGTAAGTACTAGAAATATTTGAATATCGTGTATTGTCAACATGATCAAGTATTACGTGTTTGTTGCTACGCGGAATTCCCGAAACACAAAACATTACATCACAGCAAATATATACCGCCAATCACGGACTAATTAATTATTCGTAGCTAATGAGAGAATTAATGACCCCGCGCATAGTGGAACATCGGTTTTACAGTTGATAGAATGCCGGGCTGATGTCCTTAACGCATTTTTTACAGCATTCCGCACGTACGTTGACCTCGAGTACTCGGACATATAGCATTTATTCATTAATAATAACACAGTGAAGCAAAAAGTGGTTCATATTAAGTGCGTTTACACGGCGCTCGAGTGAGTCGAGTGGCCACGCCGATCGACGCTCGCCTTCGCCCAGAGAATCTCGTCACAGCTTTATTGTCAATTACGCTAGTTCCGGTTCCAGATCCTCCTCGGTAATGCGTTTTAGGCACACTTTACAAAAAGAATACATAAAAACGTAATTGAATCGCTTAACACGAGTATACTTTTTGTAGAATGCAAATAAAACATGGCTACGCTTTATTAACACGGAACGAGTTAACGAATCCTAATTGAAATGATAAAGAAAACGCACCGGTAATATTCATTCGGCTCGGATTATAATCTAAACTTATAAAAGCTGAATGTTGCATACCTCAGCTAATTACAAAAAACTTTGATTAACTCCGTCATAACTCAGCAGTATTACCGTTTCAGGAACTCACGCGACAGAAAAAATTGTCATGTAAAAAATCGTAGAGGTGCAATAAGTAGCATTTTATTCGATTGAAGCTTAAGAATGAAGCTAGTTTTCTAAGAAACTAGAACAAGTGACGACAATATTAATCAGTAGTTTCTGCGAAGAGTCGAGGAGATCAGCCAACAAAACACATCAATGGCAACAGTCTCCGAGAATCTCAGATAAAAGCCGGTAGCGACCGCATACGCTACTAGTATTGTTTTATTTTTTGTCCAACATGTCAATCATCCCGTTGTTAATCGAGAAAATACCGATCGGACAATAGAAGCGATAAAAAGTTTAAGTTGATATAAGAATAACAAACACATTATTAGCATACTAGCGAGTATAATGTTATCGCTGATGCTTTGTTACTTAATGACTGCTCACAGTTTAACTTACATTAATCATAGATAATACGTACGATAAATTGTATGAGCTCGGTTGTTGACTAGACTTTGGGTTTTGTACAGCCGCATGTTGTTCGTCACATGTATATTGATATTATATGTTATAATAGTGGTACTAACTTTCAAATCTGTAGACATGGCACGTAGCTGTGTGTTGGAAAGCATCACAGAGAGCCGTCGACCAGTCGCGCAAGAAATGTAAAGACAACTGACTAAAAGGCTGAGAGACCACAGGTTCTACGAAGAGATGTCGAGTAAGTAAGCGCAAGGAATCCTGGAAGCCCGTGCTAAGCACTTGATTGAATTTGTTTACTGTCATACGCGGACTTTATTCACAATGGAATGTTTCTCCGAACACGTTGTGCAACCAGCTTACCGATAACTGTTGCAAAAAGAAAGTCCCACATTTTATTTCGTTGTAACCGATTATAACATCATCTTCCCGTGACTTTGACTCTGAGTTGTAACTCATTATTATAATTTTCTCTTGATGACACAAAACAAAAACTTATTTCCCAATGATGAATTCTGTATAGTCCATCAGTTCAACAGCAATTGTTAGTCGCGTAGACCCTAATCTTTTCCCTAATAACTGTCCAAAATGATTGATGTTTGTTATTGTGACCTGAATTCAGAACTTATCAACAAATATGTCCCACTTCTTAATAACTGCATTCTATTCATATTCAATATTGTGAGCACAATGCGAGACGTTTATCGACTGTTGACTCTCAAATATTTTCGTTTTCATTGGAAATATTGCTCATCCTTTTCACGTGTAAATAAAGCGCTTTTTAATTCTTTAAGATGAACAATCCTAACTAGTTATTTTTTATCGTCCTTCTTCAATATTGGTCCTTTCTACTCTGTGCTACTGATAACATCATAACTAAGAACATAAAGTCATACGAGTACCTATAAACGGGCAGAATTAAAATAAATTTTACATGCGACATGTAAAGTCTGACTAACCTACAAATCCTACAATCTCTACAAGCTAGGGATTACGGTTAATTGCATTTATAATTCATGAGACTAGTATTAGCGAATAAATATACCTAATTAAAATGCTATTTTTCCACGACATTGTGCCCCTATAAGGTAATAACTGTGTTACATTACCGACTCGATCTCAAGAACTATTGAGGTTTGATTAGACATTAAATAAGAGCAATCAGGCCTGAATCACCTACTTAATAACAAGGTGAACAAACAACCCTCGCCATATTCCGACCAGACGACGACGACGTAATGTACATAATTATATCAATTATATTATCTATCTATCCATGATAAAAATACCTTGAACATTTCGTATGTTGTTCGTCACAAGAACATACACATTTCTTAATCGTGTTATGAGGTTGCTACTCGAAATTGGTTGTTTCCCTTTAACTCGCATATTCGGCTCTATCATTGGTAGCTTTCACGATGTCCAGAAGCTTATTTTAAGAGAGATGGTTTGTATTGTATGTATTCAGTCTTAGTACAGACTAGAATTCCTCAAGCTTAACTAAACAAAACTGACTTTTAACTACTATTTCATGACATCTTGTGAAAAACTTATTAGGAACTCTCAATTCAAATCGATGTCACCAAGTTATACTAAGCTATGGCTGAAAGTCTGTCATACCTATAAGAGTAGTCCAATATTATGACTATTAATGGTACTAGACCAATTATACAAATGTTCTTAGCTTATCCGTCACGTCTTAACTCGATAAGATTGGTGTAAAGTTGCCGTACGTGCAAATAAAGTCAAGAGAGCCGAGTGACTCTATCAACATAACATTCTGTGACAGCTGTGTAGACTGACCATATATTTAACGCAGTAACATACAGGTACAAACATACGAGAACATTTAGAAAGCCGCTTTTAAAATCGGGCGTAGGGCCCGCAAGTGCCGCGAGCGAGTGTGAAGACGGGTGGCACCGCAGCAGGCGGCGAGCTCCGTCACCTACTTTCACAGAGGCAGCAACGGAGGAGCGCCCGGCTCGGCGACGCAGGCGCTGGCTGGCGGGGACCGCGCGGGAGGGGGGCGGAGGCTGCGTGTGCGCGACAAGGTCGCCGTGAGGCAAACCACTCGTCGACAGAATTTCTTCGGCGCAGAGACACGCGCATACCAGTCCGGGAGCGGAACGCGGTCGCAATAAAAACGCTCGGATATATTTCACGCGTGCGCAACATTATCTCGTCGCTCTCGGCTCCGATTACTTAATGCTCCGCGGCTAACTGTACAAGCGGAGAGAAACAAGATCAGGTTTTTTCTTAGCAGGTTCGATGATCGCAGGGCGACACTTCCAGGGTGCAGTACTCGGTAAAATAATACCTACACCTACATACACTCCGTAGCAGGAAAACGTCATCGTAACCTCATTTTGCCTCGTAAGTCGTATACCAATCAAGCCTGACGCGTCTGCAACTCTCCAAAGACGTTAACCTGATATAACGCTCTTTACATAATCCTTTGTATTTTTGTTTGAATATCTCCTAATGACGCGATAATAATCTCTATGTACATTAAGTACACAAAGTAGTGACGACAATTTAATAAGACAAATAATACGACAACAATGTACCTACGTATGTGGTTCCATATTTCTAAAGAACCGATACCAGTTCTACGTGTATAAATATCGTGTTTGCCTTAATAAGCTCTATAATCTCGCTTATCACGAACAGACATTATTTTTAAAGCAAAGTCTGAAAAACTCACCTGACCGCCTGTTACTAATGCGTCCAAAAACTCCACTCGCATAGGTTCGTAATGTTCGCGTTCATAGAACCCGTACTGTGGCCAAGTTATTTATACTCTCATTAATACTGCGATTATCATTATGCCACTGTGCTGCGATTTATCTTCAGCAAATATTGAAGGTGAATCCGTAATTACCTTTTGTTTGTAGATCTAAGATAAATTTGGTTCGTACCTACGTGCGAATGGGTATTTCCTGAGAGGCTATGCATATCTGTTTCAATTTTACACTCCAAGAACCTAATTTACGAGCGGCCCTAAAATAGAAATCATGGACTATTCGGTGTAGCACAAGATTTCATTGTGGTGTAAAAACAATGAGTACCGTTGATTGGCGAGGCGGGATGGACACTAATTGAATTAACAGCCGAAACACAACATGTCCATTAAGTGGGTCTACAAACACCGGGATGTGTTGACTGCAGTCTCGAGACCACATTACTGAGACAGGTCATCATACTCACGACTTTAATACAATACAATGACAATTAAGTACCGCGCTCACGGAGATCACTATTAGTCATTACGTTCGCTGTATTTCATTACCATTTACAAGTATACATTCCATTCATCACCGTGGTAAAAGGATTTAGAATATTTGTTTAAAGCAGTATGTAGAGTCAGTCTGGTCCTATGGGAATAAAGAGTAGTAATTATATTGTATGTCACATTCTTCAGCTCAAAAATACGAAAAACGATCATGATACTTTTATGTCCCGAAAAACGTATGTTTGTGGTTACAATTCCGATGGAAGCTAATAACTTCTATTTTTCATTGCAAAATTTCCACAATAAAATATGAGATACAAGCTGGTGTGAAGTGATTTTCCAGTTAGAAGGTCTACAGGTACACATTATGCGGGGTCTATCCCACTAGTCCCGTTGAGTTGTCCCGTGACGGGACAACTGGCACTTTTTTGTCCCACTTGTCCCGTGGCGGGACAAGTGACACTGTTTTGGTGCCAGTTGTCCCGTTGCAGAAAAATCACGGGACTAATGGGACAGACGGAAGGGTCAAAACAACTGGTTCCATTGAGTTGTTGTGTGACAACAGGTACTTGGTACTTTGGTAAGATAGCAGACGTTATACGTTGTGTTGTAGTACATTTTTACTTAATTTCTAGTAGATAAGTTGAAATTACATTAGGTACATGTTGAATTGACTTGAGTGTTTGAGCTGTTTCAGGGGCTGTTAACAATATATTTTTAGTTTCCTTATATTATGTTTTTTCAAGTAGGGAATTTCGGATATGCATTTTAAATTTATGGTATGGAAGGTCATAGATATAGACACTCTTGTCAATTTAATTATAAAGTGAAAAGCCCAAATGGTAAAAAAACTTCTTGTGAATTTAAAGTTTACATAGAGTAGCGTACAATTTATCATCTGCTATCTTACCGAAGTACCAAGTATCTACCTGTTGTCACACAACAACTCAGTGGAACCAGTTGTTTTGACCCTTCCGTCTGTCCCATTAGTCCCGTGATTTTTCTGCAACGGGACAACTGGCACCAAAACAGTGTCACTTGTCCCGCCACGGGACAACTGGGACAAAATAGTGCCAGTTGTCCCGTCACGGGACAACTCAACGGGACTAGTGGGATAGACCCATTATGCGTTGTTGTAATAGTAGTACATTTCATACTTTACCCAATAATTATGATATGATCAGGAACTCGTAGTAGTGATTTACACAAGGAAATACTCCACGTTGTTGGTAGATTCTATTGTCGCATTGAACGTAAAGCCTATTACAAATTACTTATACGTGTGTACGTCATTTGTTAGAAGCAGACATTAACAATGAACATAATACTATTATACTACTAGTTAATTCATATGATTGTATAGATCAATGCTATTATGTGTGAGGGGTTAACATTAAGGTCTTACGTGTATTATATCCCACCTATTAATATAACCTTATGTTACGCATGAACGTAATGTTATATTTTGTCAGGTGCAGGGATCGTAGCAAAGAGGTTCCAACTCATAGAAATAAGGTCTGATTTGGTGTACCTACTTATGCATTAAAAGTTTAAACATCTGAAGCCTTGTACTTCTCTGATCATTCAGTCGGTAGTGTGCTTTTCAACAACCAATCAATTCAATCTATAGTAGTATCTATTATGGCAAATTTTTAGATACTACAGCATAGAAATTTATTCTTCTTATATACTTTCAGGACGAGGTTCAAGCTTTGAGGCAAAAATCACCTTAAATTTATTCTCATATAAGTGTGCGAAGCACTTTGGTTAGATTAATCTAGAAATAAGATACCGAAAATTAGACAAAGCCGTTTGTTAACGGTCAATCTGTTGACAATGACAAGGCTGTTTCATCCAAATCTAAAATGATTTAATGTTTGTTTTTATTAGGCATCAGAATTCGAAAATAGACAAACAAGTGGTCAATATACTGCCAACTATGCGGAAGCATATTTTTTAGTACTCTCCAAACTAATGAGTACCTATATTTTTATTAGAACCAGTAGACATCACGCGAAGAATTTAAATTACAAACATACTTAAAATCAAAGGTCAATTGTTTATTATTTTAATAATTCGCCTCGTTAATTATTATTGAAACATCAAACCATCAAATAAGTAAGTAATAAAACGGTTTGCCATTCTTCATTGTTCAATCAGGCTTTTGGAATTCGCGTTGAATGCGGAAGTTGTAAAAATCTACATAGAATTCAAGTTATTTACATTGAATTAGAGAAATAAAGTCCTATGGATATAAACATATTGTTTGTATGCTGATTGATTGGAACAGTGATTGTTGCATTCAATGAATATGGCATATTAAATGCATTGGACGTTGCTTTATATCAAGTTGCATTGCGACTGTCATTCCGCCTTTCGCATCTGATTCATTTACTTCGTATTTCTTTTATCCTCTACTACTTTTACAAGTTTTGTTTACGAACGCGTTTTATCGTGACATTTAGTCCAGTGAGTCCATTATAAAGTTCCTTAAATGCCATGCAAAGTATTTGTCACAGAACCAATTACATTTATTACGACTAATTTCAATTGCATATTCAAGCAGTAATATTAATGTCTCGCAAAGCAAAATGTTTAGTGTCTTAGATCTAACGACCTGTTATTAATTATTAAAATATTAAGTAATAAAATTAATAAATTACGAGAGCAGAGAAGTACTTTTGAAATGGAACATAAATAAGCGTCAGGCTTAATTGTTATAATAAATCCCTACAATACGATATAATTAATAATCTATTAAATCTATTTTAATAGATTTTCTATACAGATTAGCCCAATAAGGTAACGAAATAAAAGTTCCTTTTGATTGTTTTGTATTCATGTAAATAGTAAATAAATAAAATTGACTGCGTGATAACAACAAATACATTTTTGATATTCTTAATGCATTTATTTTTTATGAACATAATAAAAGCATTTTATTATATGGAATTTAATATGGGGTACATAATGTAGATATGTAGCTAAGATGATGTAGAGGTCAAATATGGGAGGTTATTGAGAAAGTCGTCATCGATTTGTTCAGGAGTGGGAGTGGCGGGTGTGGGGTGTGCTGCCACGCCCTCTCACCTGGTCACGCCTACCTAGCCTATCACCTGACATCTACATAGTCTATACCTACCCAGCATTATGTAACAACGCTTATTATTCGGACACATTTTTGTAATGTCAAGAGCATTCGATGAGTCGCTAAGAGGTATTATTCATTATTTACGTTTATCTCTCACACAAACATTTATCTCTCCAAAAACAAAATATATCGATTTATGAATTTGTAAGTGCAAACTAAAAGCATGATATAACAACAACTTTCAATTGTAAAAAGAGAAACTGTATGAATACAGCAGTAAAGAATGCAAGACAAGAGTCTCTACATAAAAGTATCGTGTGCAACACAAAGCCAGACACTGCACGATACGTACGAGTAGTAAACACTTGTCACATCTCCTATAAAGGTCTATCGCAATCCACCGGCCGTCCATTCACGCGACCACATCCAAAAAAGGCAATACCTTTGTATACGAAAACAAAGAAGTTGCAGAGAGCGAGCAACAAAATGTAACAAGAGATAATAAAGTTGCATAGCATATACCGTATAGTTAACGAATGGAAAATAATCTGGCAGAACAATAGGGTTGAGATATGAGTTGAATTATTAATAGAGCTAATGAGGCGGGCGACGATATCGGGGTGAGCGAGTCGACCTCGCGCCGTGCGATAGTGCCCACGCAGCCTGATTGTCGCCAGCTACCCGAAACCAGGGCTGTCACTCTCACCGAGTCTCACCATACCAATATCGCGGTGTGTTACCGCAATAGTGCTGCAACAATTCCTCTTGTGTGTAGCATATAAGTAGTTGTATGTATAATAGAAGAAAATACATTTCTTATAACTGAACTTTGTGTTGAATGATTTGTTATTGTATGTTAATTTAGATGATGTATTCAGTAATCTGTATTTATGTCTTGATTGTGACTGTAATTGAGAATACAATGTATCTATCCTTCTATGATCTCAGTTTAAAAGCAACCATATAATAGCCACCACAGTTGACTATGGCGTCACCTGTGTCATGACATAACACGGGTCTCTTACCATGCATAGCATATAGGACCCTATTTATTCAAAATTATATTTTTGTTCCACAATTCCTAATCATTTATATAATAGTACTCAACTTCAGCACACACAAATACGCTCACATATTTCCTTTGCAATTTTTTTTGGTCATTTCTCTCCATAAAATCCTTTCCCGTGTCTTAAAGAAAATTTTACAAATACGATAATACGAAATGATTGAGCTGCTATTGAGATTTGCGCTTAGCAACACATACGGCGATTCATTTTTATTGATATAGGTAGATACGATTTTCAAATCACAAAGAACTATAATGAATTTTTTTAGAACTCAGCTTGAACAACCCTATCCTAATACCTACATTTTAAACGCGTTAGTTTAGTGTAATATGTATCGCTAAACATAACGCACTACAGATTGAACGATAATTACACGCCGAGTTAACATTCTTTTATCAATTGTTTGACTTGTTGAAATATTAAAACATGTAACCACAATGAATTGTACTGTAAATCTGTTGGGTAATGCAGATTACAAGATTACCTCTGTTTGTGCTAATAGATACTAGCTATGATAAACTGTGTTTAAGTAACGACCACTGTTCTCATAAGTTTGAACTCGCGATCATTTACTTACCAAAGAAAAAGAGATGTAGACAAAATGAAGACAATACGTAAATTATGTGTAATGCTTTACATTGACAATTTCGGTTTTAACAAGGGTTATATCTTTAGGTTCTTCTGGTATAAACCTCAAAAAAGCTAGTAATAAACCGCATTGAAATATTTGGGTTACTATAATAATATTATTATTTTTTGTAATACCTCTATAATAAATTATAGGGAAATTCCTGTACCTATTCATCCTTAATGAAGTTCATGTGCGTATTTTTTTTATTAATACAATTGTATTAAATTTGTTTTGTCGGTAGGTATAAATAAAATATTATTATGGGGAAGTGGGCCTCCTTCATTCTACGAAACGATAACAAATTATATCCTCAACTGATTTTCCTTTTGTAATTAATTAATTAAGGTTAACTCTGGCTATATTTAAAACGTCATTATTTTATCCTTCAACAAAAATAATTAACATACACAAAGTCATTAATCTGGAATGATTCTGAATGAAAAATTCGTTGTAATATTCCACTATAATTATCAATACATACGTATTTACGTAGCGGCAGTACCTACAGTTGCACAACTTCATAAACTCGGATTGAGCCCAACACTCGCCACTCTGACTCCTGATAAGGGGGGTCGCCGACTATTCATTCAAGTTGTAATTAAAATAAAATGAATGACTTATGTTCGAAACTTCTTATGAATAAAGTGTATTAATCATGAAGTATATCTAAAACGTCGTAAATATTTTAAATGGGACAAGTGGACAAGTAATGCATTATTATATTTCAAGTTGGCAAAGGTCCGGGAGAGGACGGTCTGGTCTGTATGAAGTAGTGTGAACATATTGCTACGTCAGTGTAGTGGGCATGTTGTTCGATGTACTCGCGATAAACGCGAGATGGCCTCGATAATGCTTAATGAGGCGCTGAAAAGTATTCGCCGCATGAAGAGCCAAAGGCCGTGGGACTTGACGATTTATCTATAGGAGCGTCGAATTCGATGGGTCCTCGTGATCTTTGTATACTCGTCTACTTGTCGATGACATTAACAGTGAAATACTGTTTTTAGGTCAGACAACGTTAAACTAACATAGTGTTAGTATGTGCAAACCATGTTTACAGATTTAGGATCAATACCGTAATCTTCTTCATAATATTATTTAAGAATGCGCTTTTATTACATTTTTAGTGACATTCACGTGCTACTTAATACAGAAGAAAGACATAACAACAGTTCATTGCTCATCCAAAAGTAGGTAACAATATGATTTATACATGATGTAAACCTTTAAACTAATATCACCAATAAAATATCGATACAACACAGATTAAAAGTAATATGTAGGAATGTTATATACCGATATGTCATAGCATTATTTACCTGTATTATAAATAATGTTATCTGGGGTTACATCACTAGGAGACATTATTGTATGGAATTCAATAATCAAGCAATTAAGATTATTAAAACAATTGTACTTATTTGTGATCATTTCCTCATCAGGGTGACTAAACGATAAGCAAATTCTTTAAATGTTTACTGATTATGATATGATTACGTCGCCTAAGCACTGACGTGAATCGATAAGTAGTATTTTGCCAATTGAATTGCTTGGGTATTTCATCATCGTATTCTGTTGACATAAAGGTACACCTGTCATAATCTGTTCCACGTGTGATAAAGGTAGATGTATTGTTCTGCACGACCAGGATCTGTTGCACAAATCAGTATTCTGTAGCAACTAGATTATGTTCAGTACACTGTGCACATAAGCCATTAAGACGGATTATCGGATCAGGCAAGAACAAAAATCGGTGGAAAAATAGAATCTTTTAATACCTTATAGGTACGTGGTGATATTACATCGTGTACTTATTGCATCATAAAAAGTTGAAAGAACTTGAAATTTGTTATTTCGTCTTATAATTCCGACTGTACATAGAATCTAATTGACCTTTTATTACCAGAATATTACACAAGAACACAGATAATAATAATAAGTTCGACTAATACGATGATTAGCAAAAATGTGGTTAATGGCTAACTACTATAATCTATCATGTATCTAGTTCATTATTCTCTGCTGACATCTACTTACTGTCTATGCCAAAAAAATATGAAACGCTTCCTAAAAAAACGATATTCGGATCGTAAAGCTTCTAGAAATCTAGACTCATAATGCCTATTAAAATATTATTACTTTTCTTGTTGCTAAAGATTTTTAAAATCGATTTAGTATAGATAGTAGTTAAAAAGACTACCTCCTAGAAACATACACAAGGATCTTTCGTTATGTTAGTGCTTAGTGTAGACACTGTAGACAGGTATAATATATTTTCCCTAGATCCTACAATCTGAACCTATCTGAACTTACCTATACTTCTCTCTTATACATTCTCAAGTTCCTTAAAATTAATCGAAGCTTACTAAATCTAATAGGTAGTCATTATTTTACACGATAAGTTTCCTTTTCATTGCATCTTCTTACTTTGTAGCGCTGACATCGCATAAAGGCAACATTTAGCCCCACCGTCTATGCAACTAGCGAGGCACATAATTAGGATAAGTCGAAAGGCGGTCAGTTAAGCAAACGGATGGCTGAAAGGTAATAATTATTGTCGGCGAATACAGTCTAAGCTCAAACTAAATTGTGACTATAACTGTACGAGGTTTTCAAAAGGTTCGTTCAACAAGAAAGTAGTAAACATGTCTGTAAGTATTAACTGCGTCGTACTCGTACACGCTCAACAGGATAGTCTTAACTTACACGTACTCGAGTAAACTTTAATTAGCCGGGTGTTCGTGAGAAACGCTCAGTGAAATTGCTCGCTTTATCTTTCAGTTTAAAAGGTTATCTCCAACACTTTGTATTAATTAAACATCCTACTATTGTTAAAACCTACACAGGCCAAATTTGACCGCGCGACACTAGACGCTAAAATCTAAAAAGAGTCTGGTATTATTTTTGGTGTCACCGATAAATAATAACGCTCAAACTATTTATGAAGAAAGACAATGGTCTGTGAATCCTTTATGATAATCTATAAATGTTGGTAAATCCCAGTCTTTGTGTTACATGAGACAAAGCCGTTACAATGAAGTATCTGGGGGCACGGAAGTGCCCCCGCAAGTCGAGCAAAAAAAAAAGCGGCACGGCCGTGACATCCTTTTCTCGAAGCAATTCGGGCTATTTTTGACACCCCTATAATTTCTTTGTGGATAAAACAAGAAGCCTGGATTTCCAGCAACTAATCAGTCATTGTATAAACACGGTATATTTAAAATTTCAGTCAATTTGAACCAGTAGTTTAAGAATGACAACTTGTTAAAATTTTGAATTTTGTCACTCACTGATTCACTGACTCACTGACTCACCGATCATCAAAAGTCTAAGGTACTTCTAGCAGACTTAGAAGCTTAAAATTTAGAATACAAATAGGGTTTAGTGTCTTAATCATGGGAAAAATTTAATATTTTCTAATTTCGGTCCAGTTTTCTAAATACACCAACTGCAACAATAACTTTGTAATCCCATATAAATTTATAAGATTACAAGGTTACATTTGCAGTTAATGAATTATTATTACTGTAGAAAATAAAATAAATAGGTGTAAATAGGTACCTACTATATGAGGCATAACGGGAGGGGGTAAAGGGTGGGTAAGGGTGTTTAGCCCATGAAACTGAACAACATTCCCATAAGAAAATATGTTGAATTATGAAAAAAAAACGTCTTTCCATACAAATTTGACTTATGTTCGCTCTACAAAAAGAAGTGAGATGCCATCAAAAACATTCTGTAAAAACTTCAAGTCTCGCCGTAAAAAGTTGTGAGATCTATATAATACCAAGTCGATTAATCTATTTAGTCTCTACTTAAAGGACCTTCTGTCTTAAGTTATTACGTATGTTATTATCATGCCAATTTTTAAAAAATACCTTTAAAACAAATAGATCGACTTGGTCATCGCAAGAAAACACAAATTCGCCATTATTAACATTTCAGGAGCATTAACTTCTTGTCGTGCTGTGTAGTGTGATACATACTAATAATCAAATCATGCGATGGCCAGGTCAGTCTATTTGTTTTAGAGGTATTTTTTAAAAATTGGCATGTTAATAACATACGTAATAACTTAAGACAGAAGGTCCTTTAAGTAGAGACTAAATAGATTAATCGACTTGGTATTATATAGATCTCACAACTTTTTACGGCGAGACTTGAAGTTTTTACAGAATGTTTTTGATGGCATAAGTTTTTACCAAGACAATTTTGCCTCAATTTACATTGCCGAGCCAAGAATGGTAATAAGTAGGTATGAGTTGCGTATTAGCAGACAAAGGGCTTTTTAAAACATTAATAAAGTTTACTAAGACGTACAGAACAATAAGAAAATAGTCATTTTTGTACGTTTCGATGACTTTTATTGTTTAATACGCTTCCATTCTGCATTTTTTGCAATACAATAATAACTACGCAATTAAAATTGTTTTCTGTAAACGAGAGCAAACAATTGAAAATTGCACACGGTAATTACCATTTTTTGTGATCCAAATCTAGATTCCGGTATGGATTTAGTTCATATCGGATACCGTATCTTACTAGGTTGATATTGATATGAAGGAGATGAATGACACTGTTTTTAAGGAATTTATATCTCATGACTATTCATTCGAACCGTAGATGAATAAGACATATTAGTCACCTCTTACGGCTCCCGTGGGATATGATGAGTCAACACGGATATTAATAGTCATAGCGGAGGCCACTCCGTATGGCAAATATTAAAAACGGATTGAAATTCGCGCAAAAGAGGTTCCTTTAGTAACGCTGTGTAAACTTTGTTCTGATAGTGTAAGACGTCAGTTTTCAACAAAGAAGTCACTGTTGTCCTATACAACAGAATGTATGTAGTCCTGTATAATATATATATCCTATGGTTACGGTGTACATACTAGCATTGTAGATTGAATTACATAGGAAATAAATAGGTAGGTACTCAAAATACATGATATCTTAAGAAAACTTCCTCAAGCCATAAAACAATTTTTGTCAAAGATTTTCATACTTAATATGAATTACCCATTGAACAACCATTAAAAAATCGGAATTATCTCATGTCTAACCCAAATATTTTTGATATCTACAAAATGCTGCCGCCTTTCGTAGCACGCTACGAAGTCTCAAAAGTTGCACGAACACTTAAAACTTCACGACTTTTTAAAAGCCTTTTACGAAGAAAGCAACCTTTGAGACTTGAGATATCGTCACCTAATCTATTCTAAACTTATACTAACATGACTCATTATACCGGCAACTATATAAATTAGTGATTAATATTTGCGTATTTTTACAGTAAGTTACATTCCAAACGTTTACAATCACGCTGACAAGAGGCATTGCAATTTTTTATAATAGGCTGATAAAATTTAGAGGCTAGCATTTACAGAATAAAAAACGTTGAGATCATAAAATACAAATTAGCTGAAATGATAATATAACATTCATACTCGTACATTATCGTGAAATTTTGTAAAATTCTTTTTTTACCAAATTTCCCACCCAATTTACCGTGTAACTTCTACCATTCATAGTTATAACAATTATAGAAAGAGTAGAAATACAGGTACCCTAAATTTGACCTAAGCTTTGTTGATAAACTCAAGAGATAAAACTGCTGTAATTAGCAGGGCTCAAAAGATTACTCTCTAATCCATACTTTATGTGAATTGAGGTTGTAAAATTATTCTTAGATTGTGTCTGTACTTCGGCGGTAGCGGAAGAGACTGCTGAAAATTGTTATCTGCCTGAGATACCCATATCCGTATAGACAAGGAGAAACTGCTTGATACTAATTACTCTCTAACAGTCTTAGTTATAATAATTCGTCTTATTACGTATTCATTAGCTCAACACTTGCTTGACAATATTTCATGTAGATAATAAACGTGACATTACATTATGTTACAGTCTTGCTCTTTATGTAAGTACACTTATACCCGTAATACATATGATAAATATGTAACAGTAACAGTCGTAGTACTAAGATACGAGTGTAATACTACAGGCGACGTATGAATGATTGCTTAGTCACAATCTTTCGCTGAAGCGATGAAACATGTGTGTCGTCACAGGCAGTACTTCTAGTCGCAGTTAATGTATCTATGTTTATAGCCTCTTGTCTGCGACGTGAATCATATGGATAAAAAACTCAGAACAAAGGACTTGAGTGAGTTTTTCAATAGTGGAGAAATCTGCTTTTATATAGCGGATGATCATGATGTGTAGGAAGTGATTTTTTTAAGTATGATATTTCGCAACTCTATGTAAGTACTTGAATTAAACAGAATATAGTACTATTTGACATCGGCGGTATGGCTGGGTTCATTTTATTTCCTGGGCCTTTAGCTCATAAGATTTGTACTTTTAAAATTGTAAAACGATGGGATACCTGTTACTAAAATAAAGGCTCGTCTATCTCTGCGAATTTGTGCAGGTTAGTTCTTCTATAAATTAACATAATTGGAATAATTGTGTAAAAATATGAATCTTACAATAATCATGAATAACTGTTATACGCTTCATTTTTTTGAATTTATAAGTGAAGCGTATTATAACTTTAAAATTACATATTTGCGAGAAGAAGAAATTTATTTGATTAATGGTTATAAACTATTTTTCCTAAATATTTTTACCTTAAGTATAAAACTTTTTCCTAAAATGTCTTTGTTAACACCTAGGGAAATTTTTAAATAAATTTAAATCTTAATACCATACGACGCCTACTTTTTCCTTAAACCCTAGGAATAGAGACACACAAAAAAAATCTTTAATTCAAAGTGATAAACCAATTGGTAAAAGTTGTTAAGAAAACTAACTAAGGCTAAAAAATGCAGAAAAGAAATAACAACTGAAGTAAGTATATTTTCTTTGTTTGTTCAGGAAAGTTTATAATTTGGGGTGAGCGAAATTCGGAAAACTAAGAATATTTTTTAGATTTTTTTTTCACACTTATACATGTTTTATATTAACAACCCTGTTAATTATAATAAAAACTGAATGGAGATAATCGGGTGGCCACCGAGTATATGTATGTAACCTTTTCAGCAACCAAGCATAAAGATCGTTAAAGTATACCATCGCGACAAGTTGGTAATGATAACCTCACGAATGAATCTATACTAATATTATAAAGCTGAAGAGTTTGTTTGTTTGTTTGTTTGTTTGTTTGAACGCGCTAATCTCGGGAACTACTGGTCCGATTTGAAAAATTTTTTCAGTGTTAGATAGCCCATTTATCGAGGAAGGCTATGTATCATCACGCTACGACTAATAGGAGCAGAGTACCAGTGAAAAATGTTACAAAAAACGGGAAAAATTATGATTCTCTTATGTGACGCAAGCGAAGTTGCGCGGGGCAGCTAGTATTATATATTGTTTATAAGCAGCTGATACCTAAGCGACAATTATATTTCATGTCCAGACATGTACTTAAGCTAATTAATTACACGTTTCAGTGAGACATTTCATCGACCCTTTTCATAATGTGATGCAACTCTCTTGAACACAAATGATTTCATGATATGACTTTACGTAGATGTCGTAAAACAACTAAGCAGTTATAACAATAGTTACACATAACTTAGCGTTACGTTACAAACAAACAAATTAAATATTTGTTAGCCGGTACTGTCGCGCGCAACACTTGTACACTTCAATGTTTTCTTTCTCAATGTTGACAACAACAACGTGGTGTCCGGCTAACTCAAATTCCGGAACATAAAAAATATGAATTTATGAGAATAACGAACTTAACTCCAAATACGTTTGAATTATAATTATAATAAGCCAATTAAAAATAAATTTAATCAATTAAAGTCAGCTTGAGTTACGACTATATCCGCGACAACTGATTTTTATTTGTTATTGCCTATATTTTAATTTCTGTTGATAGCTTTCTAAATTTATTCGACTTGTATGATAAGTGGCATTCGAATAACTTCGTGGCAATATGCGCGTGTCGTATACGTACCTACTCGTGTTAGTAGTAGATGAATATTATATTAAAGTTACCACATCATTAACTGGTTTATAGTTGTGTTACCTTAGTAATAGCCGAACTACGACCGACACTACTGCGCTTCCAAACATTATATAAGTTTAACGGAATTTCACGTACAAATCGACGAGACGAGTTCCCAACACTTTTGTTATTATATGTGCGAGTACGTTACTGATTGTTTATAATGAAGTAAAAAATGCTAGGTATTATCAACAAGGAAAACGATGATTGATTCAAATATATTTGAGATTCCGAACTAGCCAAATATGTAAATGTGTTTGAAGAATCGGACATTATTTAACTTGCCCCAACATAACGAGGTTACATCAACTCGAGTACCTACTTGCTTACTTATAGTACGTTAACTTGTTTCGTTGCTGTGCAAGTGACTTTCTAATATAACATAAAATATTTTCATAATGAGCATACCACACAAACATATCCTATTGAAGGCTTTCAATAGTCAGATAATTTATTATTAATTTTTTTCTTACCTCAAAATAAAAATTCGCGGTCTCTCCGGCACCGTCAAAAATATTAACTTCACTTGCGATGCACTCAGAAGTAACTCGGTAATACAAAAAAATAGCACCTTTGGAAAATGTAAACAGAAGCGGCTGTGGCGAAACTCACGTGTGCGGAATATATGCGAAGTTTTCGTAGGTCGTTAAAATAGTTGCGTTTTTATTAGTGGCAGATGTAATTAACGTGTATGTCGCGTGTGCGTCGGATACGTCGACAGCGGAGTACGATCGTAGCCGAGCGGACCGGCCACGCAGACTGGCGGCGGCGAGGCAGCGCGTGCACTGAGTGGCGATCCGTGGCCGGTGGCGCGTCGCTGCCGGCCGCCGCGAGACTCTGCCCCGCGCGTGCGCCGGACCAGTTCCGAGCAGCCTCCCGCGCCCACCAGCCTGCAGGCCGCGCACCACCACTGCACCGCGTGCACCGCGCGCGCCACCGCTGCACCGCTCCACCGCACCACCTACCTAGCGCGCCACGCCACGCCACCACACTGCCCGTATATACTACGATAAACGTACTAAGGAACTCACAAATCAGCGCCACTAAATATCACTTGTCAATCGAACTTACGAGGATGTCGTCAGATAGTTTACATATCGAAGCAATAAATATCCACTAATGGGCCCAGATGCCCTTATCTCACAAGTGGAGCAGGGAGCAAATATCACAGTGGTACATAATTCGTTCAACTCACTTAGGAAATCAGTTTTCTGCGCTGATTTCCTGCACTTTATGGTTCCCGTGTTCACAATTTCCACTTTATGTATCCCGTAGCCGCTTGACCAATGAATGTAGATTGTAGAGGGAAGGCAGATAACCAGTCTCAGTTCAACAATATAAATTATAATGTTCAGTTTGTGTAATGTATCTGAAGACAAATGATGTTGACCATTAATTTATGTTAATCAACATCCGTGTAATACCCGGGCTTGTAATTTTGACGTCAATAATACCTATTTAAATCCTCTATATTACGCAGCGTGGCAATAGCTACAGTATGAATTTATTGAATGAAACATTTTAACATGTAAATACGATGGATAACATGGAGGAAACGCCTAACGATTGTATTATCGCATTGAAATTAATGACACGTGAAGCTCAATAAATAAAATGTATTTCTGAATATCACAGATTTACCAATTTAGTCAGATATAAAGACATATTCCTCAATACATATGAGATGTGAAACATATAGTCGCTGAAGTATTAAAAACTTGCGGAAATGCCTCATCTGTAAGCGCCATCGTGCTTTTTGATGTGTAATACAGATTTTGTGCAAATTATCAGTTAGTTTGCGAACTAAATATAAGCGCTCAATGAATTCGCTGAACGATATCTACAAACCAAACATGCGCTTGTTGAGTAATATAAAAAGGAAGGTTATAACTATCGTCGTTATTTAAACACAGAGCTTTTGGCTTCACGTGACGACCTGTTAAAAGCTGCCTTATGTAATACGCAACGTACATACATATATGAAAATAAATCCCGGATGTTAATACACTTTTTCTAATTTACGACCAAGTACTTCTCTTTTAAGATGCTACGAAAAGGTTATTTTTTTAACTAAGCGCACAAACTTTTTCCACAACAGTTTTCTACAGGACTATGCCCCAGCTTCCAGTGTTGAAACCTTCAGATTTTTAAACGTGGTCTAATCAACTTGAAGAAAAACAAATTTAGTTACTTACAAGATACCATTCCACTGATAAACTACAAATAGGGTGACCTTTGCTCTGCTTTGGGCATAATAGGTTGTTGCTATTTGCTTGTTCGGAAATTTCATTATCATTCATACGCTTATTTAATGACTAATTGGCTTTTGTTATCGCGCGAGTATTTGGGTCGATCATCATATCATTCATTTTTTCAAGTTGTTAGATGTTTAGTTTGTTCAAAGTATAAAACATTGTAAAAATAACAACGATAATTCGTTACATTTTGATAAATTGCTATTAATTCATTTATCTATTGGATTTCCCACTGAATTATCATGCAAATCTTTTAGTTATAAATGACGCCCATCAAGAAATACAAATTCTTAAGATTTAGGTAGCTTTTTGGCGCATCCTGAATAAGGCTTTAAGATTACGCAATCAAAATAAGCTTACAAGTTAAATAATTGCCAGTTTTAATAAAAACTAAAATGAAACCCCGATATGGTTATGTAGCTTACAATTCATTTGTGCATTTATATTGGTACCTATTGTATACCCTTTTTCAGTGTCATCTATACTAATTCTGTGCCGATAAAGTCTATTATATTAAAACGCTTTAATTGTGGCAGTATCTCAGATTTGTTGTTTCAAAGATCTAAAGGGATATTAGACGTGATGAGGTTTGTTTTCAGGAACAGACCAGGTTCTTGACAGCTAGCCTCATTTAATCGATACGAAAAGAAATACTTTTACAATTACACTGAAAGAGGGGCAAAATCAATTACGTTTGCGTAAATTATAATAACATAGTTATGCTCCGTATTATATTTCCCAAAACATAATTAATAATGGTAATAATTCAGAGTTCTTCATTCAGAAGACTAATGAAAACAGCAATCAGTATGTCAACGACAAAATCTGACCTTTTGCGAAGAATTCTGTTATACAAAATATTATTATAATAATTACACAAGGCCTTGACTTACTGAGGTCACTTATTCACTAAATTAAACGTTGGTATGTCTTATCAGAAGAGACACATTCTCACAGGTCTATGACCTGAACCAGCATGAACTTATTTAACCGAATTAAAATACCGATTCTTCTTAGTCATATTACGCCTGGCGAGGTGACAGGCAAGTTTATGTGAATCTGCGACCGTCATGTCATGGAGTGACCTATATTTGCATCATTACTTCTCAAGTTCACTGACCTAATAAGCTTGGTCTTAAATATCCAAAGCAGCTGTACTGTCTGGTCGACAATCGTGAATTCTTTTGTCAATCTTTAGCGGACTTCTGCCGAATTTAGACACCTTCAATCAATGATTAATCAACGATAAATGACCAAAACTAATATAAAAATCATAAATAAATAGGTGACATATTTCGTTACCCGATGTTTTAAAAAAATAAATATGTAGGTATTGTTATTTTAAGTTTAGTCGAAACTTTCAGCGCGAGTCAGTAAGCGCTTTTACGGGAAATAACTCACTTTAAAAACAGTCACAATTATTTAGATAGATACTGAGCACCGATACTCTTAAAAAATATATCAATATCAAATTAATAAGACATAAAATATTTATCCATCACGTACAAAATTCTTCAATAAAGTTAGATAAGAGCTCAGAGGCACGCCGCAGTATGAATAACATAATAAGAATTCAACAAAGACGGAATATTGAATGAAAGGCACTTGCAGTTCAATACCTTGTACATTTTTTTCCTGTTGAAGATAACAACTTCATATAATATGTGCTGATTCAATTCCAATCAATGTTGGCTTTAGGCTGGTATCAGACGTTCGGTAACGATGTTCGAAGAAATTGCACATTGTAGATAAAACGAGGGGTCAACTGCTAAGTTATTTAGGCAAGTCGCTATCAGTTGCCCGATCGCGAACTTTCGATACAGTAGCGTGGAACTTATGCCGTCCCAATATTCATTTATTGGAGATTGTTTGTTTGGCATCTCGACATCCTTAATGATGACAAGATCTAAAGGTTCAGCCCAGCCAGAGCTTAGTACTGCTCCTGAGTAAAGAAGATGAGATGAGAAAATGGGAACAAAAAAGTACAATAATGTTGTTTATGGCCAATCTGTATCAAAAAAATATGTTATATTGCTTTTTTACCTGTGAAACACTACTACATCAGCAGCGACAGATAAAAAATGTAAACAATACAAGTAAAAAGGTTTATAAAAGCGCATGTACACATGTCTGGTGCAGTTCTTACTGTAGTGTAGATATGACATTAGTCAACGTCACAGCGCACTGACAGACGACAAACAACGTCAATTACCGATACGTAATCAGCTCAGCCGATGTTACGTTTTTCCTACGTCTTTTGTACTATTCAAAGATTCCAGTTTTAGTCCACTTTATTTCTCTAAAGACGTGTGAATTGTTTCTACTATTTACTGGGTTACCAAGCAAGTTGAACTATTGTCTTATCTTAAGAATTCTGACATCGTTTTATTATCATATGTCAAATCTTTTCAATTTGATATTTTAACAAGGTTGTTTATAAGTTTTCCAAGCGAAAAGATTATGACGAATTGACATCGAAGATGTCGCCTAAAAGGTCTCTCCCATTATGTTAGTCTTTTGGCGTAGCGTTATTAGTTACTAAATACTTGAACGTTAAAAAAAATTACTAATATATTTGTCAAACACTCCCATATAATTTTAATGAACTTGACACACAAAAGAGATTGAGCATTGATCGCTCTCGATCACTATCTAATTTCTTCACATAAATACGGATATCCGCTAAGATACCGTATCCGTTTGCAAAGATAAATATTATTTTGATACTTGAACGTAAACTCTGTGACTCATGCACTTGTTCAGGAATTCACGTGCATTTAATCAGTATTCAATACACATTTGTCACACGAAGTTGTGTAGTGCCTTTTGGATCTTCCTAACTAGTCATAGGAGGTTCTGACTCACTACAAACTCCATGCAAATTATGGCGATAATATCAAAAAGAGTAGGCCGCAAAAGCTTGAGTTCACCTGCTGAGTAAGCCGTAACGATGAAGAAAAAAAATGTATTGTTGTATTGCGAGACAAAGGGACTCTAGTCTGCCGTGAATGTGTCACTGCAAATGCAAAACGTACTGTTGCACTTGTGCAATCTATAGTTTATAGATATGTGCTTTATACAATTGCGTACATTAGTCATTATGTTAGATTTTGAAACTCATGTCTATAAACGAAAACATCAAAATAACTATTGTTTTACATTGCCTATGATAATCTAACGATCTTTAGATAAATTTGATTTTGTAAACACGCTGCAGCGATTACCGACTATCGGATTCTGAATCTCTGTTTGCAGATAAGATATTGTTTTACAAAGTCTATTAAAAATAAGGAAAATGGTATTACTTAGTCGTTTCGTTTGCTTTAGCGCGTAAAGAAAAACTCAGAAACTTTAAGTGGCCGTATAAAGAAAGAAAAGATGCGTTGCTGCCTAGAGACAGGATCATAATAATTTAATATACATTTTCAATATATATATTGCGTTTTAAACATATTGAGAGCTGTTTTTAGTTCTGTTATTCATCGCGATGCAACGTATTGCCCACGGGAACTGTGTCTACGTCACCATGATAACGAATGACGTAAATTCTCGTAAATGCTCATACAAATTAACTAAATATAGGATTAAGTTACTACGGAGAACTTAATCCGCAGATAGTATTTAGCAATAAGGTCTACCTGAACAATGCACATATTTCTAATGAAATAGCCCTCGACATCTACATAGGTTCAGTTAGGACCAAATTCGCTGAAAATATGAGTGTTTTACGACATTAGTCTGGAAGCAATTAAGAATAGTGTTTCATCTTGCAATCTCGTTTTTTATATTGGCAATTTTTGAGGCCTTGGCAAGAATTAGGACACTTAAACAACCTAAGAAAAATAAGTAATAGCAGATGCTTAATCGCGGTATACTTTTCTGTTGACTCTCGTTACCGTTTTAAAAAAATAAATATATTTTCACCTTTCTTGTCGTTGTCTTACGGTTCATATCTTTATGTTACAAATTTCTCAGTATCGCTAAATCGATCGTGCGAATTGGTAATGCTTTTTGGATAACTCGTTAAAGACCGATATGCATCTCCAGGTATGTTCACAATTATCTGTTTATTGCAGCTTTAGATTACTTCTGACAACACTAAATAAATAATACATTCATAATTCGCTTGCATGAGCATGGTTATCAATTTATAAGACAAATGTTTTGCAAGTTAAAGAAAATTATAAATTAAAAAATATTTTTAAATTAATTACTTTTTTAAAATTTTAGTGTTTATGTAATTTATCAAAACAATAAAATTATAGTAAGTACAATTTTTCAACTGTGCATATTTGACAACTGTGTATAACTGTGCATATACGGTTTTTTGTGTTTGTTTATGCAAAAAAATGCTGGCATCAGTATTGATGTTTTAAGACAATGCTTATCCTCCTTGCCTTGTAAATATAAGCTAAATGAGCTAAGCTTATAGTAAAAGCCTATTCTATCTTGTAACAAAACTCGTCTCTATTTTTAGTCATCAACACGCATACTGCGGCTAAACATAATTATATAGGAATGAAATTATTCACTATCTCGGCTATAAATAAGTTGTTTATTATTATACTCTTATCTCAGTCTTTATATGAGTATAGACTTCATCATTAAATCTTAATGGTGCCATAAATACTTACTGATCATCAAAAATCAATAACCGAAATTAATCTAACATGCAAGTCGGCTTTATCAAACGGAAGTGCTAATCCCTACTTGAAAACCTATTGGTCTGATAACAATAAGCCGGAAAGCCAATATAAAAAGAATACAAAATGTTTTATTTACACCGTAGTCACTAGCCAATGTGGTGAAGACTTGTAGACTTGTCTTCACACGCACAGCAAACAAAACAATAAATCATATAAATTGATAGGAAAATATAATTTTTAACGATATCTCTAATGTTATACCAATGTGAATTGTGAGCAATTATATCAAAATATTAGATCTATCAGCTGTTTGTACATATTTTGTTGAACATTATAATATATTTCTTTGGCATCTTATTCAAAGGTTATGATAATATTTTTGTGATACTATTTGCAGAAGTATAAACCAATCGTGTCACTCGGTGTGTGGTCTGAGTTCGAAATAGATCTCGTCCTGTCACCGTTTGCCCGATAAAAGTAACTAATAATAGCTGTAATATGATACAATTGACTAATAACTTGTTGGAGTTAGTAATTCGCGTTTGGATTTGTCTGACAAAGAAAATATCTAGAAAAAACCTACCTCAATATCCATAGCTTATGGTTACCTGCTAATGCAACAGCCTAGCGAGAATTCCTGGGCAATAAAATGTGATTTAATGCAGTTTTTTTAACTTCGTAGGCAAAGCTTTACTCAAAAAGTCTCGTAGCAAATACAAGGCGTCATGCTTCGAAATCTTTTCTTTTTTATTATTCAATCACTCTAATTTAGTTTTATATTTGTATTACTACACACTTCTGAAATCAATATGCGATTATGATTCTGGTAATAGATTTAGTGTTTACCTTAGGTACCTTAGTATTCTGTAAGACATCTATTATGTTGGGAATTCATGATCAGCTAAGAATTACATAACACGAATAACATAATACCGGCTTTAAATAATTCTTGGAAAATCTAACAAAGTCGGTTTCCATGAAAATCAACGTAACACGCTCTATCTATCGATCTACGGATGACTGTAGATCAATGTGGCTACCAATTAGTGTCAATAGCTACATACAAAAACATCACATTATAGAAGTTATATCAGTAACGAATACTGATTGCGTCTGATAAATAATGCATAAAGCACGCGTATATTTTTAAAATTGATTATTACTAGTAAGTATGTAGGTTAGCTAAGGTAGGATACTAATGGGAGACGTAAAGTATCGTGTTGTAACATAAAGGCGATAGAAGGAATCTAATAACTTGAAGGTACGGCGCATGCACATTCAATGCATTTTCGTACAATCGATCTTTGATACAAACGCACAGGAGAGCTGGTATAGTCGTTGTAACACATATCCCAACATATTGGACACCAGTATATGTCCTTTTTTGTCCCCTATAACCAAAAAAGAAGTTACTCGTTTTATGTTTCAGAATTCGTTTACGCATCCAAATTAGATTCTCATAACAATTTTAATTTTTTTTGCTCATAATTCTGACTCTCTATGCGATCAAATATCACTAAACGTACGGCTTGTACCTTTAGAGGATTGGCTAATGACTACTAACAAATTACCTGCGAAAATTAGTACAATGTAATACTAGATTTACGTTTAATTAAACGTCATATTTCAACAACGAATATATGAATAGTCGCCTGTACGTAACACTTACGTCCTTAGCCTATCTAGCCGTGTTTACGTTCTCCACGTAGTAATGAATGGCAAACATTTGATTAATATAATCCGCTATCAAAGGAAACGCTTGTGTTTTCGTAAGCACAACGCTAATATCACGCGCTCTTAGTAATCAGAACCTAGTTTTGTTTAAGTATTTGGTGTTATAAAAGCTTAATTTAATAATATTGTGAATAAATAAAAGTTGATATGGATTTAAAAGGTACATAGATGAATGGTAATGATGTAGGGATGAGAATAAAGGCGGGGGAAGTTTGTAATGATCGTATCAAGTGGCGTTTTTAGTCTCTCTAACCTACCCTTACGAGAAAAAGGCATGATATTATGATAAAAAATAATAAAAGGTAAAGAAGTTAATGTTTTCCTTCGGATTTTCTACATACCCATCTCATTACGTATCATAACATGTATTATTGTAACTCATTATTGTCATTAATTTATCATCATTTTACTTTGACATGATGATAGTAAACTATATTTAATACATGACACGGCTAATCTGATCGATCAATCAGTTAATTGACAGTTGATCGATGGCTAGTTGATGTTTACACTGAAAAATATGAGTGTTCATTCTCGAGGTGGTTCCCCACAGACAGTGTAAATGACCTGAGATCACAATTCAACACTCCGTTTAGTCATCTCGCTATGATATAGTGTTATTAATACACAGGCAACTCATCTTCCCGAAATTGGCCATTAATTGCTTATTGCGACACGAGTATAATTTATTCAGAGTCGACACAACACATCAATACAACTGGTACATAAATATCTATTAAAATATTACTGCCAGACGTATGCACGCATGCTACGCCGAGCTTGCGGTTTCTCAATTCACACTCGATCCTTGTAACGCGCAGATTATTATCTGACATTATCGATCTATGTGATTTACTATAGTAAAGTGATAATGGCGCCGGTAATAACCGACCTAGCTAACACAAGTATGCTTTGATACCGACTCGTTGAGTAAATTACCGCTGTTCATAGTTCATACCTAACGAATCCCGGTTAAATTGTGTAAATCGATAAATAATAACACATAACAAGCGAACCACACTACAATGATTTAAACAAAGTAACGCATTACCACTCGTACAATACAAGCAATTACGCTTGAAAATATACACCTTGAGAGCAATCATGTCCTTAGGTTCTGATTAATAATGCACGCGACGGAAAATAAACAAAATAATGATAGGCGGCGAATAAAAATACACCGTGTTAATATACTTCAAATAGGTAAACGAGGGCAATTATGTAGCAAATAGTTGTTTATTTGCAGTATCTCGACGAGGTATGTAATTTTCCCGTGTTCTATCTAATATGATCGACGCGACGCGGCGCCAGCGCCGTCGGCTTTGTATAAAGAACGTTTATGCTAATACATCAGCCACTATCAACTGTCCGGTGTCCAGTATGAAATACATTTTTCGTCTGTAGAACGGCTTATAAATTGTTGAATATTCAACTTGTGTCTATGGCATCAATCAATCATTAGGTTCACGCGGCCGATTTGCGACACGTGCGAGAATGTAATTTTAGGATCTTATCACAATATAATATTTGATAACCGCCGTACAGACCTATCGTGACTTATTGTAGTACTTTACAAATAATCAAACATAAACTAACGAGTCCTAAGTCTACATAAATATTTTTTCCGAAGATGTTACTGCACTAGCGCTGGTAGAGCCAGTAACTTTAGCTTACAGCTATAGATAGATATCTGATATTCTGATTTCTTTGGTAACTGCTCTACCTTGAAAAATAACCAAACGCTATAGACAAAAACCCACATTGAATAATGTAAAATGCTAATTGGTGCAAAGTTTTATCTTAAACTGTTGGGCATAACGGAAATAGCAAATTAGAGGAGTCACATCTTCCTAAAATAAAACAGAGACGTTCGATATTCATAGCTTTATTTCCTTTTCTATTTATATGTACATTGCATATTATTATTTGTGGTTATTCCCCACAATTAGCAATAGAATTAATCCTGTGTATATTACTAGAAGTTATGATAGTTTTCGTAACCAGTCGTCTGTATTTCCCTAATCCGAGACTTATGGACCGAAGGTGCAGACATACATATTAAACAAATCATCAAAAACCGTTTCGCAGGTGCGTTCACAGGTGATCATGGCCAGAACGTCTACATGTTTGTATGGGTGTAATACATGGGCCGAGTATGTACCCACTCGCCAATTTAGAGTGCGTCTCACATACAAAATGCCTAATAACAGTGGGTTACCCGTGTGTTGCTAGCCACTTATTACATCACCTTTACACTCCTAGACGTTCGAATTTGATTGCTATGGGATCTTACTCCGATGACCTAAAAGCTCAGGTATATTTCTAGATAGAATATCATATCTGTAGCGAATACAATAAGTCACGATAGGTCTCTTGTCTTATCTTTGAACAATGTAGTATAAAAGTTTGTGCGTCGACTTATCGATGGCATACAAATTAATGGAAAACTAAAGAATAAAAAAAAGTGTTCGTTTTTTTTTATATTATTATGTGACCTTAAAATATAATATCGTCTTATCGTTTCAAAAGGTTTGATAAAGCTACAGGTACTAGTCATCTTTTAACAATAAACTAAAAAGATTGTGCAATTGTAGAACATGTCCTTACAGGAATTCAGACGAGTCGTACGATAAATGATGTATTATTAAACTAAATCGTTTTGATATCATTGACCTATTGTGCTAAATTCTATTATTGTAATCTGGGGGCACGGAAGTGCCCCCGCAAGTCGAGCAAAAAAAAAGCGGCACGGCCGTAACATCCTTTTCTCGAAGCAATTCGGGCTATTTTTGACACCCCTATAATTTCGTAGTGGATAAAACAAGAAGCCTGGATTTTCAGCAACTAATCAGTCATTGTATAAACACGGTATATTTAAAATTTCAGTCAATTTGAACCAGTAGTTTAAAAATGACAACTTGTTAAAATTTTGAATTTTGTCACTCACTGATTCACTGACTCACTGACTCACCGATCATCAAAAGTCTAAGGTACTTCTAGCAGACTTAGAAGCTTAAAATTTAGAATACAAATAGGGTTTAGTGTCTTAATCATGGGAAAAATTCAATATTTTCTAATTTCGGTCAAGTTTTCTAAATACACTAACTGCAACAATAACTTTGTAATCCCATATAAATGTATAAGATTACAAGGTTACATTTGCAGTTAATGAATTAAATTATTATTTCTGTAGAAAATAAAATAAATAGGTGTAAATATGTATCTACTATATGAGACATAACGGGAGGGGGTATAGGGTGGGTAAGGGTGTTTAGCCCATGAAACTGAACAACATTCCCATAGGAAAATATGTTGAATTATGAAAAAAATACGGCTTTCCATACAAATTGGACTTATGTTTGCTCTATTCGCTCTACAAAAAGAAGTGAGATGCCATCAAAAACATTCTGTAAAAACCTCAAGTCTCGCCGTAAAAAGTTGTGAGATCTATATAATACCAAGTCGATTAATCTATTTAGTCTCTACTTAAAGGACCTTCTGTCTTAAGTTATTACGTATGTTATTATCATGCCAATTTAAAAAAAAAATACCTTTAAAACAAATAGATCGACTTGGTCATCGCAAGAAAACACAAATTCGCCATTAACATTTCAGGAGCATTAACTTCTCGTCGTGCTGTGTAGTGTGATACATACTAATAATCAAATCATGCGATGGCCAGGTCGGTCTATTTGTTTTAAAGGTATTTTTTTTTAAATTGGCATGATAATAACATACGTAATAACTTAAGACAGAAGGTCCTTTAAGTAGAGACTAAATAGATTAATCGACTTGGTATTATATAGATCTCACAACTTTTTACGGCGAGACTTGAGGTTTTTACAGAATGTTTTTGATGGCATAAATTATTTACTGGTTTATTACAGATACATAGTTTTTAGCATAGTTTATTTTCATAAAAAAGAGAAAATGAATCCTTTGACCACTCATTCGTTTTATATGATGACAGTTGGTGATAATGATAAAATCACAAAAAAACATCTGTTGTTTTTTGTGATTTTGTTGAAAATGCAATTAGAATAATTAGACTGAGCAAAAGAAAGCTCAGCCTAAATTCGTGGAAACCGACCACTTCCCTTTATTCAGACATTTTCCTTGGAAGTAAAAAGTAACTTCCAGTAATTTAATTTCAAACACTGGTCCTTAATCGAGAGATTCTAACAACGATTCAAATTAGATACTTACTTCTTTGCGTAGACAGTATAAAATCGAGTGAAAATCAAATAAACGTAACTCTGAATTCAAGCTTCCAAAATGAATTACATAACAAAATAGCACTGGAAAATTACATAATGAATAAATAACGGCATAATGAGGTTATCATCAAGTACCCGCAGACTAGACCGCTGAACATAGCGTAGACGGTTCGTGCACTTGTGCCAGATACTCAATGAATCTCAATTTATTATTTAGGGCCGGTGTTACACCAACACACATGTTATCTATTAGATATGACACTATTAGGTTATTTTGTGCGAAATTTGTGCACAATTTATCGCCTAAAACTAACCTAAAACGATCTAATTTACGTATCAGCATGAACTAATTGAATTAGTTCACAGTTGGTAAGGAAATCATTCATCCATTTGTATAAATATACCTTCTTGGTACAAATAACATAGGGAAGATTTGGAAATACTGGTATTATGAATAATTCTTTATCAATCCACGTTCGCTTAAGGAAATCTGTACAATTTAGCAGGAAATCTGGACCATGAACTTTGTTTCAATTATATTATTCATTATTGTGATTCAGATACTTTGAAATGTCTAAATATAAATACCCATTGAAAACCATAATTTATCCAAAAACTGTAATGTCCATTGAAACATAAATAGTTTAAATTTGAAGAAAAAGACAGCGTATTTTGAATCAATTATTATAGTAATATTCATATGGGAGGTTTTATACCGTAATATGGATTGACCAAAACGGGAATAATCACATTTTTATTTGAATACTTCGCGTTAAACAGCTAATTCCAGTAGCCACTACTTAAACCAGAACCTTAAACCAGATCACCACATCCTCAGAGCATCGTTATAATATAACTAGTCAGTCTTGACAATAATATATGTAAACAGCGATCGCTTAATCACGCAGATCGATTATCCGCACAGGAGGTTGTTAATTACATATATTACTTAAATTATTGCTGCATAATTACAAATACACACTTAATCAAGAGACCCTCATACATCGCAACCAGCGGTCACTATATCAAGATTATCTCGGATTTCTTCACGTTAAGCTCCCGACTACAATTTATTCACGCGATAAATTGTTTATGCGAAATATGACACAGATACACCAACTAATATGACATAAATTTAAAAGTTAGCCTAACCCACATAGCGTCTAATTAGTGAGCTAGACTCAACGCAAAAACTAGTGTTATGAATCATTCGTGTGAAGGGCATCAAATAAAGTTTCTTTTAATATAATTAAGTTGTGCCTAATATAATAAAAGTAACGTGCGTTTATGGGCGCGTTCAATTTTTGTTTGGCACACAGCCAATAGATTATCTACATGACTTTCAGATAAGTCATTACAGTATTCATATTGGTATTATTCAGAGGTTTTTTTGTATGTGAACCCAGCTTTTAGTAAAGTGCTCTGCAAGTTATTTCCTCGCTGCTTTGTGGAAATGTATTGTGTGTCAGCTGCTTACTATTCCGAACAAGTAGTAACAGTTAAATGAGGGGAATAAGTTTGTTTGCGAGGACTCCACTACGTATTGTCGACAGAAATGCGATTTAGCGATCTTACTTCGAAACAAAATCCTTTGTATGTTTTTTCTAGACCCAGACATTTTATTTCAACTATTCACTTTCCACATTTGTCAGCAAAGATTAAGAGCAGAGAAAAGTCCTTTCAAACATCATATCTTTAAAACTTTCACTCTTTCAACTCCAATAGCATTTTTCTTATTCTTGCAATAATGAAATTAACTAGATTGTAATGTCTCCTTGTTCAGTATTCAATATATTTCACGTTCTGTCCACTTGCGCCGAGGAGCACCTGAGTCATGTCGGGAGTCACTACGACAAAAACTCGAGGTTAGTAAAATAGGGTTACGCAACCTGATATATAGTTATGCAATCAATATTTGTTTTTCTTCAATCTGTAATAGTATTACAAATAGATAATGTTTGTATATTTGTAGAGATTAATCTCTGAAAAACCACAATTAAGTGGTTTTCCCCTATTGCTACTTATATTATAACATTAGTTAGGATAAATGTTTGTTTGTTAAGCAAAAACTACTGAATGAATTTGGTACAATTTTGGTAGACAGTTAGTTTGTTACCTAGAGTAACAAGGACACTGTTTATTTTTGTCCCATACAAGAGCTAGTTTGTTCTAGCAACAAGAATACTACAACTTCTACAAAAACTAATTAATTTTACAAAGAATTTAAATGACGTTGTAGCAATCTGTCAGTAATTAGACACATTTAAAATCATCCAGTAGAGCACGTTGCCTTATAAGGACGCGATAGTGATCTTAACAAGTGCGGAATTCGATACAAAATGTGTTAAGCACTTTTATGACCGATTTGCAGATGTAATATTGTGTGAAAAAAATTAAACACCTCTGCGTTAGGTCAACTCACCTAGGATAATACTTAGAAATGTTGCAGGGTTTACAATATAAATAGTTGAACAGATGTATTTAAAAGCAGTTTTGTAAAACTCTGTAGTTTAAGAAAGATAATATTTTAACGTTAATTTCAGAGATTGCAGTATTTACAATTTTTCTGAGATATTCCATTTTTCCGTAAACTAAACTAATACATACTTAAAAATTTTCCTTGCTAATCAATACTAATTAGAAGGAAATTAAAAAGTCATTGACTCAACCAATAATTAGACAAGAATACCGTTTAGTCATTGTTTTCTTTTCATTTGAATAGACTACAATGCCTGAATCGTAGGCATAATTACACGTGTATAATATGACAATAATCAGAAGAAAGTCACTGATAAAATTTAAGAAGCACCTACCTAACTATCTAATGATTTTTGTTGTTTTCCAAACGAGTATTTCAAATCAGGCTAGCAATACGTTAGATATTTTACTGTATTCCTAACAGTAGTTGAGTGCCTCCTACAAATAACTAGATCAACGTAGGCTCTATTAAGCACAGAATTTATGGAAAAGAAAGACATATTTATGAGAATAGCCACGAGTAAAAGTTTCAGTTCCCAAAGTTGGCCTACATGCTATAAATAGAAAATATATTTCAGCCACAAACATTTAGGAGCTGTTAATCAATTTCTATATTACGTTTTCAGCTGTGAAATATTTTAGCAAATACGTTTATACAAAAAATGTTTCATTGAGTTGATTAGATACTAAATAATATCCCAACAATCCATGCAAACTTGTGATTTTGGGAGGTATACGTTACACTTACATAAAATTTCAGTTCAGTGTCTTAGTAATCTAATCAAAATATTCACGTCACGAAAGAATTCAGACGTTTTTGTTTCCACAAGTACCGTGTGAAAGTAGTGAAATATCTATTTACCCTCAGACAAGCACCTGAATGACGCATTACGCGTGACGCACGTCGCACTCCTAGTAGCCATATTGATTAAATCTTATCTAAATCCAAATCAATCCGATACAAAGAATATCAATGAAGTCATAGACTACTTTCTTGTTTTTCTACATATCACTGTGACAACATATTTCCTGTAAAACATAACGTAATCTACAATTAGATTCTTTTAAATTAATTTACTAAAATAAACAAACACGAAATTTTCGTGTGAGTGGATTTCTTTCCCATCCAATGAATTAAAGTGGCAGTGAGCCGCTCAACGTTAAACGACGTAATAAAGACAGTTTTTTATGTTATTTGCATTAAGTTATTCAGTTCGCATGTGAGATGGACGTGGGGGCTCGCGAGCCGGGCGGACGTGTCCGCTGCCGACACCACAGCGCGGCATCACACCGCCGTCACATCGCCGTCACTACGCGACAGAACGCTAACTACCCCCTAATTGCATCAATTAAAACGACCACTTCGACCCCATTAAATCCTACTGCCTCTGAATATCTAATAACGTATTCGCGGTAAACTTCAATTAGATATAATACCGCGCTTATTTAGTCTGTCATTTCAATAAACTAGTGGTGGCCAGTTTTCACAAGATTGCAATGGGTTTCTCTAACTCTACCTTTTTATTAAGTCTGCGTATAATTCCAAATGGGAACGGTTTTATACAGCAATCAGCATAACGACGAGTGTCACGATATTTATACAGCAATCAGCATAACGACGAGTGTCACGATAATTTACGCAAAACCTTTATAAACATCAATAGCTATATCCCTAGAGATTTGTGTACTTAGACACAACTAACGCTTACCTCTATAAAAACTTCCTGTAATCAATCATTTTAATCTAATTGGTATCCTTAAAGACACACGTGCATACATAATGGTCTTGTTATATGACTAATAGGCGACGTCCTATATAGGTCATAGACTCATTTATGTGGAAAAACTGTTATTAGTTTTCTACGCAGTACGTGCTACATTGTAAGTGGCGCCTTCGTTCGATGCGTTCTTCGGTCTCATGACACTTCATATCTAAAGTTATAATTAATTGCGAGTTAAATCCACTCCATGTGTTTATAGAGGCAGTGCGACACAATGCCGTAAGTGCCTATACAGACTCCATTTAAGAGCTTTTGTCTCTTTGTGCGCGGTTCGCGTGGGCGCCCCTCGCTTCATTCATTTGATGTGGTCTGTTTTCTTAATGACGGAGGCTTCGAGGCGCCGCGGAGGGTTTTTGTGCACATGTATGTCGTACCTATTAAAACACATCCGATGTACCGAAACATAAGGGTGGCGATCCTTCAATGGTCGTATAGTTTCAGATATTACGTTTGAATAAGACAATATTCATTGTCTAGACTCTCGACGAGTTCATGGCACGAATCCGGGTTAATGTAATGTCTAGTGAATCATGGTGTAAACTCGTCAATATACGCATGTACATAATTATAATTAATCCAATCATGATACCGACGCTCAATGCCCATAATAAGCTGAAACAGTATTTGCTTGCGAGTATCTGGTGTGAAAACACGTGGGTATATAATAAGGAAACTATTAAACATTCAGCCTCCTTTTATGAAGCTTAACTAAAGTATGATTTTTATTTAAACCGTTATGATATGCATTAGGTAGGTCGTATTTCTCGCCCACTGGCTTGCACTGCATTAATTTTATTCAACAGTCAACCACTTTACAAATTAAGAAATAAGAAAAAACACAAAAGAATCTGGGGCGTACATTCAATTGCAAACTAAAGTCTTTATGAAGAAGTAGGTTATGCAGCTCTGAAGAGGAACGAATTCAGAATGATATAGTGCGTAATTTATTTCCAAAGTCCGAGATATATTTCATTGCGGGGGTTGTTTGGCCACCCTAGTGCGGAGGCGGTCGGCGAGTACTGAGACGGAAAGATCTGCAGCTTCAGAAATTATTTTTTTATAACTCAATGCGAGTGCTGAATGCCAATGAGTTTCTCGAGATGTATCTGGTATTATATTACTTTTTACTCCTAAAGATATAAACTGGAGATGCACCTAATGATAGTACAGACGCTTAACTATGCGAGATGCGCACGTTCCTTGTTCATACACTGATACATCGTTATTAGTAGTCAATTATGAACATTATGAAGGTATTATTAATGTTCTATTACAAAACAAAAACTGTACTAAATAAGGGGAAAATAATCATTAATCATTTATCTCGATCTTATTGAAGAGGTTTATGGAGCTACAGTCTGCTGTGGTATTCAATCTGATATAGGTACAAGACAGATGTACTATACATCAAAGCTTTAAGAATATCAATAGTAAGTCGAACGTAATTTATTCAAGAGGGGAAATAAATTAAAAAGCCAAATAAAGCAAACTGGCGGGATGCCCGCACACTCCGCACACTCTGCAAAGTAACGCACAGTCACGGAAATTGTTCCAAAGTATTAGAAGCCTCTTTTTCTACTTGAATGCACAAGAAAAGAATGTTTTTCTCAATATCGACATCCATTTCTGCCGGCTTGTTTATTCGCATGATATTCGAGAGCATTTAACGAAAGTATTATTGTGGAAATGTATGGAAATACATTTTCTTTACATATGAGACGATCTCTTTAGGGGGGATTACTGGAAATTTTTGAATGATTCTTAAATGGAATATTCTGTGTGGTTTTTATTTAAAATAATACACATGGTAACGTCTCCATTAATAGATACATTAAAGTAAATTGTGTAAAAATGCGCCATAAATAGTTTTGCGGTTAGCACGCGCTACATTACAATCAGTGTGCGACCACACTGCGACCGAATACCTACGTGCTATGCCTGTACATTTTAATTTTGCAGAAAAAATATAAATGATAATAAATATAGGTGTACCTATAGCTATATTCTCGTATTTTAAAAAGCACTCTTGGACACATTGCCAATAAGTATAGAAATAACTTTGAACGTTTGGTCTTTTCAAAAGCATATTTCTAACCAGTAGCCCAGAGTTGGGTAACGTGCCCTGTAAATGGCAATAGACTCGCCTCATATAAAGTAGGATTAACATTAACAAGTCACAGGTATAAAATGCGTCATTTACCTCAAATTCTTAATTCAACTACGGGACAACTACCCATTGTATATAATGTACCCTATCAAAAATATCTACTATCCAACAAGTCTCAGAAATCATTACATGAGATAAATAACCCCTTATAAACACAGCTAACAATATACTGAAACGATTATTACGCTACAATGTAGTAGAAGAAAAGGACTAAAACAATTTAAGACCTTCAGTTCATAAAGTGCAATAACACTGTTGCATCGGACGAGTGGAAAGTATGTGCCATTCATTTAATCAACGCATCGATCTGAGGGGCTCATTGCCTATTAACCTCCGACCTCTGTCAGTCTACAAATGAAGAAAAGCCTTGATATGTTTCAATTGTCGGATATCGTATTACTCGCCTTTATAAATAGGCTTGTTAGTTTGTTTTTTTTCTGAGGTTGATAGTAAGTCAACGACTTGATCGGTTTTTATATTAATTTTGTTTGGTTCTAAGATGTATACTGTGATGTGTAGAAGGCTCTACCTTCGAACCACCTCCAATCATAATATTGTAATCACAGCAGAGCTCCGTGGGCATCACAGAATGATTATCCATTTTAATAAAATGTTATTCAATAAGGTGACTGAAGTGCTACATTTAAAAGAAATTATCATAAAATTTGCTAGCATAGTGCAATGCAAATCTCTTAGTAGCGGGTCTAGCCAAGTCCGAACGAGAACGATAATGATAAACCCCTAAACTTCTAGACCAGACTTTTTTGTACGTCCATTTACATTTTTACTGCATATTTTACTATCGGTATAATTTACACAAATGATCGTCAATTTTGCACGGAACGATTTGATCTGATTTCCGATTATATTTATACGTATTTATGTAAAGCACCCGCTTAATTGTGAGATCGCCAGATATTTCGGACATAATTACTGTTAAGTGCACAGTAGGTGCGCTGTTGACAACTTTAATAATTCCACCACTTTTATACTCTATATTAGCATAAGTTATTAATTCTGAAGTCCGTTATAATCAGATAAGGAAACCACAATTCCGATGTATATCAACAAACAATTTGCAATCAAAGTACCAGAAAAGGAACATTCAATCTGAAAGCGGGCCTTGGCATATAATAAAGTCAACAAGGAAATATTGTCTCCGTACATCCAATTTGGATAATCTGAACTTATTCGTAAGACGAGTACTTAAGTAACCTTTTCTCTAAATGTTTACTTCGTTCAGTATTTGAGCTCGTGTCAAATCATTTTCAAAAGCTTTCTGATCAATGAAACCAGTTGCATAATGATTGGAGAGAAATCCAATAAACAGTAAACTAAGTTTAAAGAATTTCCGCTACGAGGCAGCATAATTCTACAGTAGCTATGTACACTTAATTCGAAAGAGACTTATAAGCCAATTTCAGAAAATTACTAGAAACGATTGCAAAACAATCTTACGTATCGACAGTTGGCACACAACATTTTCTGATTGAATAACATAAAGATTTATATAACAGCATTATTTATAATTTTCCAATAACACCGCTAACAAGCTTTAAAATTGAACCGTTCACACTTAATGGTTGTAATCTTATCAAAATCAAGTACAATTATTCCTAAAGCAGCTAAACTACGTGATTTGGGATAAGAGCTGTGACAGCCAGATTTTGTCTTTAATAGAAACGAGTTTAATAAGTATACGAGTGGCACGCTTGTTAACGTTGGATAATGATTTGCCTTGTAACTTTTCCACTGTGAAACATTATGGCGCACAACTTGTGACTTTTAAAAGTGCACCCTTTAATTAGGAGTTTATCTCGGCCAGTGATTATCTCGATGCCTCAATAAATGCGCTAAATACCATAAAGCTTAATGAAGTCGCCGTTAGCACTTTACACGCTTCATTTTCATATTAATCGAATCTTGAATAGTTTGTATTTATCAACGATGTAAAATAACTACATTATCCTTCGCTTGTAATGTCACTTGATTTTTTAATTATTTTTATATCCTGCCATTAAGTTAATCATCGAGGAGACCTCATTTTATGTTTTAATAGCAAAGGAGGGAGACAAGTAAAGATGTAGACTCATAATATATTTTATTGCAGTGATTAAGCATGTTTAATAATAAGGAACTAAATTAATTACTGCTAAAAATATTAATATAAATATACTCAGGAAATTGAGGTATCTTATTCATTGGTTATAATAATAGTACATTCAGCGAATTTGTTCAATATCCGCGGAATACATAAAATTATTGCGTAGTACATACTCATATTAACTATTATCTATAAATATGAGAGATTTCTGACTTCTTGGACATAGCACTGATACTATCTACTACATTATTTATTTGGAGTAAACATAATAATCGAAATAGTAGAACGAGCACACGCGATAATCTGATTCGTTAACCGCAGAACGTGTTCAAACTGACCCTTACGACCTAAAAGTTCGCGAACACGACTCTCAGTTTTGTCTCAAGCGTAGCCTAAACAAAACTCAACGCAATTACTTATGAACTAGCATAATTAGTAAAACAAATCAAAACAAATGTTTGCCGAGATGTTGATGACGTCATCGCACCACAAAGGGCGGTGACGTAGACGAGGATTAAGCTAAGCAAATTGACGCACGACCGTGAATAAACTAAATAAACCCTCTAATGATATCGCCCACGCCTTCATATCATTACATTATCGCACGCTTCATCGAGTATAATGTCAATCACCAGGTTTTTACATGAAACTATTAACTTATATCTCAATCCTACTCGAGTGTTTGTTGTGAGTGGGTGAAAGTTTGCCAGCAGTATATAGCCTCTGTCTAGACTTACATGTTTAACTTGTATAGAAAAAAGTACATAAGTGGGCATTAATTTCACCTTTATTCTGTGTACCTATATCAAGTTTTTTAAATAAGTATATTGATCTTGTGACGCATCATGAAGAGTATTTTAGAAATATTCAAAGCTATCACATATTATATCCTTTTATATTTCGGGACAGTGTGTATCATGATACAGCTGAAGCAATCACCTTTACTACTGCAAAGATCAAACTTGTGAAATGTACTCTCAAAGTATGCTTAGTTTGCACCTTAAGGACGTAACCGACAATTCTCCAAAATCGTAGTACGATGATAATTTGCTTTACGAAATAAAGTTAAAACTAAAGTAAAATGAACGGCATAATATCATTCTCATTTGCACACATATACTGTACTCATATTCAATCAGTAAGTGTTACTTATCATATTGCGATACTCAGGCTCAGGACGACCAGGACATGTTTACACTGCACCTATAATCCTTGCATTACATATGTATGTAAATCTTGATTAATCCCTCCTTATGATTGATTATTATCTGTTTGCCAACCACACAAACACTTCAAAAGTCTGCTTTACATAATTATAAGCTCTGGATTAAGAAAAACATTGAATCAAGCCATTAAACGTAATATTGATTTAAATTATAAATGGTTATTTCCACGGAATGCTTGCAATATCAATCTGTTTATTGTAATGAGTATTTATGATATAAAATGTTCTTTATTCATAATAGCAAGCCA
The DNA here is from genome assembly GCF_050436995.1 of Anticarsia gemmatalis. Classification (NCBI taxonomy): domain Eukaryota; kingdom Metazoa; phylum Arthropoda; class Insecta; order Lepidoptera; family Erebidae; genus Anticarsia; species Anticarsia gemmatalis. The sequence goes on along the minus strand of NC_134748.1, from coordinate 5,874,440 downwards.
ACTCTTGAAAATGGAATTGAAGTTATTTTTGTTCAAAATCTACTTATTCTCTTTCTTGGCTTGGTATACCAATAAGTTGTTTATAATTGTATATTGTATATTTTTAAATACCCAACTCAATGGGTTTTCGGTTTTAACCATGGAAATTGTTAGTAGTTTCCGTCTTGTTGTGTAATAATCGTCTATTTGTTTATCTTAATAAGTCTATAGTTTATCATGTTATTAAGTTAACATGTTAGACGTTAAGTAAGTAAGTGATTATTGGTCTCATTAACAAAGTAATCTTCGGCACATTATGTTACGGTAGGACGTAATCGGAAGCGGCGCCTGCTCGAAGCTCTGACACACATTACTCAAACACATTAAGTAGACTAGTCATTCAATAAGTTTACTTCCATTTTACATTAAAGTATTCTAATATTTACCTGTTGTATTTAAACTTATGCTAGTAATCGGTATCGGTCTGTACAGGACCCGTGAAAATGTCTTTCATAGACATTTCCGTGAACAGCGAAATTGTGTTTTTTTTTTAAATAGTGTCGCCTTTTGCTACAATATATGACCCTTCTTTAAGAAGTTATGATGCTTCTATGAGCTGCATATCATGGTAACATTACATAACTATCTCTACCAGCTGTCCCCTATATGTCTCTTGGGAATATTAAAATGGGATCGATAGAACATAAATCGAAAACTATTAAAAAAATATATAAATTCCTCAATATCTCAGAATAAACGACAAATGAGTAATACAACTTGCATGATATATGGGGCAAAGTTTAACAGACGGCGACGTATCTTATAACTCGTACTTTTTTAACAGCGCATACTCTCGTGATAAAGTGCCACTCAAGTGTATCGCGTTTCCTGTGATCTAGATCCGCTTCGTAGGGCATCGATCTAATTCTTAGAGGCCTTGCACTCCGTCACTATCATACCTATAAAATATCCCCAAACGCTTCAACAATGCCCAAATAAGCTCAGCCACTCTACTTAAACCTAGGTCTTCTAATGAGAGAAATGAACAATTTTGAAGTGGTACAAAAAAACTGAGATTTCCATTCCTACCTAGAGGTGTATATATGATAAACTAACAAAGTCCACCTTTTGTTACGAACATGGATCGATGCATACTCAACATTAGGTACAGATGATAATCATTCCTATTAGTCATATTCTAAACTTTCTATAACATGATATGTCACTTATCTGAACATTTCCAAGGTCCACAGGTCACTAAGTCTGTAGATTACAAATGGCTGACATAGACGTTGCACTTTCATTCAACGATGTGGGTGTCCACCAAGTAATGCAAATCAAAACTATTATCAAGATACATCCGGCAAATTGCCAAAGACTATCGGACAAACTACGCCTTATCAAGACCTTTGCCACTTCTCCGCTCTATACTTCAAAACATGAGGGCGAAAGTAGGGCTAATATAACTGTTATTTATGACAAGCCATAAATACATAATATATCAAAACAGATACAGTAGTCGGTAGATAAATTAATATTGTTGTAAATAACATCGTCTAATACTCACGCAGCTCGTACTATCCCGATTATTTGGTAGGAACTCATTGTTTTAACTGTTTCATTGACAATTGTTAACACATACAAACTTGATACGTTGACGGTACATAGCCCATACAATGTTTCATGATTAAAAACATCTTACCGCTCTCGATAAAATAAATTTCATAACAGAGTTCAACTGGTTAAACTTCGATACGATTAAACTCGGCGCGCTGACATTCGTCATGACTGTAAACACAGTATGGCCTCAATATCATCTAATGGTCACATTGAAAAATGACGTACACGAACAGGAAGGTCAAAAACCTTCATAAAATATCCTATTGTATAAATATGTTACTAAAACTGATAATGCAACAGAAGACAAACGATGCATTTTGAAGAGAAACACGAATCGATTTACCGTCATAAAGTGCATTGCCCCCGAGCCAAGTCGATGCTCGACATGTGATGCAGATAATTGTTTTATTATTGCATTTCATTGTCATCGGACGATAACTTCATCTCGCTGCTGATTAAACTTCCGAAAAATCTCGCAAAGTAGGTCAAATAATAACTGAGTTGTGTACAGATAATAATGTATGCATGCATATTGTTTTTCCATTGTCGATAAAATTAGCCCAAAGCTTTGGACATATTATTATGCATGTAGTGACATTATCCTTATTGCAGACAACGCGCGTTGTACTTGTAAACTGCTTTTCTATATAGGTAGCTAAGTATTCTTCTGAAAATAAAGGTGTAAATACAAATTTCTTCGAACAAGTAATTTGCTGTCAAAGATTAATGACTCAAATATTCAGTTTTTCTTTAGCAGTGCCGTAACCGTTATGCACACAAAGCGACCCAGATAAGCCTTATTGATTTTGAGTAACAAAAGTTTTGTGTTCCCTTTGCGGCACGGCGCTAAGTGGCAACCCACCGAGCACTGTTAGGGATGGCACATTCCCCAGATAAGATAGCGCCTTCCTCGAGTTCTTGCCGCATTGCAATCCGCTCAGTCATCTGACTCTCACTCGTTCCCAAGAAACAGTCTGCAATATTGCTCGAAACACTCATTTACTCTAAGGGCACGACGATAAGTCCTAACCGATTCAGTTACATCTGAGTATTCAATAATCTCACCGGATGTATAATTCAAACAGTCATACATTTCGACGTGTGAGATACTTGATATCTTGTGACAAGCGTCAAGAATATGAAATACAAAAAGGGCTAAGATACGTTTGAATCTCTAGCCTTGACAGCGTCGTAATTAATATGCGTATTATCGATCCATCCTTACTTTATTTGAAAACGCGGGTCAGTGCAAGTCTATAAAGATAACTGATGCAGCTGGCTGAACTCGTAAAACGGGACAAACGAAGCGTTTGTGCGTCCAAGTTTTATTACTCCATAATAATGTGTGTGTGAGTTTATTCAATTATCGATACTGAGAACCAATGTCACGGGATGAGTGATTTACGTCGCGTTGCTTGCCACTAGTTGCCACTGTGCGATGATCTCAATATTGTAGTCTGTAACTCTGTACGGTAGGTGCGGGGAAACATAATGAAGAGACAAGTGTTCCAGCCGCAGCGTAGCAACAGATAACAAAACTCAGACGCTACAGATCTTAGAATCGAATTAACTAATTGGAAAGGTTTCGTCGCCAGCCAATTGGTCCTGTCGAGCTTATTCGTATTTATCGCTGGATATACACGGCCGCATATTCGGCAGGTCTGTTCAATGTAACTAATTTGTTATGAACAATTATTTTAAAGTGCAGAATTCATCATATTGAGATTCTGTATTAATCAATCTACGGAGTCACGTCATCGCGTGAAGCTGTTTTTCTTTGTACAACTAGCAACGATGGCTGTCGATTCAGTTCACTTATCAACAAGCTTATTCAGTAGGTGCCCTAGGTGATATACTTAGTAAACATGCGTCACTAGATATGCGTTGCAATATTAAAACTACAGTAACATTTTTGTTCGACGCAATAGTATTACGTATGTTTGCGCGAGTCGTCCAGCCTGCGCACGCGAATGGACGTGTGAACACACATCTTATTCCCATGGTTAGTACCTACTGCTGAAACTCTAACCGCAGACTAATATGAGCATAAATTTTAGTAAACTTTTAAAAATACTCCCACAGAAACGTCTTTAATTACAGAATGTACAGAAAAGTTTACAAAAATAGGTTTTACTGAAAGAATAGGTTCATTAACGACAAATCTTCCCCGGCAACCTACGTGAACTCTTCAACAGCAAAATCTTTATTGTTTAATTATGGTGATTTTTTTATGGATTCCTTTTAACACAGTGTAATACAAAGACTCGGTAATAAAGAGTAGCCCGACTCACGATTGATTACGCAATTAAAGAATACTAGATCTACGTATATTGTCGTACATGTTTCTACTTATATTTGCAAAATAATTATTCCCCAAGGCAATTTTATAGTCTGCAGTAAAATTGTTGGTTTTATGTTGACATCAATCAAATTATCCTAGCAGGGAACGCGTAAACAGGAACTATAATATTAATGCTGATATAGGCTGTATACTGTTATTGTTATAAAACAGAGTAAATTAAATTGCTCATTGCAAACAACGTAAAATCTTTATGTTGGTACTTCGATATCCTTGCACTGAAGACTAATAAAGTTGTAGCGGTGATAAACTTGAGTAAGTACAACTTTAATTCTCTACTCATCTACGTATTTATTACTTACCGTACATTTTCCAATATTCAACTGTAATGAATACATTATTAAATTTTAGCATTTTTAACAAATATCAATCAGTCTAGCTATTTTCTGCATTATCTGCATTGTTCTTGCAGCGTTTAACAACAGTTAAAACTTTTAACTGCTTTTTTATTATGATTAGCTCCTGTCAAATAGATTTCACAAAATATTTCTACGGTTCTTTTACGTAATTGACTACAGAGGAAACCAACCACGAGGATATAAATATGCATTGTAAGTATTGCTACCGAGGTAGGTAGAATACTGGTTTCCAAGTACTGGTCGTCAGCTGTCTTCCAAAAATTTCAGTTAAATTCAGTTGAACCGTGAATGAATCGCGACGTTAATGTATTTGTCACGTCTGAGGTATTAATAGAGCGTACACTCATCACCTTAATGGAAACTCATTGAGTAGTGTCGGTGGTCCGGCGCCGGGTGTGCGTCGCCGCGCCGTATCGCACGCGGCTTCCCGGAACGATGCTGACGTGAGCTCGCCAGAGCTTCTGTTAGGACAGCAAAGTCGTAGAGACGACGTCTTATATTTTGTTTCGTAGGATTTCAAAAACTTGACAGTATTCTCTATCAATAATAATTCTCTATTGCTTCGCTTCGCTTCCACACCCAATGAGTCGCTATCAATTCAGGATATGAAGAGGTTATAGTAAATTCAAGCTGTGCTTTAATTTACTTTTCTATTAAGAACCTTGTTAAGACCACACCTAATGAATACGTTGCCACTTGTCTTGTCTATACTGATTTCAGGCTTCAGCAACTTGTTCAATGATCCATCCTTGCATAACGTCCTTGGCTACCATAACACTTCGTCTTATTAGACTTCGTAAATAATAAACTATGCACTAAAGAACCACTAAGCGATCGTGTCGTGGTATTCGTGCATAAATCTAAGATAATGTCTACACAAAAGGGAATGTTATTCTGTAAATAAAGGAGTCGATTACAAAATGCCATCAGGCGAATAGGCACCTATCCGGATGAATAATCTTAGACAAAATAATAATAAATTGTTTACAACAACCGATAAATTGTAATTGAAGTTCTGTTTAATATTTATACCACCGTGACGGGGCTTTAATAAAAACTAGCGATTGTTGGCTACATCTCAATCATACCATATTGTGATCTATGACACGCAGTTCATGAATAACTGAATCTTAATGAATAACTCTCAGATGTAAAATAATTAATTCCTGTAGGTATACTTTCGTTTGTACGTATTATTTTCTATCTTACACAATGTCCAACAGAAATATAATCATAGTTTCATAAATAAAATTAAAGGAGACATTTTAATAAGCATTTTTTTACTCGGATGCTACGCGACGTAAATTGTTTTTCAGAGTTTTTCTCCAACATTCTCTCTTCGAACTTTTTGAAACAAAATAGCTACTCCCATCGGTCTTTTCCACTATTAACGTAACAATCCCTTGCACCTTACGTCACCTCATAGGAGTAATGGTCTATTTGCAATCGACACCATGTTTCAAACAGGCACATAGTATTGAATACTTACAGGAACTTAGACGCAATATAACGTTATAATAATTCTATGAATGGAAAAATCCGTTTACGGGTCTGTGCTTATCTTTTCCTGTAAGTTATTAGGTCAACAAAGGGGAATCGGCCTATTTAACGGTGCATGAAGTTGAACCAAGTACAAATAACGTATTACTTGTATGCTCGGGCTTTTTTCATTTGCTACAATAAAATTGATGAAAGGTATAATAGAAAATGAACTGAATAATACAGAAACGAGACATATAAAATGTACCAAATGTACTTACTTACCTACCTAACTTATTTTTACACAGCAACTAAGTAGCTAGTTTGTTATTATCATGTTTAGTAATACTTATTTATTACCATCATAACATTTATTGCAGTTTTTGTCATTAGGTATCATTATTATAACAATCTTATTAATAAAAAAGCCCTGAAGCTTACTTAAGATAGGTGAAACTCAATTTGCGAGGCATGCGAACAAAAATAAACACGATACGCATTAGCATCGCATACCTATGCAAAAAGTGATAGTTTTGTCATGACGCGCTACACCTGCATCACCTGCATAATTAGGTATGTGTGAACCGAGTGAGGATTACCATTCATGGTAATTCAGAGTTCGTTATGCTGCGTGCAGATGGTGAATCACGCTCAGTCCGCCAGGCGCCTACAGCCATCGAGTCCGTCGACCAACCGAGCCTTGACTATTACGCATTGCCCATAAATTTAGACACTTTTGGAGAATGAATGGCCATTATCAAATGGTAGCCTACATGCGCATAATAGGCATTATTTATAGAATTCCAACTACTCATAAAATTAAACGATGTTTCATCGGTATTAGTTTTAAACTTCTGAGTAATTAAAACATCTGTAACAAGTAGGCAATTGCGGTTAATTCTGGACTCAAGTCCAGATATACAATTCATTTTGATGAATCACATAAAATAAGAGATTTGTACCTCCGGAAATAGCTCGATAAACAAAATTACATACTTACTAATAAAAGCTTAGTGTAAGTTGTTATTTCATGCAACTGCCGCGCAGGAGGTTTAGGTTCGAATCAACGATAGGGACAAAATTATTATTCAGTTTTTCAGTTTAGAAATAGTTATAATGTTAAATGTAAAAAATAATAAGTATGTTTAACTCGTATCGTAACACAAAAAAAAATTATGCAACTAGTTAAAAAAATTCAATCTTTAAGTGAATTCTTAGAAATTAGTTTTGAATAATATCTTTCCACAATCTTGAATCGTTTTTGTTTGTGAGATTTTAATAACATACGAGACAGATCTCACAATAAAACACTGATATTGTTTATTAGAGCAGTGATAGCCGAGTGGTATAAGTTAGTACCTGCTACGCAAGAGGTTGCAGGTTCGAACCTGAGGCAACACACCATAGACTTTTCGAAGTTTTGTGTGTATTAGAAATAATTATATTATCACTTGTTCCAACGGTAAAGGAAAACGTCGTGATGCTACCTTGCATGCCTGAGATTTCTTTAACACAGTTCTTGAAGGTATGCAAAGTCAGTTAGTCAGCGTGGTGGACTCAGGCCTAATCCCTCCCTCATTACGCAAGGAGACTCTTTCCCATTCTTGCTGGATACTAGGTATATTAAAGTAATTGAAAATTCTCTAATGGTAGCGGACAACAATAGGCACATGTCAATAGACTCAAAAGTGCTAGTGTCAAACAGAATAAGAAAAAAAAGGAACTGTCAATGACAAGTCCAGAGAACTTGCGTTCTTTCTACCTGTCATCACTATTTCAATTGTCAATATTTGTCAATGTCAAAATTGTCAAAACAAGGCGGGTTGAACCGGCTGGACTGAAAGAAAACAGTTACGGAATTAAAAAACTACATTGTACATATTACCAATCTTCACCTATTCTCAAAGGTTCGTTTATGCATTCAAAACAAATTCTTATCAACCATAACTTTAATATGTGTTTGTACTCGTTTTTAAATAAACGATTTCTGTTTCAGTTTCCAGATTTTGGCGCGAAATATTTCAGTGCATTCAGTGCATCCGTGTCATCACATAATTTAATAAACAACCAATAGGAAAATGGATAAGAGGAAACAATTTAAAGGTCCGCCACCAAAAAGGTTTAAATCGGGCGATGACGATGAGGATAATGAAATGCCATGCAGTTTCGAAGAGCAGCTAGCCTTTATGGACAGTGGTGAGTTTGAATCTCAAGTAGTATTTGGAGAAGGACCGGAAAATCAATCTACAAACATGAAGTGGTCCCGACCTCCTCCACCTTCGCTTGATCCCAAGAAAGAGAAATTAGTATTCCAGCAACTGGATATTGATAACTACATCGGTCAACCTATGCATGGTATGCCTGGTTCACAACTGGCTCCTGTGCCTATCATGAGAATGTATGGTATTACAATGGATGGGAATTCTGTGTGCTGTCATGTACATGGGTTTACCCCTTATTTCTATGTAACAGTTCCTGCCAATTTCACTGAATCATCATGTAATGAATTGAAAACAAGCTTAAATAAAGCCATATTGGAAGATTTGCGTTCTAATAAAGACAATTTGAAAGAAACTGCATTAGAGGTGCGTCTTGTTAAAGCTAAATCTTTAATGTACTATCAAGGTGACAGTGATATAACATTTGCAAGAGTGTCTGTAGCATTACCAAAGTTGATTGCAGCAGCTAAAAGATTAATGGAAAGACAACCAATATCATTTGGTCTTATGGATCCAAAGTTTTATGAAAGTAACATTGATTTTGATATCCGTTTCATGGTAGACACTTCTGTTGTTGGCTGCAGTTGGATTGAACTTCCTGTAGGTGAATGGTTCCTTAGGACAAAGGACACTCATTTTAAACCTGAGTCTAGGTGCCAGATTGAGGTTGATGTAGCCTGGAATGCATTCATAGCACATCAACCTGAAGGAGAATGGTCCAAAGTTGCACCATTTAGAATCCTCAGCTTTGATATTGAATGTGCTGGCAGGAAGGGTGTCTTCCCAGAACCTCAACATGATCCTGTGATTCAAATTGCTTCCATGGTGATTAGACAAGGAGAAATGGAACCATATGTAAGAAATGTGTTTACATTAAAAACTTGTGCTCCTATAGTTGGATCTCAAGTTCTCAGCTTTGAATCAGAATCTGAGATGCTAGCTAAGTGGTCTGATTTCTTCCGTGAACTTGATCCTGACATAATCACTGGATACAACATAAATAATTTTGATTGGCCTTACCTGATAAACAGAGCTAAACATTTAAAAGTCAGTAACTTTGACTTTTTAGGGAGAATCAGAAATATCAGATCTGTTATAAAAGATTCTGTATTGCAGTCCAAACAAATGGGCAGAAGAGAAAATAAGAGTATTAACTTTGAAGGAAGAGTTCCTTTTGATCTCTTGTTGGTTCTTGTACGTGATTATAAATTAAGATCATATACTCTAAATGCTGTAAGTTATCATTTTCTTCAAGAGCAAAAAGAGGATGTGCATCACAGCATCATTGCAGATCTACAAAATGAAAATGAACAAACTCGCAGAAGACTTGCTATGTACTGCTTAAAAGATGCCTATCTGCCTCTCAAACTTTTAAACAAGTTAATGTGTATCATTAATTATATGGAAATGGCAAGGGTAACAGGTGTTCCTCTACTGTGCCTACTTACTAGAGGCCAACAAATAAAAGTGGTTAGTCAATTGCTAAGAAAAGCCAAAGATGCTGGATATTTGATGCCAGCCTATCATGGCCAAGGCTCAGAGGAACAATTTGAAGGTGCCACTGTTATTGAACCTAAAAAAGGTTATTATGCAGATCCTATCTCTACCCTTGATTTTGCATCTCTGTATCCTAGTATTATGATGGCACATAATCTGTGTTATACTACTTTAGTCCCTCCCAGTATGCAAAGTAAAGTTGATTTGAATAAAGATGACTTCACTATAACACCATCTAAGAATATGTTTGTCAAATCAAACATAAGAAAGGGTCTGCTGCCTGAAATATTAGAGTCTCTGCTGGCAGCAAGAAAAAAAGCAAAGGCAGATTTAAAAAACGAAAAAGACCCATTCAAAAGATCTGTATTAGATGGTAGACAACTTGCTTTGAAGATCAGTGCTAATTCTGTCTATGGATTTACTGGTGCACAAGTGGGAAAATTACCCTGTTTGGAAATTTCTGGAAGTGTTACTGCCTATGGCAGAACTATGATAGAATTTACAAAAGGAGAGGTTGAAAAGAAATATACAAAGGCCAATGGTTATAAAGAAGATGCCATTGTAATTTATGGTGACACTGACTCTGTAATGGTTAAGTTTGGTGTTAAAACTCTAGAGGAAAGTATGGAATTAGGTAGAGAGGCTGCTGATTTTGTTACTGAAAAATTTGTTAAACCAATTAAATTGGAATTCGAAAAAGTTTACTATCCATACTTACTTATTAACAAGAAAAGATATGCAGGACTTTATTTCACAAAGCCAGATAAATATGATAAAATGGATTGCAAAGGTATTGAAACTGTCAGAAGAGACAATTGTCCCTTAGTATCTAACATGATGAGCACATGCCTTCAAAAGTTGCTTATTGATAGGGATCCAGATGGTGCTGTGAATTATGCTAAACAAATAATAGCTGATTTATTATGTAATCGTATAGATATTTCGCAACTTGTTATCACTAAAGAATTAACTAAAAATGATTATGCTGCTAAACAGGCTCATGTAGAATTGGCTAACAAAATGAGGAAAAGAGATGCTGGTACTGCACCTAAGCTTGGTGACAGAGTTCCTTATGTAATATGTTGTGCAACTAAAAACACTCCAGCATACCAGAAAGCTGAAGATCCCATATATGTATTGGAGAATAGTGTACCAATAGATTTCGGTTATTATATGGAAAATCAACTATCTAAGCCACTTCTGAGAATATTTGAGCCAATATTGGGCGAGAAGGCTGAATCACTACTTCTCAAAGGAGAGCACACTAGAACAAAAGCTATGGTTACATCTAAAGTAGGTGCTTTAGCTGCTTTCACCAAGAAAAAAGAAAAATGTATTGGTTGTAAAACTGTTATGCCCAATGATACTGTTAAAGCTTTATGCAATCATTGTTCAACGAAAGAAAAAGACATTTATATCAGAGAAATATTTAAAGTGAGACAACTTCAGGAGAAGTTTGCCCGACTATGGACTGAGTGTCAGAGGTGTCAAGGAAGTCTGCATGAAGAAGTCCTGTGCACAAATAGAGACTGCACTATTTTCTACATGAGAAAGAAAATGGGTATAGAATTAGACACTCAAGAGAAAACTGTTCTTAGATTTGGTGAACCTTCATGGTAAATTTGATTCACTATTAAGCCTTAAGTATTTTATTCTCATATCTATTATGTAACAATGAATTTTTGAGTTTTAAATAAAAATGTTCCCATTACATATCTACTTGTTTTATTATATTTCAGCTGTTATACATTATACAATGTGAAAAAGTTACATTTTTGACTGAAAGAAGATCCAACATCAACATTTAACAACACAATGAGTTGGTGATTAACAAATAAGATAGCATTATGAATTGATTCACAATAAAACATGACACTTGGAATGTATATTAACAGTTCGTTTACACACTTTTTAATTTAATATTTTTTTACACTTACATGAGTAACTATTGCTTGTACTGAGAGAACGAAAGTAAATAATATGAGAAAATAGGTACTAGTAAGTCTATAACACCCTACATTTTAATTGAACAGTTAAAGATTATTTAAATAAGGACTGACTAATTCTACACAACTAAGAAACATAATAAAAAGCCAAGAATATTAACAGCTGCTTAATTATATCACAGGAGTATATTATTATGCAAGCGTGATATAAGTACATGAGTAGGAAACTTAAACTTCCAAACTAAAAATTATTTCGACAGCAAATAAAAAGTGTGACTTAAGTACAGTATAATTTATATGGTGGATATGTATATATTATATGCATGTAATAGATGCTCAATAATTCATTAATACTGGTATCCTTTACAAAATTTTAAATCTGAAAGTATAGTAACTTCACAAAAACATATCACATGGGACTTTAAATGAATATACAGACCAATACATTGGTAACTATACTAAAATAAATAAATTAATATTCATCACTACATAAATAGTTCTATAAACAAATCCTTTTTCCAGCTCAATTTAAATAATACAATTCCTTGCAACATTATAATAGGTATAAGTAATGCAAATAGTAATATTTGACCTTAATTGCATTATCAGTGTCTTTATTATTGAGTATAATACGAGCTATTATTGCGTAACTAAAGATATAAAGAAAGTTATTTTTTACATTTTGACTATAGTAACAGGAATGTGTTTATTCAAGTGTTTCACCTATTCTCTTGAGATAGAGTTCGTGTTATACTTTGTCTAGGTGTCTTGATAGCAGGCTGCGCTTTGATGGAGCTGTTGGTCTTTGGAATAGGCATGTCAAATGGTGAATTAGGTCCAACTGTTGAAGTTAATCTCATGATGTCTTCTAGTGTTCTGATGAAGGTGTCACACGTAGCTGTGAGTAAACTTGACGCGTCGTCGATTTTCTGGAAAGTATAAAAAAATGTGTAAGTTTTATTTTAAATGATTACATCTTCACTTAAAGTTGTGTTCTACAAAAACATTAATTGACAACTATTCTGATTTTAAAATAATGTTGCTAGAAGCCTTACAAATCTTCATAACAGAGACAAAGTCTTATGAGAGTCTTGTTTAAATTATCAGATTTATTATTTGTAGAAATATAACAATAGTATTATATACTATATACCTGTATCTCTGGTCCACCATCAGCAGTAGCAGCACTCTTCACAGCATGGACTTGCTGCATCATCAGGTCACAGTACAACCGAAGCTCAGACTTCTTGTGGCTCAGAGAGTTTGCATCATCTAAGGCTGCAACTGGTAGGACAAACTGTTATATACTATGTAATGAAAGGGCACGTCAAGTAACCTGGTAGAATAGTAGACTTCAGCCTTATCTATCTTTAGGCCAGGGGCTCCCAACCTTTCCTTAGGGACCACTTTTATATTGTTCTTGTTAGCAGGGACCACTATGTAACCACTATGTATTTTAAAAACAAAGTGTAATAACCATCCTGAAAATTTTATAGTCATTCATGTACCACCGGTTGGGAACCACTGCTTTAGGCAATAGCAGAGCCATGCCCAGTATTATGTGGAACGATAACAGAAGTTTTTGAATTCAACTTCTCAATTATTTTAATGTATAGGTAAATAAATATATTTCATAATTAAAGCCATACTTAAAGATGAAGGTTGATAATAATAAAGTTAAGTGCTATACAATATCTTATCTTAATAACTTTATTTTCTACATACATATAGAATATCACACCTGTCATACATGAAGGTATAGCAGAGGTGTAATACACCCACATTTAGCCATGAAACATATAAGTACTAATAACAAGCACTCTTAACATCTTAAACTTTAATTTCTACTTTGATTATAAATAAGGTAGCTTTTAACAAGTAAATTATGATTTCATACCATTCAATTCCTTAGAGTCCACACATGCTTTGGCACTTCCTAATGCAACCAGCCACTTTTGCCTCTCCTGTGGCGATGGTGCTCTCAGGTACATGTGCTGCTGTCCAGGTATTACTAGATCCAGTCTAGTGTTATCTATGGTATTTACTAAACAAAAAATAATAATAATTTGTTATTAGGTCATTCTTACTTATAATATAAGCTCAGTATGATGGTTGAATTCAATTTACTTTTGCTTATTTGACGCAATATGTAATGTTTCATCTGTAACATGTAGATTTAAATGGAAATTCTGTACTTTCAGACAAACTAATAAGTGTTTGTTAAGATTAGACTAATTACCTGACAGTCTAGCTATTTACCTACTGATAACACTAATGGATTACTGATAGTAAAAACTACATGGTTGAATAGTGCCATACCACTGCTGCTAATACACTCACACATATAGACTTTCAAATCAATACTACTTTCATTTCATGAAACTGGTTCTTAACATAATTATCGAACCTATTAACTATTAATGAATTTTACATCACTCACCATTAATTTGGCAGACAGATACTTTAACAGAACCTTTGCACCCTTGACTCACTTCTTCCTGCGATTTATAATAGGAAATAACACCGTTTTCTAATATAAACCACCGGGTTTGCCAACCTGGAACATTAACAATATGTTGTTGTACATATTATCTTTGGAAAGAATTTAAATTTATGAAGAAGGTTCAAATGCAAATAAATATAACATATCACCATTCCAGTAATTAGTCCACTTCCACAGAACCCCTTCCATTTTCAATTTAGCCTGTTTTGTCCTTTATTATTTTGTTTTATTTATATTTACTTGCATTCAGAAACAAATGGGAATTTTCGTCTTGTTGGATTGAAAATGTCAAAACTGCGATCTGTCAACATGACATGACAGCATTCGCAAAATAAAAAGAAATAAAAACCGTAAATAGAGTTTTATTCCTATAAAACCGTAATTTATCCTTATTATAATGCTGAGTCGACGCCGAATCATCGAATGATAGCCATTAAAAAAAAAGCAAAATATAGATGATGATTGATTTTATTAAATTCATCGATAATTTTGATTAGGTACCTTTGTTTGAAACGTGCTACAGTATTTGTTTCTACTGAATGTTAACAAATTGCATTTGTCTAATGGTTACCAAACACGACGAAAACCGAATATTTTTTTTGGTTTTTCGTTAATTCAGTAGCGAAACAGAATAAAAAAAGCATAGACAATTTGATGAGGCTCAGAATGGCATGCATTAGCTATCATGTTGGCCTGCTATAAAAAAAGTGGCTCATTTTGCATAAAACAAAATAAATAAACTTAGTCAAAAGGCACCTGGCACATCTCTTTCATTTACAACTAGTTTTAAGTGCACATTCTTAATTTAATAAAGTTTCTTCCTTTCATTACCAAATCTTTATCTAGGGCTTCTAAATATATATGGACCACCGTCAATAGGTACTCATAAAAATATTCTTATTTGAAACAAGATTAGCATTGACTTTGGATTCGATTGACATCTCTATTGTGATGAACGCCGAACGGTCAGTTAGTTAAACGTCAAAACTAAACTACAATTGGGGGAAGGGTGTGGTGAAATTCGTTGTCTTGTAAAAAGTAGTTGATGGTTGTTTTCGCTAAAGATAAATGAAACAAACCAATATGAATAAATACATAATATCTAGTATTGCTATATTGTACTTTTCAGTCTCAAACGGTAAGTAACAAAGAAAAACGTTACGATACAAACACATATAACTTTGTTGTGGTTGTTTACGAACTATTGTTTATTAGTTTTAGCTCTGGAGTGTTATGTGTGTGAAAACCAAGAGGATAATAACGAGAAATGCGTGAAAACTATCAAGAATTGCGAGTACAATCAAGATGTTTGTTTGACTGAGATAAAATGGGGGAGCACACCGTACTGGTCACAAGGGGCTAAGAAACAGTATTACATTTCTAAGCGGTGTTCAAATAGGACAGAATGCGCTAAAACAAGACAACGATACATGCCGCTATGTACACACATTTGGTATCAGGATTGGGTGTGCTCAGATTGTTGTCTGGGTGACCGCTGTAACTATTTTGTGATTGTAAGTATCTGTTTATATTATCATTCAATTGGTTAATACGAGTCACCTTACTAGGAATACTATTCTTTGTATTGGTCTCATTAAACAACTTTAATGCAAACTTGCCCAATAAATATCTATACCACTAAGATTTTATTTTATGAAAGTGCTTCATAATTGTATGTAAATAAATCAGAAGAGTTACACTGTAATTTGAGTAGTAATTATTAATATTAATTTTATTTTTTTCAGAGTGGAGTGGATGCTGTAAAGCCAGTATTATTCACATTGTCGGGACTGCTATTAATTAAGGTTTTGTTATTATAAAGACTACTAAAGCTACTAGTTGCCCTAATCTTATTCTAAAATAAGTGATGACTCCACAGTGCACTAAGAATAGTTTATGAAGAGTAACTTTTTTAATATAGAAGGATACCAATCTGTAAAAAATAATTAATGATTCTTAACTTTTATAAAACTTGGTCTGTAAATAGATACATATTAACAAAGGTGAAAAATGCTTACAGTTGCTATTTCTATCTTTATCAAGCTATCAAATTTAAAGTTTAATCTCATCAGAAAACCTCAATAACTTAAGCTGAAGATCTATCCTGTGTTCATTGTATAATAATTTTATGATAATCAATTATTTAGATACTGCATTTACTTGCTTTGAAATGACTAGACTTAAGATCTGCACTTTAATGTTTGAAGCTACTTAACTTTTTTTATTTACTTATTGAGTATACCTATTTGTTATTTATTTTACATGAATCTCATTAAAGGTAACTTGGAAGACTGCCAAAATTATTTCATCAGAAAACAAGAGTTGATTCAAACATTATATGTTCCATTCAAACGATGCTATATATAAATCTTTATCTAAATAATTAGTGATAATACTATTTTGTTAAGAATGATGTTAAAAATATATTTCTAAATTATAATATTGTATAATGTAATCTACAACAAACAATCTTTAATGGCACAATATGGTGGCCTTCTCTGTTATCATAAAATGTGTGTTCATTGTGTGTATCTCTAAAAAATATAAGCATGCAAATCAAGTGTGAACTGACATTTTGTATTTAAAACCATGAGCACAAGTGTCCATGATACTTTTATTGTTTTATATATTTTTTTATTGTATTGAATTTATACAAACATTTATGACTTTATTCAGTGCCTGTTAATCATGGTGTATTTACTGTCAAACTATGGCAGCAATTATTTTATAATTTTCTTAATGCTAATGTGACACGAAGCTGAGCTTATAAACAGCATCTATTGGTTAAGATTTGTTATGAAAATCTGATTATGTATAAGACAATCAAGTGATAGTGTTTACTGATCCGTCCAATCAAGTGTTTCATCTTGTACCATTGTATTATATTTAAGTGTCATTTTTTGTAACTGAATACCTATGTGACTTAATATCATTATAAGTAATTTTATACAAAATCTTTTTTATTTTTTCTAGTCCTATCATTCCAACAGCTTTTCTTGATCCAAAAAATACTAATTATCATCAAATTAAATCACTGCCTTCATATTTCCAAGTGGTAAACAGTGTTTGCCACTACCAATCAGACATTTTCGAGAGGTTTGATTCCTATGTCGTAATGAGTGGGGTTTTCTAATTTCTTTCAATATCAAAGATCTAAAAGGGATCATGACATAGGTAGAGGAGCAGAATCAAAGGTATACTTGAATTAGCTATTTCATTCACGCAGTTCTCGTCAAACCTTTTAGTTTTAAATGTTTATCTCCGTTATTATTCTAAGCTTCCGCTATACAACTACCGAGCTGGTTAATGGTTGAAAAATATTATTTATCAAATAAAATATCATATATATAATTCAATAAGTCCCCAACCCGCACTTGCCCAGCGTGGTGGACTCAAGGCCTAACCCCTCCCTCATTACGGGAGGAGACCCTTGCCCAGCAGTGGGACATTAATGGGTTAAATTTATTTTATTATTATTACTAAACTATTTCAATAAATATATTGCGAATGGGTTGCCTAAAAAGTTCCAGACCATGATAATATTCATTATAATATTTAGTTTCGCTGTTTAGTGTTCTCTTCCTGTCTGACTTATAACTTAAATCATAGTTAAACAATTCATGAATCCTACACAAATTTTGTACAGAGTGTACCTATAATAATTTGAGTACCTATACACTGATTAGCTCTTTTATGTAGAAGTCGGCAAGTTTCCTAAAAACTCTGACCTCTGAAGTAACCCGCCGTATGTGAAATGTTAATAAATCACTTGCTTGATCGTGCGTGGCCAGCCTTAACTAAAAGTATAGTCTGTGGTAATGTCTACCAGAGAGTCAAGTGCCATCCATCCATCGCTTTCAGCCAACTGCCAAGTGCCAGCAGCCTACACCAGCAAGCGGTAGCGGCAGAAATCTTCCCTTTAGCACCAAAAGTGAAATAATTATCCTCCTACGATGAATTGGAATTCAATAAGTGTATTTAATTACAAACCGCTGGCTTGTGCGATAATATTGGTAAGTAATAACTATTTTATAATGTCATTCTTCATTTCGTAAAAAGTCGAATAGATTGTTGATTTTATGGTCTATTATGAATAAGTAATTGCTGTATAATTGTTAAGGATTGTTATGTTTCAGATATGCCATAGTTTTTACAATCCCACCGATAGCGGTGCTGTGCAAATTACACAAGGAAATTTGGATATGGTGTTAGGTGAGTCGCTTACATATTCCACGTTTTCTAGAAGGATTAATTTACTTTCCTATTATGCGGTAACTTGCTATCACTCCTTTTCCCCACTGTGTCACTGTACTTGCCTATGTGACATAATATGTTTATTGTTGTTTCAATTCTTCATTTGAATATTTTTGTGTATTGGTTTGACTTATTTTTCCTGGTAACTCTCTGGTTCTGATTGAAATGGTTATTCATACATAAGTAATATTGTATACATTGGATTATTTGCTAATCTTATACAAGATTCCCTCATATTATATCTAAGTGTTTCATTAGATATTTTTTCTTATTTCTCCTGAAGTTCACAAAGCCACATCATCAGAATTATGTAAACAGATATCAATTTGTCACAATTGGAACTACTTGTAAACAAACATTTATCTATTTTTACTTACAAACACTATTTATGTATGAAAACAATGGTTAGTGAGAGATTGTTGTTGCCTATTGTTAGTATATTCTTTGTCATGCATACTGTACATACATACTATATTAACAGTGTAATGCTCTATTTCTTAACAGGCTACATACTCTAGAACTGCTTACAAGCTATAATTAAAATAAACCAAGGTTTATTATAATAATGCAAACAATACATTTTTTGTTTTTTTTACAGCTTCCAATGAAATAGTATTTATTAATTTTTATGCTGAATGGTGTAAGTTCAGTAATATGCTGATGCCAATTTTTGATGAGGCAGCTGATGAAGTAGGCAAAGCAGGCTATGACACAGGGAAGGTAGTTATGGGCAAAGTGGACTGTGACCGAGAAGGTTCTGTCGCAACCAGGTTCCATATTACCAAATATCCTACTTTGAAAATGTTCAGGAATGGATTACCTGCCAAAAAAGAATATAGAGGTAAGACCTGGTATCATATCCCTATAATAGAATACATTTTATTTATCTTTATTTGTAAACAAACCTCTACCTCTCTTAATATTATTCACCATTACTCTACAGGTCAAAGATCAGTTGAAGCTTTTGCTGAATTCATCAAGAAGCAATTGACAGACCCAGTGGTCACTTTTGGTGCATTGAAGGAGTTACATGATCTCAGTGAGGAGAAGAGGCACATAATTGGCTACATGGACAGGAGGGATCAGCCTGAGTATGAGACATTCAGAAGAGTGGCTGCTAACCTGAAGGATGAGTGCCAATTCCATGTTGGGTTTGGTGATGCTTCACAGCAAATGCATCCCCCTGGTGAGACTTCTTACTCTGCCTATAATTAAACACTGATTTTCTTATCACTACTTTCATAAGGCAATTAATTGTTTATCAATACAGCATTTTGCAAGCTTGGTTTATCAGTGATTGTGAATTTCCTAATAGAAAAACCCGGTAACTACACAGTTGCAGATTAAAAGATGCTGTTTTGTTATTAATGCAGGTCATACATAACTTCCTCATAGCTTGAAGGTTCACAAATATTTTCTGATTTGGTTTAAATAGAAATAATATAAAAAATACTCATAAAGACATCTACACTGAGAGAAATCTCTTATCATTTATTTGACTGATTAGTCATTACAGTAAATTTAACTTGTTGATAACATTCTTCTAGAAATATTTGTACACTTCTGTACATCTCATTAAGCAACATTTTTTTATTAATATTTGCATAGCTGATTTTAACTAGTGACTGCTGATCAACTTACATTTTCATATTGCACTCTTTATATCACTGCAAGGACACACCTGTGTTTATAATACAATATGTTTCATTAAGTTAGTACATGCATGTATGTTAATGAAAAACCTTGAGGAAATCAAGTGAGCATTCTTTTACTTTCATAAAATCACATTTACACATTATGGCAATAAAAAAAAATTGTGATGAAAAAATATATAACTATTACCTATCCCTCTCATATGAAATTATGAAGATGGTGTCTATATATAAAAAAAAATTACAAAAATAATATAATCTAAATATTTTTTATTTCCAGGCCAGCCAATAGTTGTATTTAGAACAGACCGGAAGGTCTCCACAGAGCCTGATGAGACATACAAAGGTTCCCTGTTGAGTTTTGATGAGTTGTACAAGTGGGCTCAAGAGAAGTGCATACCTATTGTGCGGGAAATTACATTTGAGAATGCTGAAGAACTAACTGAAGAGGGATTGCCATTCCTGATTCTGTTCCATCATCCTACTGATACTGAGAGTGTGAAGCAGTACAAAGAAGTCATTATGAGAGAACTTGAGGGAGAAAAACGTAAGTAAAACTCTTTGTAAAGATAGATCATTTAAAGACTTTAGGCCTAATCTCTTACTCATTCTGACAGGACACCCTAGCTTTATTAGAGGAACATTTATGGGTTATATTACCTAGTATTTCTATTATAGAAGATGTCTGATACAGGTTACAAAATGTGACTTTCAATTATGCCCTAAGAACACTTTTTATTTTAACGACCTTGAGTGGTGTAGAGATTTGTTTCATATTTGAAACAGTAATATTAAGTTCCCACGATTCATGAAATTATATCATAGAACAGTGGCATACTTACAATCTGGTTTTGCAAAGGACAAACTAAGCAAATAATTAATTATTTTAAGCAAAACACAGGCACTGCCTAGTTTAGCACCACTTTCTAGTTCTTATGTTTAAATAATAAACTTAGCTTGAAGTGAAATCGACTAGTAACCACTGTTTATAACATTAAATGTTTGTAAAGGTAGTTTCCTGTTGATATTTCCTTTATGAATGAGTTTACGCTGTAAAGATGGGGAACTACTGTAAACTGTTACTTCATGCGATAGTTCACGTTCTACCATCACTGAGCGGGCTACCTATTGCGGAAAAATACGTATTTTACATACTCCTTAACCTATTATCCTTTATAAATATTTTTATGTATCGGACTCACGATCGAAGATTGTACATATTGCTTTATTGTTCTAAACGCTAAACTACATATTTATGTACGATCGTGCCTTGCTTAGAGACCCCTGACTTACTTACAGTTTTATGGAGAAACAGATTTCTAGTAGAACTACAACAGAACATAGTAATAATAAGCATCTTTCTATCCTCGAAAAAAGCCCTAGAATCCAATCCGTTTTCTAGCAGTATTTATACTATTTATTGATTTGCTAATATACCTTTATGCAATTTCAGAAAACGTAAACTTCTTAACGGCTGACGGAGTTCGCTTCGAGCACCCGCTGCATCACCTCGGCAAAACGATCCAGGACCTGCCGCTGATCGCCATCGACTCCTTCCGTCACATGTACATGTTCCCAGACTACAAGGAAATGGAGAAGCCCGGCAGACTGAAGCAGTTCCTCCTAGATCTCTACTCTGGAAAACTGCATAGGTATGTAATTCATATACTTTTTAAAAGCTTTGGTTGTTATGTTACAAAAATAGTTTTTTTTTATTAGATGTTTATGCCTTCGGCGCGGTCGGTAGTATATCCGACTACTATGGGTATTTCCTAAATTATATCAAAATATTTCTCAGTGGTAGCCCGAAGTTTGGTAACGTGTAGTAAATAGTAATATACCCGTTGGGTCAATGGCAAAACGTGGTTGTAATTCATACACCTCTACCTACACCTTCAAGTAAAACAGGCATAATACTATGCATGTTTAAATGCAAAAATGGCGAATCTGTTTTAAAAAAAAATGTCTTAATATCGATAAACACGATAATAAGTAGTTGTAAGAATTTATCAAAACTAAAATACTTTACGACTCTGTACCGATATCATATTATTATACAAATTGACAATAACATTGTTATCTGAATACCTTTGATAAACATACATTAGGTTGAGTGGGGAAATTACCAGTTTCTATAGTCCAACAACTTTGTAGAGAGCCTTCACATACACGATTTATCTAGATTATAGTGAATAATTCTGTGTATACCCATACAAAAGAAGCTGTATCAGACAGGCCGCCGTCCGCTGTATATGCGGCGGTCACCTATGTTCTTAATTATATAATTTATATATTTTTTCCCACCAGTAATCTTGCATACAATGCTCTCTACTAAGTTATTAGACTATAGGAGGCATCATTTGTTGATAGATGACTCAGCTTGACACTTAAAAAACGCATACATCACACTTTCACTTCATCACAGTACCAAATTCAAAGAACATTTTCTAACAATCTTCAGACTCATAATAAAATAATATAAAACGATAATCTCGTTTAAACTTCACACAAACACAGACAAAAGTATCATAATATCATTTTATGATGAGAATTTTGTTATTTTATAAAACTGTGTGATGAATTGAGTAACACGAGAGCATTGTTTTCATTTATAAAGGTTAACTTATGTAATAATTACAATCTCGAATACTAAATTAGATGTATTTTATGAGGTTAGCTTGATAATATACAGATGCTTATATTATGACGATATGAAAAATCTATATAATACAAACTTCGGTTGTAGATTTGTTCCGTATACAACTATTCCTTAACTCGGGAGATTATGAGAAAACATACCAAGTTATTTGAAATGCTAAGTTGCTTTTTAATTTACACTTATATACACACATTACACACAAAAATGATTTACACATATATAATAATAATTGACATTATTTTTCTCGCCAAGCTGTATACTATAGCTTGTTGGCTTGAATCCAAGGGACAACATTTTCTAATATCAGGCGGTCGCACAAAGTGCTCAACATAATCATAGTTACGTTGTTTTATACATGTACTCATGTACTACTAACTTCCTTCAGTAATAAAACTTGTCAACACTGTTAAAGGAACACCGTGAACAATGACCGCAACGCACTTTTATTAATGTGGTGAAACATTGCATTTGACACTGCAATAAAATAGTTAAACGGTTAATAATAACATGGCGTTTGTTTTATATCGATTGGCAAAAACATTAAAATTTGTTATGGATTTTATTTCAAGTCCATAATATAGGTAATGACCAGTGGTAATTTAAATAATATATTTACGACCATGCATAAATTGCCACACAACATCAGTAGGTTTTATATGAAGGCGTACGCTATAAGTCCTTTAAATGCACGGCTCACAAACAAAAGCAAAACCACAAGGCAACCGCCTGTGCCCGATTTTCGTTGCACAATAAACCATGCGAGTTTTATTCTAACAACGGAACTTGCACAATAATTAGTAAATAAAATATCCATAAAGACATTATATAGTTCATAAACAAATAGTATATTTACTTATGAATGTTTATCATAAATAGTGTGTCTCTCTTTATAGCAAATTAAACAGTTTTACAGTTTACGAATCACTATCACGCTAATTAACTGGTTTGTTAGTTATTGAGGCTATTCCAACCATTTTTATACTTTTAACGATAAGAAAAGTAATAAAATGTTGGTTTTTATTGGTTGGTGTTATAATGTTTTTCATTAATCTGTTACAGGGAGTTCCACTACGGTCCAGACCCAGACACACCGGTATTGAACTTAGACGTGAAGGTGACCACTCCGCCAGAATCTACCTTCAAGAAGCTAGCGCCCTCCAAGAACAGATACACCCTCCTTAGAGACGAATTATAAGGTCGCTGCACTTAGGTCACGAATTTAGTATAAGTCACATACTAAAGAAATACCTTATTGTATAAAAATCGTTTTATCTCGTTTTTTCTTAATGTTGTCTATTTCTTTCCTTTGTTGTATATGTCGGAATTATTACTGAATTATGTTCTTTTCTTGGTTGCGAACTAACTCAGTTGTTTGATCCATTTATTATCTGCATACTCGCTATCGTTTAAACAATGAAATTGCGTACTCAAGTCATATACGAGGGTTTTATTACTTGATCACATGATGCGATTACGCGATTAGATTGCTGTTTATATTTATTTATATTTTTCTTTTTAATTTATTACACGAATGTAGTTAAATATTTTTAATGCACTCTTTCTTGGTCCCGTAGTGTTTCTACGTATAATGTAGGCTGTAGTTGATTATTTGATATACTTAAGTTTTGCATTTGAATGTCCACTACCGACTACTTAACAAATAAGCAATCAATTGCCTGAAATGTAAGACCTCAAACTTCTGTATTTTATTCGGATAATGCGTGGTATGTGTATGTGAGCGCGTGAGAGTGAATGAGAGGGCTTTCGCGGTAGAACTATTTATTCAGTACATTAATTGTAAAAATATTTTGAATGGTGGAAATGTCGGTCGCTGTCTTCCACTTTGTATATAAAACTGCTCACTCCCTTCTTTTTGATATTACACTATCTCCAAAAACATTTTTGTTACAAAAGTATGTTAATATTGTCTTTTATCTTGGTAAATTGTTGAAAATGAATTAATTTATTACATATGAGAATCACAATGGACTCAAATTGTACGCAAGACCAAACTTGTTTTATTATAAGTACCGATGTATTTAAATATTGTGATTCAAATATCTATAAGTCTTATTGTGATTGATGATGTCTTATTTGTATTCAAATATTAATGCCAAGTTGCACTGAAAGAGCAGCTGCGCTTTACCTTACTCGGTTTATTGAATCTCGTTTGCAAGTTTTGTAATTACATACTGAACTGGCTAAAAGGATTCATTTTTAAATGTTAGGCAACGAATGCCTGCGCGTTGTTGCTCTTTCAGTGAAATTTGTCTCATATTATGGACTACAATGTGAATCTATTCGGTATGAAACCTCCCTGTGACGAGATAAAACATTCCTCGATCTAAACTGAATAGTCATTATTTACTTATTGTATAATTATAAAGTGAAATGGTTGTACAAATGTATGTTTTGTGACGTGTGTTGTAATAAATTTTTTCGAGCCGAAAATCAGAATTTTATTGGTTAGTAAATAATGCTAATGTGATTTTTCGATCTTCACTGTTATAATTTTATAACTGCCTTGTCTAGAAAGGAAGATTCGCAAGTATCGCCATTAGTTATTAGTGGTTATACAGTAGTATACACTAATGCTTCTGTAACTTTCCTCAAAACTTCTTCAGTTCATAGCCTTTGAAATAACGTATCTAAAATCGCTTATTTAATCCGCCCGATTTCGTGAAGATAGGTCATTTTTGGGGTCTCAAAGTATCATGTCTCCGAAACAGAGATATGTACCTTATTTAACTTCAATGATATCGTGTCGACATAAGTCCAGGGCATATGGGCAACCGTCTGGTCCACTCCCTGTAT
This sequence comes from Anticarsia gemmatalis, assembly GCF_050436995.1. NCBI lineage: Eukaryota > Metazoa > Arthropoda > Insecta > Lepidoptera > Erebidae > Anticarsia > Anticarsia gemmatalis. Next base: position 5,849,100 of record NC_134748.1, on the reverse strand, counting down.
TTTTATTCGATTTACTTTTTAAAGTCCAGATTTATTATCCATGAAAGTTTTGTGTCTGTTAACGGGTATTGTACAAAATGTAAACACTGTAATGGCACCGATTTATTAATAAAAAATAGTCAGATGAATATTGATCTCAAACAATAGCGATCTAATCGGTCGTAAACAACACTATTCATAGCTAGTTTTGCTAGTTTAAAAGAAATACGGTAGATGGCGTACAAGGCGCGTTCAATCGTTAACGCGACCCTAACGTTAACTGAAAGTAGTTCTTAACTCGTTGTATATGTGGCGCTAGTAGTCACGAATCGAAACTGAAGGTGAAATGATAAAATTTAAGTCCTTACTGTTGTTGTTCTCTGCTCCCATCTCGATTAAGGCATTTATGCACTTACCTACTAGCTACTGCCCGCGACTTTGTCTGCGTGAAAAGATTTCCCGGTGTAAATATCTTTGGTAAATCCAGGTTTTATGCTCTTGTCTGTATGCTGAATTCTATTCAAATCCATCCTGTAGATTTACCCAACGTGAAAGAGTAAATAATATAAGTACACACGTCTTCTAATCTTTCCTCACAAACTTTCGCATTTAAAATAATAGTAAGTAGGATTTATTCTTCTACAAATAAAACAACTGCTTGGATTTTGTATGAATGACGGGAATTCGCATTAACAAACATATGATAAATTATGTATAGTGTAGTTATTATTGTTCATGCGTGCTTTCATTTTTCAGTAGCTTCAGGGTTGTCTTCCAGTACCTACCTATACTTATTTTTTAAATATGTCTCAAAAATACTAGGTACTACAATTTAAATATCAGGGTAGGTACCTACCTAATGATCATTACTTAAAGGGACAGTCGTGATTTCTCATTGGTCTGTTGGGCAGTTCGCATCATGGGTGGCCCCATTATTTTAATTAGTTCTAGTTCAGTTGTAACGTGTAAGTTCAGATATTATTACAGTTTATCATTTTCACAACAGTATTACTCTAAAGAAATATTTTGGATCACCGGTTACCAAGGCCTTATATGAATTTTATTAGTAGATAACAAAAATATAATATAATATTCGAATAACTGTTCATTTCAGTGATTTCTGAAGGGTTCATATCCAAACTTAACAAAAGTTAAGCAATCCCATGGTAACTACCTATCCTGGCCACTTTATGGTGAGAGTTGAAGGAACACCGTCAGGTTTTTAGTCGGTATGCCCAAATTAAAGCCGGAACGCCTAGTAATAGTGCTCGCGAACACCAATGTCCTATGTAACTACCTTCCTACATAGAGGTAAAGAAGCGATCATAATTCACAAAATACTCGAATCTATGAGGTACAGGTTCTATTAGTTTGTTGTAGGTATAGTTTGTTTGTTGTATCTATTATTTGGTTCTATTAGTATTTTTATAGATTGTTCTAAGCTAATAAGTCTGATGAATCCATCCATCTATTGGTATTGCTTAACTTTTTCTGTTTGTCTTCTTTTATAGAGTTTGACTCTAAATTATGAAAATTATCTTTTATTTGGGTAGTAGCTTTCCAGCTTCTATTTTTTTGCGAAGCTTACATCCACCCCGATATAAATTTCTGTCCGTAATAATTTCATATTAAAAGCCCATTCCGATTTTTTGGATCATAATAATAAAATCAATTGTTTTGTCTCCTCTCTATAAACTTGACACTAATGGCTACGCTCATTCATATTTCCTTAATTACGAACAAGGACGGTCATTTTACAAAAAAAGGATCCTAATGAGAGCAATAGATTGGCGTCAAAAACGTGTCATCGTTATATGTGTGCCGAACTGCTTGTTGTGTAAAACAAACTGCGCTCGAGATGTCGTTTTTACTGATGTGGGGCAATTTCGGCTGTCAGGTCAAAGAGAGAGGTGCGTTTGTAAACGGCCGCGGCGCCACAGGGTGCCATGCTCCGCAGAAATCTTTTACCTACTCCGTATATTTTTTGTGCAGTCCGAGTAGACTTCGCTTTCAGTGTGTGATTTTTGATGATGACGGTTTAGACTGTACAAATAGAATTTAGGCTTTGGTTGCTAATTTTATGAGTTTATTTTTAGTGATATTTCTACTAAACTGCGTCTAGCATAAAAACTTGATTATCTCAACATGGGTAGGTATACTAGGTATCATTCATATTATAAAGGGCTCTACATGAACGAAGAGTCCTTAGCTCGACAATATAATTCCGGAGGTACCTATTCTAGATTTTGTTATTTATATTAACCAGCTTACCTAACGTTCGATTAGTTTCGAGTCTATCACTTAATCTTTAAAACTAAGACCTTAGGTATACTCCAATCGCTATCGAGGTGAATCTACTGTACCTGTGAACGATATATAAAGTGATAAGGGTCGGAGCTTTAAAATGCATACCAGTAAGCATCACGAAACTATCTTGTAAATATAAGTTCGGTTTACGATATAAGCACCAAGATAATAATCATAAATCAATCATAGAACAAACATTTTTTCTTCGCTACTGCTTTACGCAACGATTTGACGGACACAATGGAGTGACAAGGGCGCATCTCTGGTGCGAACCTGTGCATCTCTCATTGTTCTCGACAGGTACATCGGTGATCTTGTTACACCCTCACAATGCACTTCACTCCTTTAAAATACGCGAAACTGAGCGGAATTCCGATCAGATAACAACGATGTCCGTAATCATACAATAGCGATGTAAAACTTATTCGTAACCTGCGTTACATTTGAGCTTTTTACGCCTTTTGTTAGAACGTGTGTATCGTGTTTCGTAAAAAAATATAACAAAATGTGTGATAAAAATGTGAAGTGTCATGTATTCAATAAGCTAATACACATGGCATTTTGATCCTCAAGTAATCTGGAAATGGTACCTGCTTAAGTCTGCCAAAATTACTTAATTTTTAACGTTAGTTCGTTCCAACAAACAACTGAACGCCAAAATTACCGAGTATTTGCAAAGGTAGAGATATAGACAACACTAGAACTAGAAATGTCTATTTCGAATTGATTCAACTCACTGCGGTTAAATACTTAGATACATAGATACAATACATATCTACTACTTATTGGGAAAACAATGCTATGGAAACGTAATTGGCTATTGAGGATTTCTTCTTTGGTTATTAACTTATAGTTTTATTATAAACTTGTAGGTACTTTTGTTAAATAAACCATAAAGAAAGATCTCTATCAGAATTACAAAAGCAACTAAACAAGCATAAAATGTTTCAAAAAGAACGTTTAAGACGCACAATTTACTTCATATTCGGTTGTAGCGTCAGTAGCGTGGGTGCCGGGCTGGCTACCACAATAGTTGCAATCCGACACCGCGTCGGTACTTTGTAAGTTCTCATAAAGCGCCAGATTCATTGAAGCACCCTGACAAAAGTACCAAAGACAGGAAGTGAAGGACAGCGTGCGATAGAACCAATTACCCGCCCACGTTATAAGAAACCTGTAATTAGTGTAAAATACACCGAGCTCTTGAACGGAAACGGCCGCGTTCGCTCGATTCAGATGTCGATATTCGCTAATAATTTTATGATACCATAATCTGTGGCCACGTGTAGTAAGAGAGCTGCCTGTATGCGGGTGTCATACATTGTCTTATGGTATCTTGTTTTATCTAAACTATGTTGTAGCTAGATTTCTCGAGAAGGTAGGCGAGAGAAATCTAAGCGCTATTACTAGATGATAGAAAAATCAAATATTGATTATGAAAAATTTTGTTACAAAATAACTGGTTATAAAGAAGTTTTTAAGGTTTGTATAATAGTAACTACAGGTTTGTATAGAAGAGAAGATATTGTAAAGATTTCATATGATGCCTCATGGTGATGATTACTATGTTAATATTATTGTTAAATACAATCTGGTCCAAAAGCAATATTCTTAGCACGTTGTGTAATATTAGTACCTGCAATGTCTTTATATATGGAAAGTGACAATTGATTTTTATTGCATCGTGTTCCATGATTTTAATTGCATTTCACGCACCGCCAAATAATGAAAAAGCACTTCACCTGATGCACTATGTCAACAAAAGCGGCGATACAAAATAAAATGTATCAAAGCACCGGCAAATATGTTTCACATGCAATATCGGTGCAGTACCGAAGGCAGGCTAGCAAAATGACAAACTACTGCCTTTTTTTGTACATAAAAATACAGTAGTTTGAAGATTTATGGCGAGAGGAGACGATCATAGGACATTAGTAGCCGGCATTGTACGTCATTGTCCACGGCATGTGGGCTTTGTACGATGAACGCCGACTTCGGCACAGTAGCATGTCTCTCGGTCCTTTCAGCCGAACCTATTGTTCTACAGAATCGTAAACATGTCGACAGGTTAACGCATTTGTACTAGAATATACGTATAACAGTAGTAAGTTCGTAGAAACATGTACGACAAAGAAATGAGGAAGCTTTTTAAATCACTAAACTGTGAGTGAATGTAAAGTAATTATGGGCTTTTATTGCACTTGTTCAGTATCGCCTTCACAAATGAAGGAGAATATCAAGTATTGTTTCTCCAATAGTTTTTTTTGACAATGCTTAACTTATGAAAAGACTAGATTGGCAAGAATAATAGTGGTTGCAGAATCTAAAGAGTTTGCTAAATCAGGAGTCGTTGAAGTCGTTTGTTTATGTTTCCTCAAATATATAAAGCAAATATCAGGTCAGACAGGTTAGAACTGCCGTTGCATTATTATTTTTCAATATCGATTGGATATTGCTGCTTAACTGCATTAACTGGAGCTGTAGCAGAAAACATCTATAGCATTATTGGTCGGTTATTTTATATGGTAGATGACCACACCAGCTAAAGCAACTCTACTAATGATTAGGAAACATTTAAATAATTATCTAAAACATATTTTCCCAGGCGCTCGAAACACTGATAACAAAACACCCAAAAATAAACAACATACACTTGTACTTGGAAAGGCAATTATAGAAATAAAAAATATAAACATTAAATTTCGTTGAAGGAAGAAAAGGGAACGTCTCTAAGCGGCGCGGTGTTTAGTAAAACAAAAGCAGAGAGAACGATTTAACAAACTGCCATATTTTAACAACGTGTAATTAAAGGTTTGGCTCCGCTCGAATATGCATAAATCATGCGTCTGCCGCAAACTGCCGACCGAAATAGAGAAAAAATTAAATACATTAAGCTCTCCTGGTCTCTGCTGGGAACTGATTCAACTAAAGAAATTATCTTTGTAGGGTAAGTTCGCCCTATCGCGTCCATCACCTAAATCGCGTCCATTTTTCGAACCTGCCTATAAAAATACTTGCAAATAAATGTAATATCACACTGATGAACGTGAATGTTATTACTGTCAATATTTCAATGTGTACGAAGTACGCACACATAGACAAAAGCTCCGAGTGCCTATTTAATCTGAGTAAAAAAAAAGATTAAGTTTGGTTGTTCAACAACGGAGTGCGGACGAGTGGGATTTTAGTAAAAAAATAGTGTGCAGCGGCGCATTTGACGGTAAGTCTCTTTATGTTTTATGTGAAATTGAGGATACATAGATGTTTCGAGACATGAATCATAGCAAAAACTAATTATATTAATTACTAATTTGCTTTTTTTATCTATTTAATAGTTAAAACAGGGTGGACGCGAAGTGCTACACTGAATTTATTAAACTACCACTTTGCGTCCACGATGGACGCGAACTCGTCCATTTACGTTTTAGTTAGTTGTTTATTTTTAAGTGATTAAAATATTAAAATAAATTGGGTTTTCGTTCCTTTTTTTATTAAAATTACACAATTGTAATACCCAATTTGCGTCCACATATTAAGATTGTAGAAAAAGTACCAATGATAGATCGAACACGTGGACGCAAACTATTCCTATAGGCTATATAATCTTGTAACAAATCGCGTCCGTTTTTATTAAATAATCGCTCTATTTTTTGTAAAATACTGATATCAGGATAAATATAAATATTTTGTTTTATTCAGTATTTTAAATCTAGTAGGTCCAATAAAATGTTTTCTGTGATTCTTTTTTCTGTTTAAGATGAGTTCTTTAGAGTCAAACAAGAAGAAGGAAAAGAAAACTTATACAGAAGAAGATTTTAAGTAAGCGCTAAGCGACATTCGAGAGAAAAAGAAATGTGTAAAGATTATGGAATTCCCAAGACCACAATATTGGATAAAATCAGTGGGCGCTGACCAGATGGAGTAAAGAAACCGGGATCAGAACCAACGCTAAGTGTAGATGGTGAAAAAAAGGTAGTTGAATGGCTTCTCAACATATCCAAATGTGGATTCCCAGTGAAAAAACAGGAATTATTGGATACTGTTCAGAAAATCATTCGAAACGGGGAGATTAAAAATAAATTCAAAGATGACCACCCAGGTCAAAGTGGATTGAAATTTTTTTGGCCAGAATTATAGAAATATCTCTTAAGAATGCGGAGGGCATTAATAAAGCTAGAGCCCAAGGAACAGAAGAATCAATCAGATTGTGGTTTAGAGAACTTAAATAATATTTGGAAAGTATGAATCAGAAAGATATTTTAAGTGATCCAAAAAGAATTTTCAATGGAGACGAAAGCGGTTTTGCTTTCTGTCCAAAAACAGGAAAAGTTTTACGTCCAAGAGATTTTTTTAACAATTATATTCTTAAATAAATAAATTAATAAAATTTAGTGTTTTTTAATATTTCCTTTATAATATCACCCCCTCATACCTTTTCTAAGCTGGTGGACGCGAAATAGTCCCAGGGTGGACGCAATTTGGATTTTGTGGACGCAAAGTAGGTGAAATGCCTAATTCTGTGGTTTGCCTTTTCTTAAAAAAAACTCATGATATTACAAACGAAACTGAAAGTTAATATTAAATTAGACTATATAGTCACCACATTACATACATTTTTTCATTGAAACTAGTGCTGCAACATTTTTATTTTCTCCTTCAAACTTGCTAACTGCACTAAATGGACGCGAACAGGCGAAATGACCCTATGACGTTGACGGCACTGGCCATGTTAATGTAATTAGTTTAATTTTATAAGTGGTAATCTTACTAAGACTTAACATTAACAAGGTAACTGAGATATATTATTAAAAGTCTGTCGCCGACAAAACAATCTCATACGAAAGACATCAACGGATAACGTCTTTTAATACCAATTAGAAATTATTTACTTTCATTTCATTATTCTAAATTATACATAGGTACATCATTTGAAATTATTAGAAACTTTATTTATTGTCGATTGCAAAAGGTCTCATAAGTACGTATTAAGGCCCGTTATTATGGTTCCGCTAATCCGCGTGGAGATAAAGTTCAAAGTAAACAGTGTTAACGTAACCTTTGTTTGGACGGTTGTCGTCTCGCTCTTTCTCCCGTCCTCGAGCCGAACTGGTAAGCTCATAACTCACGGGGCAGGGTGGGGTGTGTCGGAGGCTGTGGCGGGCGGGGCGGGGGGCGCGGGGTGGTGCGCGCGCGCCGCTCGCTCCCTCGGGGCAGCGGGGCCGGGGCGAGGTGACAACCGCTTGTTACGTCTATTCCAAGCCAGTTATTAAAAACGTCTCGGCGCGAACGGTGCGCCGCCCTGTAATTATCCAGTTGAAGGTTTCGTCGCGCAACGTTGTCACCACTGTCCCCGGAAATGCAATACGTGGATCCGCCCGCGCAACAGGTCCGTCCGCCCGCCCACTAATATACCACATTACAGTTTACGTAAAATAATATACGCGCAATCATTTGCCATTAAAGTTTCTAAATTGATGAACTAAATTTTAGGCTCATAATTCAGTGGCCGCGAATTGTTTCTGTAGTTGCTCCTAAGTTTTTGTAACTAATAATTCGTTACGTCTTGCAGATGATGAACATGATGAGTGGCTACGGTTGTGGTTACGGGCGCGGTGATGCGATATCACCCGCCTCGGACCTGTCGTCGTGCAGCAGTGCGTCCTCGGGAGCATGGTGCGCGCCCCCAGCGTGGCGCGAGCTGCCTCCCTACCCGCCGCAGTACCCGGCCTATTGGCCGCCGACACCCGCGGCTGCTGAAGAGGCTCGTGAACTTCAGCGGCGCTGCGCCAAGTGTCGCTGTCCCAACTGCCTCACCGAAGCCGCCGGTTTCGGTCCAAACTACGGCAAGGACGGTGCGAAACGAGAGCATGTGTGTCACGTCCCTGGATGTGGGAAAGTTTACGGCAAAACGTCGCATCTTAAAGCTCATCTCCGCTGGCACACCGGCGAACGTCCATTCGTGTGCAACTGGCTTTTTTGCGGCAAGAGATTCACGAGATCTGATGAGTTACAACGCCATTTACGAACACACACCGGCGAGAAGAGGTTCGCGTGTCAACTCTGCCCGAAACGGTTTATGCGCTCCGATCATCTCGCTAAACATGTGAAAACTCACGCGAATGTCTCAAGGAAAAACAAGAAATCGAAGGAGGATGACAAGGAAGAAACGTCGAGCACCACAAGTGATAAACCGGAGCGTGCAGTAGAGCCGCAAGCTGTGCCTGCGCCCAGTGCGCCCGCGCCGACTGTAGGCAGTACAAATTATGGAACAGTACCATCAGTGGCCGTCGCAAGTGCTCCGAAGCAGATGTCGTTGAATTACGCAGCAGTAGCGCCTAACATGATGCCGAGTGCACCTAACTACAACAGTGGCGCGATGTTCGGCAGTGGTATGATGAGTGGCTGGTATCCTGAAGTGCGGCAGGACACGCTGTACGCGCGGCACGGGGCGGCCGCGCGCGACCACCGCGTCTACCAGCAGTACCCCACGCCCATCACCACGTACCAGTGCGCTACCAAGGATAATTACACCATGTTTCAGGGACACTATAATTTACAACCACCAGTGGCTTTAGGGCAATAAGTGTTTCATATGTCTCATTGTTTGGTGTACGACCAGGATACTATTAAGGTTTGAACATTTCAAAGAAAACTTGCATGTGTCCATATTCGTAATATTTTAAAATAAAATCATTTAAGTTACCAGGTAAATTTAAATGTGATTGTAAAATAGCTGTACATTAAGTAATGTATTAAACATGTGCCTTTTTGTTGTTGTATATGCGATACGTATTTTGATTAAGAAGATTAAATAAAAATATGTTCAAGACTATTTCTACTTTTAATTAATCCGTTCATCCCGCATATCAGACAGTAATTACTTCAGAATACTATCAAACACTCGTGAAGCTGAAGCTTTCGTTTTTTCTTTATAGTCTTTATTTATTTTCTGTAGTCCGTAATTTCATAGCTGATCAATGAATAAAATCATGCAAATAAGCAATGAAATGTACAATTTGTAAAATGTATGTCTACTATTTGACCCTATTCATTGAATAGGGTCAAATAATAGTTTGATTATGTTAACGACACATATATGTAGGTAGTTACAAAACGCACTTCATTCAAAACACATAATTATGTAAAATATCTAAAAATGTGTGTTGCCTACATATACAATGAACTCTAACCTGTTACATGATAGCTTTGGCAACGAGAGGCGGTACACAACTTCATTCAATTTTACAAATTATCATATTAATGGTTAAATATTCAATACATTATGAAAATAAGAAACCAGCATCCATAAATCAAGAGCGATCGGTGTAAAATAAGTATAAATTATGATCTTAATCACTGATCGAGTCATAGATAACGCAAGCTTAAATATATTTTTTAGCATCATCAAATAAATTCATGATTGTATTAAAACGAAACAGGTTCGAGAGTATCTTTGATGGTGTTTTGATGTTTTATAACTTGAAAAATGTAATTTACTAGTCGATGTAATGATCTAAGATTGATTCTTGCTTTTTGCCTGTTCGTGTAATTATAGGTCATGTGTTTTAAATATACGATAGGTAAGTAGAATCCCTCCTTCTATTAATATTCCTGTTCACACATCACTCTGATAGATAGGATTTTCAATGATAACGCATATTTTAATTAAACTGTGCAGTTTTATCGAAACTAACAATCAATATCAAGGCGTGCCTGGCCTCTAGGAGAAAACGGAATAGTACGCGATATAGAAATGTCGCAAATATTGTAGTCAGTAATGACATGCAGTAACTAATGTCTCAAGCTGTAAGGTTTTTAAAGTTACCAACTTATAAATATTAATTAGTCTATAACCGCCCCGGGGTGTATACTTTTCCACTACCAAATTATATCTTAATCGGATTAGCAATTTTCCTATGCATATAAACTTTCACATTCATCATTTAAAGTAAGTATTGATAATACTTACGATATTTGAAATCGTGCTGCCATTTGTGTGGAAACGATTTCCATAATAAGGTATAGATTCCACTGATATGATCTCACTGCAATATTGTTCTTTGTTTCATTTACTCTGAACGAGGAACATTATGCAAAAGGTCATTTGATTTGTTCTACAATTATGTCTGCTCAATAATGAAGTCACAAAGTTTCTACGTTTATAACTCTTTCAAGCTGAATTTACTAAATAGATTTTGCTATTATTTGGCTCGCAGAAAATATCCATATATATCTATAATGATCGCATTACCAGTTATACTTATACACGATGTCATGCAAATGGCACGGAAAGGTTCTACCGCCAGAATCTAAAGGTCTAAAAACATGTTAACCCAGAAATTACTTTTAAAACGAATTAGATTATAACTTTTGGTGGCAACGCTTGCGCAAACTTACTACTTATTTACTAGTAGTATTCGTTGTATGATGATAGTATCAACGGATTTTAATTAAAATTATAAGGGCATGCTACGTACTCGCCGGTGCTACGAAAGTGCTACGCAGCGCTACGAGTAAAGTTCAACTTAATTAACGCGCATCTATTATATTTTTTGGACGCGACTGTCGGTGTTATTTGCTTAAAAATAATACACTGAGCTGGGTAGACAGGTTTGGTGAGAGATTTATTATTTATGTTGTGACATTCTAGTGTTGGTTGGTAAGTTATTTTGGCATTTAAGTTTATGTAGCGGAGAGTAGATGGTTTGATTGTTAAAAGTGAATTAAAAAATAAGTGAAGTAGTTTTTAACTCTTGACTGCATAGTATTATTGTATTGTATTTTATAAGGATTCTGTGGTGTAGAGTATGTAGTGAGTAGTGTGTGGTAGATGCGTCCTCCCGTCACAAGATGGCGTTAGGTGTTTAGTGACGCGACGTCGGCGGCGCGTCACCGCGCTGCGACGTAATTGCACGCTGCTATTATCTGGGCGGCGCCCGGCGCGCATGGCGGCCGGTGCGAGCGGGATGCACTCGATAATACGTAAAACAAAACGAGGGAGTAATAATGGTAAAAAACGAGCAGCACGCAAATTATAGTGAGAAATGAGGCAGCCGGTAGCGGTGGGGGCTCGCGTGGTGCGGTGGGGGCCGGCGCGCGGCAGTCGCGCTCGCTCGGCGCACGCAGACCGCCCGCGCCGCCTGCGCCGCGCCTCGCGAGTGTAGTGACTGTGTGACATGCGCCAGCAGCCGCCAACACCCGCCACCACCGCGGCACCGGCGCCATGAGCGGCAAGGGCTCCTCCTCTCCGGACCTGCTCATGAATGTGAGTCCCCGCTCACAACACTTACCATACTTCTGCCACATTTAATATACTTCTTACTAACAATAAACGACTATTTACTTCTTTATCTCACTAACCGGCTTATCACTGCTGACAGTTGGGTTTACGAACACAAATAATATTATCAATATACCTATCTGTAGGCTCTACGTTACTTCAATTCCTATCCTGTATCCTATTCCTACTGAACATCACAAATAATTTATAGACAGCCTACTGTTTTCTGAAGTATAACCTTAACTCCAGGCAAACTTTAAGTTGCCTTATTTCTTTAGTTCCAAAAGTAATAAAGTTAACTTAGACTTTGGTTAAATTAACGAATGGTACCTAACTTAATATGGCAAAGCTACTTTATGAACATGGTCATTGAAAGATTTAGTACACAAAAGTCAGTTAGGTATCCTGTATTAAGTTAGTTTTAAGCCCGGCACTTTTGCACTCACTATGCTAAGTTACTGTGACAAAAATTTTTTAATGAACATAAATCATTAACTTTGTTAAAGTATAGTAGATAAATAAAAATATAATAAATGAAAACATCTGGTACAAGTTAGTTTATGACAGAAGTTAATCATGAAGCACGATTTTAAGGAAGCGTGGCTAATGGATATGTTATAGTAATCATAAATAAATAAACTTATTATAAGTGTATCCGAAGAATACTTCACGGTTTACAAAGTTAAATTTTGAAGAACAAACCGAGCCAAATAGGTGAGTGTATGAAGCGGTTTGTTAGTGTTTGGGGCACCCCCGGGTATTGTCGATTTAGCACGCACCATAAGCGGCACATTACCCGCGATTGAGTCTGCGGCCTGCGAGCAGTGCGAGCAGCGCGCGACTCCCTCGAGCCCTAACCTCTATTACTATTCATGGCCGCCCCCGCGGGTCGAGTGGACTGCCCCACCCGCACCAAAATATACCCGACCGTAAGAGAAAACATTATGTGTAAATTTTCTTCATATTGCCGTGCCTTTGAATAATAATTCGGTCGCCGTTTACTCGCTCCTACGTCCTGAATAATAAATCCTACCGTAATTTGTTCAAATAGCATAAGTAGGAAATTGGAATGGCTCCTGCATTATGTATCTTTTTAACGGTGTGGAACAAATCACTGCATTGTGAGTTACCTGCTAGTTATAGAACACAATTTACTATTCGTCCGGGCGGCTAAAACTCGGTAGGACTGTTTATTATTTATAAAGCGATATCCGTCACATAAACGTCACTATTATTATCTGAAAATAGGCCATTAAATTTCGTTCCGAACATCACTAGCACTTCATAAAAACCTTAAAGTTAATTCAATTAAATGAAGTCAAATAAAATAAAGGCCGTGCCGCACTTTAGAGCGGTGTATCGAATCCTTAATGACACATAGAGGCTTCGTCCATTTTCTACCCAATTTCCTTTTCATATTAGTTTAATCTAGAGGCAGGACTACTGGCGCCAAAAATTATGCCGCGACGGCCGTGTCGGGCGCGGGCGGCTAATCTGTTTAGCGTTATATTGTAGGCCGCCCGGCTCCTTTGTGCGGTGAAAAAGGAAGAAATTTATGCGTTTCGGCGTTGTGTGTGAGTTTTTTGTGAGAATGTAATTAATAATTCGGCGGCAAAACTAACAGTGTTTTCGTTGTAACGTCGCCTCGTTGATTGATGTCCAATGCCACGGTTGCAATTAGTACGCACGAACAAAAGATCTTGTTCTATTCTTTTATCTTGACTCTACAACTAGTATTTAGATCACCCACGTTAAATAAGAATAAATTGTTTATGAAGTAACAATTTTTATCTTATCCTAGGCATTAAATGCGCCCATGACATACGTTTTATGGAAATCATTGACTGCTGATTTTTATAATTTTATCCACGTATCAATTATACAATAATTTACCAAAATTTACCCTCTATCGAATGTATAAACAGATTTATCAAATCTGCCCACGTGAAGTCATGGAACTGTGTTCGAAAGCTTATTGAACATTTTGAAAGTGTTTCAAAACGTGTTGGAGCGGCGCGCTGGCGCTGGCGTTGTACGGCGCGCGGTGCGTGGGCGCAGGATGCCTAGTCACGCCGCAACCGCCCGGCTCAGGTGTATCATGCAGAGCGATTGTTTGTTTTGTTACACTTGCTACCTAGATGACTCATCTTTAACAAAAGTAGGCCTATCACAATAGCAACAAATTTTACTGTTACTACTCCTGTGAATTTATTTTTTAAAGTATAAGTTCAATTTTCAGGCGGCAAGCTCATAACAATTTCTCCAACTGGTAAATAAAATGGAATACTAACATTAAAGAGCTAAATACCGTTTTGGAAACTAAAAAGCGGCAACAAGTAGGGTGCCAATTACCGCGCGTCTCACGTCACGCCTCACTCAGTGGCCGCACATCAGCTACTCCTGTCACTTTATTTAGATAGCGGAGGATACGAGCAATTCCGAGCAAGTCGACTGTGTTATTTGGCCGGTTGGAGCGCGAACGTACCGTTGGCTGAGAGTCGCCGCACTCGCCGCCACTCGGCACTGGTGCGGCAACATTTTAATTGACCACGCGATGTTGTGCCGCGTCTCGGCCGACTTTTTCTCCACTCCTCAAATTGCTCTAAAGTGCTTAATGAGAGATGCGTGCAATCGCCGTTTCCCCGTACGAGAGGCTGCTCTTATTTTACATACATAAATAGTTCAACACGACGAACTAATGCCGATTCTCGGTACTGTAATTGCGCCTGTGACAGGCTTCCGTCGCCTTTCCAGAGGCTGGCGGTTAAACGCCAAACGTCGGCGTCGCCTAAATTATAGTTATTTCGCATTAATAGCGTACACATCGACTAGTGCGTGCGCATGCGGCTCCAGGCACCATTGACATTTGCAACCAACATATTCAACTCGTTCGAGAACAATTTATTTGATGGATACGTGACTAGAAAATAAATAAGTGCAATTACATCCTTGCCTCTGAAAATGTTCACAGTCTTGATAAAGTATTTAGCAATATAATAAAGACATTTCAATTTCATGGAGTAGTCAGCTCGCTTGTGTTCAGCATCATAATAATATAATCATTGTCATATTATATTATTATCTAAAATGCTATTAAATACAATTTGATATTAAACGTAACATGGTATCTACCTGGCATTTCTGAGAGATTGTTTAATTTCAAAAATCAAGATCAGATTAGTGTTAATACTTAAAACATGTTACAAATCGTCCTTGTCGCCAGAAAATACAATTAAAAGTATTTTTACAAAGAAACGTGTGAAGAAAAAACCGGTATAACAGGGGTTTTATGAACACACAATAATTCACATACACAAATATTTGAAGTATAATGTCATTTTAATTTATGCGAAACACACGGATATTACATTACGCACAAAACATTTTTTTGCAAAGACACACATGAAGGGACATAGTTTGTAAACCTAATAATTTCCTCTCATCAGTATTATCCGTTGCGAAGTATAGGATGTGTACAACGTGGTTAATACCAGGAAACTGATAATAATGTTCTTGACATGTACTTGTATCCATTTAATGTTATTTTTATGGCAGGACCATTTTGACGGTGTAGTGTGATAGATAAATTCTTTTGTTCCACATTATTATTCTACAGCTAGCTTCCCATTGATATAAACGACGTTGCCAAGTTAAGATATTAAATTAATATGGTAAAAAAACTGCGAATAAGGCGATAATTGATCATCGACTTGTGCCATGGGGCGGCGTAAATTCCCTTAAGTTTCTTTGACATATAAGTATTTTACACACGCCAGTAAATATGTTTTAATAATAAGTAAATGTTTTTGATAAAAATGTAGTTGGGGTAAATTGCTTTCGATAATGATGATGAAACACGATAAGATTGTACTTGATACTGTATGTGTGTTTTGTCATAACATCGAGCTGCAGTTTCAATTAATATTTTAGTAATTAATTCAATTCAATAAAAAAAATGAGACACATAAATATGATTAAACTCTCGACTTAACAGACTTCTTAATCTTTTTCCTCCATTTCGCTGTATCATTAACATCGTCTTCGGAAGCGCCACATTCGCTCATGCCTTTCCGCACTCCAGTTTCCCAATTTTTTTCGGCTGTCCTTTGGATTTTTGACCGGGGAGGGAAAGCTGTAGTGCCTTGTTATCATCGAAATCTGGTGGCCGCCGGCTATACGAGATATTTTTTGTAAAATTATTCAGTTAAGTTGTGACAAAATTAACTGTAATGTGGAAAAATATTACAATTTTCTGTGCTATATTGTTCATCGAACTATAAAACACATTATAAGTCTACAGTTCAGTAACATGATCTGTGTTCAGCGTAATCCGTGTCTATTTGTAAAATAGTTTTATAATTTTCTGTGACACAAAATTAACTCTTATTGAGAGTTTATATATAATCATCTAGCTATTTAAATATTTTACAAGAAATTATTTGAAAGAGCAGTGATAGCTGAGCGGTTATAATAGCACGTAAGTGGTAGAGGATTCGTACAAGAGGCAACACACCAATGACTTTTCGAAGTTAAGTGTGTGAAATTATTATCACTTGTTCCAACACCGGTGAAGGAAAACATCGTGATGCAACCTTGCATGCCTGAGAGTCTTTAAAACAGTTCTTGAAGATATGGAAAGAAATAGCTACCCGGCTGTCGGTAGTCGATAGTAGTAGAGAATAGAGCTGCTGCATAGTGGCTATCAAATAGTTGTCCACTGAGAGACGTCATAGCCCCCTAGAGTTATTTCACACTTTTCCCCAATACTACAGAAATGTTATACCTACTACAGACAAAGAATAAAGAAATGCCCGGTTTAGTAGTAAATTGAAAACTCATTATATGAGACTGGTTTTTCGCAGAAGCATTTATTTATAATGACGCTGTGTCATTTTGTTTCAATATCCATCGCAGGTATTTTTAAGGGTACAGATTTTAAAACCGGTCGAATGATCATAGCAACATGGCCGCCATTCGCAATCCAATTAATTTACTCATTAAATCCCAGATCGTATTACAAGATACAGTTGTTAGTTGTGTATTTTTATGAACGCATCTTCCCAACTTATTTATTCCATGGGCGTTTGTTATGTACACTATTTTATTGCTTAGTAACTGAACATCGTATTGTCACAAGATAAGAATAGAATAATTTAAAAATTTCCTGAGGATGTTTATTTATCGAATTATTTAATTATTTTTATTAATTATTTATTTTTACGTTTTTTATGTACTTGGTTAAAAATTTTCACCCCTCTCGATTGCTAGGACTCTGGGTCTCCCTTGTCCAGCTGAGCTCCATAGTAACGGGGTTTTATTTGTCTAGTAAGCTACATTCGAAATATACCTAGTTTCGGTGAAAACTTTTAAAATTAATATTTTCTTTCGTAAAACATGTCCCAAACGAGAAATCTGTAATTTCTTTGCGTGATTCAATAATGCAATATAATATTGAATCGTAATCAATTCATACACCAAAGGCGTAAAAGTCACAGCTATCATAAAATCAATGAATCAAACACAGCTCTATCCGCCACGCCATGAACACAAAAAAGCCTTATTACACCATCCACGTTCTTCAAAAACTCGTTCAGTGAGTACCAAACGTGTCCATAATTACCAGCGATACTTTTTATACGTGATGACGTCACAGGACCTGTTCCCGGTTGACATCGACCTCGCCAATGGCGGGCCGACGCGCCGCGATTGGTCCTACAATCTTATGATCTCTGCTTTTTATTGCTACGTAATGTGAGTTCATTCGAATGTTACTATAATCTATTTTTGAGGTGAAATAAACAGTGGTAGGGCTATCACAGTTTCTAATTGGTCCATGTAAACGAATGTTGATGTTCAAAAATCCTTAAATGCAAAGTGCTTTAAGAATATACCTCTGTTTAAAACGTAAACATAGTAGGTCTCATTAAAGACCACCCCTGGGGTCATTAGTAAGATAACAATGCATTTTTGTATGGAAAAAAATCGCCAACTTTGTTGTGTAACTCACGAGTTTCTTGTTTAAAAAGAGTGGCAGTCTTTATACAATACACGCAGTCGTACACTTTAGGCATTATGGTGTCCTACTTACCCGTATTTATGAAATGCAAGCGATACTCATCGCCTCACCCGGTTATTGGTACTTATGCCGTTACTTCACTAAGTGTGAAACTGACATTTTAAAGATGAAGATACCTACTATACCTAGATATTATCCAGTCACGACTTATTCATGAAATTTCATAAATATTTGTAAATATGCTTGCATACATAATTTATGATAAAAATATGCAAATATTCCGTGTAAATTCAATGTTTATATTTATAAACATAAACATGTTAATGATTACAAATAACATTAGTTTTAAAATTAATGTAA
The DNA here is from genome assembly GCF_050436995.1 of Anticarsia gemmatalis. Taxonomy (NCBI): domain Eukaryota; kingdom Metazoa; phylum Arthropoda; class Insecta; order Lepidoptera; family Erebidae; genus Anticarsia; species Anticarsia gemmatalis. The sequence continues at coordinate 5,831,158 of NC_134748.1, read as the reverse complement.
AAGTATGATAAATCGTGGAGGGCGGGAAAATATTAATTTTATGATTATTTTCTGCTATAAGTTATCTTCTCGTTCACTTAACTTATAACATAATTTAATTATTTACATGTATCTGGAAGACCAGCGGGTAATTGAAATTTAAAAAAATCCACAATACATAACAATTCTTTAAAAGAAAATTAACAGAAGAAATGCTTTTTGTACCCTATTTTTTACGAACATGTTTTTTTTACCTAAAACATAAATCTATAGATAGGAGTGCATCATTTCCGGAACAAGTCGTTTTGTCGTGAGTATATTTTCCGGGATGAAGTAGTATTACCATAAAACAGCAGTTTGCTTTTTCTGCGCCGACTCGACTGGAAGACTGCACGTGACCAGATGCAACATGTTTCCGTAAACAAAATCGATTACATATAGAAATGTAATGCATTTGAATAATTTTACTATAGTGAGTATTGCTGGCTATTCAACATCGTGATAGTACTTCGCATGCATGAGAGTTCTTTCAAACAGACCTTGAAGTTTCCAACCTGCACTAAGACAGCGTGTTGAACTGAAAGTCTTAGCCATTATTTTAATGTAAAGAAACCCTTATCCAGCTGACGGACATTAATGGGTAATAAATTGACTATTCTTTACAAGCAGCGAAACACGAATTGCAATTAAACCTGTTAATAACAAATTACTGTCGTTGTCATGAAAGAAATGTGATAGTAGACAATTGGATCTTGGACTTTTAAATTATTACTGTTTCTCTTATTCCAACAGTTTCTGATGTATTTATAGGCATAGCATACACCTATTTCTTTATTAAGCTTGTTAGTTCTGAAGGAAACTAAAAATAACATCATAAACATAATTTAGACTTAAAAAAAACGCTTCCAGGAGACACTAACGATCTGGAAGTTATAATGAACTTGCTATTAAGTCATTTGATGTACACGTTGTTTATTTCTAGCATAGATACAGTAGTACAAAAGCATTTTTAGCGTTTGTATTAAAGTGTGATACAATCTTAGTAACGACATTCTGAGTTATCAAATGATCTCATGATAGAACGTGAGTGGTCGCGCCGCGCCGTCGACCGAGGTGTCGCTCTCTTTGTTCCTAAGCCCACAATGTTGCTCATATTATACGTAATTATTATAATGATTTCTGAGTAAGCGATTAAAATGTATATGGGGTTATACACTTGATACGAACATGGCCAAATGATATTAATGCTTGGATAAACTAATGCGCAATAACCAGGCTGTTGTCATGTTCCTTTCCTAATATGTCGCCCAACTTAATGAATATGAAGACTATTGAATAATGATTACGGTCAAGTTGGCAGTTTAACATCGTTCCTAGGTAATTTATTTAAATATATTATGAGTTTAATGATCGAAGGTTTCGCGTGACGGTTCAGCGTGTTTTGCATTTAATTGCTGACAGGTTTAGTCTTCTATGACCTAAAGACCCGTTATTATTCCTAACAAATTGTTTATTTGGGATATAAAGATATCTGAGTTATTTATTTTACCTAATATGTGTTTTGCTGGTCGGGTATGGGATGTGTTCTAATTTTTTTTTGAATACTGAAATATAATTATGATCATAATAATAATTAATAATGAAATAAACATAATGACATGAATGTATCTCTATACACCTTAGACTTCACCTTTGGGGTAAGGTTATAGTTATAAAAGTAATCCGTCTTTTATACACCCTTTGATACTCGGCAATAGAGTGCTAAGTTACACAACATTTTGTGATAATCGTGTGTAACCCCACCGATCAGTTTCCACATCATTAAACGCAGTACAACGTTTCCTCCACGCACTTTCCTTGACGTTTATTTTTGCGCTTTTTCCTGTATTCTTTGTGATGTTGTATTTTTTATTAGAAAATGCATCGTGTGAACAACTTCTATGTGGGATGCGTTGGTTTTTTACTGCTTATCTACTTATGAGTAAATGCTGTTTTCACTGTGACGTCAATACATATTATGTACGAGTATTTTTCATTTCTCTGTTTTGATTCTGAAGTATACTTACATTATTATTTTACTTCTTTTTATACCATTTGATGTACAAAATTAAATCTCTGTATGGTTTTATAATTAAATTTTTTAGGATTCTTTAAAGATTTGCAAACGATAAGTCCAAGAATGAATAAAAATATTTGTTCATAACCACTCTCTTTGACTACTTACTACTTCGATCAACATCATCCCTTTAAAATATGTCTTAGCTCTGTAACAAACAAGATATGAAATGCTTATATTAACATGTCAGTTAAGTGTGCTAATAATATATGAACCCATTGAGTGAATGCTACTGGAACTATCAACATTAAATTTATCTTTTAAAGAACTTTAAAGGTGTTCAGTAATAACAATTAATTGGCCAATGCTACCTGTCCACGAACCACCCGCACGCATGCACCGAACCCCATTGTAAAACGCAACTCAAAGGTCACTCACAAATGACAGGATTGAAGTCTTTAATTAGTAGTTTCAATATCTTCAATAATACTTAATTGTTTGTTTCGTGAATGAAAGAGTTTCTGTGTAGTGCTTGTTTGTCGCCGCCTGCACTGATGGCCGAGTGCGCCGGCGCAGGGCCGCGTCACGCGACTCGCGCGCCGCCCCGAGCACGACGATTATAATTTCGAGCGCCGATCAACATGAAAATGAAGGTTCATAAATTTATTAGACATAGTGTCGGCTGATCCGCCTCAGGCCCGCATTATACAAAATATGTCAAGAATTAAGCATTATCATACTGAGAATGTTTTTACGCAGATAAAAACAATGTAATACGCCGTTAATCGATGGAGCCAGCAGAGGTATCTACCCAATATATTTTCAAAATCGGCCTCATGGATAGTCGTGAGGAATTCTAATCTTTAAATGTCTACATACGATGATATACTCGCACTTATAAGGTCATACGTAAATAAATTGGAATATTCAAAAGCTTTAACGTGTAATATCATCAGTGTCAATTAATTTCAATCACGTACATCCACACGTAATATTGCAGATATATCGTTGATATTGAGTGACCCAGTCGCCGGCGCGTAAGATTGATATGCGCAATTTTCAGATACGAGCTTTTGATCCTAAACAGAGATATCGGGCCCACGTCCAGCGCGAGGGCAAACTTATAAAATGTAAATTTATTGCGCGATATTTTACATGAATTCAAATTGACCGCAATATATCGCTTGCCTTTACATTACATCACGTAATTACGCCGCGCACAATTATTATAATTTTCCTATAATCGTGCCCGTGAGGACGTGCGAAAAAACATTTTTAAAAGGTAATTCACACTGATTTATGGTTGGTACCGAGGATTCATTAATTTATCAAACAATCTGTAAATCATCTATTTTAAGTAATACTTTGTACACAGTCGACGGTTGTAGTGAAAAGGTCATTAAGTCGACGAGTAATTATAACGTAAACATCTGCATCCACAACAAGTGGTCACGGAAACCGACGAGCGCTCCACGCATCTAATCAACGGTGATTCATCTAAAGAAATATAAAAATTAATTATACACTATGTTCTCAAATCTTACCTGAAATCGTGCTTTTAATTATAACCTGCGTGCAATGATTTATCGCAGACACACGTGTGCCGATGATTTATGTTATCTAGTACTCAAAAAGTCCAAACATTTTTCCACCAGTGATAATATTTCTAAAAGTTAGGAGTATTTGTTCGGTTATTAAGTGCCGTCGTTAAAACTATTAATTACTAAGAATAGAATTGCGATTGAAGTCCAAGAGTCGGTTCCTCGCGTAGTGCGCGTGAAAGTGGACACCTTTCACATAACTAGCCTTAATTAAATCTACGGGTGTAATTATGTCCTTTGCCCCATTTGTTCGGTTGGATTTATTATACATAATTACAGAGCACGACGTCTTTCAAATTCTCTGTAGTACTGAATACGTGATCGGCTAAATTATTCCTCCACTTGGAACAGTAGAAATTTAATTGTGAGGATAGTAAATTTTTGATCAAATAACACCTGAAATAAGCTTCACCGCGACATGAACAGCGTCTAAAAGGCTGATAATTAAAGGCGGTGATTAAGGCGTGTCTCCTAGCAATTAACTTACATATTCCCATTTCTAAGTTAGAATTGTTAAACGACAATACGTAGCTGTTTGTGAATATCAAGTAGTTCCACCGATGGAATATTTAGTGGCCTTACTCAAGAACGTTAACTAAATGTCACTAAATGGATATTTCATTAGCGTTGTAAACTAACAATTAGCTTAATGAATATTCATATAAGAAAATTGTCGAGCAAAAATGTAAATGTAAATGGACATCATATTTTAAGTGTCAAAATATTGACTAAAATATGGGATAGGCATATCAGGTTGATAGGCAATCTAAATAAAATTCTATTTTCAATATAATGAAACAATTTATTTGCGAAAAAAGGCAATGTCCGTTTAACACGGTTCTGTTACTGAAAAAGCAAAACTGTCTAAAAATAGTCATTGAAGCGTTTGAATGTGAGATAAATTCAGTTTCGTCTTATAGACTTGTTGGCTCTTGACTTAATGTGACTTTTATTGCGTTCCACTTCCAGTCTCATTGTGTGGCCCCTCTTGTACCGACATCGACAGTACGTTTCAGCCGTTTGCGACTCAACTGTTATGTGACTTTAATACTTTCTTGGTAAACGTTATGGTTTGGCGGTGTCGTTTTCATCATTTTATGAAGAGAGATGTGCATTGAGGCCGAGCACTACTCTAATAAATCGGAGTCTAATTAATATGTGATTTACGTAGATACGCCTTTACGATTAAGACAAACAGGCCTATCTCTTATTGTATGAAACAAATACTGTTGTTATTATTTCTTACTAGCGGACTGTGCCGACTTCGTCCGGGTATAGTATAATTTTATCCCGTTGATAATATTCCCATGATAATATTACATTTTTTTTTAAATAGTTTTACCAATTTGGTTTAGTAGTTCAAAAGTTATGCGCGTACAATGGCGTACGTACATTTCGGTGATGCATTTTCATTTATTTAGATAATATTTTACATTAATACGAACTCTACCAAAACATTTTTAAGCCAAAAAGATGCAAGAGAGCTAGTATTAAAGTGGTGGTGGTTACAAAACAAACAATGGTTGGTGCCCCCATGGGCCATAAAGGCAAATCAGCCATATGTTGTGTCAAGCGCGGCAATGGGGGCGAGCGGGGAAGTGACCGCCGTCATTCATCATACGACCGCAAATAGCTCGGTGTTTTCATTTTCACTACAGTGTGCGGTAAAAACGTCAAACCGACTATATTTGGGATAGTAGTTCCGTGAAACTTCGAAAATTGACTTTTTTGTTACTGAATTGATGAATTTTACTTTGTATGCTTAAGTTTTATATTATACAGCTACATTATAACACTTGCTTACCAAGAGTTCACATTGTTTATTATGTCTTACCCGTTGAGTTTTGTCTAGATAATTGAAGTTGTGTATTTCACAGTGACTATCAGTAATATGAGTAAACACTCAATTCTAATTGGTTCCTATTAAATAAAATAAATAGACAGAAACACCGTTAATCATCCCCTAGTTTATGTCACAATATTATCTGGCCTACTGTTACTCTTACCCACGATCAACAATTTTCTAAGTAACGGTACCCTAACATAACTAGTCCACAGCGATAAAGCCGTTAACGCTTTTCGCCATAATATTTTTTTCTACAAACATATGAAATGCAATATTTTACACAAAGGGGAGTTTGTGGTCGTAATGATGAGCGAGTAATATTTCTCTTCCGCCCTGTATTAGGTAATGAACCTTAATTGGTTTATTAAGGCTCTCTTCTGAATACACTTGAGTGTGAAACGCATTACGTTCTAACGTCAAGTCACTTCCGCTATCTAAAGGAGCGTAAAAATCGAAAAGGAATAAAAAATTATGTGTGCGGAAATAGCAGCCATTTGTGTTCATTTATTTCACTGTCGTTTTGAAATTCTTTAAGACATAGACAGCTTTGGCAGACGTTTAGCATGACCTTAGTCTGAGCGCTCTTATTTAAGACATTTGTTTCTCGGAAATGTTGTGCGTATTCCTGCGCGCCGCACGCTACGAAATTCTTTCTAACTAATCTCAAAGGCATGTTCACACGCTCCATGCAACTCGCATTTGATATCATGCAATCTGTGATGTCACTTATCCAGATTTTTATCTAGATCCAACTGCCACTGGAAATTATAAAATATTCAGCTATAATTTGTAACAATAGCTTTAAAGTAGTCTAAAGTTCATAAATATTTACTCTAGACAGTTCAGAATATCCAATATCGAATTATCAATAATCTTAGCTGTCTGTCATTACCTAGAACAAGATAACATAATGATGTTGTTAAGTCTAATAGGTCGTCGCTCTTCTCAATGGAATCCATTATATATCAAATACGTGAGCAATTGTGGTCTGTATCTACTAGCACTAATGATGTTCTACATCTTGCAAACATTTACTTAGAATAGAGACATATACGTAGCAATAAAATACTCCAATTGTTATTAACGTTTGGAGTTTTGGATTAAACATATTTTTGAAGCAGCAAAAGTACCCTAGACTGCTTCAAGTTTCTGAAATAGTAATAAGAGGTATGTCTACATTTGTTTATCAACCGTGAGCAATCATCATATTTAAACATTCCTCATACCCTATCTATGCGATCGATTTAGGTAAACTTGAATATGAAAGTAATTCTGAAAGAATTATTTACTAGTAGAGTCTGTGCTATGTTTTTAACCATAATTCAAAGCTGCACAAAGAGTTTATACAGTGATTGTTCTGTATCTTGATTCGCGACATTCCGTCCCCTAGTTTCTGTAAATGGAGACCGTGCGTCGGTTGCTAAGCGCGAGCGCGAATTAATTTTCACCACAATTACTCGGTCGCGTTACTAATTGAGACATCAAAGGCCGGCGACGGATGGTCGCCAGCCTATGTTTGTTGTCACTCTTTGTATTAAAATATTTAACTAATGCCTCATCCCTATTGCGGTTTTGTTACGACGGCGGATTTAATTGGAATGGTTTAACAAAAGAAAATACAGATTATATTCTTTAGTCTCATCTGCATCGCTAGATATAAACTCTTCTTCTTCCATGAAAGGCATTCTTGTTGTTGACTGACCGCGTCATAGATTCCTGCTTTGTTTTTCTTCGGCGTTGATGTAAATAACAATTATTCCTTGTACATAAATTATTCCTACACAAATTCTAAATCCATGTCTCCTACGTGGGCGGCCAATAGTAATGTTAGTCGACTATCAGCGCTCTATATCTATTAGAATTGTATAGAGTACGTCGGTATCGGTACGTAGAGTCTAATATAATTATGCTGAGGTTAGTTACATTGTATATCGATATGGCCAGTTTTATCTAATGTTACCAAATACATATTCATAGTTATAATTGGATCCACGAGTTAAATCGATTCAGTAAATTACTAGCGACAACTTAATTACTTTAAAGGCGGTCCAATAACTAAAAAGTAAACAAGAACGTCTATTTAATATGCAATACTCCGTTTGCTTACTCACGTCAAATCGCCATTACATTGAACTACAGAACCATTTAAAAGACAATGTTGTTCTGTGTTTGTTTTATACAGCTAAACTGTCTAGCTGATAGGTCGATCCATAAAAATATAATGCCTAGTAGCTACATACATATATGACTACATGTACGGTGTGTGTAGTTCAGTCATATTGTGTCCATTAAGGTGTTGGCGGACGGCGACGCACTGTGTGCCCTGACCGACCAACCGCAATATGGGGTCACGTGATAATGCCTGCGTAATTACGCCACCATTACCCACCAGCATGCACAAACACCGCACTTCTTGTTACACGATCAAATGTCTCAGACGTGACTCGTTGCTACCAATATAAGCATTATCTAGATTTGAAATAAATTATTCAGAGGCGCGACCGACGGGCGCCTGCCTCGTACTCACTTCAAGGGCGAATAAGTAGCATTCGTAATCACTGAGTAATATTTAATACTTATCAGTACCTATTTACCATAAAAAAACTCACGTCATACCCTAGTAAGTGTGTCAATACATAACTTTCGAATATCACGGCACGATGCCCAAAGGAATCGATAAAATGAAAATTGGTGCGATCAAAAGCCGAAAGGTGTCGGCTTGATATTAATGGTCTCGTGTAAGCCACATCAATAACTACGCGGTTTACGTGTGGGTGTACAACAAAATGATGCAGTTATTTGGCGTAGAGATAATAACAGTACAAAGTATAGAACGTTTATTGAACTGTTTGTTTGGAGGCTGGAACCGATGGAATGTTATGTCGACAAAAATGAGCAACAGTGTATTTTGAGTGATTACGCTCGAAGGCTGGATGGCAGGCTGAGGAATCTCTGACAGCGCTGATTGTCAAGATGTTTGCGAGACGAACAATCGATCGAGCTCTCCGTGTACAATTTGCGTAGTGGCAGCTCCTCCGGCAATTTGTGTCCGTCGCCTTCGTCTGCCGTTACTCGGTAAACGCTACTGGAATATTGTGCAGCCTGTGGTTGAGTTCCCACTTTTAAACGCACAGTCGTCCGGACGAGTGAGATACATGCTAATTATGGGCAATTTTCAAAATCGATCGCCGAGCTTTTGCCCTGCTTGCGGCTTCCTGCGTTGGCTCGTTCTCGAGAAAACGTAAGCAAACAAGCCACTTGAAATACCGCTTTAGAGTTTTATTTGCGGTTAGGTTTACTCCTTACATCTAGTTATGTGTCTAACTTACTACTGGTATGTGTACTGAGCTGACAGTGGCCGAGACTTGTTTGTAAAATACAAAATCATTACAAAAGTGAATTATGAGCATCCGAACGGAGGCTTGCTCTAGCTACCATTTAATAAAGGTATCATCGAGATATCGACGGTTTGATCTGATGACTGGTTGCGCAATAGCAAGCGCAGTTAGATCGAATTATCGAGCGATCGATGGTTTCTAGATTGCATCTCAATAATCCTTGTCCGAGATATCGCTCCAGATTGCGCGGCGAACGTGCGTCCAGCTACTATCTATGCCTTCCTGAATCGAGCGTAATGAAAACCTGGAACACTTTACTCGCACTCGCCGAGTATTCTGCGATGTTTTTTGTTTGAGTCTGATGTTAGTCTAATAATGGCACACGTTTAGAATGTATATTAGGTATGCGCATCTTGGTCGGCGATGTCGTTGAAACTGCACGCCGGTGACCGTCGGGACGCGGTAATTGATGACGTCGCGGGCAAGCGGTGTCCGCCCATTTTCCGTCAATTTTCGTCACTTGAGTGATGGTAGAACGTCCCGCCCCCAGTGCACCCCGCCACCCGCGCCACCCCCTCAGACGCCCGCGAACGGCACGCGCCGCGCTAAATTTAAATGGGATGAACTTGTAACGGGCGGCCGCCGTCAAGGAATGTAACCGGCATGATACGTTAATCATACATTTGTGACAGTTACATTCATTCTGAGACTTCACTGAGACAACAAGAAAAAATGCACATTGAGGTTCTCCGTTTGTCTTCTCGTATCATTTATAAGTTTGTATCACATGTTATTATTATCATGTGCTATTGATGATCATTTTAATACATTCATTAATGTGCAAAGCATTCAATTTACATTTGTGCAAGTAGGTGCAACCGTACCTCTCAATCTCTGCAATAAATAAGTTCCACTTAATGTTGGCACTACCCTCACGAGTCGCAAAGTCAGCTATAGACAAAAGCTTCCTAATTCCCGTGCAGTAACAATAGCCCATGGGGATATAAATAAGGTGGGAGCACTTAATGAACACATAAACTGAAGAGAGGTAGCGGACCGGGAGACAGACGGTTGCCATGACAACGGTGAGACAAGGACTCTGAAGAGGGACCGTTGACTTTTGTTAGCTTTGAGTGTACGAGTGTTACGGAATTTTCAGTAATTTCCTCTTGAGTTGCTAAGTAAATGGCCTATTAGAGGCAAACATCACACGTACAATACTGAAAACTGAAACAAACTGTTATTAAAAATGCGATGATAAAAGAAAGATATCAAATACCAAATATTGGAGACAAAACATCATTCACGTATCAAAGAAGTTTGGTTTGTTTTATAGATGTAGGTATAATAACATGAGGAACGTTGTTCTTTCGCACATACAATATATATTTTTTTTAAATTGTCTATTAGGAGATGCCCTATAACGAAATGGGAATAAATAGTTCCGTCACTTCACTTGTAAGCAATTGGGTAGATACCTTTATTCAAACTGTACCTACTACCTTTATCAGTCAGATATATGTCTGCGTAAAGTTAAATGAATAAACCAACGAACAGAAAGTAATCTCCGTTGTCTGATAAAGGCTCAGTAATTTCCGAGCACAGAACTGGTCCGCCCCTGAGATACATGCAAGCTCTTATCTACATTATTATATAGAGTGGGCAGCAGTACTTTAATCTGAAACTTAAGAAATCACCTACTGTTAAAGCTAGATCAAGAACATTCCGTAATAAAGATAAATTAGTATCCCGATCTTAAGAAATTGATCGGGAAACTTGAGAGAAGATCTTTGAACAGCAGTCCTTCAGTAGTCTATGTATTTCCTATTGCATTTTTCTTAGATTTTCACTGTATGACAAAAGGTTTATTCTTTTTAGGCTGTTTTCAAAGTTTCTCCGAAGCCATTCCTGTTAACCAAGAAAAAAGTGTATTTAAATAATATGTACTCAGATATAGGAGATTAATTTTTTTGACGTCAATTGTGTAGTGATCTTAATAAACCGATGGTTAGACAATCGGAATTATTCGAGAAATGTTGTTCTTACACAAGTTGGCGCTGATCAAAAGGTATATAAGTAATGCAAAAAAATATGTCGGCCACGAATCAATAACGGCAAGCATAATTCATTACCGCCCATCTGCATTCTGCATATCTATTTAAATGCAGAAAAATCGTTTCTCGTACATTAAATTCATGAATTCAATATCTATAAACAGCCCTTAGCGCAGGAAATAATCATTCATAAAAATTGTCTTGCTGTTAAAGTGCTATTTGTCGGCGAATGTACTGACTCCGAGAGGAGTTTTTGCTGGTTTGACTCAAAACAATCAATAAAACAGTCGTATAGGGGCCAACCTCTCTGATGAGCGTCATCATGCGATGCCAAGCACGTGTTACTTTTTATTATGCCTATTATGCTGTCAGGTGAAAAAAATATTAAGTATATTTAAGTGTTGCTATTGTCTTTTTCTGTGTAATTGCTTCGAGGCATTGACATTGATTTCGGCGTTTAAGGTGTTCCGTAAACTTTGTCTTTTTTTAGAATATTTTTTGTGTCCTATTAATATCTCCACTATTTAGACTAAATGATCTACATGCAAATTGGTAGAGCCTTAGAATTTAAATTAAATTAGGTGAGTTCATGAGTAGAAAACTTCATGTTTTGAAATTGTCCTAAATCTAAATGGCTCATCTTTGATGTCCTTCACAATAAATGAGATGACAGTCTGATTCCCCGTATCATTTACTCTGTTAGTGGAATTGAATGCTTGAGTGCTCTATAATTACAGGTACACAGACAGCTTGCAAATAAAGTATAACATTGTTTCTTGTGATGAAATCATTGAGACGAACAATTGGAACATTGCGTCGCATCGTAATTGGTGTTGATAGACAATTTCGTAAAACTGCGATAAGCTCGAGCTATTATAAGCTAACAATTGCACGTTGTCAATATAATTGTAGGTATCATAACGTCTTTACATAAGTTCATTATATACCTATCAGTGTTTAAGTGGATGTTGAATGTCGCGTGCGTTCCGAGTGATTTATTAATGCATGCGATTACGATGATCTACTTAAAACACTAACACGTTTGCGAATAGTTCATATTGTACTTAACTCAGTCTCTATTGTGAAAACTTAAACGTTAATTCTATGGTGTAGACGACTTTGTGGACTCAGTACCTATCCATTAACGCCAGTGTCTAGGTAATCACAAAAATCGAAAGACGATATTCCTGTTGTTCTCGTGATAGGAGAAATTCTTTCATGTATAACAAATTGTAATACATTATTTATATTAAATTATTTAATTGGATGAGTGTACACGTATATCTGCTGAATAATGAATATTAATATTGTCCTGTGGAGTGAGTAGTGTTGAGACAGAGCGTGATATCACCGCGGGCCGGTTGACGCAACCGCTGCGGTTGTAAATAGCGGCGGGCGGGGCCAATCGATACAGCCTCGATACCGCGTGATTTACCTAACAAATAATAAAGGAACGCATCCACCAATCCAATGCTCTTATCGATAATTAATTCCGTTAATACACACCCGATGTTAATTAACTCCGTGAGAACTCGATACCAAAGGTGAAAACTAATTTAACGTTGATTAGTGTTGTCGATAGTCGTATAATCTAATCGGAATTATAATCTCGATTGTAAAAATATTACAATGTTTGAAATACGGTAAACGTTAATCGAACATCATAGTAAAGATATTTAGATCCCGTAAACATAAACGTTAACGTTAAATAAATTACATTTCATGGTATACCTTTTTGTCATAATTGCGTGACCCCAAGCTAGATATTACATACTTATACGAAAGCGTCGGCTTCAGCTGACCACTAATCGAAAATCGCTGAGAGCAAACTTTACCGGTGTTCGAACTTACAAAGACGACCCGAGGCGAAAACTCCGTAGTGTAGGGACTTGTGACAAGCGGCGGCGTCACGCTGCCTACACACCACGGAAACGCTCCGCTCATGCATTATTCAAAAGCGAAGGCAAATACAAATAAATAGGCACGAAATAAATACAAACAGGCTGAATGGAGCCACGACGGTGGGCGGGGCCGCGCGACATAAATATCGCTCGGGCTGTCATAAGAGCGGCGGATATCTGGCCGGGCTATTTCGGACGAGACGCTTATTCGCCTTACGCCGACTTGTCCAACAACCAACTTTTATAATACCGCACTTAGATTCGTAGAATTATAACCGCAATAAATTTGACGCGCTTGACAAATATCTATATAATCGTTGGTCTGATTTATCTTTAGTGTTAATCAGATAGCAATCTGAGATCATAGTTATTTACATATAATTACGGAACGTTTAATAAATTGCAAGTAAATTATAAGGAATGCGAATTCAAGAAATACCTGAAATATTAATTTCAATTATAATCTCATGGCGATATCTTTGTATTCTGGGCGTATTTATGCAGGACCTGAAGCAGCAACAACAACCTTATCTACTTAGCGCTTTAAACATTTACCTAACAAATGTGACATTTATGATTTTATATAATATATTATATAATAGCTTTATGAAAAGAAAACTTTATCCGAATTAAATGTAAATAAATTAAGTCGGTAATAAAATAATGATGATGCCCGGCAATCGATAAACAGTTAGTCAAATTATGAAGTCTATTCACAAAGTCACACGTGATGTTCAATAAAGCATCGATAATGTAATTATAATTTTGCGTAATTATATTGTTTTGATGAAGGAGCAGATTGTTTAATCAGCCGCAGCTGTTATATGTCACAGGCTTATTATTATGACATGGGCACTGGCTATTATGTATGCAATATTTATCTTGCGCGCATGCGTGCGCGTTGCTCGCTACGTGCGCTCTCGTCCCCGCTCTGCCTTAAATTACGTGCAATTTATTGCTTAAGGGCCACTTTAAATTATCGTATAATAATTTACGAACAATTATTTCATCAAAACTATAATGACAGATACGAGGTTAAATCTCGATGCTGCCTACGTTACTGACCACACGTAAGAAACATCACGTAACGTACACGTAAATATCTAGAAAGCGTTTTTATTAACATATCAGAGCCACTTTCTGTAGATCTCTTGAATCTCTCGGTCAACCGGTCCTATTTACATGATTCTTAGATTTGTATTATCATGAATATTCTATTCAGTGGATGGAAAACAGTCTATTTAGCTTTAAACTACTTAGATAAAAAGTAATGGATTCATTGATTCGAACACCATTTTATAATCGCAATAAAATAATTCGATTTAATTTTATTGATCCTTATTACTGTCCCACTGCTGACTATGTCTCTTTTCCCGTAATGAGGGAAGTGCCTCGAGTCCACAACGCTGGCCAAGTGCAGTTTGGGAAGTTTAGTCATGCAACGTTTCATCACGAGATTTTCCTTTTAAGGATAAGTGAAAGTTATTTCTAATACAGACATATTATCTTCTAAAAGTCTTTGGTATGTTGCCTTAAGTTCGAACATATTTTAATACTTAAACGTTGGTGTACAGTAAATTTTGGTAATGTTGATCGTTGCAGGTTTTAATAACTCATTGTGGTTATTTAAGGTAGTCTAATGGAATATAATTGGTAGGTAATTTGTGGAACATAAAATTTTAATTGAATCCCGGAGTCAATTTCGCGATATCTCGAGTAAAAAGCGCTGCGTCGCCCACTTGTCCGCTGCTCGTAAATTGCGCGAATCGCCATAAATTGCATAAAATCGCCAATTACAAGGATAATGTCGGGAGCGGCGCGCGGCGCGGACGCACGGCTCGCGCATGCGCTCTTACGACGTGCCAAAATCAACTCAATCCACAACCTCTTTAAGCTCGAATAGAATAGCCTCAATAATGTAATAATTAAGGTGCTCTGATCTTATAACGGAATTAATCCGAGAATATTCCACGTCACGTGTCACGTAATCGCTGTTCCACTACGATCCTATATTTAACCCCTGCTCGTGATTGAATTTTCCGTTTACTTTTTTCGCCACTTTACCTCTAGTTGATTTCTAAGCTTATTTATGAATTTCTGTTTATTTCTAAATCTTCAAAGCCAAACACTTAAAAATTAAATAGGTACACACTAAAATACCTAAGCAATTACTTATTTGGCATCCCATAATAACAAATCACAATTTATTGGCAAATCGAAAAAAAAACTAGTTACATTTTTTCTTTTTCTTGCACTTTAGTTACGTTAAACAAAAAGATTCCATGTTTTATCACAAAGTGTGCAAATAAAGGCTATCTAGGTTCGAGTTAGAGCGTGATGTAGTGAGGCTGCAGGTCGGGTGCGCGCGCGGTGACGGAGTAATGGACAGCTCACGAGCGCGCCATTACGTACCGTCCAGCTGCCCAACTTGCGCATGGACACCATAACCGCCTAGTAACTATATCTCTTTCACATTTTATTCTACATCGATACCAGAACAAATACATGTAAATTAAATGATAAAGTAAGAGTCTGCTTTGGAGCTTTTAGAGAAAGGTAATTTGCTTACTTTATAAAGACTATTATAAAATAAGTCAGTTATGTAGGATATAATGCTCATGTATTAAACAGGTAGGTCGTGACGTAAATGTTGTGCATGTATTTAAGCAATCAGCAGGTAATTTCGATGAGATGGCTGCTGACCTATTCGACCGCTGTTATCTTAATCCGCAGCGTTAAATACATAATGATGCCAATTTAGTCTTAAAATTTTAGCACGAAAATCTCATCAAGTCGGGAATAATATTGTCCTTTAAAACGCGAAGTCCTTTGCGGACGGGATCGCCCGAATAAAAGGCGGTGTTATTATGTTGGTAAAACAAAATTCCCCATAATGGCCTCATTATGTGGCGAAAATTGCCCGAGAGCTTTTTTGTGTGGTAATATAAATGTATTTGTAATAGCTTTTAGAAATATTGCGAAGAAGCGGGTCAGGAATCGAGCGGCGTCTGATTACCAAAACTTAATTTATTTTCATCTTTATAAAAAAGGTTCTATAAAAATTGTCCGCTCGGCGTGGGAAACGACCCTGTCGCCGGCGGCCTCTATTACGTCATTATTTTCTATATTAGATTGTATATTAAATGGAAGATTAATAGGAAATCGATACGCTTAATGACCTGGCCGTGTGTTTAAAATTATCTCGACTACACGCCAGTTTGGTGCTCGAATCATTGCTAGACATGAGGATGTGTGTACCGCTTCATAGAGATTAGAACCCGCACTATATGAGTCTTTAGACTCAATTAAGGTAATATATTTGCTTATTTTGAAAACGAAGCTAACGATCAAGATTTCGCAACCCACTTAATAGAGGCGATACTTATCAGAGCACTTTCCGCAAAACGTCACCGCGCAATTTGCTAAACTACGCGTTGATTTACGGCGCAATAAAATAACCAATTGACGATAATAATGAGTGCGGCTCAATTGGTGCTAATAAAGTCGGTGAATGTTAATGAATCGCTTTTCGGTGCGTTGTGAGATGTGTCATAAAACGAGCCACTGGTTCGGGTGTCGCGGCCGCTCCGCCGCGGGAGGCCGAGGGGAGCCTAATTGATTTGTGCCCCAGGCCACAATCAAAACAGATCGTATTTTATAAGACGTATCCCCGGCAGAGGGCGAGGGTGCATGCCACTAAAGCAAAGTTGGCGATGCTGCTGGGCTTTGGTGGGTGCAGGTTCGATTTTGTGACATTTTAACTGGCGAATTAAACCGTCTATATTCTGTAATGAAATAGAAATTTACAACTCGTGTCTTATTCAAATGGATGCAACTATAAGCAAAAAATGTATTTCTTAGTGAAACGAGAGTTGCTTTAAGTTTTCTAAAAACAAAAACTTCTTAAATTTTTATTTTAGAATCATAAAGAGCGCAATTATCTTTACATGACGCAAGAAGAATATAAATCGCCTTTACCGACTCTAGCCTTTCGTCTCTGAAAAGAACATCAAAGGTAAACAAAGTGTGTGTAAAACAAAATGCAAAAAACATATTTTAATAAAATATTTAAATCGTTTAAAAAAGTGAAGCTACCGACCCACGAGCAGTTGCAAATTGTAATGTGTTCAGTGATCAAACACAAGAAAATCAAATGATCATTTGATAAATAGTCCCCGGGGGTGAAACGCGTCGCGCTGTTAATGCGGTCAACTTACCCCCGCGCTCGCGCTATGGGAACAAGCGGAACACTCGGAACGAACCATGAGAAAATCTCATGTTTAGATATGCCACTTGATTTTATAATGGTTCTATTTTGTTACACTTGTGAAGATTTGAGTGTATGTTTATTTTGCATAGACGTTATTTTAAGCACCGGTATGATGTGTACATACTTAATATGTGTATTGATACTGATAGAGGTGATTAATAAACTTTAACCACCTAAATTATAAAATGGTGTGTGTTGTTGTAAGAGTGACTAAAATGGTTTTGTAAAATTAGACTTAACGACAGTACCACGTTTAAGTAAAAGATGCAGTATTATAATTACATGAAGTTGTGTAACGTTTGGCGATCTCATGGAGTAAAGTCAAGTAAAGCGGCGGAGATACCGAATGAAAGTCTTCGAAGGCACTTTAAGAGGTGTAAATATTTAACTGGTTTGATTACGTAAAGTGAATGAGAAGAGTAGTATCCTAAAATGTAAATAATGTGTGAAATCTGCATTTTGCTCTAACTATTGTAAGTCACAATTCCAATAAGCGTCACTTCAAAGCTCTTGCTTCTACGTGATTCAGTTCACTCTAGCTCATAAAAAGTTCGTTCATAATAAATGCTGAGGTTTAAGTACGTTCTAAATAAGATCTTTTCAGTAGCAGAAAGTGCAGAAACCAATCCTGTACCTTATGAATGTCGTCGTAACTCACTATAAAGTTATAAAACTAAAGAGCTAGGTGATTATTTGAGAAGTCGAAATGTCGCTCTATTTAAACAAGGAAAGCATCCGTCAGTTGATTAGAGATTAGAACTATTATAATTTGCATTTACTTTTATTTGATTTAATATACCTAACAAGCACAGCGCAATTTTCCTATTTCTTAGTGAAGCGCTTGCAAGGTTTTCTATAAAAAGCTACTCTATTCAGGAACATTAGCAAAATAAAAGCAAGTTGACCTCTTGTACCAATCCAAAAGAGAACAGTAGCTAAAAATTCATTGGTTACAGACAATAGTTAGCGGTTGTTTCCTAGTATTTTGTCCGGGGGCTATGTGCGGGCAGTAAATAGATCAGGACATTAATCACTGCGCCTGATTCGAGTCGACGCGAGGGACAACTCCTCTCTCGTGCAATAAATCTTCTTGGCAACTGCATTGCGGTACGAGCGCGTTGAAAAATTGCCGATTCAAATAAACATGCCAGCGTGATTGCGTACTGTGAAATATATTAGGTGAACTACATTAGTATTTGATGTTTGGTTAGTACAGTACTGTGGGTGGTATCGTTTGTTTGCAATGAAATTTCATACAATAAAATAATTCTGTGAATTTATCTCTGAATATAATGGACGTACAACTTAAAAAGTATTTTGTTTCTAACATAATAATGTACTATAATTAACACCAATATAAAATGTTTGACTAAAGTCGGTTTTCTCAATGAGGTACTTATCTATATTCATATACCTCTAAATCTGTAATGTAAAAGTGTACATTAAGTTAACTAATCGAAGCAAATTTAAATCAATTATATATCATTTTATTACCATCCTCAATATATTTCTATTTGTAAAAAAATAGAACTGCGTTTCAGATTCAGAACAAATAGAAAAGGAGTTTATTACGATGTTTAAAAAGATCATGTACATGACTAAATATAGCATGTAGCGTCCAAGCACACGTGCACAAAGAATGCGCATGTAGCATGCGCCCACGCATCCACATTGTATGCAAATCGCGGGTCGCAGGTCGCCATTCGCGGCGCATACGCCGACCACGCTCGAACTGGGCATTGTTTTTTTGTGAACCCTTATTGGTCCATTCTTTTGGTACCTTACCTTTATTTGTTCTGATACCTCAATAATATTTATCAAGTTTGTGAATGCACGCCATTACCTGATAGATGTAAACTTTGATATAAGTTATTGTAGGATTTAGTTAGATTCGCTACATAAGAAAATCAAACTTTAAGAATAAAAAAATAGTGCGTAGCAAGTGTATGAACACGCGTTTTTGGTAGAGATCAAAGAATGTCTGTATTTTCTTGAATTGAGTTTGAGAAGGACATTCTATTTGCCTATGTTATTTCGTGGTGAGCTGATTATAGAGCAATACTTTAAGATTTATTCTCTACGATAGATTTATGTTGACAATAATAAATTGTTACCATGATCGGAGCATCTTCAGAAATGGAGAATGTTACTAGGTATGCCAAATCGCTTGAAATTTTGACACAGTATAGCCTGTGTGTATACATATAAACTAGTTTTTGTTTCAGTCAAAAATACCGAATAGTTTTGATTTTATAAGCATTCAAAGTTTCGAAAAATATCGAGTCCCGCTAACAGCCGCGTGAGCGGCTGTGACGTCACACTACATTACCGCGCCGCGCGGGCCGCGTCCCGCTTAGTATTAAGTCGCCAATCGTTGTTGTAGGTGTAATAGCTTGCGTAGTATTTTGTTGTGTTTTCGTCCGCTTATGTATAAAATAACTTATAATAATAGTAAATACTATTCGATTAATAAAATGGATAAAGGATTTTAAAAAGGGCAATCGGATAATCTACCTAAAATAAATGGAATAATGGTTGCGAATTATTTGTGAAACAAATAGAGGTTTTGTTGCTTCCGAAATCATACTTAATATTATAAATTTGAAAGTTTGTGAGAATGTACATATGTACATACATAAGTACATAAGTACATAAGTAATACATACAATAACATACATTTGTCATTGTATGTATGTATGTATGTACATATGTTTGTATATGTATGTATGTATGTACGTATGTATGTATGTAAGTATGTACGTATGTAAGTATGTATGGATGTTTGTTACTCTTTCACGCAAATTTGACTGAACCGATTAAGATGAAATTTGATATATAGCTGAAGAACCAGAATAACACATAGACTACTTCTTATCCTCGAGTTCCCGAAGGATCGGGATTTACGCGGGAAGGGTTTCCATGCGGACGAAGTCGTGGGCGGCTTCTAGTATATTATACATAGGTATAATAAGTAATAATGTTAGATATTTACGATCACTGCATATTTATTGTAATGAAACAGTTTTTAACCGAAATAATCGCA
This sequence comes from Anticarsia gemmatalis, assembly GCF_050436995.1. Classification (NCBI taxonomy): domain Eukaryota; kingdom Metazoa; phylum Arthropoda; class Insecta; order Lepidoptera; family Erebidae; genus Anticarsia; species Anticarsia gemmatalis. The sequence goes on along the minus strand of NC_134748.1, from coordinate 5,811,070 downwards.
TACTTATCGATTTTACATTTTTCCTGCCGCAGTAAAGTCAATAAACTCGCGATCAATCCGGTTAGAAATTGTTTCATTATAAGATGAAGTTATTTATTATTACTTATGTACTTACCTACATAATACTAAATTACATTTAGGCAAAACATATGATTTCCTAGTATTTGAATTGAACATTTTTAAAAGTATTTAGGAATAATTTCAACGTACCGAGCGCGTGACCGCAAGCGGACTGTGTGAGCCAGACTGAGCAAGTGTAGAGTGACGTCACACCGTCACCGAGAACTAGCGTCGTGCGGTTACAACTTGTTTTACTTATAAATCGAAAACTAATTGACGTATCGAAGTAATTCTTTCACCAGTATTTTTTATTTTTAAACGAGAATATGGAGTGCTAAAAATCAAAATTAGGTAACATTCTCCATTTTGCAAATATAACTTTCATAAAAAAATGTACTAGAATAATGGCCAATCGTTCCAATTTTTTAGTTTAAAAAATAGTAAAGCGGTATTCGTTCGCGGTGCAAAGAGCATGAATGGCCGACAATCTGCCGCGTCATGACGTGAATGCCATTGTGTCTCGAAATCACGACAACGACACGACATGTGTGCCGTGCTCACTCGACTCTAATTGTGAATGAATGGGGGTCAGAGATCGTCCGCTCGCTTCAATATCGATACCTATTTCCTGTTATGAATACCATACTTCTTATTTACATTCTATCGACAATGTTAATTTTGTCAAATGTGACGGGCAACATCCTGCGTTTCTTTTGTTTGTGACAAGGACGCTTTTGTAATCAGTCGTGTTATTGCCATAGTTATTATCATAGCTATGTGCATGTATATTTCATAAATGCCATGTCTGTAGAGCGAGGTAGAAAACGTATCGCTACAATTGCAAATATTCATAGAGAAACAAAGATGATCGCATTGTAACATTATGGTGTAATGTGGTCTTCAAGAAACCAAATTGTTTATTTGCGCTACATTCGTATTATACTCACAAAATAAAAAAATCTTCACACAATATCTGCATCTAAACTAAGTAAGACATCCACATAATAACAATATGTAGGTACTTTTATTAATATGTAAAGCTGGCCCACTCGTGGTGGCTTCAAAATTATTCAAATAGGAAAGTCAATTAGGAGGCTACAGTGTCTGATCTCCGCCAGAGATAAAACCCTCATGTAATTAAGTTCAAACTTTACTTCTTCTTTGATACTCAAGTTTTCAACGTTTTAACGGTCACTCTACAATAGGGGAGCGTAGTGTCTATTATTATTCATGCACGATACTTGTTAAATTATGTTTTTATTTAAAAAGCACCTATTCCACGTCGTGTCACAATTTTCTCAATTATTTATAGCATTCATATTCATCTAGAATGACAAAACGGTAGTATAACGGCATAACGCATAGTATTTAGTACTTTTATAAGGTAATTATGCATTAGAGTTTCTATATCGAGACAAGAAAAAAAAAACATGTAATACATTTTATGAAATATTTCCATTACGCGCCATCACCACAAGTCGTGTATAAAAGTGCGACAAGGCGAGTGAGTGGTTTTCCCCGCCAGCCATCGCCACCGATCACGTCTAGATATGAAATCAAATGACCGATGCCTGGCAGCGGTGAGCTAATCCCCAATAAGCTGACCAGATAGAACAATATACCGGCGAGTCCTGGCCGCATCCAGAAATTTACTGTCCATAATTACAGGGTTGGCTCAGTTAATTGCAGGCGGGCTCGTCCCGCCGTGCGTCGCTCGCTTTTTTTGACTAAATAAAAATTGACTAATATTCATAATAAATAATGAACTCTCCGTTCTCAGGATTACGCTATGTAGATATACGAGAGATTAATATTTTTTGAGGTTTAATCGAATGATCGCGGATGCCGAGCGAACAAGTTTTAAAAATATATTCTGGTGCTTGAAAAACACAAGTTAAATATTATGTGTTATCATATTGATATATGATTTAAGTATAGTTGGTTTCAAATAATGGTACCAAATCCTTTGTAATAGTCTCGGAAATCTTGGTTGTTTTATTCTATACAAACATACCTCATCCTGAGATTCACAAAAGCTCGAGTCACGTCATCAGGCTATTAGGATAAGAATAAGTGTGATGAGCAAGTGTCCGTCTCGAGCAACAAAATTATGTTAACAAGAACTGAGCCATTAAGCCCTAATTTAAAACTCAAAAACAATGCATATAAATGAATGATTGACCGATGATTGACCACAAGATACGGCCTTCACTTAAAAAGACAAGACTTTTGAAATATAATTTGCATGTAAACTATTTAAAAAAGAATCCAGAAACATCTAATAAATTTCCTTGTATCAGATGATTTATCGCATGACCTATCGAGAGTATATTTTAGTAAACATATCATAATTTAGGGAACGAGGCAAAAACTCGTTCACCTCGTTGCATGTTGCTCGTTGTTGCTGCAGGCTCTTCTTATAATTGTAGGGTTTCACCCAAAAGCCCTCAATTATAAAATAATAGCAGATGTGGATCATAGTAATAACAATTATTATCACGCTCGCTCGCTATCATTATGGTTGAAATATGGCCGATGCGGCGTCGTATGCAAACTTTGGAATTTTGCCGCGTTCGCGCCGCGATCCATCGTCCGCGCCAGACTGTCTCACTTATCATCTAGATATTAACTGGTTCAACTACATGTTTTATGTACTTTTGACCTCACCAACATTGTCGATGGGATATTGAATCCCATTCAACGCATATTGGTTCGAAAAAGATAAATACACAAACAAATAATTAGCCTGACCTGTGTCCATCTATTGCAGAGGATTCGGGTGGCGTCAGACAACAAATAATCCAACATATAGGAAAAGGCGTATTCTATCAAACATGTAGGTGATTATAATCTTTTGCACAAAAAAACTGTAATAAAGTCGTGACATACTAAATTCAGATGTTAAGTTTAATAACTAGGTAATAAGCGCAAACAATTTGGTTGATACAAGTCGTTGGCAGAATGGCTCGCAAAAATCATTAAAAATTGCTGACCGACTGACTTAATAGATGAACGCGGAACATTATACGGTCCGTTCACTGTATATAATTATATGTTGAAGTCGCGGTATATTTGACCGTACATAATAATGTTAACTTGTAATGCGGCGATTATTCAAATTCTCGAACAAGTGGCCCGCCCCGCCTCTTTGCAATCGCAATCTTAATAAACACTTCCTAGGTGCACTACTAACTTATTTTTATTCTTTTGATACGTTGACCGCTGCGTGTACTTTTAATTAAAGATAAGTTTTAATTAAACGCGAGATGAAGGTTGACTGGTCGTCCCTTTAAACCTTTGGACTTTACTTGTGAGCTCTACCTTACCTTCCCTATTGAAATCTAGTTGTTGTTGTAAAAATCAAGCTTTTAGTCTACTTTTGAAATATCAGCCCTTATAATCTGACTTCTTGTTTGATGTAGAAAAAAAAAACGTTGAGAGGCTGTTATGTTACAACATATTTATCAAGTGTAGAAGTAGAATTAACATTTTTAAAAATCGTATGATGCCTGTGTTCCTTTTTTACTTAAAATGTAAAATATCTTTCGTCTAAAATAATGTAGAATAAGATTATATTGGTGTGTAAAAATTACTAGGTTCATATAATCCCTGCCTAGTTACAGGTACAGCGCTAATAAACTTTCAATAAAATTGATAAGTGTCATTAAACTTTACTGTTAAAACTGCGGCGAATAGCTTCACCTGTGAGAACTTAGTACAGGATGACCACGTTTTGCCTAGTATGATATGAAACAACTACGATGGCTATGGTGGAGTATAAAACATTGCTGAAGTAAAATCAATGAAGATGGTACTTGAATAGTGATAAAAGCTTTTATTTTGAACGAGAAAACAGAAACGAGATGCAGCAGATGCCGACTTGTGTATTTCAGTTGATTTTAAATAGTCGAAAGAACGCGATGTATGTCGCCAGAACAAGTGAGTGTGCAAAGTTCCTAAGGTATGTGCAATTGGCCGGCCAAGTATCTATGAAGCTTGCCATGCGGTGGCGCGGGCTCGCGGACTGCGTGCACCGCATCGCTATGCGCCCGTCATTACATCGGCAGCCCCGCCGATTAATCATTGCAGCTCTACCGGATAATTCGGCGGTTGATTTAGTGAAAAACAACGTGTTATTACGGGATAAATCTCTATCTAGAAAAGCTAAGAAGGCCTAAGCGCTCCTCTGATTTATGGCGCCCCCGGCCATCGCCGAGTTGCGTTTGATTTGTGATTCCCAGACAACTTTGTTGTTTTCATCTTTAGTTGAATTTTAATTAATGGCTCACAAATTATACGGTTTAGTGTGTAATTATACTTTATTTTATCACTGATTATTGCCTTTTCGATAGTACCTACGTTTGAGATTCTGTGATTTATTTCAACGATTCGGTTAAAAAACATAATTATATCATATATAAGTGAAGATTACAATGATATCTATAAACTGCGAGTAAGATAAATCTATAAGATTTATGACATACCAATCAATACAGGCATTTTGGTGTAAAATATAAATAAAACAGGTTCATTGCCTTCAGCCATGATTTTAATACATCTGCGCAGAACATACTATTAACACATTTATACTGTCCAATTATAATTAATTCACTGTATGTCGTTTTAAAAATACGAGGATTTAAAAATACGTTTTCCGTAAGTTGCCAATGATTCATAAATTAAAATAACACGTTTTTGAAGGTGCATCTGTTGATAATGCTCCATTGTACTTTCTGTAGTACACCATACTCGTAATCAATCAGTAATATTTATCAGCTACTTTTTCTATGACTATCGTGACGTAATAAAAGCTCGATGTTCATATCTAATACACACTACCTCTATGTGATTGGTATAGTTTTTATAGGTAGATGCGTAAAGTCGAGGTCCGACGACTTACCCTTTGGTATCGGCTTGGTCGTAATGCTCGCGCGAAGATAATATCTTGATTTATTGCGGCTATCGACCTCACCCCCGCGCCCCTCCCTTGCTCCTGACCGCACACCGCCCCCCGACTCTAAGTTCACCTGATTTGCGTTCTTTCGTCATTAATATTAAGCTTCATAGATAGCCAAGATTGTATAATGCCTGGCTGGATAATTGGAATGCGTGTAAGATAAGGAAAACACTATAACGCTCAATAATTAATAAATCTATCGGCGGTTCATCTGAGGCATTTAGAGGCGTACTCCGTGGCGGGAAATTAATGAAGTCTTCCGCGGAGTGTTTCGCGGTTTAATAGCGGCTATTAATTTTATCTCAACAACGGACATCGCCACGACGCGCCCGTGTACACCTATAAGCGTCTCTCCTATCCGCAATGCGAGCTCGGCTATAATAATATCTGAACCACTTTAATGATACTTTATTCATTATTTCATCCTGCTAAGCCAGATCTGTTACAGCAAATTGATTTGTAACAAATTAGGCAGTAGATCTTGCCCGATCCGTAATTTGTCCATTTCGTCAAAGTAGTTTTGAAAGATTTAACGTTATTAAATGGTTCACATTATATGGTATGAGTATCTAACTACATAGATAATTTAATATTATAACAGCACCTAACATAGAGAAAGCAGTTTTCTAAATGTACGGTCATGAAATATAAATTCTCGATTAAGTTTTCAATTAACAACCGCTATTATTTCTTTATACGTTGCGGTTATCTCTTTTTATAATTGGAAAAATTCATCTCGGGCGTCGTGTAGGCAACTCTCACATTGAGCGCGCTCTGCGAGAGCGTACTTATATGGTAATCGGTGCTTTGTCAGTGTCTCAGAGCATGATCGTGTTTCATGTGTGCCGCGCCGGACATAATATGCACTCTCTGTACTCTTATGTTTCGTACCTCAAAATCACAACTGTTCAAAAGGAAAGTATTTCATCCGTCAAACAATATGATGATGGTACAAACAGTAAACGGATTTAAGACCCTCTTTCGTGCCAAAGTTAAATCCTTAAGCGCGGCGTAAGTATTCAATAAAATATTCTTCAGTCGTAAAGTGAAGCGCGGCGCAACGAGCGGCATTCATCACAAAAAACGCCAAGTAGAAGCTTCGACAAGCTCACAAAAGCTCGTAAAAGCTCTCGACTATTATGTAGTTATTGTTACAGGGTGGAAACACCATTATTACACGGGTTCGCCGGTTTATTTTGTTGTTTGGCACTATGCGGCGCGCTGGTGCCGGGCCCGGCCGACTGCTCGCCGCGCCTCGCCCTGTCCACTCACTGACACGATACACGCGCTTCACATGTGCTTTTCAGACATACTTGCTATATAATTATTTATGCTCGCTGAATATAACGACTATAACATTTTGAAACGCTGCGGCTCTAGCTTAATTCAAGGAAATACTGTTGATAACCATAATATTTAATAGTTCATATTGATTTTGGCAAATTTGAAATTATTTTCATGATGAGATTTTCATCAGATAAGGAATAATAGCCATTTATAAATGTAAATTAAGTTAGTTTGATAAAATTATTATTTCTTGGACACCACACGTCCACACTATATTATTCCAGATATCAAACGACTGCTCATTAGCTATTTTTTTAATAGGGATGACTCTCGTTATACACTGTTTCAAACATCAAATTGTTTAGCTTGACTCTACCTTGCCAACTCATACCAAACCCACGCGATTTACTTGTAAATAACCCTCGCAATCTTATTGTGAAACACCTTATATCCTTGCAAAACACTTCAGGTACTTAACTCATTCAAGTGCTCATGTTTAAAGTACCAACAGTACCAACCCAAACCGTGTTACAATTTGTTATCTCTATAAGATCTAATACAGCATTCAACAAATTTCAATATTTCACAACACAATTCGCTCTCGACGCTTAATCCTATTATGTTCGTAAACAGTAGAGTGACATGCATCAAGTGAACATCTCGACACTGCGATGTTCATTGTGTCGACACTCCATGTTCACACAGGAGCGGATCAGCGGAAACATTTCCAAAGCCTTTATTCCGGGATTACGCGAAATTTTGCATAGGAAACTGTCGTCCAATGTCCTGCTATTGAAACATGAATGAGTCCGTATGAATGGAGATAATCCGAGTACGTCAACAATACGCCTGCACCAAAAGACCAAATCACACGTGTTGTCAATGAAATATGGATAGCGTTTAAGATATCTGTGTGAATTCGATTATCTTTGGTTGTGCCTTATCGAGATGTAGCGTAAAATATTACACCTTCACACAATAGAGATGTGAATACAAATGATGGAGCCGATAATCTATTCAATATTTTTGCACGGTAGCGAGCTACTATTATCAATGCAATTCCACATAATGGGTGCTTACTGTCTAGACTTTCAAATGATGACTAACTTTTTTTAAGTCGTTGCGATATAAAACTATAAAACGAAATCGTTATGCCTCCACGTACCGAGTTTAACAATTAAAACGGATAAATCCTTAATTTTACGACCCATAAAAATCACATTAAACTTTCAAACTCATCATACATCTAGTAGAATAAAGATGAATAATGAATGCAATAGTTAAGCCAACGGTTATCTGGGTACTCCGGTGTGGCGGAAGTTGGTGTAAGATTGCAACCGGATACATTGCATTGCGATGCACCCCTTCTATTCCACGCAAGCAACTGTGTGCTCGGATTGCACAATACACCACTTGAAGGAACGAGTGTACGTGTAGCTACCTCAATACGGAGACCATAACTTGAAACCATTGCCAAGTGCGTTTTGTTCGAAACTTGAATTTAAAAATGGATTATAATTTTACTGGCCATTCTTTTTTCTGGGTTTATAAGGTTCGCTAGTTTGTTTCCCATAGACATACTGTTAGCTTTTTATTTAATAACAGTTGTCGTAAGTTTTTATTTAATTACTTTAATTGACTATGTACACTTATAATCATTTCTGTGCTGTTGCTATTTTAATTTCCTAACTTTGAAACTTTCGCGTATGTTGTTTTGTTAAGTATAACGTAGTATTCAGGAATTAACACGAACATGTATTTTACATTGGAAATACTAAAGTTATATTGACTGTGGTCATAGGCTGTTACAATGCATAAATTTCGTCGCTAATATCATATAATAGAATCATATAATATCATGTAATACATATAATAGAATAACGACAAATTTTGAATTTTGAAAAGTAAATATCTTATTAAATCCAATTTAGATATAGCCTCAAAACAGAATATTTAAATAGGTACTTTATTCTCAAAGTTACAATAAACTTTGAAATATCCTAAATAACTCATGAAACGAATAAACTAACTTTCCTTACTTAAACTTGTAGGATTTATTATTAATTTAGATTTAAATAATTAAAGAGAGAGCCTTGCTTCAATGTAATATGAATACAGTAAAATATTTCTGACACGAATAAATATAGAATAATACGCTTTAGTAATGAAAGGAGTACAGTGTTGTTTTGTGATTGCAATCCGATACGGGTTCGAGTCCAGGGCGGCACTGGGCGGCGACGAGGGCGGCGCGCCTGCGCACGCGACGCAGCGTTGACGCGACTCTGTGACGAAATATAATAAAACCATTGATTATTATTTTGTATTATTATATTGTCGCTTTTACAAATAAAAAATATAGGTCATTATTTGGTACGCAATGGGGCTCAAAGAATTCTTTGTTGTATTTAGAATGTAGAGTGCTATATAATATACCAGATATACGAGTACTAGCAGAATGTTTTTTATTCATATATTTCTTGATACCATGCACCTAGACATCATTTATATATCTTACTCTATCACAATATTATCTGATTGTTCTACTAATCATACTTAATGTTGAACAGAAGAATGCGTGTTCGCAATAAACATATCTTCTCAATGTTGGCTGGACAGTGTCACGTAAAGACACCAATCTACAATCTATCTATCAGTCGTCATACTAAAGTTAAAAACGTAAACTTAGTACGAGCATATAGAGTTCCTACGCCACGTATACAGAGCAACAGAAACATTGTTCACGCAAAATGTTACACATAACCTCTCCATATGATACCAGTGTTCTTTAATACGTACAACACGAATAACAATAGAAGCAAATCCGCGAAGCTGTGGGTCGCGGCATGTGCGTACTGTGTGTAGTTCGCGTCGCGTCGCGTCGCTTGCACAGCGTGCGCGCCGCGATTACAATAATTATGATCGCACGCGCCGCACCTACTTCCCTCTAATCACTATCATTTGCGCATGTTATTCTATATTCTATACAAAATGTTCGCCCTATCGCCCGCTGACATCGACTTGACGTTAGGTCCAGCTAAATAATAATAGTGTAACGTAATCTTATCGCGAGAAATCGCGACTCAATTCGTTTAAAAATTACTTGAATACACTATCTTTTTTTTTGTTTGGCTTCGTAGCGATCCTAGCTTTATGCCTAATTCCAGCAATAATACAGTATTGGGTAAATTATCAATAAATATTTTAAAGTCGCAATTTTTCGAATGCTAAGCAACCATGTTCAAACAAAAGTCCTACTACTCTATCTTCACGATCGAGTACAGTACCTCTATTCTGTACCACTATCGACTACCGGTTGTCGGTAGTGGTAGAGAATCGAGGTACATTACCTTGATTCTCTACCACTATCGACTACCGACAACCGGCTAGCTATCGACATTTTGTCATTTAGAATTTATTGCCAAAATGTTTCCTACGACACCCGTCAGAGGCGCTGATCAGATTTTCATACAAAATTACTCGATGACAGTTCGGTTGTCGGTAGTCGATAGTAGTAGAGAATCGAGGCACTGTTCGCAAAGTACATTTTCTAAATTGACAACTGTCAACCTCTTTTAACTGCATAGATAAAATAAACTATAAAACACCGCGGCAGTTTTATGTGTTTCAGTAAATATCAGCTATTTGTTAAAGTATCGTGTTCCGGTAAAAGTATAAACCTCTTTGAAACGGCCACAACATTAGTTTTCATTCACATCTTCAAGTCCATCCTTCATTTTTCAATTTAACATAATTTCTTCAGGTTTTTTACGTAATCTCAGTGTAACTATTGTTAAATTTGCATCCAATCTCTCTATATCCGGTTACACGTAAAATTACAATTTCTATAAGTAAATCGATATTAAATCCTGCTAGAACATCTGTTGTGTGGCATCACGTGACTATTTCGCATGATACCAACATTGAAAGGAAAGTGTATCCTGTCATATGAGCCGTATCCGCCCCCGCACAGATTGGGACAGTAAAAAATGGACCAATTTTTATAATAGTCGCATGGGGTAACGATCCCGATGTTCTTTATTATAAACCGGAAACATTTATTACTTTTGGATGGTGTAAAATGGTACTTATTATATATACTTACGATTTATATGTTGATCGGTAACATACTTACATAACCACTATCTGCGTAGAAAGAAGATGACGATTTAATGAGACTTGACAATTTTACAATTTTGCATGCAAATGTACAGATACAACTAAGTACTAATTTCTAAGTTGACTGCAATTACTGATGAAATCAGTTAGTTGCGGGAGGTAACGACTTCCTCGGGAAAATGCGTCGTTCGTCCATGACGGCATAGTTACTAGTTATTAGGTTTCCTTTCCAATCACCGTCTCATAGCTTACAGAAATAGAAATACTCATTACAGAATTTAATAGGTCTCCGTTAGTAAAGGCTTATAAGAAAAATAACGACGATAATAACAGTACTCTATATTTTTCAAAAGGCAACTTCACTTACAACGTAATTTTGCTACACTACCGATAAATAAAAATAGGGTTGGTTTTGCTAAAGAAACACATAGAAATCAAGCGGCGCTTTAGACTTTCCATTGTACAAAAAGGGTCAGTACAATGTAGTGAAACAATCAAAGCTTTTATTTAGTAACGCAGCGAGTGCGTTATCGTAGTACATTAGTTTTGCGTGTGCGGCCGAGCTCCCGCCCTCGAGCCGCCCTGCGCCATGCGCCGCCCCGCGCGTAAACAAACGCGCAGAGGCTCGGAGCGCGGCCCGCGAGCGAGACGCAAGACCGCAAGCGAGACGACAACTCGCGCACCGGACCGCGAACCCTACAATTAGTAGGATTAGTAGGCGAGATTCGCTCGCCGCATCGATTCGTTACGAGATAATTGCTCCTCAAAATTTTCCTTTGACATGAAAAAATGTCACGCGTGTGCTAAAGTGTGTTTCCCGGTGTCGTATTAGAATCTGATGTGCCGCAATGAACTGTGCGTACTACCAACAACACGCGGGCTCGCACCCCGTCCCGCATAATGTCAACAATAATTACTTCAACGAGGTAAATACTCTTTTAAATAAATACTCTTTTCTTTTATGAACATTTTAAAATAACTTATTATTTTAAATGACAATTTTATTCTCTATTTTATTTTTTCCTATTAATTATTTTTATTCTAATCAGACTGTGTGTGGCAAAATAAAATCAAAATAAATATTTTAAATTAATTATTTGAATTGAATCCTGGCTCTTTTAATTTGTTAAAAGATTTTATTTATTGCCGTGATTTGTTATAAGCAAGGTTTATCAATTAATTATGTAGTGTTTTAGCGCACAACAACTTATAATTACGGCGCAATTTACAACGTTATCAAGTTGCTAGTTTCAATATACCTAAATATCTGGACGAAAACTTGATTACTGGGTAATTAACTTCTATTCACAACGCAATCATAATTACTGTAAACCGACACCGTTTTTTGTGGAAAAATTGCAACGTTTATTAGGCTTCTCACAATACAATAATTAGCTATTTCATTGATTACGTTCGAATTAGTTGGAAGACGCAAAAAATCGTTCACGCTTTTGACAAACAAAGAGTTTGGTGAATATAACAAAGGCCTGCGCATATTGGGTTCAGTTTACAAAAGGCAGAATGAGAATAAAAATATTTAATTGGTGTGATTACGTGCGTGATTATGGCACAAACACCTCCCGGGGTCCGCCGCGACTCGCGCGACCCACAATAAGCCGTTAGCCGCCTTTCTTCTATTGTTGCTCCTTATAATGCCAGTTTGTTATTTAATTGATTTTTGATAAATATACAATACGATTCAGTTTATTATCGGTGCCTTAGTAAGTTCAAGGAACGTTTTACTTGGAAAAATGTTACTTGTAAATGAATAAAGAAATTTATAGTACAGTTTGATTAATTAGCTTAAACATTTTTTAATAAAGTGTTCATTCGATGTTTGCGTGTCTCGATTCTGAAAACGAATCGTTAACGAGTAAAAAGTATAATTGTATATAATCCATTTAATTCTCGCAATATAATCACTTAAAAGCTAGCCCATAAATAAACTGATTTCGTTTTAAATCATCTTTAAAGCAAGTAAAACGTATATCAAAAAAGATTTAAATCAAAAGATGTCTATCCGAGTAAGTAGTTCGGTATACATTAGTCATTGGCTGAATGTATAATTATCATAATGCGGTATAAAATATTTTTTCGAGTTACAATGGCGAGTCATCGTAATTAAACGTACGATTCACTCCTACTGTTAGAACCGGTGACCAAACACTACGCGGGACAATCACCTGCCGTAACATTAACCTGGTATATTTCTTTGTACAAAGATTTTCCCAAAAAACTAAATTTCCTTATAATTTTTATCATAAGTGATAACAGCAAAAACCCTTAGATACAGGGTTGAAGGTGGCACTCAGGAACTACTAGTCGCTATCGTATGTCAAAATACTTTTTTTAACATCCGATTTCTACATAGTCGAATAACTTTACTGTAGAGTGATTTTTTCGTCTCTAAGAAACTTTCCGTACAATATCTGTTTAGACTGATTCTAATAATGGAGAAATCAGACCAAATAATTTCAAATGCTGAGCCCTTTACCATAGTCCCATAGTCTCGAAGATTCCTTATTATGCTTTCGTGTATTATCGTGCAAGTACAATATGCTTAAAGAATTACGCTTCTGAATAAATACTGCATTAAATAATTACTGGAACATATGTGTAGAACGCAACACTGCACACAAATTAACCTAACCCATTGAATAAAGAAATCTTCTTGGAACTATTTGCAAATGTAAAATCAGTCACGATATTTTCCTCATCGGCATCACTCGAATAAAAACGCCCACTAAATAATATAATTAGGATTGACTCAAACCGTCAGCAACAGGACAGTGTCTTTTCCGTAATTAAAGTTGAAAAGCGAGCAGTGTAAGGATTTCTACGAAATCAAACGAAGCTCGGGAAACGCTGACGTATATCGCTCGATAACTCCGCAAATCTTGTTCATGCGTTCACCTAAAATCCAGCAACATTTAATAGAACCACTGTTGAAATAACGAAACATTTTGTCGAGTTCTCAGGTTTCAAATATTTTTGTCAAAGTTCACATGCAAAACGGAAAAAAACTGGAAACACAATTACGGCCATTTCGCAAAACTGACGCTAACATGGGACTAAAAAATCCGGTATTCTAATTTCCTTGGCTATCTGCGGCTAGGTAGCGGGGGAGGGTTGAGGGCCGGGGTGCACACTGTTGGGTCTCGCAATTACGGGGCCCATAATTACAGGGCTAGCGGCCGCGCGGCGCCGAAACCAGCCCGCTCAGCGTTCAGCCCCGCTCCGACCGACTCTCCTGGCGTAATTAAAAAAGCTCCAAATTAAATTCGCTCGCTCGTGTGTACGGCCCCGACTTATGATATTAACTTTTTAGGGACTTTCTAATTAGTTTTTTGTTTTTCTACATTGACTGATGGGAAAATAGGAAATCAACAATGGGCAGCTTTTTGTTCGATATCAATTTTGGTTCTGGATATCGAATTTATGCTGACCGTTAGGTTTTTGTTTTTAGTCTTTATAAGTCCTTACTGAATTGGCAAATTCTACTGAGATTCAGTATGACCCACTTAAGTTATTTTCTCTTTGTATCATTACGACTCAAGTCTTATTATTCCTTACTTTCGTTATTGAACAATTTCACGATATTCATGACATTTTCTCTTGTTCCAGGTTAGTATCGACCCCGTGACGGCAGATCACAAGGATATGAAGATATTAGTAAGTACAGCATTTGTTATTATGTTTGTTTATATATTTGTGACTTTAGCACTAACAATGTGAGCTATCTCATCAACTGTTGACGTTCAATGATACAGTTCTGTTAGTCTATCGTTACGGTTATGTAGAACAATCATCATACTGGTGTACTTATAAGTTTCTTCTCAAATCCCATTTAAAGCTTACTTTCCTACTCTCTCCTAGATATTAATCACGACAACGCTAGCTTTGTTTATTGGCCGTAATAATAAAAGACAAGGAATAACTTTCTTAACTTACGCAAATTAACATCTATCAGGTAGTCCGTTTCTCTATTGAAGACACGTAGACACGTAGTTACGTACATAAAGGCTTGAAGTCGATATCTTGTCGTTCCAAATTCCAGAGCTTTGTCTTTATTAGGCGAACCTTCCCAGAATCTTAGTACGGTTAGGATTAAGCTAGTGGTGATTAGGTTACTGTTGTAGGATTTAAAATGTTATCGTATAATTTGAAGGATATCTTAACCTAAACGTGAGGTATATTTCATTATCGAAGTACAAACATCTTAATAGTAGCATTACAAATTGCACATGTAGATATCGTGTAATTCTAATTCATTTGCATTGCAATTCCTTAATCATTTCTGAGCGGTCTATTACAATTTTCCGGCACGAACCGGTAAAATTATATCGGAACGAATATTGAATGACGAAATCGGTAAGGCTGTAATTTTGATTTGTCGTCATCGAAGGCTTTTGATTCGATGGACACTGTGAAATGTGCATTGTGAGCGATGAGAGCCGCGAGTAATGCATTCGTCACGGGCCGGGCGCTTCGTGCGCGTGCGCAACACCACGTGACGCTATCCATGACAATGTACTGCTAAGATATTGTGATGCTTTATGAAAGATTTAAGATTGCTTAATGTGAAGCTCTCTTGTGTATGATATAGGAATTATTTTGATGGACATCTTGCGGTCTATTATAGAATAATGTAGAGATTTTTTTCTCACTTTAACTGATTACACTTTTGCATGACTTCTATCTAACCACTTATTAGCTCGACTTAAAATCAATTTCTATTTGCTAAAGTTAGATGAAATTAGAAACTAGTGGGATTATTATTCGTTGTTGACCTTTTATTACCACAGTAAATACACAATTAATTGTATAGAACTAACTCGCAGACAACCTTTGCTAACCTTTTATATGTTAGGTCAACTTACTTAAAACATAGGACCACGTACCTTAAAGGATTTCGTTGTAACCATTATAACTGCGATTCGTAAGCTGGAAATGTTTTTTCGGGTAAAAAAGTCACTTGAGTGTTGTGAGGAGCAAACCATCTAAAAACAAAGATAAAACAATGATCTATTAGCAATATTCGCGTAGAAATTAATCATTTTCAAATCAGTCTTTATAATGCCTCTATTAGACACGGAACCAGAAGTCGTTAAACAAGTATTGTTCATTTAGTTTTACGTAATTATTTGAATACAATACAACAATATTCGCAAACAGATTCGCTATCTCTACCGTCTAAGCTCGATTGCTTGTTTCACTTTACGTTGCGAACATTAAGCGCAATTCAAAAGGCTATCGATGTATGGTACAATGAGCATTGAGGGTTCGGGAGACGCCGCGGGCAGCGCCTAGTGTGTGGCCCGCCGTAGGAATATTAACAAATTATGTTGCTACAGCGACAATGGATAAACAAACATTATGTTAAGGTATCAATAGAATTGTGTTTGAAGATACTAGGCGATCGTGCCTTGGAGATTTGATTGGTTATAAATGATTAGATGGTACAATTATTCGGATGGGTAATAAATTTTGTTAGATATTGATATACTTAGATATTGCTAATTCCTTGTAGTATTTTTTTTGAGCAATAAGTTCACTCTACCACTTTACAAATTTTTAATTTAATAAATATCTCATACTACTATTATTCTGAGTATAATTGGAAATAGAAAATTTTGTAATGATCTTTAGTTCTACAAGTTTCTCGCCTTGTACTTTAAAAAGCTGAGCAGTGTCTGCCTACTTTCGAGGTTTTAAACATTTTGCTATTTTTTAAAGAAATAATTTTCAAAGATAACTCACGAATAGTTCGTGAGTTATCTTTGAAAATTATTTCTTACTAGCTGACCCGCGCAACTTCGCTTGCGTCACATAAGATAATCATAATTTTCCCTGTTTTTTAAACATTTTTCACTGGTACTCGGCTCCTATTGATCGTAGCGTGATGATATATAGCCTATAACCTTCCTCGATAAATGGTCTATCTAACACTGAAAGAATTTTTCAAATCGGACCAGTAGTTCCTGAGATTAGCGCGTTCAAACAAACAAACAAACAAACTCTTCAGCTTTATAATATTAGTATAGATAATATTATGCAGACAGTGCAATGTCAATATTGTGTT
This sequence comes from Anticarsia gemmatalis, assembly GCF_050436995.1. NCBI lineage: Eukaryota > Metazoa > Arthropoda > Insecta > Lepidoptera > Erebidae > Anticarsia > Anticarsia gemmatalis. The sequence goes on along the minus strand of NC_134748.1, from coordinate 5,794,568 downwards.
GTCCAATAATATTTATATTTATATCAAAACGTACCAGTACAGAATGCACTTTTAACCTACAATGCGCTCTTACACAATCAATACCAATCATTTATTTCTATCCAACCCGCTCTACCTTTGTCGTCACACACTAACAAAAGAAGTAAAACTTTTACTTCACACTGTTTCTGCTAACTATTGTTTTCGAAACTGTTTAATAGGCGATGGACAATGACAGGTTATCATTTGATTGGCTACAACTCGAAACTGTTTGAAACTAAGACTGTAACTAGCGTACTAAGGTGTTATTAAAACTTCTTGTAGGTGTAAGCCAAGGAGCTCATACTTTATTTGTCACTTGTGGTAGTATGACGCAAATGTGGATTCTTGAAAAAGGTCTTTCAATAAAATATTTGACTGCCTCCGTGGCACAGTGGTTAAGGAGACTACGCAGCTACATTGCGTCGGGAGGTCGTGGGTTTGATTCCATTGATGCGCGATCCACAAATAATAGTTTCGGGTTTGGTTGAGCTTTGTGTCTGTTGTCTGTAAAACTCCACGCGACAAAAGAGCTAATCTTAGTGCGGGAGTTGTCTTCTGGATGGAGACAATTTACAAAATTTGGCAATGATAGACATAGTAGGTACCTATATGTTCGTAGGTGTAGATATCAGTTTCCTATGAAACACCAATGTTAACTGGCTGTGATCTGGATGATGCGGGCCGGCGTCGGACACTTCCGCCTATTTCCGCCACGGCTCGTGACGCCGGCCAGTTATTTGGTGTCAACTACATATCTGATAGAGGAAATCGCCACTACAAACTACCTGCTCTATTCGTTGTTAGTAGGCGTAGGCTGAGATTACAAAGATTGTGCTGTCCACTGGTTGAAGGACAAAATTTTCCTTCTACGCGAGATGCTTGGGTTGTAAACTGTATTGCTTGCGATGATGCTGATGACGGCTTTAATGAATACTATATGAAATTATTAAATGATGTACAGAGTGACTTAAATGAAGTATATGAAATAATGTGTATGTCTGTATGCAAACAGATGTCCATCTAAATGGCACTTTTCAATCAATTTGTCTTTGATTTACTGTAGTAAGAGTAGGACGATTACATTACGCGTGGGTTGGATTTTTCATTTCATTGCAGCGATGGGCTCGCGGTAACGCCTATCGTGAAATTTCCATATAATTTGATTTCTTCCGCACACGCCGCCCTTTCACGTCGTAATTTCACATCTCAGCGTGAGTTTCGTGTTCAAATTAAAATGTTTATTGCGTTAAGCGGAGTTCGCACGGTCGCCCATGAGCGGGCTGAGCATTTTTATTTCGTTATCCCGGACACGCCCACACACCCCGTCCCGCACCCCTCGCCGCTCACCTCGCCACGATTTCACTATTTTACGAACCCGATGGCACCCCTGTCTAATGTCGCTATAATGCCTCGCGACTGTCATTTCCTGTCTGTTCCCAATAGGATGTCGTACCTTGAGAGCAACAGTATAAAGTTCACTATTGTTTGCATCATTGACAGAGCATTTTACTCGTGTTATGCGTGTCATAAAACTATTAGCCGTTTAAGCTATTCTCGAAGCGACGACGTTCCTCTAAGAATATTTAGCGGTCTGAAGGAACTCTGGTGTCGGGGCGCGGAAGGGCGCCATCATATTTTTTCTAACAAACTTTGGTGCCGTTTTTTCACGTTCCATTACAAATTATTTGGTCGTGTTTATAATGTTTTTTGTGGTGAGCATTATATTTCATTATGTTTAACACCTTGTTGGTCGTTCACCCGAGCTATTAGACGCGTAATAACGTTCTGTCAGCTGTTCTGTGTGTAGGGGAAATGCTATGAGTAAATGATTTTATAACGGCAAGATTTTAAACAAACGAATATTTAGAATTAGTTCCCTATATTGTAGAGAGAAACAACTTTCTGTTAACCAAGACATTACATAGTCGTGTCTTTTCTCCTAAGGAACAAGTTTTACACGTTCATAAACTGTAAGAGAGTTGTTAGAAGTGCTTTAACAACTTAGCGTTTCAGTGCCTATGGCTTATTCTGCAAAGCTATGACTAAGTTGTATCTTTGTTAGAGGATTGCCTTTGGGTTTACCAATAACTTGAAGAACTAAAACACTATCGCATTTATTTCATGTTGTTGCCTTGTTTTAAAGCATGATTGTCACCTCTCTATGACAAAAACATTTACCCTGAAACTGATTTTTTTCTTTTTAAAGATTATGCGGGATAGCTAGTCACATTTTTATCGGTTTTTTAACATACGTACACATACATACCTAACACCATGTCTGTTATAGACTAGAAGGTGTATACTGAGGTGCAAGAAATACTCACGTTTCGCCATTTCCAATGTCAGTCCCACTTAAGAGGGGTAGAGTCCTGCCATACCAGGCACGCCATATACCAGGCACGCTACCAAACTCTAGGCTACTGTCGAGAAATTCCTCAAGACATAGCTTTTAAGTGTGCCAAAGGTTCTTAAATGTACTGAAACAGTCACCTTATTTTAATTTGCGCATTAAACAATAAATTGCTAGACAATAAAAAGTCGTAGTGACTTTTTACTGTCTAGCAATTTATTGTTTAATTATTTTTAACAACAATTTGTCAACTTTTATTAATACAGGTAATTCTATTAAAATATTTATAGGTATATAGATTTAACTGATAATAATTAAGATAATTGAGGCGCCCATAGCCAGTTGCGCTCACCGGTCGGTAAACGATCAGTGGGTGAAGCGACCATTGGCGCGGTCATTCCGTAAATGGGTGACCGCATAGTGGTATTTGAACTGGGCGTCTCCGTGCTTCGGAGGGCACGTTAAAAGTCGGTCCCGGTTGTTGTCTACTAAGACAACAGTCGTTAAGCCATGTCAAAGGCCTCTCGGGCGGCTTCAACAACTTTGACACTAGGTTGACCACTAACCATACGATAAACAAACATTAAGATAATGTACTCTTTAAGATATAAAGTAAAACCAGGCTTTACCTACTTAAGGCATTTCGAACCACAATCGACTAAACGATAGAATCGATTTTCCAAATGGACAATTGATCAATCGCTTACGTTTATAAGTATTTTTATCGTGCGTAAATTTTCTTTGTGTTCTTTATAACCGAGTGCAAAAAAAGATGAGGATCTCAATTCGACGCGAAATGATATGTTCGCCATTTGTACAAGTCCCCGTAACACACATTCAATTACTTGTAACAGTTTTTTCAAGCGTGTAGTAGGTAATGTGATAAAAGGAAGCATGCCCAATAGTGTCTTAATTGCAAGAATAAAGAAAAATGCCTGTACACATCAGATAGATATGTGCATAACTGCATGCGTTGTCCTTTTTTCTCTTACGGTATGCGTATACATTTCTCGCCTCACAGGTCTTTTGTTATTAACGTAGCGTTGTGGGTCCTAGAAGCAAATGTACAGGCCTGTTGAAGAGCATTGTTTCTGACTTTTTACATCTTTAAGGGCTAGTTTCACATTTTACATTCAAGTGTCAAGATATCCTATCAGTTAAATTAAGTTACAGTAGTAAATATGAAACCAACTGTCAAAATTACATATAATACTTACTCTATCAACTAAGCCACAGACGTGTGATGGGTACCTGTAAAAAAATCTCTTGATTGTAACTTCAATGACTTAAATGTTGATAAAAGGTTTTGCCTCCCACGAAATTAGGCTTTAATCGAGCTAATTCACCCACAATTTTTTGGAGTTCTATCTACCCTAGGCTAATATGTGTTAGAAATATGTATTGATGACTTTTTGACAGTAGATGAAAACTTTGCAAGTGAATACGAAGTCTCCATGCCGCTCTAGGTAGCATGGTGGGCATGCCTAATTCCTTTTATTCTGGGAAGAGTTTGAAAAGGAGTGGGACAGTAGATAAGTATGTAGCTAAATATTTGAAATTGTAAATTTTTATTTCAATTTATTTCAAATTGTTCTTTCTTGCAAACATAAAAACACTAACCTATTTTTTTTTACCAATCCTCTTTATTTAAACAGGTAATTGCTTACCATCAGTTAATTAAATTACCTATTTAAATCCTTCAAAAGAAAAGAGAAAAGTAAACATAATATATACTTAATAAACTTGTAAGTAGATAGGTATTAAATCTGCTTTTCTAACCTAACTGCTACTGTTGTACCATGCATTTAGTCGGCCGGAAAATACACATTAACTTTAATACACTACTTTATTTTATTCAATTATTAAAATAAGTAGGCAAGTGTCTTTAATTTGTACGTACATTAACAATTAGCAAAATGGCAGAGTAAAGAGAGCCCATTACTACTGAATACTTTTTGCACCAACATTAAACTTTACAACTATCAAAGAAATTATTCAAGAACAAGCCTAACGATTCGTAAGGGTAACAGTACATTACACGTAGACAAGACAACAACACAAAGTGCGCCAACTAAGCAATAATTTGAAACAAAAAAGTTTATGCAAATCGAGGGAGCCGAAATAAAATGGAGTCTGGTCGTGCGAGCGCGTGCGATCGATACGCCCGCCCTGCGACCTTGCGGGCGGGCCGGGGAGTGGGCGGGGCGCGGTAAGAGGCTGGGATTGGTGAGCCCCGCCTACCGGCACACCCCCCTCCCCCGCGGCGGAGCCTCCCCCGCTGTAGTGGGCGCTCGTCGGTTTATGGTCTCGCAAACGTCGGTCGCGCCGCTCACCGCACGTCGTCGCGCCATGTTCGCGGGAACAAGTGTCACTTGGTAATGTTCGTACTGTTGGTACTGTTCGTAGTTGTCCTGTGCGGTATGTGTCGCGTTTAGTGTTGTTCGAGCTGTTCGTTACTGTCACGATGATCACTGACATGTACGCGCCGCTGCCGGCGCCGCCGACCAACAAGACCATTGTAAGTTGTTCAACTATTTGTTGTGACGTTTCATAAAACAGCTGCTTCATCAAACATTGTGAAGATGGAGTACCGTGTTTTGATTTTCATATTTATTTTGTTCACATGCTTATATATTGGGGAGTAAATGATCTACTGCGGTGTTATTTGTGATTTCGCATGATTTTATCGTTAGAAAAAGATTGTATGAATTCCAATTGGATAAAATTGTACTTACTTAGTTAATATTTTTTTGTTGTTCTTTTGTATCTTTCTTCATCCATAGCACAATAAGCGTGATAAAGGTTGGGTATAATATGATACAACATTTATGCCTACTGGTTAGATCTTTAACTCCTGAAGCTATGATGTAACCCTCCAAAGACACCAAAATTAATTGATACTTACAAACTCACTTTAGAAACAACAACAATCTAGTATGTACCAGTAGTTTTATAAATATACCGTTTTTACAACCGTCGGCATGTTGCATCTCTACACTTATAAACCTGTCAAACTATGACAGAGGTTAACAACAATGCTACCTGATTTAATACAACGCCATTTTATAGTTAATCAATTTAATTTTATCTTGTTTTATCCTTATTTTATTACGATCTGCAATGACCGTCTTACTTACCTGGTATAAAAACCTTGTTTTCATAAATACTTGGCCAACTTTTTATTAGTTTTTATGCAAGTTAAACCCGACTGTAGCTGACCGTAGATATTATTATTATTTTTGAATTCACCTAAATCCGTAGGTATCCCACAGCTGGGCAGAGGCCGATGTTTCATTGTTTTTAATCAACCTGAATTCGTCTCTCGCTGTTGAACAAAGGCTCTATATCAAAAGAAAAACCTAGAATCACGTTCACGTCACACTGTTCTTTATTATTTAGTATGTTGATCTCTGAACCATTCGTGTCGTATTGCAATAAGAGACAATGTAACGAATAACACTCGGCATATTATAATTAATGAAATAATTACGGTTTCACGTGTTGGGACCTTTTTCTCAGATTTTTCATACATTGTTGCATGTAGTTTGTTATATCTCTACGATCTCCAAGTTCTCATATAGGTACTTATAAGTATCTACTTACTAAGTACTACTTATACCTGTCTATCTATTTTCGAAAAAGTGACATCTCACATTACAGAAACATCCTACTTGTGCCCTTTTGAAATTGCATGTCTGATTATTTTATTTTATTACCTTATTGCAATGCAAAATCTGTGAAAAGTATATTTTTCATAATAAATTTTCCGCAATGCCCCCCTTGTTTTCCTCTAGCTAAAGTACCTATCTTGTGTAGTTTTCTTTTTGTATTTGCATCTTCATTTATTACTATCTCTAACTGTTACATATTGACAAATACTTACTTATTTGTTCTAATTCTTGGTTCTAATTCTCGAAAAAACACGAACTTACATATAACCGAGATACTCGCGCCTTATCTAAATTAATTTGTGGAGAAACTAATTAAATCCTCTCCCTATAAATCCTATCAACAAATACCTTTTTTATCCAAACCAAATTAAATACCGATAGCTCAATTTCACCTACAAACACGTCCCCACCTCTCATTGTGAAAAGGATGTTCAATCAAACCAATCGAATCAAACAATACCTTCCATTCGACTCCATTTGTTTCCTGTTCCATCCATCTTCCGACAAAAATATTTGTCAACGGAACATACAAATCAATGGAGCGATTAAATTCAATCAAATCTTTCAATTTTATTCGTCTTTTGTAACAGAGAACAATGTGTATTGTTCTGAAAATAATGTTTGGAAGATTATTTAGTTATGTTAATATCTATTGAACAATAGCTAGGTATATTATTGGCAATCATTGATTTGAATCTCTTGAAAACGTGGGCTCGCGTGCGGTTTAAGTAATACCGTTACACATCCTTGGGATACGGAATAAGGTAACTGACTATAGGTAATTCAAGTTGTTATAGTTTATGTAGAGTGAGTTATAAATTTTGCTCTTTGCTGTCAGTGCGTCTAGTTATTCGATTCTCAGTTTTCCTTCCTCCTTTACCAGGCGCCGGAGGAAAACTGATTTTCAGTCTGAGTTTGTTACGCTAGATGCCAACTTCAACCTTGTTGGGAATTAGATTGAAATGAAAACGGTTGAGTCTCTGTAAAACTTTTTTATATTTATTATATTTAAACAGATTTATTTTAAGACTTTTCATTAAAGTGGAAGTCACTGAAATTTTCTAGGTATTAATCAATGATTCTTCTTACCTATAAAGCAATAGGTTAAAAGTAAATTCAATGAAAAGATTAGGTTTAAGTAAAAGAGAAACAAAAAATACGAGTGCAAAATCGGAATAATACACTAAAACGGACTATAAAACCGTAAAACCGTGGCGTACATCAGTTGTAAAACTCTTAACCGAGTCAGTCAGGCACTTCACACAACAAATCAAGAACTTTCATCTATCCGCACTTCAGTTCCATACATCGGAGCCATTATGCGTGTCTAATAGATTTTTTTTGGCGCTGTCCCATTCACAGCGAGCGCAGCGTGAAGTCCCTTCAATGGCCATTGTGGCATTGAACCGAATCGACGACCGACAAACTTTTATTTGTAATGCTCCTAAATGGCTGTTATGGGGATTAAGGTACTCTGCTTTGTCATCGTACCATGAGACTCGCAAATCCGATGTTCTGTCGTCGCTGTAGTATTGTAGCGTATCGCTAAATGACCAAATGCTATTATCGTAGTACAAGCAACCACAATACGTCTCGAGATCCGTCACTTTTGATAGAGAATGCGCTTTGTGTTACAGTTTGCTTAGGATTAAACACTTTAACTTCGGGATGAAACCACTTACAGTTAAAATGTTTAGTTAGACAATTTTTTTCTGATAGGATTCGGTATCTGTTAGTTTGACATGCATGTTTTTATGGTGACAATAAGAGTAACATTTAAATAGAATCAAAGAAGTAAAAATTCTTTCTCTTTAACGAGCAAATAAACTCTCATTAAGTAGAGCTCTAAATGAAATAAGTACCTACTTACCCTCATTTACCTTGACGTCATCAACCCTAACAAACAATTAATAACTCAAATCTATTAATATAAGACAACACATGCTTCAAACACAATTCTAATTAAAATACTTGTCGCATGAACCAATTATTTAAAAAAATAAGTGTCGTATCGGTAGCGGCCGCCGTCGGCACCCGCCATAATTCTTTTTTATAGCACCAACTTCTCGTGTTAACCCGTTCATTGACAAAAGGTATTTAAATGAAGCTGTCATGGCGGTAATATTTAGTGCGCGGGCGCATTCCTGCAGACAGTTAAACTCTCGTCACGTGACAGTTGGTTTTAGATTGATGCAGTGGCTTATCTGTTAAATTGATATTTATGTTGCTACACAGAGATATGGTTGATACACAATAAATGCCTGTAATGACTATAAGCTTGATGATAGAAGCAGATTGTCCGCTTTCCAGAAAATTGCAGTGTCTTTTTATAATAAACTAGAGTTGGTGTAAGAAACTTAGTAAATAAAAATTCTGATTGCAGACTTTTTTTCCATTGCTAAACTACCATAAATCCTTGCTCGGAAGAAATATAAATTGATAGCCTAATATGTATAGAATCACCTGCAGAGAACGGCACAAACGTTTTCAAAAGCATCTCGTTAAGTTATTTACGTTGGTATCCGTCAACGCGACGGGTGCCGGCGACAAATTTAACAATGTTAGTCGCGCGTCTGTCGCAGCTACGCTTAAAAAAAATCACTAATGAAGTGCAAATCTGTCAGTGCGCGTGTTACGACGATTTATTGTCGTACGTCTAATTGTTTTGTCGACATTTGGTGCTCTGCTTTATATTCGCTTTATTCGCGGATCGCCTGCGAATTAATCTTTATAATTGTTTAAAAATAATTACCCAGTTTTAATTATAGGCCATTTGTCATAAGAATTTTAAACGGTTTTTATTTGACATTTTGACGGCGGTATGAACATAAAACTTGTTTCTTAAACCCTATAAGGGCTATGAATTCCACCTGTTTCTAAGCCCGATAGTCTTACTAGCTTCGGCCCATAAATATTATAATGTGTCCATCAATTAGGTTAAGTAATTACCGCAAGTAAACGTGGAAACACCAGAAGGCAAAACATAACTGACACCCTGTTCTGCAACATGTACAAAAAATCAATAACAAGTGTCAGACAAGAAACTCCTCACAATATTTCAAAGTTGCACTCATAGTTATTAGGCAAATACGTGCAAGCTACATTTAAAACCGTACATTATATTAAGTGGTGGGACTTCAACCAGATCTATCGTCAATTATCTATAGTTTGAGGCGCAATGAGCCTTATTATTGTAGGTAACATGTACAGAAGAAAAACGGCTCAACCGCAACGCAAGTGCAGTTTCCTCCCGCAACCACAAATGACCTTTTAATACTCCTTGTTAGACGTTAATTTTGTACCGTTACACATAATTGTTGGAGTTTAAAAGGCGTTTACGCCTTTCTCGATATCATGCTTGAGTATTTGATCTTATTTCTTTTGACGTTGTTGCAACCGCTAATTTTGTTCAGGGTCGTTTTGAAATGTGTCCACTTAACTGTCAATGTGTACCAACTCTTTTTATGCATGCAATAATAATTATGTTACAAATAGCATTGGTATTAATGTTTTGAAAAGTTACTTTCGAATTCCTAACACTGGTTTGAACCTTTTCATCGGTGTCTTAGACTGACTTTAAATATTTAATATCGGACACCAAATTGCACCTTGTCAGGTGTGAATTGTCATCAATTTGTTGTCAAACACAATATAAACTGTTATTACTAAAAGGTATTCGGCCTACCTATTAAGTAAATATTTAGGCTATTCTGACATCCTTTAAGAAAATCTAAAATACTTTGAAGCGATTCGATTTTCTCTCAAATATTTTCCAACGTTTACTATACCCTCCATTACAGCTTACAAAAGGCGTTGTTCTTCCCATTTTTTATGCAGATATTTTCCATAAATTCGCATATGACGACATTCCTTCATAAAACCAAGCAACAGTATAAAAAGTGTTTAGCCTTCAAAAGGTGCATTTGAAGTATTTGTTTGGAACGTAACGAGTACTCTGACTAAATGTGAGAAGTCGTTAAGAAGATGTATTGCATGCGCATGAGCAAATACATTTGAACTGTAAAGATGGCTGGTGTAAATACACATATAATTATACAATTTATTACCGATGTTTTAGTACTTAACTTATAATTATATTGGTACGAGCAATGGGTCATGTCACATATGCCAAATAAGAGAAGAGAATGCATTAGGTTTCCATGTGTTATAAAAAGATTATCCATAAAATGTATTTTTTCGGTTTATGTAAAGTTTTCTTATTCGAAATATTTTCGAATATTCAACAAGTAATTGTAGATGATACCTAATGCTTCCTTGCACTAAAATGTCAAAGAGGCTTCTACGGAATACATAAATTATAGTGTTAAACTGACTCTACTTATTGACCAACAAGGAAGATTTTCTTATGTACGGAGACTAGAAGACCAACCTACGCATAATGTACAAAGTAAAAAAAAGCGGTTTAAAATATTCTTAAGTAATAGATGCAAAACTTAACGAAGTGTGGTAAAATTCGTTTCGCTTTAGAAAAAATAACAAGTTACTTGACGCCATCACAGGCATGTTCCAGGAAATTATTTACATTCTCGACGTAATTGCATTAAAACAATCTACCATGTTAAATGTTATCACAATAATAAGGCTATTTATGCCTTTTTCTGTCCAGTTTTTTCAGTTAAGTAAATAAGAACGATAATAGTAAGTATGCCGATCGATTCACATATTCTATATTCTTTTGTAAACATATTTGTTTTATTTCATTTATAATAAGCAAGTCGTGAAAGACTCCTCGAAGCAATCAATCCAATAATCGCTAAACAAACTATCGGAGCACAGATTCGTTGCATCTCACAGTCGCCGCCACAATCACCCTCGATGATTACTTTCGAAGGGCTCTTTTGTACCTCTTTGTTGTTACCGCCCTCGGTTAATAGTGGTCTCCGCCGACGCTCCCGACAACCGAAGGAAACTAATATAGTCGCTCCGAACCCTTGAGACTTAAAAGTGTCGGTCCGATTTGGGAGTCATTAATGTCATCAAAATCGCTCCAGACAGCTCCTGGATATTCCACTGCCAGAATTGTGCTGAGGCATTATGCGCTTTGTGCTATCTGATACAAAGAATAAAATGGAATAGACGTGAGGTTAGATGGTCGAGCTGTGATTTTGCAACTCATTGCATTAGCCCGGCTTGTTAGTGTGTGGAGTAGTGCCGGGGCGGCTCGGAGGCCCGTAATGAAGGCAAGCTGCAAGTCACGGGCCCAGAGGCGCCGCCGCCGCACGTCAGCGCCGTCATCACGCGCCCTGTCAATACGTGATGGCCCGACAACGGAGAAGGTTATTTTCGAAGATGCAGCACCACTAATTAATGCCTTCTACCGGGCAAAAAAAGTTTCAAGAAGCGGCGTTTTCATTGTTCTACTGTCAACTCTAATGTGTTGAAGTATTAGACTAATGCGTGTTACATCATGTTGACATTAGTGGCCATTAAAGAGATCGAGAACTAAATCAATATTGAATCTTTTATTATAAAGGTGTTGTTTTGTTGAAAGGGAATGAAGTATTAGTGTGTGGCCAACAATTAATTTAACACTTAAGGTTGGTACAAGCGTGTGGGTCCGCGGTCGCGCCCCGCTGCGGCCGCCGGCGCCTCCCGCTGCGGCTCTGACACCGATACCACCATTCATACCAGCGCCGAACCGCTGTTATCACCATACCCGATTATTTATGAACCCGAAGTGACTCTCTCTTCTATATTGTGTCACTTGTTTTGGGAACAAAACCCTGATTTGATCACAAATCATCACAACCTCCAACCACAACGTGTAGTGTTTTAACTATAGTTGTTGAAAGAATCCTATAAACGTATTATGGATCCTTTTTTGTTCAGAATCTTTTTACATGGTCTAAATCCTAAATCATCTAGTCATATTTGTAGTTCCAGGAACTTTTAATACTGCGCCATCATTAAAATATGCTATTGTCATCGAACATGGCCGGTACAATTTTTCCAACAAACAAAATGATTCATCGCGTACGGAAATCTAAATTATTTTCACAAGGACGAGCTATAAAATTTTAAACGATGTATTCTATTACCGTAGAACCAGCGTCCCATACATTAGAAGATATATCGGAAATTGCAACTATTTACTATGAGCATCCGGCTTTTAAGTGTAAATTTTCCGGTGGTAATTTGTAGAACTCAAACAAAATGCTCCTTGTAGTGTGGCGGCCATTAAATGCACTCGCCTGTCATGTTATGAATCCGGATGTCTATGCCAGAGGGGACACACTCACTTTTAAACTGAAAGATGAAACAGACGAGCTATTTGTCAATACTTTTGTGTATTGTGTTTCACGGGACATTTGTTTTTAAAATGGAACTCTTTATTAAACTGTCTTGAAGAATATGTTTGTTGATATTTTTAATCTGTCACGAACATATATTTTTTATACGTACCATAATTGTCATTATCAGAAATAACCTTCCTATTTCTTAACATTTTACTTCCCGCATAAATCGCAACAAACCCTCTACGACTAAAAGTCCCATGATTTCGGCAACATCTTCCTGTCTTCCCGTGATATCCGAGGGTCGTGAGCCATTAGCTCCCTCCGGCTATATATCACGTCCTCTCGACTTCGGTAACCACCATGAATACTCGACGCACACTCGACTTTAAACCGCGCCTGACTTTGATAGCCTTAATGCACTTACGAGTACATTGTTAATCTTATACAGAGTATCGATCGCATCATCGTTTGTCAAAATCATTTTACGATGCTTAGACGTCTATTACTTTAATTTTATGAACATAATCTTGTTTATTAATCTTAATATTTTGTATAAGGAGTGCTGACAGGTTTAGGACGGAGGTGCAAAAACAAATTTACAGTAAAAACTCTCGTGGGTATAAACCGTAATTATGTTCAAATGTTTGCCGATAGTCCACGACATGGCTCTATGTATGGACGAGAGCAATTATTTAAAGTAGATAGAATGGTCTCGCATCTGACAAGCGGCACAGCGGTGCGTTGCGGTCTGCGGTCAATCCATTCAGGTGGTGTTCATTCATAACAACTCGCCACAACTGCCCATCGGACGTGTGGAAACGTTTAGTACAATTTGACTACGCTTGTACACTGAAATGCGCTATTCTAGCAATCGTTGTGAACGTTTCAACAGTTTCTGTTTACAAATGTTCCCTCATATTTTACTCTATCGTTTCATTCGTATCAGTTTTCAAAAAAGAATAGTACCTACCTATGTTTTGTATTTCATTTTTGTAACTGAAAAAAGATTCACACTTTTAGTGGTTTTCTGTTAGATTCTCTTCTATTCTATCATATGGTTTTTGTTATAACATTTCTTTGAATTCTCTAAAGTTTTATTCCAAAAAAGAAGTTGCTTGTTCGATTGCCTTTTAGTATCGATTATAAAACGAGTACTTAATACATCTGTGGGAATCAATCTCTAGGCGTGAAATATCGTACGGAGAACTTATAGAATTAGATTAAAGCGATGAAATCGTAGATATCACAGGCGAGTACGTATCGATAAGTGGAAATAGGTTCGATGATGAGGTGCATTGGTGGTCGCGTGGCTGGCGCGACCGCCCGCCGCGGGTACAACACTATGCTAATTCAATTGTGTTACGAGAGCGGATAGCTGCGATCGCGATACCATCTACTCCGCCCGCATTATCATAATAATGCGCGAGTCACGTCGCGCCCGCGCCCGCGTCCGCCCCCGCGCCCGCCTGTGCCCGGCTGTCGACACGCACCTCCATACACGACAGCGTTGTTTTATTACCATATCAGTACAAGATATGTAACAGTCGTATCGTACTATCAAATGTACCTGCAAGGCTATCCACTTGAAATGTAGTCTGAATGACATAGAGTCGATGGCTCTGGCGTAATCCACATTATACTCTACTAGCGCTATAAAGTTATTTAACAAGAAAATCTTTAACCAGTTCTGAATGAATCACTTAATCTCCAAAACCACATCAAAATCCGATGCTTAGTTATGGGATACTCTAGCTATCTTTGTGGTTATCTAATTTCTCATTTCAAAAAATGAGAAATTGAAAAATTACGTACTTAACCAAATCGTTATTATAACTAATAACGTTAATATAGGTGTAAAAACAAAATAAATGCAGTGCAAATTATACCCATAATAGGTAAAATCAGTAAAAGAAATACTTGGATCTAATCGATTCGTCGAAGTGTTGAAAAGCGGCGAAAGCTGTTCTCAGCGATCAGCGGGCGCGGTTCGCCCGCGGCACCTAACCGTACCCATACTTCTTACCGACTATTACATTCATCTAGCGGGATGCAAATTGAATTATGGGACTTTTTGTGGCCGTTCAATTGTGTTGTACCGAGGCTTTGTTCTTCCGCCGCGCGGCTACGTGACGACGGAACACTCAACACTCGCGCTCGAGCCGCTTGCTGTCTCTCCTCGCCCGCGATTGTTCGCCAACACTTTTCGTGACGCCAAATTATAGTCTTTTGTTTTATTATCTAATTGTTGCTATTGTTATAAGTAAGTAATGGACTTTACCAATGCGGTTCGCGAACATGATTGAAAATATTACTGTTTCGTGCTGTAATACCACAATAGCACGATATCTCAGAGGCTAGAGTGCTAAAATAGATGTATGGATACTGATAATGAAATCATTCCGCGCCATTATAGTACATATATCGAGTCTTGTTCTGTTCTCAATGTGCGTATTATTGGTAGAGTCGTTACATTGTATTAGTTTTTGTGCGTGTAAGGAACCTATATAATTAGCTGCACATAGGCAAGCAAATGAACCCATTTACGCAGAAGAAAATATGGTAGAAACGTTGGTATTTCGTAATTAGTGTAAAACAAAGAGTTGAATGCATAATTGTTCGTTTTTATGAGTCGACTGCTCTATACCGTTGTGTTGTGCGCCGACTCTTTGTGGTTTAGGCCCCGGAGGCCGGTGCGTCGTAATTTTCTCAGCAATTAATATCCTACGCTGTTCAATTAGTTAAATGTAAAAAAATATGAAACAGAAGTTGAAGGAAATTACGAGGCCGCATTTAAAATGGTGCCGAGTTATTATATCAACTGAGACCGGATGAAATGTCAACTAATTGTGATATCTGTTATATATCGACATGTGTCACTGCGGTTTTTATAGAATGTCACATTTTATAAGCTCTTAAAACATTTGTTTTATAACATAATTACTTAAATTGTCATGCATGAGGACACACGCGATTTCAAAGAACTTGTCCCCTTTAGGCTATTGCACGAACGACGAATATATAGCGTAGAATGAAATAAAATAATGGAAAAAGTCACTTGCAAACATATTGAGAGGAACACGTCAAACAATAGTTGTAGCTCTAAGTACAGCAAGGTTAGAATGTAAACTAGTCGAACAAATCAGGGCAGGTCGTAACTAATGGAAAAGCGACTCGCGTGCCCTCCGGGCTATGTTCCAACCATTTTATTTGTTTGTTACTATCGTATAAATGGAGCTAATTATAATAATTTCATTGGAAATTACTGGCATTAAGCTGCTACCAAAAATACGTGAGTTTAACAACTTTTTCCTTTTTTTTCTTGGAACTGTCGGCGGAGAGACGCGGGCCCGACGGCGATGTGCCACGCACGCAATGCGAATGTATTTGCACCGCGACCTTGAATGTGCACGCTCCGAGTCTATTTTAATAGCTTGTTTTATAATAAGGAGGCATTGTACTTGTACACCATGTAATGTAGAGGTACATCCTATAACGACGTCGTCAACTGTTTATGAGCACAAAGCGTAGTAAGAAAGGTTTGCACTCGTGTTTAAATCGTCTCGATATTTTTTAAATAAGGTAATTATATACGTTTAAAATATACAAAAACTACAAAAGTGCCGAGCCATGCAACAGCAATCTGCACATTGTTTAAGTTTCATATTGTAATTACAAAATATCATGTTCTCAAAGTTGGTAACATGCATAGTTCATAGCAAACGTTTGTAAGCTGCACCTCTTGTGTACATACCTGTTATGTTAACATACATTATGTATGTATAGTCATTTGAACACAATCACAAAAGACAGACAAAGGCATCGGAGAAGGGGGTCCCTTGTTTCCATTCGTCGGTCGATTGTTTTTTATCACGCTGGAACTGGTTTTCAAATTGGTGCACCTATTATCTGGTCCCAGCCGGTGAAGGTCGACCGACAATATAACATTTTGGAGCAAATTCTTACACGCAAAATATTACTTGGTCATTTTACTGACATGTTTTGATGTGGCTTTTTAGGGCAGACACGGCAAAATGGTTGGAACTAATTATAACAATAAGCTTGTTAATGTTATATAAAAATTACATCAATTAAAATTTACATCATTTCATATTAACACAAACAAAATAAAAGAATACAATACACGAACCAAATTTTAACAAAAAATAGCGGCTCGTGCGATTATCCTTATAATTTCCATCAAACATACATTAATGTTCTACACAAGTTTGTATGATCCGTGTGTTTTCTGTGTCGGGGCATGAAGGCTTTGCCCGAGGCTTAATGTTCGGACAACTAGTGGGCGCCGCACGCCCGTATCCGACACATTACCACACAATTTCAGCGGCTTATCAAATTTAAAGGCTCACATTACGGCTTAGGCGTTGCTCGTGAATATTAACAAAGCATTAGAAGTTGTATTTTTGAAACTTACACGGTTTATTTTCAGTCTTTAGTATGTTAAATAACCTTTGAAGATCCTATAAAATGCCTCTATATATGGGCGATATACGTTACAGCCTTACAGCGACGACAAAAGCTATTGACGTGTGCGTGGGTGTTATACATATTTTCTGACTAAAGTGGATATATTATTTTACGATAGAGTAAACTATATATTATAAGTTAACGCAATATTTTAAAATTTATTCAAAACGGTGCACGGTGTGGACAAAAACTACGTATCATCCATATTCAAAACCAGCCATAAAAGAGCAAGTAATAGGATATGCAAGGAAATATATCAAAAATATTGTCTTATTAAAAGTCGGCGAGGTTCAATAGAGCATGACAACTTGTATCGGAACAAAAAGCTAAAGTTGGCCGCATATGGCGACGGCAGCACACATGCGCGTCAAAGCCGGACCGCACCGCGTCACTTATTACCTTTTGGGGACGACACGATACCGACATGACGGTGATAATGGACAACTTAGTCTCAAAGCCTCAACGGATATAGTAGCTGCTACTTTCACTGTAACTGAAGACTCTTGTAATAGGCTAAACTATTTGTAACAAAATATTTGTAACTCTTCAAAATACAATAATTGATATCAAATTATATTGATTTGATCTACCAGTCGAAGATTTGACAAACATGGAAGTGCATATTTATTCTACATAGCCTCACAGTCATAGAATTTCTGTTGGTCTCATAACAACAACAACACATTTTACTCTACACTTTTAGCTTGGGTAACGTCTAGTGCAGTGACCGTGTCGGAACCAAACCGTAATGTCAAGAAGAGCCTTCGATAATTTCCATTTAAATAAATAATTTGTTTCGGCTCAATTTGAGCGATCTGCCATGTGGCTTGCGCCTAATGACCTCAGTTAAATAGCGCGGTTTCACGCCTTCACTCACCGACATTCATGTGTTCAAACAGCCCTCGTTCACATACTGTTCAGAAGTTCTTTACATTAATATATATTCACTTCCGTTTTTTGATATACCTAATTAGCTGATTTGTTGAGCGATGGAGGGAGATCGCATAGGACCGAGTAGTTTAGCGGTGGGACACATCAGAAGACTAATAACAATTGAGCAAATACTAGACAAAGATCATGTATGAAGACTTTTTTAGTAAATGTAGAGCAAACTTTATCTATACTAATATTATAAAGCTGAAGAGTTTGTTTGTTTGTTTGTTTGTTTGTTTGTTTGAACGCGCTAATCTCAGGAACTACTGGTCCGATTTGAAAAATTCTTTCATTGATAGATAGCCCATTTATCGAGGAAGGCTATAGGCTATATATCATCACGCTACGACCATTAGGAGCGGATTAGTAACGAAACATGTTACAAAAACGGGGAAAATGATGACTCATTCTCTCTTACGTGACGCAAGCGAAGTTGCGCGGGTCAGCTAGTCATAATTATGTGCACGTTTCTTCCAGAATGCAATACAACGCATTGATCTGCTTCGATAACTTCCGTCTATTAACAATATTGTAAGCATTAGAACAATGTTAAACCAATTACGACACAATTGATAGACAATTACACAGTTGTTAAACTTACATACCTCGCCTGAACTACAACTAAGTATTACTTATAATAACAGTAATCGTTGTTCAGACTCCTAATCATAATATCAGTAGATAAATACTTAGGCTAACACTTTTGCGCAATTTAATCATCGTCCAACGTTCATAAAATAAAAATTCTTATTTAGATGCACACCTACATACACAGACAAACTTTTTATAATTTACTTTAATAATGGTATACATAGATTCTATGAAATCATAAAAATATTAATGAACATCTGATAAAAAGCTAAAAACACGAAAAATCCCGCAGCAAGCGATCTAAGTAACAAAAGTGATCTAATTAACTGTAATTAACCTGCCAGTGAGAGTTTCACACATCAACGAGAGCGTTCGCGTGCAAGACGAACCTTAATGTGGAAATAATGTTCCGAAGTCATTATCTTTTACTTAATTCATACAACTTATTTTTACGACATCATACATCGTTTGGCCTACACTCGGCTTGCACTGAAGTAGACACGCTCTATGCTAAAGCTCACATTATAGGAAGAGCCGATCAATATTCCCCCTCGTAAGTGTCAAGTGACAAATAGCACTGTGAACCCTTTAACGGCTGCGAACGTCGCTGCCATAATTAGCGACAGTGTACCGAGTCGCGGCAAATTATTTTGTAATTTGATGTCATATCCTCGCTTCATTAATTGGATAGAACCGATAAATGAGCGATGATTATTCATTCCTAACAAGCTGCGAATGCAGAAAAATATGTTTTTTACGTAAACGTTTCATCATTTTTATCTTTACATCGAGATATTCTTTTTTAAAATTAAATACATATTCATAGGTATTATTATAGGTATTATAAGTTATAAAATTGAAATAATTAAGTCAACGCTTATGCAATTTGCATCAAATGGATAAAAGTAATTTGTATTGCGACACGACATCAAAGCTAACAATGTGTCATAAATTGTTGGTTCCAAATTAGTTGGTTGCAGTTTACATTAGAATCGATGGGGTGTAGAGGGTGGCGATGCTCGGCTGGAGGCGAGCGAGGCGACGCGCGGCGGCGACACGGCGTACTGTTTCACCCGGAATTAACTCGATAATTCCCTAATTGTGCAATTACCCATTGGCAATTTAGTCTCGGCTTATCGACCCAAATCACATCAATTGCCTCAGAAGTGGGTCGTTCTTAACTTTGTTGCCGTAGGATATTAAAATGATATTCATTGCACTATTTCAGATTTGTATAATAGTTGTTTAAACTTATTTTGGATTGTAGGTTTTACTATACTTATTTATATTTATTGGTAAACTTTTATCAGAACAACATTATTAAAATATGTGTGTTGTAAGTTATTAAGACGATATCTACCCCTCTATCAACTTTATGTATATGTGTATATGTTACTGTAAAAGCCCGAACGGTGGTAAATCCTAAGATTTTCCGGTATAACCTAAAATTTACCAACTCGCAATGGTAAAAGTCCGAACAATTCTTTTATTTCGAACTTTTACCTATATTCACTTGATGATGTCGAGATGTCGCCGGAGCCCCGCTTCGCGGGGCTCCTCCTGCTGGGTGGTTAAAAAAAAATAACCACGAAGGCTAAGGTGGGAGCTTCGCTTCGCTCGCTCCCACCTTAGCCTTCTAACCTAACCTACCCATGTCGCTGTGCTCAAAACTCCTTCTTTATAACTATGTCACAGTATATAATTATACCGTGAAATAGTTAGAAACATAGTTATTTACCGGAAAATCTTAGGATTTGCCACAGTTCGGGCTTTTACAGTAACATATGCATATAATACCCAATCAATATTATTATCGTGTATAATAAGATTGTCTGTCGAATAAAGATTAGTCTCATTATATTCAATAACGTGTTGTCGAAAATATATTAGCTCATAAGTATAGTTATGAATTTTATGAAATACAATTTTGTGTATAACGACTTCACGATCATGTTAATAACACGTCGAGAGCTAAGCGTTTCGGTTGAATATTCATTTCGGTTCATCATAATTTCGGTAGATAATTTTAAATTATCCAATCTGCGCGAAGCCGCGGCCATTTCTCTGACCATGGGATACGTTAGCCTTCAGTTGCCACGATTTATTGCTTCACACGTTAATTTGATAATGCTGCTCTTTATATTTACAGTACATGTTATACAATTTCTGTTACAGTTAATACTCCAAATAATAAAGCTTCAATACACACGTAAACATTTTTTAATATTGTATAACGTAACTTCAGTATGACGTGTATATTTCCTAATATCTAAGTCGCATTATTAAGTAATCCGATACGCTTAGTCATTGATACATCCGGTCGCCTTTCGAAATATATGTAGAGCAATGAGAGCAAAGCTTGGTTTCAACAACTATGTTTGTGCGTGTACCTGCTTTGAACCATAATTGGGTAAATCTTTTGACAAGCACGTCAACTCTAGAGCCGTAGAAATACCGGAAGACAATTATCAAAATGTAGAGTCGATTTGTTCTTCATATTTATGTACTAAGATCTCTGCATAATTCGCTTAATCGCATTTCAGATTCGTTTCCTACTAATTAAAATGTTTTTAAACAAACATTTTGCTGAAGGTTGTGTGTAGTTGAAGGCGTTTTTACATTGAAGGAGGTTATAAATACCATTTAGGTAATTAACGTAATTATACAGGCTTGAAGATATTGTTTGTCGATAGTCAAATTGGACCTTGAAAGTACTACCGATAAATAAGTAGTTAAGATATTAAAACTAGATAGGAACAGAGTTACACGTCATGTAAACGATTAACATCACCTCACATGCATGGTAATGCATGACAAGATCATCTTAGCATAATGGTAAACACTTCATATATTATACTGGTTTTTAAATACTACTATTTACTGAAAAAATAAAATACTTGATAATGAGGCCCAATGTAGACACAGGCTCTTGATATGTAACCGCATAAACTTTATAAATTTTTAATATTTTGTTTTTCAAAAAGGGCTATCTCGAAACAGAAAAAAACCTAATCTACCAAAAGTCACCTTTATCCTCGATCGAGTACATTTACCCATAATTACAGTAAGACGATGTTGTGAACCGTGTCAGCTGCGAGTGGCTGCGACTACCTGACCTGGTGATACTACAATTTTGTGTTCACATTAGGTAATCTCGTTTTATTTCATCTCATATTTTTTACGACAAAAGATCTTCGTCATTTTTGACAAGGAAAGCCATCAACATTGTATAATGTGGCTGTGGCGCCGGCGAGTCGGGGCTCGGCTGACGCGTCATCTACGCTTTGATCCAATCTCGAGGCGCGTTCGGTTGACGACCAATTACCCGGTATCACTCTGTTTCGGCCTGCGCCCGCGCCCAAATGGAACATAATGCCTAGGGTAATTATGACTACAGCCATCTCGCCGCTCGCTGTACAATCAATTCAAACCATTCGTCGCCTAATACCTATTATCTATAATTCGAAATAGATTTCAGATTGGTGTCGATTTTATACCTTTTATTTTCAATAGCGACATTCACGAAATCGAATTGTCGAATCAATTTGAGCGTCATTACGGTCTTTGGCGTTTCTGTTGAGACCGACTCTATCACGAGCAATTTTAAGCTCATATAACATTTCTGTGAGCCCAATTTCGGTGAAAAAGAGTTGCTTGGCGACAAAATTTCACAAAATATAGTAAAATTAAAATTAAAATGATTGTGAGGTACAGTTGTAGATCAAGACAACAAACATAATAATTCTGTAATTGAGAGCAAATAATAATTCGTGAAGGTAATGTGCTCGTACACTGGGGACGTAAGTGCGGCCGCAATTTGGCGGAGTTTTATTATTTTTTTATGGTAATTGTAATTGTCGAGTTAATTGAGAGCGCAGCCATATTTACAACTCAGCTCCGTAGATCTTGACGTTTGATAGCGCATGGGCCGCCCCCATTATTTCTATTTACTAGAATGCCGCCGCTCGCCTACAACGGTAGGTATTAATAATACGTCGTGAGCTGTAATTATAACTATACATAATACATCTGCGAGTACCAACCATTAGAAAGAATAGACTAAGCTCTCGTACTTTCGTAGCAATCAATGCAGAGACTCTAATCTTTTAAAATAATGTAAATAGGTAGTCTAATGTTTAGATAGTGTAATATAAAATGAACACATTAAAAATCTCTACAAGCGAAAAATCGCGTGAAGGTAGGTATTAAATAAAAAATAGTGTGATGAATTATGAAGACCTATTTAGGGGTGGGCTTATACTCGTTATACTCGAACCTAATGAATGAACATATTTTTTAAGTATAATATGAACTTAAAGGTATCACAATCAACAATAAGGGCTAGTACACACCACGGCGCAACAGCTGCGCCAATCACAATAAACAGGGCGTGGTCGTACACCCTCCCTCAGCCCGCGCCTCACCTAACCCCTCCCCTCTCACCGCTCGGCCCCGTGTCGTGATCCCCGAATTATATTATTGCATACAATGGAACTTTTTTATCAAGCCATTGTGTCTCACATGGGGTGAAATATCCGGCCGGATGCTCTTATGGATCTCACCTTTATTTAGCAAAAAGAACATCAACGAACGGATTATTATTCTTTGAGATCGCGCTTGTGATGTTGAGTATAGGTATAATATTGAAACTATCGTTTTTAGATAGGTATGATGAGATATTATAATGATTTTAACAATCAGTGAATGAAACCTAAATACTTATAGCAAAACAGATAAAAGTAATACGCTCAATATCAATAAAGTTTAGAGCTAAGTTTTACGACATCCAGTGACGGTGTAGGCTGCATTATTAATTACAACGTCCCGCGGCTGTGCGGTAGCGGCAGGGAGCTGTCACCGCGTCCGCCTAATTGTAAATACACTACCTAAGCTCCTCATAATTTATTTTTATTATTTCTTTAGCCTCGAGGCACCACCGGCACCACAATATCAGTTCACAAATAAATAAGGCTATAAATCTGATTTGACACTTCTACCGATTCCCACGACTAAAACACAGACGCATAATTAAACCCCAATATAAAATATTAGCTTTTTATTCAAAATGATTAACTATTCATTTTCTGTCGTTCCAGGAACACCCGAGCTTACGCGGTACGCCTCTGGCGATGCTGGCGGCCCAGTGCAACAAACTGTCCAGTAAATCGCCTCCACCGCTGGCGGACGCCGCCGTGGGCAAGGGCTTCCACCCGTGGAAGAAGAGTCCCGGCGCGCATTCTCCGCCCGGTGCCGGTGTCACGCCGCGCTCACAGCCGCCCGCTTGCAGTCCGTATGGACGTGCACCCACGTCATGTGCAGCCGCGCCCTCGTACGGCAATGATCTCTATTTCCCGTCATCGGGAGACCAACTCCTAGGCAAAAGTGAATCCAGTGCAAGTCTCGGTTCCATGTATTCACGTCATCCCTATGAATCTTGGCCGTTCAATGTAGGAGGTGGTGGAGGCAGTGGAGCTTTAAAGGCAGCTGAAATGGGTGGCGTCAGCGCCGTCGGAAGCACATGGTGGGATGTACACAGCGGATGGCTCGACGTCGGCGGACAGATGGCAAATTACGCCGGCCAGGATTACTCACAGCTCACACACTCACTTTCGGGTGGCGCACATTTATTACCACCCGCACCGCACCTACTACAGGACGCTTATAAGTCTGTACTGCCTACACAAGGATCTTTTGGACTGCACGCTCCAGGTTCCCCGGCCCCACCTGCACAAGCACCTTCGCCGAGGTCACAGCGACGCTACGCTGGACGAGCCACCTGCGACTGCCCTAACTGCCAGGAGGCGGAAAGGCTCGGACCGGCAGGCGCACACCTTCGTAAGAAAAACATACACAGCTGTCATATACCCGGCTGCGGTAAAGTTTACGGCAAAACGTCCCACCTGAAAGCACACTTACGCTGGCACACTGGTGAACGGCCTTTCGTTTGCAATTGGCTGTTTTGTGGCAAGAGATTTACTCGGTCCGATGAACTACAACGACACCTAAGAACACATACTGGGGAGAAAAGATTCGCGTGTCCAGTGTGCAATAAAAGATTCATGAGGTCAGATCACCTAGCGAAGCACGTGAAGACTCACAACGGTGGCAAGAAGGGCAGCTCAGAGTCGTGCTCGGACTCGGAGGAGAACAGCCAGGGCGAGGGCGGCGCGGGCGGTCGGTCGCCGGAGCACCCGCTCGACGTGAAGCCGAGCCCGCTAGTGTGACGGGGGCGCGCGGCGCTCGCCGGGCCGCACCACGGGCCGCTCCTGTGATGCCGCGCGAGCAGCCGCCCGCACGCCGCCCTGTACATACCACATATCACTACACTGTAACATAGACACACGTGTAACTATAGACAATGTGCCCGCGCCGCTTCACGCGTACGTGTATGTATTTGTTGTGAGACTTAAAGTGTTGTACAGTATAGATACTATTACTAAATAATTATCTCATATTATAGCTAGATATTGTATGTTAAATTAGTTTAAGTAGATACACTCTTTAGTCCAAAATTGCAGATATAATTTATTTTAACAATACCTCAGCATGTTTCAAAAAGATTGTTTATTTATTGTACAGACCTAAGACATGTAAAAGTCATTGTGCTCATAAACAAACATAATATATGTAGTCGGAAAGTGAAATTGATGATGATTTTAAACTACTACAACATACAAGTATGCTATATTGGTAGTACTACATACTATGTGATGTTGTTTTTATCATCACTGAAATGGTATTGCAATCTATAATTAAATGCATATTTAACTTTTAAGAAGCTAATAAAATAACAAAAGAATGTTAAAAGGAACACATATCCTGACCATTATTGTTTATGAGCATAATAAATATAAAAGTAAACTGTAGATTAATGAAAATAATAACAAATTATTGTGTTGCATAACATTCTTAATCTGTCTGTAATATTTGCCCATTACGGGAAAAATATGTTTCTCAAAATATTTTCCTTCTATCGTCTCATGCGCCCGCGCAAGTCGATACTGAAGACTATTGGTGATAATTGTTAGCTTGACAACTATAATTGTAAAATTTATAATATAATGTATATTGTACAAAATTGTGCGAATTAAAAAATGCCTGAAATTGATTTTATAAAAATTGAATATATTTTTCCGAGTGGATATCTGCATTTTTATTTCAAAGCCCAAAAATTGCATACATTTTTCTTATCATCATATTACAACAAGTACCAATTTCCCTTAAACGATTTTCATGCATGACAAACTAACCCCCGGTTTCTGAGGTACTTACATTTAGCGGTAGTTTATCTATTTAATAGCATTTAAGCTCAGTTTGAATGGATAAACTACCGCTAAATGTGCCTCAGAAACCGGGCATAAGTATGGCATTATAAAAGAATGAGTAGCAAAAACAGTAATCTGTTACAGAAAACATTCGAAAAATACAAACACAAAAAATCAAAGATCCACAAAACAAAAAATAAGAGACAACTAATGAGGTAGCTTATTTTATTGAATAACACATTAAAAAGAGCTTCGAAACTAAACAAACAGTAAGCCATTTGATACCCTCTACTGACATCTACTGTTTTAATCAACATGAACCCACAAATGAATTTTGCACAAGTACTCATATAAATGAAAATGTCTTCGAACCCATACAAAATTAATTTGATTCAGACTTTATTACAAGGGAATAAGAGAACTCTTGGTCTGACGATTGACGTGGTGATTACGACATTTTTGGTTAAGAGTAATTTGGGACGCAAAGAGGGCGACGTTCGTCGTAAAAAGCGAATTGAAACCACAAATGACGAGGGGAGCATAGTAAAGATAACAACACATTGAGCTTACACTACGCTATCAAAACTAACACCGTATTACTGAGTACCTATGAATGGAGCAGCTGGTAAGTTGAACTTTAACATACGCCAAGGGAAAAGGTCTGCGGACGGGCTCTGATCGGCAGATCGATCGACTGAAAGGGGCAAACTAATTTTTAGGACCATTGAGCCCATAACGTAATCAATACAGTGTACTATTGCATCTGTATAAACATTAATCCTCCCGTAAAACGAATAGCAGCGGATGTTTTATCACTTTCGATGTAGTGGCGTAAGCTACAGCTGTATGTGTATTAAGTGTCGCCTCTGCGGGTGGGCGCTCGTGCCGTAAAAACCGAGCTCATCTCCAACACGGGTACATTACACCGCAGAGCGCCGGCCTAGCACAATCTGCGTTTTATTAATGACGACACTACGGTGGTCCCGCACTTCTAGCACAATCATGTGTCAAACACGAGGCTACTGTTTTCATTCAGTTTATCTGATTACTTTTACGTTGATGGGTGTATTAACTTTACAAAGGAGAGATAACTTTGTTGCATAATCAAGATGCGACCACTTTTTTCGTAATTTCTTCAGTCTATGAAGACTATAGGCCATAGGGTATCTGGATAAAAAAACAGTTTATTGATTGGACTATCTTTACCTGGCTCTATCTGAACGTATGAAATTGCATACTACATTCTTGTGACTTAAACCACAAATAATAATTACTTCATCGAATCGAAACTAAGAAGGTTTTCATAAGCACTCTCATAATCTGTTCGAAATCATCAAACCAAACTCAATTTACCGATTCTATTAAATAGATACCAGCAGGGTCTAAACAGATACAAGTAAATACATTAAAGTCAATACTAACAGAATTACAAGAAGCGGGCTTACATCTGATTAAACATGAGATTATACAATTAATCAAGTATAAATGATCTCTATAATCACATAACGTTGGCCGTTACCGTCGGGAGACTTCGTAATCAAATTGAATCCTACCCTTATGCCCTTTCACACAGATTTATCGGCCCTAACCGAATTATGCGTAAACTGATTGAAACGAGGGAGGGCTTGTTAACTGTTTTATATTCTAGAGGAGTACTGTCCCCAGTCTGGGAAGTACAGTCACAATATTTGCACAAATATAAGTAAGTGTGTTATAATTCGCCGACAAAATGACAGATGAATTGATTTTTTACTAGTTTGAACACTGTTTTAAGTAGAGATTGTTCCATAAATTATATGTAATATACTCGTATATAGTAGCCTCTATAAAAAACTTAAACTAATGGTATTTAAAAGCAGTAGACTTCATAATGCACCTAGTCGAGGGCTTGGTTTGAGAATTTCGTTCGACTCGTTTGCGTAGTAGCTTTGATAAAGCCTTTGTAGGTATACAAAGTAGTGACTGTGAGACGAGAACCAAAGTCAAAAATACCATCGCAAAACAATATCTGTATTTCGAGTGTGCATTGCGCAATTCTAGGTAGGTATATTGATTTATCAATTTAGGTTGTAATACATAAGCTATAAGTGTTAATTGAAGTTTCTTACATCTTCATCGTTAGTGTAGATCAATACATGTAGAGTCTTCTCTGCTGCAAGGAAATTTTAAATTACAAACACTGTAGGCCAGCTTGAATTTAAGCCATTAAAATTACATATAGAATATATGTAATTTTAATGGCTTTCAAGTCGTAGCTTAAACTCACTAAACATGCTAATAACATATTTATTCCTCACAAAATATCCTTTCAGTCTCGCAAACTGACAAGAGCGAGGTTGTTTACACTTTGTATTGATTTATGTTTCCTAAAGACAGGTGCTTTGACTTAGTTTAGTTGTCTCTTCGAAACGTTCCGAATACTTACCTTTTGCTTTGGACGTTCAAGATCCTTTGAGCGTTTATGTCGCTCGGATTTCAGTACTGTCGGGACATCTTTTGAACACACCTGTAAAAGCTGAATTTCAGTTACTATTATATTATTATGTATCTCGCCACAACTAAAGGTACGTTTAATAGCTTACGGATAAACATCGATAGCATATTGTCTTACTGGACATTATAAATGATATACGTGTACAAAATGGCGTGTCAATTTATTTAACTTAAGCTGATCTGACGTGAATGTTATATAGAATAACGTTTAATAAAGATGTAAATGGAAAAGGGCTGTTTGTATTATTATTTTTAATGAATACCATTTTACTTCTACTAATATTTCAAAAGATATGATATCAGCTTGTCATCCTTTCTCTCCTTTATCGAGTTTACTGTTAATTTCATATAAATCATCGATATGTGGATGATATTATTTATCGATATAAGATTGATACGATCAATATAAACGCACGCCATAATTATTAGGTAGTAGTTCTTCAATTAATAACACAACTATCATCAATATATTTTATGCTCGCAAAGATAGCCTCTGAATCCGAAACCCTATTTAAATCATTTAAGTATTAAATAACTTAAAACAGTCTTCAATTTATCAAGAAGTTTTTTATGACGTCGTACTATAGATTACATTTTAAATGACGAACTTTCGTTACTCGATAGTAGAGAATGCGCTACTTATTATAAAAAGGTTACATAATAATAACAAACAACTCACTGCTATACCATTAGTAAAGCTCCTACAATAACCCAACTTACTTCAGGTTTATCTCATCGCTTCACTATTACGAATTTTAGTGTACCCATTTGTCATATATAAAATACGCACAATAGCTTTAGCCCTATAGACGTATGGATGTCATTGAAGCGAAGGAAGTTTGTAAGGGTCATACCAAAGCAAGTGCCGTTCTCTAGACTCTGCCTACCACTATGGGAAGAAGGCATGATTTTACGTATGTATGTATGTACGAGTATGTACAATAGCCGGTTTTCAGGAGTGTCTCTTTCACTTATTGTAGTAAAGGGAAACTCATTCGTATTCGCATATTGTGCGCTAGTCCTTACACTTATCGATGGAGAGACAGTACGCACATCAA
Source organism: Anticarsia gemmatalis (assembly GCF_050436995.1). NCBI lineage: Eukaryota > Metazoa > Arthropoda > Insecta > Lepidoptera > Erebidae > Anticarsia > Anticarsia gemmatalis. Next base: position 5,765,444 of record NC_134748.1, on the reverse strand, counting down.
AGGGTGAACATTAACCGAGTCGTTAAACAGACTGACATTTGTGCCACCTGCTTGAAGTTTTACTTATGACTGCGAAATATTTCCGTACCTACAGACTATTGGACATTTTTAGTGTCTATTGGACATTCAGTGACAGCATTTACTTAGTCACATGTATTTGCTTAAAAATTCCCGAGAATTTGGAAATTTTGACTTTCAAGCTTTCGCGTTGTATGTTTTGCTTATTTATATAAAAGATAGATACGGGAATTTACGCGAACAAACATTTTACCTTAGAAAAAATTCTCATTTCCATTCGTATAGACTATATACTTTTAGTAGTTCGCTTTTAGTCATTGACTCTACCTATTTTTAGTGGATGGCTGTGAATCTTTATTTATAACCTCCTGAAGCCATCCTCATACACTGTATGTTAGCAGAAGCAATCACACGATAGTAAGGACATAGCTAGCCTACCACAAATGATGACGCATAAAAATATAATACATGCCAAAATCATCCTAAGACAAAAACTTTTACTTAGTATCTTCTAAAATTAACCTTCCAAAATCCTCAGCCTTCTCGCCCTAATAGATTTATTTAACACGCTAACTCATTAACCGTTTTAAATAGGAACATTAGATTATTATATTAATTTGACCAGGTAATGATCATGATTATTCATGATATATAAAAAAATGTATTCATTTCTAGTTGCAAGCAACCGCTTTTGATTGGCTGGCAACTTGGGGTGACTTTGTTAAAGATAGTTATATCCTTAATTAACGTAATTGCCAGACCACACATGCGAATTCTTTCTTAGAAACATTGGATTATTTTTGAAAGGTTACAACACAGTTTTGTGTACAAGTGCAATATAAAGCATGCTCTATAAAGTTATGAATTATCAATAGCGCGATCGTTTTAAAGGTTATCCATTTATGAAACGTCTTTAATCGTACTTGATGTTTTAACTCCACTTGTGAAGTACCTTCCGAAGATCTATTCTTGATTCATAGAACACTTATTCGTCAGATAGCCGCAAGCGATGTGTTCGCTCGTAAAACTTTCTTTATAAACGGTCCGTTCGTTTAGGTCATAGGTAAGTTTTGAAGCACTGTTAGTTCTGAGAACGTCCACATCTTAAACTAATAATGACAGTCACGGTGACTCTGAACCCTTCAGTGAGAGACTACAGTGAAGCAGTCAGTCATCGACAGCAGGCGGACACATGTACTTGAACACTTGAAATAAAACAGTGTTCATTAACAAGTTATGATTAATATCGACACATAAATTGTAAGTCGTCAGCTCAAAGCGCCGCCACGTGGTGCTGACACCTTCCGAGAAACGATGTCACCATACTAACTTTATATTAATTGGATACTTTTTGGGAACGTTTACAAAGTATAACAAGGCCTGTGTATTAATAAGTTTCTTCGGTATTTTTTACGAAATCTGCAAGAGAGTAACTCTGTGATTACTTGTAGGATTCAAAGACGTTTGTTGCTGTATACCTTTGCAGATCAGTGAGGACCCATTAGATTTCGTGAGATATGTCACAGTTGTGAGCTTGACAAAGTTTTTATATATGTATGTTTTTTCATGCAACATGGCACTAAAAATATCCTAGCGAGAGGAGAATAATTACGCCTCCGAAAAATCTTATTATTGCTACACATTTTCGTGCAGCGTCACATCTACATCATAGTGCGTCTACATAACGCAAGAATTTTTTTTAAGACATTAAGCTTTTTAATATCTGATATAAAATATAAAATATAGTAATTTAAATTAATTTCTTGGTGTGAAAAATATTATCGCAGGATATTAAATTATTTATCAGTTACTTTAAAAAACGTTTAATTAAAGTTGAGTGAAGTTGCGAACAACACCGACTACAAGTAAAGATATAATCTTTAGTCTACAGAAGGTAAGTTTTTTACATATCATTACTTATACCACAAGTAAAAGTTCTTCACCTAAATTCACTTAATATGATATGTAGAGACCTTTAGAGCAGGTCGAAATACGATTAAAATTCTACAGAGATGTAAATTTATTGGGAGCGCGGAAAACTGACTCTAGATATGGATGCTTTGTGTTGTCTGGTCAATGTATTAGATAGTTAGCAACATTATGCAAAAGTTAAACACAAAAGTTGGCAAATCTGTGAAACATTGTTGCAAAGAGCGGCGGAAACACAGGCAGTTTACAACTTTTTAACAACTCTGGCCGGTCGCAGTAAATCACATGGTTTAGTTTAGACCCCCTTCAGAAGTAATATCGACTTCTTCGAACTCCCATTAATCCGCCATACTTCAATATGTGAAGGGAAACGTCGAGACACAAAAGAGAACGCATTTAGCAAACACACAAAATATAATTCATGTATTCGAAATAAACTCGAAAGTAAGACGAAACTGAATGAAACAACTTTGAATGTCTAATTTCACTGACAAAAACAAAAGACGTACCCTTGTGTTTTTTTATTCGACGACACGACTATTGGAGCTGTCAGTGCGCATCATTTAAAGAAGTAGCTCTCTGCGATCTTTCCGACTCACGTGACGTATTGCCACAAAGGAACAGAGAAACACGAGGAATCGTATATTTTTCATACGATATGATTTAGTACGCTATAAAGCAAAAATGAAAGATAATAATAGATATAGGTTAGGGTTAGGCTAACCTAACCATAATATATATATAGAGAGATATAATTGTTCCCTTGTGTGTAAAATATACCATTCACGTAAAAAACGACTTTTATAACTCATGCTGCTCACATTAATTGTCAAAAAGTCTATCATAAACGGCAATAGCATATTTTAGTTCTGAAATTATAATTTATTTTCAAACGAAATTATATTCAAAGAACAGTCCATCCGTCGCTGTTCGCCGAAGGGCAAATCTCCGTTAAAACGTATACAGTATAACTGTGACGGTAGCTGTCAAGTTAAAATGTTTTAATTTAGTGCGCGGTTCGTCACACGCGGGACCGCGCATATCCGCCATCCGCCGCGCCATTTGACACTCTCTACGTTCCGAGAGGTGATAAATCTCCACAACACGCCGCCACTAATCACGGAAATGAAAACAACCCTTCACTTGACTCGTTTACATTTAATGTTCTGCTTAAATGACGACGTTAAGACAAACGTCACAAGATATTAATATTTGAACTTGGAGTAATGATTTAGGAGCGCTTCGACGCACAAACAAATAAAAGTCTTTTCCGATCCCCGAATCACCCTTTGTCGCGATTGACATCGGCGCGGAAAACAAACAATTTACCTATTTCCCGACGCGTCGCACAAAGATCAAACACTGGTTAATAAAGAGGCGACGACGATGCCAATAAAGACTGGGGGCGTCGAGTTCGCACACACGCCACACACAGGGAATTTAAAATTTGTAAATACGCACCCGCCGCGAATACGACTCGTCTTTTTGTGACGTGATAAAATAATGACACCAAATTGCTAATAGGGGTTCACTCGTTGCACTGTGTTTAATTCCCTTCCTTTGACGGGGGCGCTCAGTTAACAAGAACTTTGAGTAGGTAGTAGCTAGGTTTATATTATACTATTCAAGTAATTAACATGTGGGTGTAGATATTAGACAAAAAGCCATTCTCCTATAGAGTAGTACGTCATCAACGAGATGAAACGATCCCCTAAGGTCACAGGGCGAGATATTGTTTGCAATGCTAAAAAGATGATGCAAATTAGCGCATCTATTCAGTAAATTGAAAACTGCTCTGTCATTTGACGGCGCTTAGGGGAGCTTTTCAATCAGCCCTCGTTGGGAGACTTTAAGTATTAAAGCAATCTCGTATTGCGTCACTTTATTAGTTTGTGCTTTATTTTGTTCTTTTGATGTTGGAGAGTAATCGAGCTACTTTGTGTATGCAGTTTATTGATGCTAATTTTACTTTTGAATTAGAAGAGAATCGGCGGTAGGTATGTAATTTAGTAAGAAATATATGTGTGTAGACTAGATACATAATATAATGGCATTACAGTCGCCGTGCACACATCATTAAGTTTTAAAAGAAAGTCGGAAACGAGTGAATCTCATTACCATAGCTACACATTCTGCGGTGATATAAGCGGAATAGGAATGAGCTGGAGACTGCGACATGAATGACAAAGTGGATGCAAATGTCATCTTTGTCGGCGAGAGCTGCCATCGCGGATCAAACGGCGGTACGATCTGTAACAACTAAATGATATTCAAAATTCCTTTTCATGTCGATTTATTAGGAGAAAGTTGCGATCAGAGGTTACTCTCCAGGTTTGTCCTCTTTGAAAGTAAAGACACGGCCATTATACAAATGTCAGTTTTATATAATGTACCTGCATAGCAGGTTTATATGTCTTTTTAGGACAGAAGTGTTCTTCTCTAAAAATATTTTCTATAAAGACACGCCTAAGAAATCCTGATTATCGGACAAATAAGTAGCAACTATTCTGGATACCAAAAAAAACAAGTTCAAACATATAATTTTATACGACGGCAAAAATAATTACCGTAGACTAGATTATTATGATTGAAAATAGTCGTAGAAGCAGCTGTACGAATTAAAAGAATTAACACCAATATGGCAGTATTTTTTTTGAGACGCGTGACTGTTGTTAATGAATGTCGTGTGTCGAGACAAAAACAGGAATTCCGACGTACTAATATAAATCACTCAGTTATGCGGTGTCGGGACCTTTAATTAATTATGTGGATTCCACCCACTGAACATTGAGTATTACACAAAAAATATTTGACACACTTTCTTTGAGATAATTCGATGATATTCGGATAATCTTATTGTTTACAATTATACCTATTTCAGCATAGAAATCATAACTTACAGTAATTTGAAATGTTATCCATTCTTAGGATATAATTTTTTTTTTTTTTAAGTGTCCAATGTCATATTCGTTTTCTGACAACTTCTGAACTAACTGCGGGTTTAGTCATATCGATACATTTAGGTATGTCCATTGCTGTCGGGTGTTTGTAAATGTCGATTTGTAGTTTCTTAATACCTACAAAACTAGTAGGTCTTCCTTGAGTAATTAAAGTATTGTACTCATCGACTATTTCAAACTAACGCAAATGAATTAGATTACGGGTATATTTCAACGAAGTTTGCTCATTGTTTCATTATCTACTCATCAGTATGATTACACATTAGTAATTATCGATGGAAATGAGCTATCTAACTGCTCGGAACCACATAATAGATTATTATTTATTCAATCGTATAAGAACATTCGTGGAATTAACTAAGAGGTACTTAAAACATTACACAAGCTATATGGAACCACATTTTTTTAAGTATACAGAAAGGAATAAGTACTTTTGTGTTGTAACAATGTGTCGTTAGCGTATAGTTCAACATGAATATTGTGAAAAGTGTTAGATTTCATAAAATTTAGTGGGCGGGAGCGACGACGTCTGCGCACGCGCTGCCGGATGCGGAAGTATGTAATTACGTCGCGATTTCGCAAAAATGTCTCAATCGACCCTCGACAGATGGCGCGCGACCCGAATTGTTCAAACATTCTTTGAATAGTTCAGCTGTTTGTGTGTTCTGTACCGCCCACTCCTATTCTTCATCACAATGTGCCAACGTTCGTGACACAGTTGAACATGCCTGAAAACTCACACTTTATCGGACACCATTAACAAAAACACCAATAAGAAACAGAAAATGCAGTACACAAAGGGAAAATCTATCAATTTCTACCTTTGTGCTGTCGAAAATTAATAAACACGGGGCAATTTCGCGGTTTTATTGTGCACCTAACCGGCCGCGCTGTATTGAACACTTTTGTTTAGAGCCGGTCCGGTGCGAATAAAATATGAATAAAATAAATTATTGAATGTCTTTTTAATAAAGCGCTTATTGTTTTATCGGCATAATGGCTGGCTCCATTGTGGTGCGGCGCCGCCCAGCCTTATTCCGGGGACAATACACCAAATAATAAATAGTCGTATTTTGTTGAGATTTTCTGCGCTCGGTCGCTTCGCCGTTGTTCTGTTAATTGGTGACCAAAATAAATTAATTGAATTAGATCGCTCGAGGAGCGCTGACACGTCGGTAGCTAAATGTTTGGACGTTTCGTAATTAAGCTTTGCAAGTGAAGTCATTTGCTTTAATTTAATAACCTCATTGTTTTTCGTGTTGGGAAAATATAATCGTGAAGGGTATTTATAAGTTTTGAATTGGGATGTCGTTAAAATCCTTTCAGTTGTTCATGCATGACACGCAAGTAGACATTCTCATTGTTGTGGCTACAAATCGTACAGTTTAAATGTTTCTAAAAAGAAGAAGCTTATTAAACATCATTTAACAAAACGCTAGTCATGTTTGCGAATAGCCTTTATGAGTGACTTCGCAGATACTCGTAATGCAACAAATTATTTAATAACACTCTCTGAACGGCTACATCATTGTTTACAAGAATAATGTATCAATTTATTATTGAATTAAGTGAGATCATTTTATAGAGGAATACTAGTATCTGCACGCCACTTTAGCTGCGGAAATATCCACAATACTTAATTGGTTTTTCGGCGATATTATTAGTTATAGATACCGTCAAACATAATTTATAGATCCATGTTATTTATTCATTATGATAGTTTTCTAATTATAATACAATTAAAAATTATGTAGCAGTTTTAGAGATCAACGCATACAACCATACAAAATCTACTTTTCTTATTATTAGTACCGATCAGTATAGACAATGTTTATTAATATCTATAACTAAAGCTTTCAATACCTTATAAAGAGACCCAATGATTCTGACTCATGCATTCCATAAATGTTGACTAAGATATTGACTCATGGAAAAATATTATTATAGTAACTTAAGATTAATCGCACTTGTATGCGCTATAAAACTTTATTATTATGTATTTAATCTATTAGAACTTTATTGTCTTGTTGTTAAATAGATAGGTATTTATTAATCTCTTATGTCTATGTCAACATAGTATAATTAATTACATAGTAATCATTCCTAGTACACCTAGTCTTAAGAACTTTTATTTAATCATAACAAAGTGCTATACATTTAAGCTTCAAATATAGAGATCAACGATATAAGCTTACAGTCTAACACAAAGGCGCTAACTTACATGACATTATTATGCTATTTTGATATTAGCTTCTTTGGAAACAAACAATAGCTTTCGTCGACATTGCAATTATTTAAAAAAAACTGCATTACTTAAAAAAAGACTTTTAAGTTAGCGTAATTTAAAATTGAAATTGATTTAATTATCTGTATTTTCACTGATTCCAAGTCTTACTAAGTAAGTATATCCGGCTTATCCGGAAAACCCGTCTTATTTTTCAGGATAAATAAAGATTTTGTAAAGGGTAAACTGTCATCTTTCATTTCGATTATAATTAAGTTAGAGAGATCGTGATATAGTTCAAAACATTTTAGGAACATTTAAAATAATCTCAACTAATCCTCTCCCTAATTCCATCTAGCGGCGAGTAGGGAAAGCACAGGCGGGCCAGGAATGTCAGGATAAGGGTAATAATTTAAACGAAAATTACAACATGCACAACGATTCTATTTATAATATAATATAGATAATTTACAGAAGGAAGGGCTTGAACACCGGAAAAAGAGACAACATTGTGTTTGAAATAGTTTGCGGTTAGAACGTAACTAAGTACTTATTGACGCGACAGTTTGATGACTACTTGAACAAAACTTTCTACCGTTCGCTGCAGTTCATTGTTGAGGCACTTTCTTATTTCTTTATACGAGTAATTACCTTTTAAAAAATTAAACGGTGGTGAGTTTAACAAAAGCCAGTAGCGGGGTAGAGTGGAGTTGAAAAGCGTAGGAAGTAATTAGGGCGGCGGCAGATGGCGCGCGGCGCGTCTTGTCGGTGCGACCGCAACCGTCCCGGAGCGGCTACGTGGTGGCTACAGTCAACCATGCAGCGAGCAGCCACACAACACACATGCCTGTGATACGTGCTTCTACTGCGATATGCGAATAAGTATTAATTAGACGTAATTATACGAAAAGCTGAAAGTCGACTGGTAGAAATACCAAATTATCGACTGAAGTCTGCCTGGAATTAATATTCTAAATGATTATGTTGGGTTACTACGTGATACAAAATAACTAATCATGGTATACAGCCACATGGCCAGAGACATCCAAGTAGTTCAAGCAGTAACTCTACATACTTTAACACAATTTGTATCAATTAAAGAAAGATGCCTTCTCCATTAATTAGTTAGTTATTTAAAAGCGGATAGTATAACTGGAATTCCTCAATGTCTATCAACAATGGTTAGTTTGGTAAAATGGTTTCCAAGTCTTATCTAACTTTAACAATAATTCGAAGACAGAAACCACAGGCTAATAGGAAGCAATTGATAACGGAAATATTTAGCTAACTTTGTTACTGAATGAAGACATATTTTAAAGTGGGCAGTTTTTGCCACAACCACAAACGATGTCCATTATCAAATAAAGTTTTGCGCCAACAAATACTTTAGTGTGTTTTTATTTTAAAACGTCGATAATGGTATGGTTAGGTAGATATAACAGGCAAGTATAAATAAATAAATGTAGGTAGGTATAGTAAAATGTTTTCAGTTAATTTCCTAATCGAAGAAAAACTTTTTAGATTAAATGATTACTTTAAAAGTTTTCAATTCAAACATGTTAAATAATGTCATGAGTAAACTGTAGATCTCTGAAAGACAATTTTTTTACCTAAACTGATTGGCATAAAATATCAATAAAATGGTCTGTTTTAAATGACAATAAATAGCCAAGAAATCCCACAGGCTTATTCGTTGTAAAAAGTTCAAAATAAACAAACACCAAGGATCTATGGAGTACATACATTGACACTAGTATGTTTGATCAATAACTGGCAAAAACTTTCTGTGTTGAAGTAAACAGCAAACAATACTCTATAAGTATTTGTAAAAGCAAACATGAGTCCCGCTGAGCGTTATTCAAATACTTCGACACTATTGTACATTTAAAGTAGGTACCTACATAATATAATAAATTGATCGGCCAGAATCGGCCCCAAATCACTAAGGTAAATAATTTGTCGAGACTAATTACTAGTTACTTGTCTAGATAAAATATTGTACCTATACAATAATAAAAAAATAATCCAATTATGTTAGAAGGTCTGAATCCCGATAAGAGGCCGACAAACTTAATTCTATCTTAACCCAATAGCGTATAACTGAATAGATCATGAAAGGTAGGTATATTATAATTTTTGAGATCTCACAAGACGTTTACTTATACTTACAGGTATTTTAGCACAAGGGCAATATAAAGTTACCAATTAGTAAACGTTTATGGGACAATTTATTAGTTCGATAATGGTCAATACATTCAAATGGTGGTCGCGGTTAAACCTGAACTAATAGGTACGATACAATAAGTAAGTAACTTCAAACTGAGTACAGTTTAAGGAATATTCCGCTATTTATCAGAAATAGTTTTAGTTCTATAAAAGTTCTATTTTCTATGGGGTTTTCCATTCATTTATATCAATCCAACTCTTTGACAAGTCATGTTTACAGAAATATAATTCCTCCAAACAAACAACAATAGTTCAATACGTCAGGCTAATGTGACAAAATGCCGAAAATTACCCTCATTATTGATGGGAACAGTGAACAATGGTCTCATAGCGTACAAGGAGCGATCGCAGCTGGTGACGCGACGAACTCGCGACCACCGCTCTCTGCCCATTCTCTATGCCTTTTTGACTTTGATTTATCGGTTTTTTATGCCCTATTCACCCGTCACGGTTACTTTAAATTATATTCCAGTATCGCTAAACTGCCACTCATGTTAACACAATACAATCCTTACAGTATTAAGTTTAAAGTCCATTTTAAAATGCGACCATTTCGGGTCACGGTTCAACCAAATGTAGCGAAGTGCGAAACGTTCACAGTTGCGTCCGCGCAGAGTATCGCTACATCATCTCTTAATAGTAGGGGATGAAGAGTTTTTATTACATTTTCATAGTAATTTGCTTTTGTTAGGGAACAATAATGTTATTGTGCTGTTCGATTTTAAAGCAAATATGTGCAAGTTTGGAGGGAGTTACGGGGACACGGTACACACCCTCTTTAGTAGATAAATACAAAGTATACTTAGTAAATTAACTTTTGATGACTAAAGTAAATCTTTGGAGAATGTGACCTTTGACAAAGAGGCATTGAATAGATATAGACTTTGATAATAAGCTCATACTTTTAAATAAGTAAGTACCTACAGTGACATAATAAACACTGTATACATAATTTTTACTAAGACAAGATGTTACTGCTAAATATTATGTCACCAACGTTGATAGTGAACTGATAAGATTAGATATCTACCCGTATTTTGATTGAGTAAGGTGAACTTGTTACCTTAATGTAAGCTAGTCGACTAAAGCTTTTAGTTGGATTTGTTTAACGTTACTCTATTTCTCTCAAACAATTAACAATTCAAACACAGCTCCTTACATCCAATGCTATCGCCTTCTAACTAAACACACACCAGCGGTCTACTTCAAAAATAAGTTGAATTAGGTTTATTTCAAAAGGCGCGAAATTAACAACAGCTCACACTTTTTCATCGATAACCAATCATTTTTATTTGCCTTCTTTTCCAAATTTCATTCATGAACACACACAATACGAAGACCAAACATTTATCGACGTCGAACAATCCGCGACAAAAATTCCCATTTGTCATATCATGGAATCGTAAAACGAAGAAGACCCACGAGGCATAATAAAACCGATTTGCAATTCTGTGGAGTATAGAAGTGAAAATGATAGCTGACAAAAGTCATTCGGAAGATTCGTGCTCATTGTGCGGGGAGATATGACAAAAGTGTAGCGAACTGTTCGGTAGCCAACAATGCGGCGGCAACCGAGAGCGGCAATTTGTCAGCATCGACAATACCGCTCGACATATTGACCATTATTTATGGAGCTTTGTGAAATACGCGCACGGTTTTATTGCGGGAACGATTTAACATCGTGTATTACACGCGATGACGTCGCATACACTTTGTTGCAACCGACTTATGACTCTGAGGCAAGAAACAAAAGCTCATGTTTTATTAAAATCAAGTAAATATAAGCAACATAATTGTAAAGTTAGTAAAAAATCGGGATTACGTAATGAGTGGGCTTCGATAGCTTCGGGCGTTTACTTATTGTTCAGAGTAAAAAGCATAGCGAAATGAATTAGTGCGGGGATGTTGGTTAGTGTTCTTTATTCGCGCAACAATCGTTGAGGCGGTGCGGCGCCGCCCCGGCCGCCCCCGCAGCTGCCGCGCTTTGTGAGAACACGCGTCGCGCTGCAAGATGCGACTAAGGTACGATTCAGACCAACCGGCTCGCGTCGGGCCGGACCGGGCGGCATTTTACAATGCGGTAAAGAACATTGAATTGTATCAACAGTAAATACAGTTCATATTTGCAAGCAACTTACGCATAGCTATCTCCGTCGGCATCCCGCGACGCGTCGCGACCTGCCGCGACCTGTCGCAGAATGCGTTCGGCTGTCGCGACGGCCGACCGGCCCCGACCGGCTCCGAACGGCGCCGTCGGCATCCAATCGGCTGCCGTCGGGTCCGTTCGGAGCCGGTCAGCTGTGCGTCGTGAAATACGAACGGAGATTACGGTGCAGCAACTAGCGAATCATTGAAGTTGTGTTCTTCAAGCGACAGTTAACATATTAAAATCAAAAATGGATACGGAAGAAAAACTAATTTCTTTAGTCCAGACATATGATTGGATTCCAGCGGACGCTGTCGGCTGCCGCGGCACGCGTGCGGCTACCGCGGCAGCCGTACGCATACCGCAGTAGCGGTACGGCTCCGGCGGACGCGTTCGGCTGCCGCGGCACACGTTCGGCTGCCGCGGCACGCGTACGGCTCCGTTCCGATGCGGGCCGACGCTAGCCGGTTGGTCTGAATCGTACCTAAGCCTGCTTTATCAGCATCCATTCATATTTTATGAGTATGATACACGCGACCAAGAAGCACATCACCAAAACGAAATACTAACCTTGTCCGTACACAAAAACTTTTTGTTCATTCTTGACACCCGTTACCACTAACTCTACATAACGACCTACAGTTAAGTTAGCATTCCTACTTCCATTTGGAAATTATAAGTTAATACTTATTAGGTAAAGTAATGATTCAGTTTTACAAACTTAGAAACAATTTCTCTTTACATAATTATTGGGGAAATAGAGCAATAGTTTTTAATTTTTCTAGCTAAGCACATTTTTAATCAACTTTTTTGCCTTCTTAATTATTTTTCTTTCGAGAAATACTTTTTTCTGTTACGCCGTTAAAAGTACTTAACAACTATAATAAAAGATGTTGGACATGTCATTCAATACTATCATTTTCGCGGTCAACAAAACAGTCATAAAAATGTACCGAGCGCAATTTATTAACGGTAATCTGAATTATAGGTTGTGATGCTATGTCACCGCACATTGCATGTCGTGCAACAGTTAGGTTCCGCACCAATACAGCCTGGATGAATACCGATGAATGGTGATGAATACAAATGCACTTCGGGGCGGAGCGCTCCCCGAACGTTTTTACGCCATTTGTGAAAGAACAAATGGCATGTTACATCCACGCCCAGAAACAACGGGAAACGCAGTAATTAAAAACCCAATAAACAATAATATTATTCCTTAATTACCATTAAATATTCGCATTACTGATCCACTGAGCATAGTAAGCATGCGTTGAATTAATCATAATTAATATCTAGTTACAACTTTCGTGCAGAAACTACGTTAATGGAAACATTTTTTGTAGAACATTAACAATGTTGATACGGCATTAATATCGACACTTGTTAATAAATAATAATATTGTTTAATAATCCGCTAACATTAAATATTGACACGCCATCTGTGGCATTAACTTAGAAACATTAAATACGCCATCTCGCGGAGAGTAGCAGCTCTAAGGACTCACGTGTATATTAGCTGAAAGATTGGGTTTATAAAACCCTTACACTTCTTTCTTCTTACCCGTTCTTTCGCTTTTTTTGACTTAATTTAAGATAATGTACAATAGCAAGCACTAGATTGATGCAAAAAATATAAATATAAAGTGAGTATGTGTTTAACCCGACCTCCCCTTAATATATCGTTTCTTACTTCTCTTGTATCGCATATAGATGAAATAAGTAGTTTTATTTTTAGTAGCTCTATATTATTTACTTGAGATTTTTTTAGATTCGTTTCGCAAAATTATTTCTTCATGCCTCTTATATCCGAATGTGTAGGCCTCGTTACACAATCTACTGAGTTAGCTCCTGGTGGCGAGCGTACAGCCTGGGTATGTTACTATAAGGCTTGACTATAAAGCTTGGAAAATAAATGTAATTCGATAAGTAGACTGATGCAGTGCGGCAGGAAATTACGAAACTTCTTTCCAACCAACATATGCATGTACAATTTTAGATTAACATTTTTTTTTTTACCAACGGAAAAAAACATAAATTGCATCAATTACAGAATGAAATATCAACAGTCTCGTTAATCTATATTTAGCAGGTGTCCCCAAACAATGATATCTCGATAAATGGGACACGAACCCGCAATCGGTCCCCACACTCCCCACATGAACATGAATGATCATTTCATTTCTTCAAATATGTTAATTATGATACAATCTTTGTCAAATTTGAGACAATTTGGGGTAATAAAATAAAGTTTTATGTCGCATTTACTTTGATGCGGTCTCTTGTAGCATATAATTATCAAACAAAAGGGACTCGGCAGAACGACCGGCCGGACCACCGCCTTCCAGACGCATTTTCCTACATTAATGACTTTTTAAATTACGATAATTTGACAAAAAGAATGACGTAAAAGATGAATGGCAGGTACTATTAGTTTTATCACAGAAGGCCTCTACTTAATTTGTTTGTAACCAGCCGTCAGTGAATAACTTTAATAGATCTCAAATTAAATCAATTGAACCACTCTCCGTAGCATAATTTTACTCCTTTTAGGTAATGCGCAAAAACTTTGTTGCCTGAAATTTCTGTCATTACTTTTGAAACATTGATGGTACTTTTAATACAACAAATTGGTTTGAATTTTAAAACACATTCGTTTTGATAAAGATTGCCACCCTAAATGTCTTTTTTTTTTCAAAATTTATAGGTATATTTTCATTCAAATAGTTATTGAATATTGACAAAGAAAATAACAAAGCCTTTACATTATTAGACACTAAAGTCCTTGCTTGTTTGTAAAAAGCTAATTTCTTTTGTAACAACAATTTACTAAGTATGCTTCTAACCAATGCAAATTGTTCAATCATTTGTCGATCCAACTACAATTTATTCGTAGAACGAACTGACGTCAATAACTGGCTGTATTTGCGAAGAAATCATTATAAAAATTGACGTTCACTTCTTTGTCATTTTCCTTTCAGAAAATGGTAGGCTACGGCCCGGCCTCAATCATAGCGAGTCTTTTGTTAATGCGTTCCCGTTACAGTCCCACGGAAACACAGGTATCACTGCAAACACCGACTCTATAATCTTGTTGTAGCCTCCTATTATGCATACAACACACCAGTCGGTAGGACAATGAAAAAAATCCCATTGGTACATGGAAAATCTAATGCTATTAGTGTCTATTACAGAGAACACACGTATTGTGAAAATAGGTAGTGTGAAAATTACCTTTTTTATACAGTGACAATGTTGGTCGCGGCGTAGTGTTGTGACAGCTGAAATTGAAATTTTAAAACAATAATGACAGAGGAACGCCGAGGCTTTATTTATTTTGCATTGTCTAAGTGCCGGTGGCGACATCGTCGTGGAAAAACTTACTTAAATATACATAAGTTGATGATGGCTTTGCGCCTTCTTTCCACAACAATTTTATTGATTTCCTTTTTTAATCGTGCAAATTATTGGTTTGGTATAAAGAAACGTTTGTTTTCTTGCAATTGCTTTTTAATTGCAGGAAACAAAGAATTTTCACTGACTTTTTTAATAAACATTGTAGTTTTCTTTTGCGTGAATGTACTGAGTATTTTATAAAAAAAAATAACAATCGTTAAAATAAGTCTTTAAATATAATCGTTAAAATAAATCGTTGCTTTAGGTGGGATATTTTCATCACTTTTTCAGTAATAGGTATGTTACTTACTATTAAACGCTCCCGCACGGAACAGAAGTATGGAATGGAAACTTAACAAAATAAATAAATTACTTACGATGTGGCATAATAATATTCGTTTTTTTACTATGCCTGTGAGAACCGCAAGTTATATATCACAGCTCCTGATTGTAAAACGAGTCTGAAGAATTCATCATTTTAGTCTAAACATGAGTTTCAGTTTTCATTATGCATTAAATATGGGATTGTTCATATGATCACTGATATCCTGCTGTAGATTTAAATGTACTACATTTAAATTTGTATCTACAGCCATATCAAAAACATTGATAGAGTCGACAGCGACAGTCACTTCTTACCGCTTCGAAGTTAATATAAAATGAACGAATCGATTTCCGTTATAAATAAGTATCTCTTCAATAACACGAAACGGACACTCTCAATTGATAGGTACAACTCAAGCTGTAAGTCTATAGTTTTCAAAGATAAAAGAAAACTATAAAAGCCGTGAAGTAAAATTGACATCGCAGAAAATTTCCACATAACAGGCAACTGCAAGTAGTGGTCAGGTGTTGCAGTCGCAGTGCCTGTAGCATCGAATCAATTTGCAACAGTATTCCTGCGACCCGCTGTCCGATACGGTTGGTTCCCCTGCCCGTAATCACTGTGATCGTGGTACTAGTGAGCCTGCGGGCCCGATTATGTCATTAGATGCAGCTCTGACTGTCCCGGATATCGAACCGATGAAATGTTCAATACGAATAGCCGACAGCTATCGATCAACCAATTGTCTTCAATGATACGTTGAGTAAAAAAGCTGTTGCTTGTCATTATCAATACTTTCAAGTTGTTAAGAAAAATTATGTCTCGGGTCCATTTTTCTTACGGGTCCGCTAGCGGTATAACGAAAAAATATTACCATAGTATTTTATTTTAAAATCAGACCATATAATATACTTTAAGCTAAAATAGAAGCCCCTCTTGAGACCTTATGAGATAGCACCATTGTCTTATAAGACATTACACTCCAATATGTGAAATCAAAATCTATAACTTCATTGGTGATAATGGCGGCCATTGCAGCACAATTTAATTGTTTATTGGAAATCTAAGGTAGGTACGTTAATGAGATCTTCAGTTATAAAAATGAAATAAGTGTGCAATTGAATTAGTTTGTAAAATTCCACCTACCTCTACCTAAGCCGGATCTCTGTAATCAGAAATTGAAACCAAATTTAAAAATCAGTAACACAAACGTTTGTTTTGAAGTTAAGCTCAGTATTCGGAGCAGCTCGCATCTACCTCAGCGTAGCGAGATTAAAGTAGATTGTGCGGGTGTGGGCGTGGCTTCGCCGCCGATTGGACCGCCCGACGCCAATGCGTGTGCGCCGCACGGTAGCCGACACACACATATTCTCATTATGTGCTTCGATAAATAAAACATACGCCGCACAAAATGTTATGTTATTTTCATGAGTTTTCAATATTTTATTGCGCCATGCATCACGAACTATCCGAGAACCGTAATTTGAAATTACTCTAGGTTGGCATCCGGCGATTACGATGCACTATGATCATTCCGTAAATAATACATACTTATGTGTAAGAAACATTTAAAATGCATAAATATGACATACCCCGAGGCGCTGCGCTCGTTTAAGAAATGTGACCTTAGGAATAAATAAGCAGTGTTGCCATCCTACCAAACCTGCCAGTCAGCTACCTAAGAACGTTTAAAAGTCTGATATTACCAGTAATTGAAGACGTCGGATCATTAAGCCTGCCGGGGCTGGTTCTATGTTGATTACTCGTAGTTATCAAGAATTTGAGCATCGATCGACCTATTACACAGGTCCGAGGACCACGGGCGCTTCTTCGTAATAACCATGATGATACCTGAAATTATATGATTTGTAAGGAATTTTGTTGAAAATGGCGAAAACATTACAGAAAAGTACAGGGGTCGTAACGACGCCGGGCGGCGCGCTGGCCCCGGGGCGAACGCTCAGGCCGTATGCAAATTAAACGTAATCAAAATAATAATTTGGTATGAGGCGAGGAGGGCAGGCGAACCGCTGAAGAGCGAAGCTCTCG
Source organism: Anticarsia gemmatalis (assembly GCF_050436995.1). NCBI lineage: Eukaryota > Metazoa > Arthropoda > Insecta > Lepidoptera > Erebidae > Anticarsia > Anticarsia gemmatalis. The sequence continues at coordinate 5,748,171 of NC_134748.1, read as the reverse complement.
CTCTGGCGGGCGGCACCAGCGCCGGCCAGAAAGGAAAAACACCTGCGCCGCCGTCCATCGGAAATGCAAATAGCCTGCGCCCGATTCGCTTTTATTATTTTGTATTGTTTCAACTAAGGTAATTACACACGCGATAGCGGCTTAATGCGCGATATTACTGTAAGTGGAATGAAATATTTCAGTAGTGATTATATGGTTAAGCAGGGCAGTCAAAACGTGATGAAGTCCGCTATATAAACTATGTAAGTCAATTACTTTAATAGTGCTTTCTAGTAGCAATAATACTTGTTTGTAAGAATTATACACACGTAAGTAATTATGCGTCGTTTCAACTATGTTAATGGTCCGATATTACTACTTTGTTAATGGAATAAAACGTTATTTTACCTACCTTTTGAAACAGGCGCGTCATACTTTTTTACATAAAGAAACAATTGCAAACTGTAGCTACGGCTATTCAAAAGATGATACCTGAATGCTGAACGTTGACGAGTAATCAGCAGTACATTACATACTCTGAACTAACCACGACTTAACGGGCGGTGTAGACTTGTAGAGCCAGTAAAGTCAACTCTATCTTAAAGAACATTATATTACGTTTATTCGATACCCTGTTTCACATATATCCCAATAATTAAAAATTATATTAAAGATAACAGATCTTTGCTGGTTTCACACCTCAATCAAGCATACCTAAACAGCATCATCTGAGTCACTAACCACTGGACATATGTACATACAAGTTAACAATTCTAAATAGAAAGTCACCGATTCTATGTCGATTATAGACAACTTTCTCTAATGTTCAATAGAAAATCATTTTATTTTCACTCATTGCAAGCAGGTCTAATCCAGTTTCTGAACTTAGCCCTGACAATTTGCCTTGCGATCACTACCGTTGCAAACTGACCGAAACATCTAGCGAACTATGTACCTAAACAAAAACGTTTTGTAATGGCAGTCCTAAATATTTTGCAAAAAACTTCAAAGGGTCAGTGATTGTATAGGGGGCAAAAATACTAAGTAGGTACGCATTACCCTAAATAATGTTTGATTGCGTGAATCGTCGAATAAACTACGGAAATATTATAAATCTAAATAAAAAATATACATATTATGTATCATACATTTACATTCGAAAAAATCCATGTATTTACTTTCTTTATTACAATTACATTTTTGAGATGGGATAGGGAGCTTATTACTTTTCAAACCAAAAAAGTACTTATGCTTTACCTACTCTGCAGGCGAATTTAAGCCGCGTAGTACCTACTACACAAGCATAGCAGCTGATAGTAGATACCTATTGCAACGCAAAGACACAAAAGTCATGAAATCATTTTATTCCGAACGATTGCATCTTTGCAGATATTAGTGTTACATAGTTACATCATTATGCATTGATAGCTGGGCGGTTGAATACTCACGATTTTAACCTGATAATAACTCAGATGCGAGAACAAATTGAGGTCTACCATTCAAAATGGTATTGCTGCAGGCTAACGAATAGATAAAGGTTATCTCTATTATATACTTGTTTAATACCTATTGGCTATTTATGTTGTTGAATCACAGGAATCAAAGGTCATGGCATGACACTATAAGAAGTGCTGAGTGTCCTAACCTATTAAAACCTATACGAGCATACTGTACTGTAGTGTTTCTGGATACACCTAAAAAGATTCCCAAGACTTCATTTACATCGATAATTATCCGTGATCGACTGACTCTAAGATAAAGATCCAAGTTACCTAACTTTTTGAAATGAGTTTTGTTGGCTTCAGAAAGAATCACCAGCAAAATCAGCCTTTGCGTGTTTTCGTGTGTCTTTGTGTGTGTTGTATTGCAACTAATTATATCCTTTATTTTAAAATTACTTGTTTATAGATTGTTAAATTGCAGAAAATAAGTATGTAGGTAAGTACCTACAGCAAAATCAATTTCAATTCTAAGTATTACATGACAACATTACGTCACGCTCGTCAACATTGCTGCAATCACGTCTATGAAACTCTACGCCTATTTCACTAGTTCCACGAACAAGGTACGATGCAAAGTACCACCAGATACCCACAATGCACTGCTGTTGTCAGAGCTACCGTTTAATTAAGGTCACGCTTGGCTTCTCGCCGGCCAGTGGTTATCTGCGGTTAGAACCGTCACGCCGCACGCCAATTGGTCGCGATTAAAAATAATTTTCATTTTTGATGTCATTTCGCCCATTACTGGATCCCCTGATGCGAGTAATTCCTCTTTACGAGGACCTCCATATCATATTAGTACGGTACTGTAAACCTATGTGTATGCTAATTCCAGGTTATTTACGTCAAAGGTAATCACGTTGTTACCTGTGCTGTGTGCGCACTATGTATTAGAATGGCTAGTGCATAGAAGCATTGTTACATACAACTATTATAGAATTATTGTAGGCTTGATTCAATTAACTAACAGGTACAAGAGCTACTCTAACTGCCCCTATGGTACAAAACAGTTTGTATTCGCTACATTTGAGTGGTAGATAAGTTTCTACTCCAACAATAAGAACCTAAATATAAATTATTCATCCAAAGCAGTTTATTCCGTGCCCTTTTTTGGGGATTCGAGTGTCTTTGAGCTTGAATAATTTATTTTTACATAAATAATCAATCACATTCTAGGTAAATTCTACTACTCTACGCGATAAAAATGCGAAAAATATGATTTCATTTCAAGTATGCATGTCGATTTCAGAGTATTTTAGCCTTAGGAACTTCAAATAGTATCGGACTTATATCCAACAGTAGTGAATACATAAAATACCCACACAGCACATGTATGTAAGTAAATACCTTACCTACATATACTTCCATACATAAGCAATACTTAACCGACACAAGGGCAATGGTTATTACGCAAATTACCACAAATAATAGGCCGGTGACAATTAGATGATTTTCTTGACTGAATACCAATTGGCGGGTGTCTTCCATAGCCTACATACGAATGAACACGTGACGAGATAATTTACATGTCAAACAGATGCTGTTATAAAGAAAAAAAATATATTCAATATTATTTATATAGCTAGGCTAACTTTTATTCACAATATAAACTCTATGCCTCCTTTTAGGAAGACACTGATTGATGATAAGTAATGAATAGAAAAAATCAAGTAAGCGAATAAAATAATAGCCTCTGAATCTCAAGCACCGACGTAATAAAATCAAAATTTCATATTTTATTTCGTTTCTGGCGTGTGAGCGCTACTAATCTAGGTGCATACATCATGGTACTAACATACTTCTACAAGCATTGCAAAGTTGTATCAAACCGTATAACAACTCAAAAAGATACGTAGATTTTTTATTTGTAACTTGAAGCTTTGTAAACATTCAGATTTCATTTCATAAACTTTAATTGATAGGTATACATGAATCGTCTTAATCACGGTTGGTAAACCGATCATAAAAAGTAAAAACATTCGCAACAACGGTACCAACATTACCAACAACCTGTACTCCTGGATCCTCATTACCATACGAGTTAATACCGAAACGATTCGAGTTCACGCTTTTACCGGCAGTCGGCATTATCGGTGGTTCGGCGGCGGCAGTGCGTTAGATGTGCGCAATTTGCCTCCATTTGCCGTAATGACAGACCGCGATTCTGCTCATGGATGCTGCATAATGAGCCGATCCCGATTGATCTACGTATGCAGCTATACCTACCCGCAGTAGTCTGCAACGAATGGTCTAGCATTACTGTACAGTAATTAGAAGTGATTGGAGCCATTTGCTCAGGACGTTGGCTTCACGTATATATGTATCTACGTGCTACAAACGTTGTTATTATACGGTAGCTTTGTTGTATTGTGTAAGCATCTATAGTCGTTTTTAATTCTTTAATGAAAGATAATAAGTTTACAATGTTGCTCGACTTCGAATTGCGGATAAGTACTGTTCGCATTGTAGTTGCAAGACAAATTGGCGATTACAGTCAGCGTTAAAAAGGCTACTCGCTACTCCTATAAGATCTTGCGAAGTATTCCTATACGAAGTTATTTTCTTGTACATTAGGAATTAAATCAGTCGGCATAATTAACAATGTCCTTTAAACATAGGGACTATCCCTCTGGTGGTCCGAATCAATAAGTTTAAGCAGTCCAAACCAAAAACAGAAATTTTGATAGATAACACAAGTCGACAAAAAAAAATTTTTTTTTGAGCCTGTGTTTTAGTGGATATTTTCTGATTATATTAATCAAAAAGAAAACAGGAATAACATTAATAATAAATAAAGTTTGCTTTTGTACTTTATATAACGAAAACTAAATATGTAGGGTTTTGGCAGATTTTTTGAAGAGCCGTTGCATTTATGACTCAAAACCAGGGGTGAGGGGTCTGGGGGTGCGAAGTGGGTGGTAGCAGAGTGTCATGGCAGTATGCGCGTGCGCATTTAAAAGGAATAACACATTTTTTTGCGTCACGGGCTCTAAAAATGGCATCGAAAAAGTGTAAAAACGACGTGGACTCTTTTTGCTACATTTGTGATGAATTTATTAAAGTGAGAGCCAATAAAATTTGCTTATCATCAAATAAGGCATTTTGTGAAGCCTATGAAGCTTACTTTAACATGTCAGTACGAAATCAGGATAAAATATGGGCACCTCACTTCTAGGAATAACTGCAAAAACACTTTAGAAGGTAAGAAAATACTCCTTATATTGAATGAACATTTATATGCCTATATACATATTTTTTTAAATATACATTACATGTGTACATCGTTAATTATTGTTATTAATATTTTTTTCAGCCTGGTACTGAGGAGAGAAAAAAAAGATGAAGTTTGAAGTACCATGAATATGGAGAGAGCCTACTGACACATCAAGTTCCTATTTTCACACAAAAAAAAACCAAAAGTATTCATTTCTAAAAAAAAATTGTATCCTTTTTGTATTTTGTGTTTCTTTATGCCTTATTTCATCATTTAAATTAATAAAAATATATAAATCATAACTTTTTTACTCTTATATATTTATAATTAGTATGTGGAAAAAAGAGCTTTACCATTAAAACTTAAAATTCGTTCTAAAAGCTACAAAAGCAAACTTTATTAGATAAAAATATTATTTCCTTATTAAGTTAGGTATACGTAATCAAAATCAAAGGTACAGAACTCAGACTCAAAATTCGTGTTGACCAATGTAATTCAAGCAGTATTCGCGATTCTCTACCGCCGGCACTATCGAATATCGAGCGTTTGACGTTTAAAATGTACAACAAAAATAGTTTTTCAGCGCCCGCTAGAACCGCTCTGATCAGATACTCAGGTAGAATTTCTCGATAGCTAGCTAAAATTGCTCATTCACATTACAAGAACGAAGTAGCTACATATGATTTAATTCTTCCATAGATAACTCACTTCTGGAACCGAATGTACATGTATGTAGAGCTCCTAATTGTTTCGTTAGCGTATTTTTTTCAGATGCTCAACAATTGCATTGCAGTACGACGGCTAGACTGACCACACAATTTGCTTGCTGCAATTCTATCAATACAGACATTACTAACAAAACAAAATCTCCAATTTAAGGGTTGTTTAAACAAAACGAGGTAGCGTTGCCGAGTGTGCTGTACCATAACGAATGAGTTACAAAAGCATATGTTTTGAGGCCTAGAGCACACCTTATCATTTACCACATTACGTGCGCAATGATTATAGTAATCTGCTCATGAGGGCACAATAGCGCTGCACTCGCCGTGCCACCACATGTGATATGGAACACACAGGGTGATCCCGTATTTCAACAACCGATTTTTTCAAATAACTTTGCCTGGGATTGAAGTAATACTATTTTTAATCATTGCTTATTCTGTTCCAATCTAAAATGAAAGTTTAAAAAAGTTGTATTTATACAAAAGTGTAGAGACACGAATATTACGCACTCTCGTGCCCAATATCAGCAATAGTCTGTCGCTATACACGGTATCATAAAGAAGCCGAATTTTTATATTTTTCGGTCGACCTATCGATTTTTAATTAAATAATTCTAAATTTTTCAATATCGGGAACGCTATTTCAATGGCAAAGTGTATATTATTTATGTTTTAATTTAAACAAATTTAGATGAATATTGTCATTCGTACTTAATGCCGACGGCACACATAACTGGAAAATGAAAGAACGGGTTCATAAATAAAATAAACTTCTCATTGCATTATTCAAACAATAAGTTAAAAACCAGTAAGATTGGAACACGATGTATTTACAATTGTATAAATTTAATAGAAAATATGACCCTTTCACTGTTCCACATAATTAAGGAGTGCGCGACGGCACAAAGCGCCGATCGGCTACGTTTGTTAAAAATGTTTTATACGTTGGAATCGGTTGACAATGGCGCGCCGCGGTACCCTTTCTTCGACAATTTGCCGCGCAGCAGTCTCCGGAAGTCAGACCCTCACCCTGGAATTACTGATCCTTAGGCTCTCCAGGACTCTTATTGTTGAACTAAGAACTCCGCCCCGCAAGAACTTTAACTTGACACGACAGCACGTGACACGCTCTCTGTTCAATTTGAAAGAAAAGGGGTTTCTCGTAAGACCGTTACTAGTCTCAAATTGCGTTTTAAGAAAACGAGAGTGGAATGTACCTTACAACCGTTTCACAGTATCGCTTGGAGCTCAACGTGATTCCACAGACAACTATCATACCGATAGCAGGATAATCTGAAGTTATTCAGGCTAACTAGCCTGGTAAGGTGCAAGCGAAACTTCTTTTCAATACGTGGTCTTTACAAAAGTGAGAACTTATTTTGTTTCTTGTTAGGTAGATATGCTCTAGAGTTTACAAAATAGATATTGCATTCGTACTATTGTACTATTTTAATTGGATTTCAAGATTATTTCTGACGTCGTTCACATTTTGCTAATATCTATTTTACTCACCTAATCATATTAAGAAATGAAAAAGGAGGTCTTTACCTCCTTATAAAGATTTAAGTTTAGATATTTCGTATAAGTTTTGGTAAATTTCTTATTAGAAATCAATCATCATCTCATCATGATAACCAAAGAAAATCTCGCCGACAGTTAATCGATGGCACCGGTACATTTCAACACATCGGCTATCAATACTGTAGTCTAAAATTATCTCGTTGGGTCCGTCTGTGACCTTGTCCACCCATGAACTTGCAACCACTGATTACCGAATTACCGGACCCCTTGCCTATACTTACTGCGGCGATTTAAATAATAAATATCTTATCTAAATAACACCCAAACATTGTTTTGCCCTCAACGATCACGAGGTAATGACGTACATTAACTCTGATCACTAATAAAATTAGGCTCGCCACGTAATTTGACTTAATTTTGCCAGAACCATGTCTGAATCAGACGGTCAGACCCATGCGTTATTAATGCAAGATGTATTTCAAGAACAAAGACCTAATCGACTGATTCCGACTAAACGTTATTACTTAAATATGATCTGAAATATGGACCCTCCCCTATTTCTCATTTATATAGAATTTCCTCGAAAAATTAATACTTACATTTTATTATACCAACATTATACAGTGAAGTCAATGATACAGCGAAAAGCGTTAAACATAATCATGTAGAATATTAAAAAGTTCTTAACTATCGTGTATCGAGAAAACCAGTGAGATAGACCATTTTTGATGCGACTGGGTGACAGATATTTGTCATATCCTCTTACTCAAATCCTACCTTTGAAGAGCACAATCCTTAGCCTCGATTGTTGTGAATTTTGATTCTTCTCTGCCGGTAAGCCGATTGAAAATCTTAGGTAGGCTTGAAAGTCACATGTGTAGGACTTTGGCTTGAACAAATTACCTACTAGGCTTACTAAATTACATAAAAGAAAAGAAAGATTTACTGTCATTAGTGCGTACACACTTATAATACTATGCTCTTAGTTTTCTTATAGTCAACTTAACATCTCTACGCACTTTTCCCGTCCATAATTATCAAGCCGCTTTACGTTTTATGATCTCACCAACAATCCGTGGTACGTGGGTAATGCATTCAGTAGGAGCGTCGTTCACAGAGCGACTACTAATTACTCCGCCATATTAGTTAATTGTTCCCGCCTCCCCGCGCTCTCCCGCCACGCTTCGTGCTCCAATAATTGCACCTACTATTTCCGTTACTATACATTTTTTTGCAATCAATAAGAAGTACTTGTTTTGTACGATATTTACAGAATTTGAAGTGATTCTACGGTTCTTTGTTTATGTGATGTAAGATGACCACTACTAAGTAAATAAAAAAACATTTCAACACTAAAATGAGCAAAGAAGTAAAAAATAATTTAACTAGCCCAAATTTCCTAAATATAAAACTTACTTTATAGGTGTTTTGATACGTGACTAAGCGTTGTTGCGTCGGGAGACAGCTAAGTTGCCTAACTTTTGGAATACTTAAACCAACAAGCCAAACATAATACCTCCTTCATGGGAGAGGGAATAACTTAAGATAGACCGAATTACAAATGAGAGAGTACTCTGTTAAAACTCTTTAGTCATAGACAATCATATTATAATCTCCAACTGGCTGCCACTTGTGTAAAAAATTACATTGACGCCATTAGCTTTTTCTTCTTAATATTTTCTTTTTTTGTTCACATAGGGCTTTAGTCATATTTTTTTGGGGCAATGTAGCCAGATGTATCATCCAGAATATGTGAAACCTTTTTGTATAGATCTTTATGATTTCCTCTCGTCGTTTTTTTTCGTTGAAAATTCAAATAGGTGGAGTAAGTGGTTAGTGGTTACCTAAATAAATATTATTGGACAACTCACACACGGTCATTTGATTCCAAACTAAGCAGAGCTTGTACTATGGTAACCAAATAACTGATAAGCATACTTATATACTTCTAAATACATACTTATATAGATACATTAACATCCAGGCTCAGAACAAATACTCGTGCTCATCACACAAAGATTTGTTCCGGGTGGGATTCGAACCCACCACACGCGGCGCTACGGTTATTGCGTTATTGTTTACCTCCCTCCTGACTTTTAGAAGTAGATAAATGTGAATTATTAAACTATCTATACACATATTATGTTAGTATGTACGCAATAACTATATAGGCGTGTGTAAATTGCGATATATGACATGATGATCAAAGCTTAAGTAAGTACCTATAGTTAAAAAATAAACAAATGTTATGTATCGTTATGTACTTAATTTTTATTAGTTTTGTATCAACCTGTCGGAAGTTTAGGTATAGATATTCCCCATAAATTTGTGTCGAGGCTTTTAAATATAAGGAACAGGTATCTTTCAGCGGTAATTTCAAACTTACCTAGTTACTAATTTATCACGCATAACTGTCATATTTTCGCGCAAGCATCTTCTTTGACTAAGTAAGTCCGCTCCTCGTTCTTAATATCATTCATTAGTAACCAGTCCCAATTAGGTAACTATTTTATGCGTACTGATTTTCCAGCTGAATTACCAGAAAGGTCTTAAGATTCTCTGATCACACAAACCAGAGTGGGATTTGATTCCGCAAGAGACGTGGCGGCCATTGAAGCGAGATGACCACCGATTATTGCGCCTTGGTGTTTGTCTGCATTTCTTCAAGTGACCAACAAGGGTATTGATAAAACAAACCCGAGTCTAGTAAATTCATTAGGTATAGCACTTTTTGACGAATCGTTTAGCACTTATCCTAGGGGTGAGCGTGCTAGCTAGAAACGGCTGATACTTCGATCACTATTGATCCTTTGTGTCACATTAATGAGCACTAGTGGTAAGTAGGTACCTACCTAAGTATCTACTTATTTGATATTTAATATATACCTGGTATAAATTATGAAAACATTTAATATACCTAGGCTGTATTGCTCAAAATGGTTGAAGTGATCATTTTCAAAATAATTATTTTTGTGATTTAACTAATTTCCTATATGACAATAATATTGACTAACTAAGAATAAGAGTTGATCTCTTCGTGGTCTGTTAATTCTATGGGTGAGTACCTACCTAAGATTCAGCGTTTTAAAAGACAAATCTAATCTCGAATACTTATTCAATTCTTGATACATTTTCTGTCATCAGTAAACTAAACTGTTAAACCAATTCGATAGCAAGTTACGGCTATTGGACACTAGATGGCGTATCCGAGTGGTTCAGAAGAATTCGTTTTCAAAACGTTATTATTCGTCTAATTAGATTAAAGTCTAGGAGTTTACCTTTGTCTTATTCATATTTGACTCATGGGTATACTTAGCTAAATGAAGAAAGAAGAACCTTGTTGAACGGTTGTGTCCAGGTATTTTGTAAGTGAATCGCGTGTGCCACCTGCATTTAAATTGAAATGCTTAAACTATTTGATATTAAATAGATTGGTGTATTATTTAAGATTTCACATGTAAATGGTTGGGCGAGGCGTCCGGCATGCGTGCCGCGGGCGGTGGGCGTGCGCCGGCGGCCTGACCAATGGCGACCAAGAACCGCAAAACATACCGAATATTTTCCCTTTTTTCAACGGGCAGTTACAATAATTGAGCTTATTTGCATATTTTGACCATTACTCGGGAAACACATGAGATATATAAATATGATTCGATTAGCTTTGCAGTTAGGTAAAGTGCGGTAAACTACTCATACCACTACTTACTCACACTTTATGAAATGGAGTGATGTAGGCGAATTACAATGAACATAGGTACCTATCGTTGAGCTAGGAGACAAACGTTACAAAAATAGTATCCACTTCACATTAAATTTTGCTATATGTACAATAAGTATATATATAAAGAAATTTCCTGCTTATTACTGTACTACATTAGGTACTCATTACATAGGTACATATTATTATGCCTTTGTAGCGCGGTCAGTAGTGTGTGCGACTGATGATCTTTTGACTTGACTTTGACTGGTTTTGGGTTCAATCACTGAACTGAAAACTGAGAAAAGTGCTATTTGACTTTTCTAATTTATGTTACAATATCTTTTAGAAACGCTGGGCACGTTACTAAACTCCGGGAATGGACTCGCCCTTCCTATGAAATTTTCATACACCTCTCCCTGCATGTTTAGATAGAACAAGCGTGTTATGTAGATATGTATGTAATAAAATCTGTTTAGTTACTTAGGTACCTATTCGTTTTAAAATATCTACGCAACCTATTCAAGTGTATCAAATATTTTTTCGCATAAGGGTTATTTTAAGATCTTAAGGAAAACTATTACTTAAAGTAACAAAAAATAATAAAAACGTGGCAATAGGTAGAATAGACGACTGATAGTTATTAGCACTGGGTTTACGGTCAACTTGTATTTTAAAACACCTACTGTTTCAAGTTGTTTGGCGACACCAATCGGTACCTAACTACCTACCTTTAAATTGTCTTCTTCTTTATATTCTAGCTCTACGTGAAATACGAAATTTATCACATATTTGAAGTTTTACGTAGGTATCTCAAAGATCATGTAGTACATCATTATAATAATAAAAAATAAAGTAGTGGCCTAAAAGCACTTTGTTAAATGTATAAGATATATAGGTCAAATTGCCTCTTTGCACAATAAGTATTTTTTTTAAATATAGTAGAACCTTCTATTGGCTCTATGTTATATAAGATCGACTAAAATCAATTTCAATAACTAAAATCTGATCTTAAGGGTTGCAAGAAATAAAATGTAAAGTGAAAATGTTGCAGAATTGTGAGAATTGGCTATTCTGTCATGTGTCAGGTGATGTCAAAACTTTTGTGTCAAATTCATAATTTAGTGAATAAAATTATTCTGTAGTGGAAATTAGTTGGTCATTCAGTTTTTATATTAAGACTTATATAAATTTATGATATAAAGTACTTAAATTAAAGACTAAGTCAGTAATCACAGGTCTCCTGTGAGCTGAGTAGTTTTATGCGAACAATACAAATAAAGTTTCAATTATTTGTGGGCCTATTTTAAAACCCCAAAAGGTTTGTGTTGACCTAGACACATATTATAATTAGATTTATTTTCCCCATTGTTCAAGTATAACCAAATCATTTAGTTAATTTAAAACTCAATAGTCATTTGTGACCCAATTGTTATATTGGTGTAATGGCATGCTTGATGTGTCAATGATTGTTTTTTTTTTCCTCAGATGCAAATAAACTCAGACCCACGTCGTGCAGACAGGGAGCGTCGCTTTAAACCGCCGCCGCCTACGTCAGCACCAGCAGAAGACCTTACAACAGATTATATGAACATCTTAGGTACATATTTTCTCTTATCTCTGTACACAACCTTGGCCAAGATTTAACTGTACCTACAGCAAATAGTGGCTTATAACTAATACTACTGTGACTACTTCCAGGTATGGTGTTCTCTATGTGTGGTCTCATGATGCGCCTGAAATGGTGTGCTTGGACCGCTGTCTTCTGTTCCAGCATTAGTTTTGCTAACTCCAGAGTTTCAGATGATACAAAACAGGTAAGATGTCAGCAGCATTATTTATGTTATATTTAAAATGTGTTGAACCCTAAAGCTGCCTTATTATTTACATTTTGATGTTTACACTAAGAGTTCTATTAATGCTTTCTTTTTTTTTCAGATTGTAAGCTCTTTTATGCTGTCAATATCTGCTGTTGTCATGTCCTATCTACAAAATCCTGCTCCAATGTCTCCACCATGGGCCGCCCTTACAACATAGCCAAATCATAACATATCATTAACTTATTAATAATATAAAATTAAAGATTTTTAATTGTCTCCTCAGATTGTTTCATTTCAAAGTTCAATTTACCAACTAAGTAGCCTTGTCTGGCTGATTTAATTTGAGTAATTAAAAATACTGGAAAGTAGGTAACAATAAATATGTTGTATGTAGATTATGTTATGCTATTGAGCATAGCTGTATCCTACCCAAGACGATTATAATACTTTTTACACGAATCTAGAGCTGTAAGTCATGGCCGTGTTTAGCGATCTTGAGGTTTTAAAATACGTAATAGCGTTCTTAACACAGAGACAGAACCTAGACATCACTCATAAAATTTTTGCCTTCTAAAGAGAATGTACTCTAGTAATTAAGATTACTAGTGCGTAAAATTAAATCAGTGATTTCATTTTATTCCTGTCGCTTAGAAATGATCGTTAGCAGCTATATTATTATAAATTAATTGTTTGAGCATTCTATTTTTATCTCGAGCAGGTTCAGGTTACTTTTCCGTTTCTAGACGTAACATTTTCTGCCAACTGATTTTGACACGCTGTCATGTCATGTTGCACTTGTCGCAGTGACCTTTTTACTCTGTGGCAAAATTGCCGGATGGGATTTCGTGCACGTTAGCGCTAATTTTCTATGGCTAATACTCTAATAAGTTAAAGTATTTTAACTTAAAACCTGAAGTTTTTAACTTCCAATAAAACTGTGCGTCGGTTTGTCTGAATCTACGAATATATCAGGTAAATTTCTGTCTAGTACTTGAGGTTATCTTTAACGATAAAAATAACATTCTAGATCATTATTTCGCCTTTAATTTGTTTCTAGCCCGGTATACTGGTTTAATTCTCATAAAGCAGTCTATAAAACCCTGCTATATTGTGTTTAATTTGTACGAAAACACGAGTTAAACTATTTACAGCTGTTGGATATAAACACTACCTTTGAAGCCCAATGAATCGTCTAGAACCTGCAGCTTATTAATTAATCACAAGCGGTGATTGAATAACCATAATATACCTGTATTTATTTAGGATTAGCGAAGTATTGTGTATTTTGTTATGTACTAAATCATAGAGATTATGTTTACCTACTTTCTTTCAAACTTTATTTTCATAAATTCTGGTTCCTATATGAATAAAGTTAATAAACTATGTGTTTATGTTCAATATGTTTTGTTGTACCATTTACAGAATGCCTCCTAAAAAGGTTGAAGAGCCCGAGAAAAAGCCACTCATTGGAAGAGTTGGTACAAACTTGAAAGTTGGAATAGTTGGTGTCCCTAATGTGGGGAAATCGACATTTTTCAACGTCCTCACCAAGAGCCAGGCTGCTGCTGAGAACTTCCCTTTCTGCACCATTGATCCTAATGAAAATAAGTATATTTTTATTTTATTATCAAGACTTTCATGGTCAAAATCCTCTAGCTAGCTAATCTGTAAAATCTGTGTAATAACTTCTATGTTTTATATTATTATTGTTGGTATTTTTATAAAAAAAAATGATGGCAGGGTAAGATAAATAGATTTAGATTGGATGTCTGTCAAGCTCTGCGGGTAATACTGTAATAAACATCTTGCTTTTTCTCCTAAATATTTAAACTTGCACACTGGTATTCTGTATTTCATGTTATACTACAGGGCTTAGTAACATTAACTCTGAATTATTTTAACCTAAATGCTTGAAAGTATTTATTGACACTCAAAAGTGTTTAAGTTGTAATATATTAGTACAAGCCAGTCACACAAAAAAAAACTATTATTTAAAACTTTCAAGAGAATGCAATATTTTGACTAATTCATAATTTTGACAGATGTCAGTATTAATCTTTCCAAGATAATTTTGTCCAAACATGGCTAAAAATGAAGATAATTTAGACCTGGATGATGTAAATAATCTAAAAGATGTGTGGGTGCAAGAGGCTGTAGTATACAGTGGAGACACGAAAATTATCAATGACCAAACTCATGAGCCGGAACAAGAGTTACCTCTGCTAGCAGCTGCAGTACTCGGCATTAACAATACAGCAACACCTACACCTCATACATCTAAGTATGCCAACATTTGGACTGACATAGACACGCAAGAAATGTATTTAAATGAAAAACCAACATGTTACTTGATTGTTGGTAAACCAGGCCTAGGTGCCTACAGTCTTGGTGAAGCAATGGCTAAGAAATATAACTGTGTACACTTATGTCCTAGAAATATTATAAATGACGAAATATCACAAGGCAGTAACACTGGAATGTGCATGGATTTTAATATGAAACACAATAATGTTTGCTCATACCGATCTGTATTAAAGATGCTCAAACAAAAGTTGAAGTCTCCCACAGTTCATCACAGAGGATATGTAATAAGTGGCATTCCAATACTCACAGCTAATAATAGGCCTTATAACTTGGTCAGAACAAAACATAGTGAAGAAGCTGCTTTTATTGTGACTGAACTTTTGGTTGATTTGGTTATGAATTTAAAGAAGAAAAAAGGTAGAAAGACTCAAGTTAATCCAGAAAGTGGTGAAACCTCCGCAACCAGTTTAAATATGGAAGAAGGTGAACAATTTCCAGAAGAAGAGGAGGAACAGCAAGAAGAGGAAGCTGAACAACCTGCTGAGGAACAAGAAGTTATTGCAGAACTACCCAAGTTTCATTTGGACAGATGCTCTAAAGTATTTTACAATGTGAAGACATTTTATGAAACTACACAAGCTGGATTGCTACAACAACTTCAAGAATTATTCCATTTAAGTTTAAAGCCAGATATTATTATTTACATTACCTGTCCAGATGCTGATGTTATAACAAAAAAGAGCCACAAATATATTAATTATAAAAATGGTCAGAATACTACTGAACCATTTGTCAACAAAGTTGAATCAGAGCTGAGATGGCCTACCAAATATCACATAACTGAATATCAGAACCCACATGATTTACATGTTTTTAATCCTAAATATAATTGTAGACCTCCCATCAACTTTAAAAAGAAGGCCATAGACCAAATATGTAATTACAGAGAATTAATATTACCTTTTATTGAAAAGAAAATTATGGACTATGATCCTAAGCAAGTTATCAAGTTAGATGGACGCACTTCAACTTACCAAATGATGTATCAAATATCAGAGAGGTTGCTTTTGATGGATGTTAAACCTATTTTCATTCCAGAACCTTTATACATAGAAGAACCTCCAGAGGATTTTGAAGAATTTTGGAAAATGGTTGAAGAAACAAACATCATTCAAAGTGGTGTTTTGAAATTCCGACACTATGCTTCTCCTTGGTTAAATAGATGTCCAGTTGAACTTAAAAAGCGGCAATCAGTAATTGGAAAACCAAAATTTGCTGTTAAGTTTTTCAAACATGTGTATTTGTTGTCTTCACTTCCAAACTTTATTGCATTTTGTAGGAACCCACGACCTTACTTAAAACTACATTACTTAGAACCAACTTGTAGAATGATTGTAGTAGGAACAAAGTCATCTGGAAAAACTATGACAGCTGAGTGTCTATCATTGATTTTTGATACTCCAATCACTAATTTTCAAAAAGTCTTTGAAGTTGAACATGAAAAAAAGTATCAAACATTTGCTACAAACATTCTTTCAGAATTAATAGCGACCATTGAAGATGCGAGATTCGCCTCCTGGCAAAGTAAAGAACTCGATAGAATTACTATGTTAAATAATTGGAACACTTCAGTGCTAAAAGTGTTGAAGGAATATTTTCCATTGTTAATAGAAAGATTCAAATTTGCTAGTGAAGTACAACTACAAGAAACTGAAAGCTCAGATGAAAAACAAGAAGGTAAGGAAGGTGAGGGATCAGATGTCATATCTAGTACGGAGGAAGAGTCTGAACAAGTGGTTGTAGAAGAAAAGCCACAAGCTGATCCCGAGTTTTTGAAACAATTTAATGAATACCGGGAACGTCTTTCTTTTCTCCCGATTTTAGATAATGTGGACGAGTGCCAATCTGCTTTACAAAATCAAAATTTGTACCGATATGCACCTCTCGAATTGACCACAGTTCCTGAAACCCCGGCAGTACCTGTTCTAGGTGATGAGGATGTCAATAAAGCCATTTCGAATTATATCGCAGCTAACGATTTAAAAAAGGAAATCGAACCTACTATTGAAGAAATGATGACTGAAATAAAGAGAATCATAACCACAGTAGATACTACTCATCAGCAAGAAACAAATTCAAAGGAATTTTTTGGAAGATATATAATTGATGACTTCCCCACTGATCCTGAATATTGGGAATATCTCAACGAAGCTAATTTACTCCCAGATTATACTATAGCAACTATGGAAAATAGAGAACTCGAACCCGAACTAATAATGCATTATTTGAACATTGAAAAATGTATGAAAAATTATTACGAGACAATATTATCTGTTAAAGACCCACTATTTATCCTATCTAAGCAACAGAAAAAGAAATTGTCAGACAATAGAGCTAAAATTGACGTGAAGACAATAGTGCACAATGTAGTAGACGCAAGTGTTACTTATGATGATGTTGATGATGCTAGTCCTTACGCGACAGAACCAAGTGCTGAAGCGATGGCATCTTTTACTGAATCTGTCGAAAAATTTCGCGAAGGCTGGGATAACGTAAAAGTTAAGTTGGAAGATAAATTTAAATGTTATATTGAAGTAGAGCTTGAAAATAAAACGGATGTTGAACTATTAGAAGAAATACTTTTAAATATCCGTCAGGGTTATTTTCTAAAAAGTGAGCCAAATGAGGACGAGGAAATGGAGCCAGACGAAGAAAACATTCCTAAAGATCTTCTTACTTACAACAACCCCATAAATCTAGGTGAAACCAGTGTTTACTGCCCCTATACATTCTTTAACTATGGAGTCTTATGGGAGGGTAAACAAGAATTTTCTTTAAAATATGACAATAAGATCCATTATTTAGCTAAAGAAGAATTTGTCGAATTATTTCAGCAAGACGTGACGAAATATCAGGCATATAATAAACCGAATAAAAAGTGGCCGAAATTGAAAATCTGCGTCACCGGTTGTATTGGCAGTGGAACTTCAACATTAGCCAAGCGGCTAGCTACAGAGCTCGGATTACTACACGTTGATTTTGCTCACATCCTCAATAATTTTTATATGCCGAGACATTACAAAAAAGTTGGCCGCCCCTATGAAAATCCGTTTAAGGATGTAACTTTGGAAGAAGAAGGTGTGGTAGAGTTCCAAATGGACGAAGAAAACCCTAATCTCTTAGCTGATATTTTAGCCAACGAAAATGAATTCAGAAGGATGATTTATAATTATTATGAACGTGCACAACCCATACTTCCTTTAGTAATGCACAAGATAATTAAGAAATTGTGGAGCGAAAATCCTTACGTCTCGAAAGGCTTTGTTTTGGACGGTTACCCACGATTACAGCAGGATATTGAAGATATGGTTCAATGTGTTTGTATCCCTGATTTAGTGATAGAAGTAGACAGTACTTCGGAGACAACCCTCGAAAGACTTGGTCCTGTATTATTTAAAAGGTGGAAATTACAATTAAAGGAGGCCAAAGAGCAACATAGAAAATTTTTAGAACATGAACATAATGAATGGATGAAGTTATTAACGAAGAAAATCGTTGTGAAAGTTATAATCGAGGACATTCTGGATCAAATACCAATTGAGGAGGTGCCAATAAAAAGTGAAGCTGACCATCGTTCCGTCGAAAGCTTTATTGTTGACGCGCACCCGGCGGGTTCAGCCAACGTAGATCCAAAGGTATTTACGGCTTATAATGAGACAATAGAAGAGATCCCAATGCCTGTGGACACACGTGAATGGGAAGTACCCAACGAAGTTCGAGAAGGAATAGATTCCAGACTTGAAGCCATTCATGAGGCTGATTATGAAAGCATGCAAGCATTAAAAGACATCGTCACTGATAACAAAATCAAACTGGTGACTATCGACGGAACAAAACCTTTTTACAAAGTTTTCAGAAAGGCTCTATCTAAATTAACACAATTGAGAAACAGAACTAGTTCACTTTTTGAACAGACTTACATAATCAGTACTGATATAGCGGACGTTTTACTCACACAGGGGTATTGCTTCCTAAGTAAATTTGGTCGTCTATGTCCTGTCTACGTGCACGAAAATCCACAAACAATTCTTCACTCGTATAAAATAAGTAGACGCAAGGGGAAACTTTTTCCTGTGGTTCATCGTTCATTTATTTATTTCATAAGCAGTGAAGATAATGTCATTAAATTCAGATCAGACCCCTTAAAATATATAACTAGTGAAGAAATTAAATCTTTTAAACCGTATCCCTTAAGAATTGCAGTTATTGGGACACCAAAATCTGGAAGAAGTACGCTAGCATCAAACATAGCAAAACTAAACTATTTGATATGTATATCCAGAGGGAAGGCATTACGAAGTATATTAGATAATATGCACTGGACTGAGTTAGCTTCCAGAATCTCTAAAAAGCTTTATAACGGAGAAATTGTTGACTTTGATGATCTAATGAGTGCTGTTCAAACTATCGCTATTGACCATCGCACTGTCACTCATGGGTTTGTATTGGATGGGTTACCTAGCACGCCTTCAGAGGGCATGCTCTTAGCAAAGTATGGTCTTTATCCAAATATTATTTTTGATATTTCTGCTACTAAGGATATTGTAGTAGATAATTGTCAAAATGAAGTCTATTACGACATTATTAAATATAAACCGCCGTATTCTGAATCATACATGGACAATCGATATGCGAAATGGACCCAAAGGGGTTACAAAATCAGACAGTGGATTAATAGTGATTATCAAAATATTTGTATTCTAGATGGTAACGCGTCAAAGTGGCAGTGCTGGCAAGACGCATCTGATGCTATCAAGGAGTTAATTTCGAAAATTTATTATTACCTAACTAATGTTGAAACTAAAATAGTGCCTGCTCACGCCATGGCCATTTCAAATGAAATATTTGAACATAAGGCTTCGTCATTTAAGAATTTCTGCCCGGCATGCCTTCGTAAAAATGTTTTGAGACATATTGACTCTCGCGGTGATAAAAGAGGCGTAGTTCAATACAAAAACAGATTTTATTGGATTTGTGACAATCACATGAAAATAGTTTTAATGTTTCCCGATTATTATCTGACCAAAACGGCAAACATCCCTGAAGTCCCTGCGGTAGTTCATGTTATAAGCGCTGATAATGTGTACGAAAACGGGATCTGTATAGTTACATATGCGGAAAATTTACCAGGACAAAGGCTTGAACGAGGGACAAGTGAATTTGCCGCATCCTATAAACGCAAAACTTACCTGTTTTGTAGTGAACGTTGTCTTCACAAATTCTTAGATAAACCTCATCTTTACTCAGACATTACAGTATTCGAGGCATCCAGCTCGTTTCCTCGCTTGTCTTTGAATAAATTGCCCGACCTCGGTTATTTGGAACAAACATTAGGTAACATGTTAACTGAAGCGTGCTGCTCAGTTAATGCTGTTCGACCTAAGTATCCAGGCCTTAATTTCTCACATTCGGCATTAATTTACATAGCGTTGTATCTCAAGACGCACAACCCTCGTTTACCAAAAGAAAAGTTCTTATTTTATCAGAAGGCTTTGAAAATATTTGAATCTCGTAGCAAACTAATATTAGACTTGGGTTTGCGCATGAGGTCTATGGAAAATCCTTTTAGTAGTTACCCTAAATGTCGTCATGATAAGTCTAGAAGATGTTCATACGTGTCTGGAGCAGGCGAAATGTCGACTACTGGCTCGAGACCTTCGTCTATTATATCATCCTCGAGGGATTAACGCTTTTATTTTTAGTTTGAATTTAGATTAATTAAACACATACTTAATTGCTTACTACTTAACTTACTTAATAAAATGATTTAAAAATACTTGAATTTTACTATTTAATAATGTCAAGCACAAAAGCCAAAAGGTCAGAATTTTTAAATAATATATTGTTTTAATAAGTCTCTTTTCATCAGATGTTTAACCTTTTATTTTCTTTCAGCACGTAGGGTACCAGTTCCGGACGAAAGATTTGACTACCTCTGCGAATACCACAAGCCTGCCAGGTAAAGACTCCTTTTATTGATCTTGCTTATTTACTCAGTAACTAAATGTAAAACAAGGGTAGATCTGGTTCACGTAGAATTTCTGTGGAATTCTAAATTTTATTGTCTATAAAATTATGAAAATCTGTTGTAATTTTTTTATAGGAGTAGGCTAGCGCCTGGTAAATTTTGAATCAATAAATATTTGAGAGCTAAAATTGAAATGTGGTAATCATGTCAATGTATGTATATTTCCAGCAAGGTTCCAGCCTTCTTGAATGTGGTTGATATTGCTGGTCTGGTGCGCGGTGCGGCCGAGGGTCAAGGACTTGGAAATGCCTTCTTGTCTCACATCAAAGCCTGCGACGCTATTTTCAACCTTTGCCGTAAGTTTATTGTAATATACACGGATAATTAACACTGTCACTGCCAACAACCTACTGAGTTCAAAATACCGAGTGGGTTGATGGCATCAAAAGTTTTAAGAGCTATCTCTGAAAACTGAGTAGGCAGTTTTCAGAGATAGTGGCACTTAGATATACGTACAACGTATTATTTTTTATTTACTTAAAATATTGGGTGCCATGTAAAGTTGATATAGCACTGGCTCTATTCTTGAAACCGTCTTTCTAAAATCAAGATAAAAATAACATTTTTTATATAGCACAACACTTTTTATATAACCGTTTGTTTCGTAATATTATAGGTGCTTTCGACGACGAGGACGTGATTCACGTAGACGGTGACGTGAACCCAGTGAGGGATTTGGAGACCATCGGCGAAGAACTAAGATTAAAGGACGAAGAACAGCTATTGCAGAACATTGAGAAACTCGACCGCAACGTCAACCGTGGAGGTGAAAAGAAACTTAAGCCTGAATATGTAAGTATACGTCAATTATGAAGAGCTTGGCAGCGCAGTGGTATAAGTGGTCGCTACGTCACTACCAGTGCGTCGAGAGGTCGTGGGTTCGATGCCACTTCGTAGAATTTATAAATTCACTAGCCCTAAATATTGCCGCATCAATTAACGTTTATGTATTTTCTTTAATTTCAGGACGCCCTGCAGAAAATTAAGACAATCTTAGTAGATGAAAAGAAACACATTCGATTTGGTGATTGGAGTGCGGCCGATGTAAGTTTTATGTCTTTACCTTAAAGTTATCTCATTATTTTGTGGCATATAATAATATAATAAATATGTACGGTTTGATTTCAGATTGAAGTGCTGAACAAATATTTGTTTTTGACATCGAAACCCGCTCTGTACCTCGTCAACTTATCGGAAAAGGATTATATCCGCAAGAAGAATAAATGGTTTGTTTACACTTTTAATCCAAGAATTCTAGAATATTAGAGCATAGAAATGTATGAATATTGACAAGATTTCCAAGTCTAAACGTTTACCTTCTCATTTATTGCGTTTCCTATATTTCATTGCAAAAATAATATTCATTGCTAAAATAATAGCTTATTTAATTATACAACGTGTTTCCAGGTTACCAAAACTGAAAGAATGGATTGACAAGAATGATCCCGGCGCGCCTCTGATCCCGTTCTCCGGAGCATTCGAGACTAAACTTGTTGAGATGGACGCTGCTGAGCGACAGGCCTACTTGAAGGAAAACAACCTCTCTAGGTATGTCACCTTGTGTTCTTTATAATAAAGCCCAAAATCAAAGAGCACATGGCCACAAACACTATCAGCCAGTAATATCTTAAGACCTTAAGACCAGAAAAGGCGAATTCGTCGAGATTCTATTGCGCCTAGTATCTAGTTACGCGTCGAATTCGCCCCTTCTGTAGTTTTGAAGACTTCAAATGCGATCAGAAGTTTTCCATGTAATCAGATCTATTTCATATCCAGTGCAGTTGAGTGAGTTTTGACGAAATTTCGATAAATTATAATAAACTAAGTTATGATTTATTTATTTTTATTACAGTGCTCTAGATAAGATCATCGTGCAAGGGTACAAAGCGCTACAGTTAGAATATTTCTTCACTGCCGGACCTGATGAAGTGAAAGCTTGGACTATTCAGGTACGAGGCCATTTCCACACTACGCTTATTGTAAAACGATTCATACATAATATCGCGAATGCTGTTATACCCGAAGTTGTAAGCAGAAATGCATGAATTACACCCACATTTCGCTATTAACAATGTTAGTCCCATTAAAAAGGGGCGAAATTTTTGCCATTTACCGGGCACTTTACCATCCCCCTCTCCCTGCTAAGAAATATTCTAATATAAATTACAAATAACCAATAGTACAGTAGATCAGCAGTTGGATATAATGCCGACCGCGTCACAATGGGAGTCAGTCCTATAGTAGGATTTATATGCTTTATTTAGATTGGACATTGCCTATCCAATGGAGGTACTTATAGGAACTTTTATTATTTTACAGAAAGGTACAAAGGCACCACAGGCCGCTGGCAGAATCCACACTGACTTTGAAAAAGGGTTCATCATGGCTGAGGTGATGCACTATAAGGACTTCAAAGAAGAGGGCACTGAAGCCGCCTGCAAAGCTGCCGGCAAATACAGACAACAGGGTAAGCACAAATAACATATTTAAACTAAAAACCAACTAAAGGGATGCCAATAAAACAGTATATAAATCTGTGAATATAACAGTATACTGTAATCCAACGAAAATTCAATATTCGGTACTGTCCTACCCCATTCCTAAGATAGAGTAGTTCGTGAATGTCCACAAATTATGAATTAAAATCTGATCAGCCCTCAAATAATTTAAAATGTCGGTCGCTCACTTATTGATTGTACCGACTATAAGCACACGACTACACTCTCTATAAATAAATAATACGCGACTACACACTCTACACCGAATCTATTTTTCTACGTAAACAGTTGAATATTAATTTATATTTTTTGCATCTACAGGACGTAACTACGTCGTTGAGGATGGCGACATCATCTTCTTCAAGTTCAACGCGGGCGCCGGTCTAAAAGACGCTAAGAAAAAATGACGTGACAAGGTACTTCTGCTCTTGGTACACTTACTGTACCTCAACCTCGTTCTCTACTCACTACTACACGTCGCTTAAATACGCTACGGTTTTACACTTTAACAATAAAGGCGTGATAATAATATCTATGTATTTATAATCTTATAATAAAAGCTTGTTGATGTTTGTACAATTCACTTTATTTAAGACATAATTGTACTTAGAGTTAATGTTCGAATTATAATACTTCAACAAATTCTTCGATGCGTGTCACTTGTGCCTCCTTTTCAGGTTCGTCGTCTATTTCTGAGAACATTTTTTCTAACACCATTCTTAGTTGTTTTATGAAACGTTTTAGATTGATGTGAGATAGAATGCCTTGTTCTGTGACGGGAGCTAACTTCTCTTTGTCTTTTTCGGACTTTTTAAATACATTGTTTAAGATGTATGATAACGCTTGTGTTACTGCCTCTTCCCATTCCTAGAACAGAATAGTAATGTACATATTATATCATGTAGTAGGTGCGTAATGCATAAATAAAATATTGTAAAAACATAACTTACTTGATAATGTTCATAAAGTGAACTCAAACACATCATTTCCTCTATCAAAGTGACTTTCAAGTCATCTCTAGGGCATTGTTTTAATAAATAAATTACTAGATTCCCGACAGCTGTCATAGCACTACCAGCTCTGAAAAAAGTAATTTACTTTAGTAGTTCAGATATTCTTACACATTTATTGGTATAACTTGTTGGACATACATACCTACAAACAGTCTCCTTACACTTAATAATACCATACACAACCTTGATCAGTCGCTTGTGAGTATCTTTCATAAGAAATTCTAATGGCTCGCAGTCTCCAGGCGGTAACGAGCCATATTGTACGAGAAGTCTCTTCTGTACTACTGTGAACTGCTTCTGAAGTACATTGAGCTCATCCTATTGAAAATAAAAATGTATTTTCAACAAATATATCCATAAAACTTTAAAGAAGTAGATAAATAGTCATTGTTAAACTGAGTATAGAATGCCAAAAAATGTAAAAGCGATTAAATCAACCCTTCGATGTTACAAAGAGGCCGACTTCGCACGTGCACCTACTAGGTATACTTTCACTACATTGTGCATACGAATACAGGCACAGTCTTTAAATTGAACACAATCTTACCTCTAAATCTTTTAGCTTTATTCTTTCCTTCGCGTGAGTTTCAACGCATTTTAAAAACCTATGAGTTAATTGCTTAATAAATTCCTTATCATACTTCAATTTAAAGCGAAAATCTTTCACAGCCATCCTTTTATAGTGGTCCGTTATCCGAATGAGAAAGTGATCTAATATCGATATCATTTCTGTAAAGTCTTCTGCCTCTATCGAGTATTGTTCAACATCAGTCTTCAAAGTTATATACTTTTTAGTTGATCTATAAACGAAAGTTAAATTGTTCCCGAATTTTGTAAGCTCTTCTTCTGAGAAATCTAAAATATAAAATGTATTATCATATTACAATATTATTCTTTCACAAAACAAATTTAGCGAAAATATATAATTACCTGTAAATATCTTTGAAAATTCTAAACATGAATGGTTTGTTTCTATTCGTAACTTTAAGTGGCTTTCGGCAGGATTCTGTACTGGCGTACAGTAAAGACTTAACGGCAGCAAAACTCTTCTGGACATTACTATTATCTTTCCAGAAGTATCGGTGACAGTGAGTATTATTTTCACCCTACTCTCAGTGATATCGGCTTCACTAGTAAGGAACACCTGATTTTCTATAATTTCAGTCCCATTAATGCTGTCGAGACAAATCGTTGGCTCCGAACAAGAAAACGGAGACGAACAAACGTATGTAACTTGAACACTCTTGATAAAATTTGGTTCTTCACAAGTCAATATCACAATAACTGGACACATTAATAAATGGAGAGCCTCATCATTATCGCCAGTAAATTCTTGAAATAGATTTTGCACTGGTTTTCCAACGTCTGCTTTTATTTTGAGTATTTGTTCCACGATTGATCTTTGGTTACCTGCGTCTGAAAAAGACGTGTGACATAGAATGAGGAATCATGCATATTCTCAGATATAGCAACGCGTTCATTCGACATTCCTACCTTCATTGTTGTTGAGAATCTTCCGCAATGATTCTTCAACAACTTCCAATTCGGCTTGCACTTGTTCGGGATCAGTAACGTCATTGATCATGGGAGGAGCGTTTGAGTTCAAATCTGGTTCTGTGCTCAGATAACCAACATTTACAACTCCTTTGTTGGAAAGCGTTACTAAACCTCCTGGTAGGGACTTGAGAAAGCATCGGGAGATAGATATTGCCGGGGTCAAAAGTGAACAAGACCATAGTAAAGTAGTGCCCTCGTAGATAAATAATTTAGAATCGTCTGATGTTACCATGATGAGTTGACGTGCTCCAGGCTCTGAAAGTAACATTTAGACAGAAGATCTCTCATAGTGCCGTATTTTCTCAATGAAAACTACTGATTGTAGCCATATAAAAACCCATGGGTCCTAAGAACAAATTCGATTGAATTCGACTCACCGTAATACCAACCAATGAGGTAAGCATAAAAACAAATGGGCATAAAATCGAACTTAATCATGAACTTCATGAGCCCATTGTCCTGAAAACAGTAGAGATGTCTCTCGCCGAGTGCCACTATACTTGAAAAATTGTTACTGGTCTGCAAATCATAAAGAATTTCGATGATTTTTAAAGTAATCAAAAGTTTAAGCGGTACAGTACTAACACAAGTTGAGATCGTAAATAATTTACCTGAATCACTTGAATACGAGATATTTCTTCACCAGAATTATACACCCATTGTGGTATATTCTTTTTATTCTGCCTTACATTTAGTTCACTGAACTCTCGGAGCTGTTGATAACTAATATGAAATATTAGGTTATTGAATATATTCCAACTTAGATGAATAAAGAGTTAAGTAGATTTTATGTTATTTACCTGTAAATTTCTAGCACCCATGTTGATTTACATATAACGAAAGAATCGCTACTTGGAATGTAGGCCACCGGCGAAGGAATAATAACATCATTGAAAATGCACATGAACAAAAATGCATCTTGATCGAAGAAACTCAAGCTGCCATCAAGGCCGAGTATGCAGATGAAATCTCTCGTTTTAATATTACCAAACGGACCGTAAGTTAAACTGTCTGCTTTACGAGTGAACGAGTGTTTAATCACAGGAGCCAAGAAGTTTTGATTACCTGGAATTTCCCAAAATATATTATATTGTAACTGCAGACAGGTACCTTGAACGATTCCTCGCGACATTGATATTTCGAGCATTTCCGCCCCAGCCCTAAACAAAATTGAATGACGCGCAAGTCGCGTGATTGCGACTTGATAATGACGCACCTAGGCTAGCACGTAGTAGAGCCCATGGTAAAGTTAAGTTCATTTTTATATCAACTATAAGGATTTATTGTACAATTGGATGAAAGGTGAAATTACAGCAGAGGCCAATGGTCTTTGGTCAGCAGAGGTCATTGACCTCTCTGAAAGTTTCTCCATGATGCGCTCGGTGCGTCATAGGCCATGAATCGGTTATTAGGTAGGTTATTTAGAAAGTATTTTTTTAAGCAGTCAATAATACAACACAGCGCAATCGCCATTGTTTGTGTCCATCTTATCACAGGTGCAATTCCCGCGCCGGGCTCCCTTAATGACTCACAATCTCACAATCTGTTTGATTTCTTTCTGTCTGCGCCAAAGGTTGAGAATGTAACTTATTCTAACGTAAGTAACTATACGAATTAGGAGTTGCAGAGATACTTGTATTATCATTAAAAAGAAAGATTTTTCAACTGGAATGCTGTTTTTACTCGTCTGGGTGTGGAAAACAAACAACAAGTTATGCAACATTTCTACCAAAAACCTGTTCGGCGCTATACCTACTGCTAAAGTTAAATAAATTTATAACACTTACCAGCTTCTATGTGACCGTCTTTCCTCTTCAAATAGAAAACTTCGTAATTCTGAGGATGCAGTACTATGATCTGACGATCTTCTGCGCCACTACAAATGAATGTCTAGATTACACATCGTAGTAATTTATTTAGTTACCTAAGCAAGGAGGGAATTCATCGAGTTTCTGATAGGCCACGGAGTTACTGGGATTTTCTCACACCGCCTTTGTACAGTAGGTAAAGGTAAATAGTTCGGGCTTGAAAACTTTTGTTGCTGTATCTACCTACCTATCCGTATTAAACGGATCTGTAGATCAAAGCCACCTGTAACCCTAGGGAACTTCTTACGTGACTTGAACCTGACTTTTGTCGGCTTAATTCACGCTGGTAGATCTGCAACACTTAGTTTCGCCTTCGGGAAAACGCAAGTGTTGTTGCCGGGAATTCCTAATGCATTATAAAGATTCTTAGAAGTAGGTAATATAAAACGTACTGTCTGTAACTTTTGGATTTGAGGTCGTCGGAGGAGAGGAGCACGACAGATTCTGTTAAGTAATTACCTAGAAACTTTAAGTTTGTTTTCGAGAGTAGGCTGTAACAGTAATTTAATCAGATGCATTGTGGGATGACACGATTTACGCAAATCTAAACTTACCTACATGTTATACCTATTTAATAATGAATTACTTAAATAGGTATAAAATAAAAAAAATAATCATGTAAACTCATGAACTTGTGAGGTAAGTAGTTGGTAGATAGTGTAGGTACAGTACCCTACCTGCTAAAAGTATGTACTTACCAATGTCGAGTATGACAACTGAATATCTTAATGGGTTGTTTGGATTTAAAAAAGCTC
Organism: Anticarsia gemmatalis; assembly: GCF_050436995.1. NCBI lineage: Eukaryota > Metazoa > Arthropoda > Insecta > Lepidoptera > Erebidae > Anticarsia > Anticarsia gemmatalis. Next base: position 5,719,633 of record NC_134748.1, on the reverse strand, counting down.
AAGAATACTTACGCGGTAAATTTCCCGGTTTCAATTTGTAATATAATGTCACTGAGCTGGCTTTCTAACAAAACTTGCGACGACTCGCCTTCTGGTTTGTATACTTTTAAAAGAGATTCTTCACCAACTAATATACAATCGTTATCAGGATAGGAATTGAATTTGTCCACTTTAAGACAGTTGGCATTTTGTATTCCTTCATTTGACTGCTCATTTTGCAGGGCACCGTTGGACCACCATTGCTTAACTTTAAATATGGACATTTCCGTAACCTTCTTATGTTATAATTAAGTAATTTTAATATCATCTGCTTATTGTACCTATTCAGTTGTCATAGAAACGTAGCTGTTAAATTTCGTAAACAAAGACCGTCTAAAAATAGGTAAAATATAGATCGAGCAGAGGCTAGTCAAAGGGTATCTACGCTTTTATACCTACATGTTGATAGAAATAATCAAATTACAAATAACTATCTATTTTAATAAAGAAAATAAATTATTTTATAATTCCTTTATAATATTGCTTAACATTACAATGTAGCGAAGGATTATAAAAAGAACGCCATCTCTCGTCGAAGCTCTAAAGTTACTATCCATATAATCTACAGAAGCTACAGAAGACTAAGGCCCAGCGCAGACAGACCGGAATAATCCTCGCGCGGTCTCGAGCATTTTCTTTACGGCTCGCGGATGCTCGAGCATGCTCGCGACTGCTCGAGCCTGCGCGAGGAAAACTTTCTAGGTTACCATTCTTCATTAAACAGGCCAGTTTTCGTGAAAATTCGTCAACGATGGTAGACTGGGCCATGATTATAATTGCTCTTTTGACTGAAGAAGAATAAAAATGACGTTCTCTCTCTTTAAACTCAGTAACAACATTGAAATTTTTCGTACGATGCTCGCGCGTCCTCGAGTATGCGCGGGGATACCCGCGCATGCTCGAGGACGCGCGAGCATTTTTTGTCAGGTTCAAGCAATTATGCACTTTATTTTAATTAATTTAAAGTTGATTTTCAAGTGCGTTAAAAAAATCCTCTCCGCTGCGCTCCTCTTGGTCTGCGCTGGGCCTTAATCCATCAGAATAGATGGCAGAAACCATAGCATACAAATAATCATAATACTTAGGGCAGTGACCATTACCTGCTGATAAATGACGACACAAGAGTTTATTGACCTTGTAAGGTCACAGAATTATAAAATGTCGTTGACCTGCGTTGACCATCTACAAACTCAAAGGTCAATGACCTTGATATAAAATTAGTTCCTTAATTTGACCTTTTTTAGCGTTAGGGCTAATTCTTGAGGGATTACAGTACACCATGCCATTAGACCATGTGTTCTATGGTCTCAACTAGTCTCAAGAAGTTCAGTCCTTGCGTAGAAAATACACCTACATAAGGACAGGTTAAGTTAAGGCTTTTACGTCCGAAAAATCCTTCGAATTAAATCCGGGACGAAAATAAAATAAAAAAAACATAGCCATTACATTTGGTCTGCTTGGTGGTGACCAAGCAGACCAAATTCCGGGATATTTGAAATGATGAAAAAATATATATTTTTACAGATACCTACAACACTTAAATCCAATTGATGCCATACTCATTATTCATACCAATATTTTTAAGGGTTTAGTAGTTGGTAGTTCATTAAAGGGGGTTAATTTTGAACGTAGGTATATTTAAACCTATTTACCATTTTTTACCATGGAAGTAATAGTACTAACTGGAAGGATCACTAAGACCGAATTCGCGAGCCTCACTTCTAAGGCCCTCTGTCCCTTTCTAGAAGGTGTCCATACTAAAGCGGAATCGTGGATAAACTTGAGACTACTGAATATACACAGTGACGAAATTTTGTCATAACCTTACAAACCATCGATTTTTACTCATCACGCAGGCTAACCTGGTCACAACTACTCCACCCATCATAAAACTCAATACCTTTATTTATTAAATCATCTACCTGAGCAATAAAATGAATGAAAAAAAACTGAATCAAAAGATGTATGGGCATACATGTAAACTTTTAGGGCTCATAGAATCACTTTTTACTGTAAACATTAAACAAAAGCAATTATTTGGTAAAGCTGTTAAATGCTTTGAAATAAGAACAAAATATGTATGATGTCCACAAAAATGTTAAATGAGAGTGACACTACAATACAAAAAAACTCGGAACTATTTATGCTGGGCCGGTGCTTAATTTGCTTGATTTTTCTGTGTTGCTAGAAATAACAATTTCAATTTCCTTGCTGTTTAAAATTGGGACAAACATTTCAAGATACAAACTATCCTTAGTGTGCATCAAGACTAATAAATTATAAGTTGCCCACATCGTACAGCGGCAAATGTTAGAAAGGGGCAAAGGCCCTTAATAGTAAGTCTCACTCGCGACCGTTTTTCGAACAGACATTAGAACTATCAGAAGTAAACTCATAATAACAAGCAGTAAAGTATGAATTTATTTGATATATTTTTCTTGGTGATTCTTCCAGTTATTATTACTACTTCCATGTTTTTTATTTAGATTGTCTGTACTTACGCTTTATATGCTTGCAACACTGACTTCTTCCCCTCCACAAAGAATACCCATGAAGAATACGCGGAGTATAGACAAGATTATAAATCAGAGGAGAGCATAGACTAACAAAGTAGTGTGCTTTTACGACTGTCATTGTTTGCATCGAAACAAATTTTGCGATATCCATAAGCTTTACTGAAAGTTGAGAATTGTGAACTACTGAAAATTTATTAACGAAAACGTGTTGAGATCGTCTTTTTGTCTTCAATTTTCTAAGCAAGTTGTGAAAATGGAGGACGGTCCTCAAAACAATGGTGGTGCTGGTGGAGAATCTGAACAAAGACCAAACGGTGGCGGTGGCGATGAAGGCGACGCATTAGGAAGTCATGATTCTTCACGAGGTGCGCGCTACGCTCGTATGCCTGTTGAGAGAAACGCTCCCTATTACAACATGGGCCACAAGTCACGCGGTATGGCAATTATTTTTAACCACGAACATTTTAATATTCACAGTCTGAAAAGCCGCACTGGTACTAACGTAGACAGTGATAATCTCTCAAAAGTTCTTAAGAGTTTGGGATTTACTGTTACAATTTTGCATAATCTGACATCAAGTGAGGTCCTCGGCTATATTCGTCAAATTGCTGATATGAATCACTCTGATAATGATTGCCTGCTTATTGCCGTGTTGACCCACGGAGAGATGGGTGTATTGTATGCTAAGGATACTCACTATAAACCAGACAATCTATGGTCACAATTTACTGCTGATAAATGCCCTACATTAGCTGGTAAACCAAAGCTGTTCTTTATTCAGGCTTGTCAAGGAGACAAGTTAGATGCTGGTATTGAACTTAATCGAACTGAGACTGATGGATCTCCTGCATCATCATACAAAATTCCAATTCATGCAGACTTCTTGATTGTTTTCTCCACTGTTCCTGGCTATTATTCTTGGAGGAATACCACACGTGGATCCTGGTTTATGCAAGCATTGTGTGATGAGTTGCGGTATGCAGGCACTGAGAGGGACATCTTGACTTTGTTAACTTTTGTTGCTCAGAGAGTTGCACTGGACTTTGAATCTAACACGCCTGATATGTTGCCTATGCACCAGCAGAAACAAGTTCCTTGCATCACCACTATGCTCACTCGTCTTCTTGTGTTTGGTAAAAAGTAATTTTATGCATTCTGTTGTCATACCTATGTTAGGTATCCAAATAGTATATAGTTTTATATAATGTAAGTATTTTTGGAAATATTCCTAATTCCTTAGAAAATAATGTTCAATGGCTGTTAAAAATAAAGATTTATGGCTAGGTGCATTCTTGAGATTATCTGTTTTGCATTTCTTTTTTATAAGTCTGTTTTATTTTGTGCTCTGTTATATAACTATATAACATGCCATATTTGTCACAAATAATTTACTGTAATGATTAATTATACAATTAATGTAAGCTGTGAGGTGTCCATTCTGCTCATTTTAGGTATTTATGGATCTCAGAATTTGAACGCACAATTTGCATGGTAAATTAAATCGAGGTTGCTCAAATTATTATATATTATAAAAAAACGTATGTGAAACTTTGGTGTCATAAATGATTTGAAATAAAAGTATTGTGCAATTTATATTTGGCATAACATCATGTACTTAAATTTAGAGTATGAGTCATAGCATGTATTAAAAGCAATTCAATTTTAATGTAAATTTTACATATCAGAAATTTTAAAATGTTCCAAAATTGTCTTATCCTTATAGGCTCCTTAGAAAATTCCCAAGTTACTCATAAAATGACAATTTTTATGGCTAACATACAATTTAAACTTTTGTTTTAATTTTGTCTTAATTCTAGTGCCTAAAGACATTTTAGAATAGAAGCATTTATTGTTGTATTAGTTGATAATGTTAAAAATATTCCACTATCACCAGTTATGTTAGTTTTCAACTATTTTTATTTTGGTGATGGCTTGTAAAGGTGTCTGTTTGCATGATGGGTGTCATAATAAAGAAATTATTAGTAAAATAGAAATGTTCTATTTAAGTAGTTGCAATGTATCCAAGTAGTGTGTTAAAGAATCTCATTATTAAATATTTAGATTGAGTCCATGTGATTGAACTGACTGATTTATCATTAGTCTGAGTAGTATTGAAATTATCTATGAGGAGTAGAAGCAATGCATTTATATTCATAAAATGTGTGTGGAATTATATTATATTTTGAATAAGTAATTGAAATTGTGCCTTCCTCAATATTTAAAATGTATTTTAGATACAATTATAATTTGAAAATGTTCTATATTTAAACAACTCCTCATAGATTTTTGAAGCAATGAAATGACTGGTTCGTATTTTTATAAATGCTTATATTTAATACATGCATAAAGTAAGCAATAAACTTCTTCCAAACTTAATCCTTTGTTTTAATTATACATGTCATTTTACTTACTAAATAAGTTGCGTAATATTATCGTTTGATAATATTATATATCAGAAAAGTGAACAACCCTCCCTCATTACGGTAGGAGACCCTAGCCCAAAATTAAAGCAGGTTAAATTTATTTAAATTTTATAATATTCGAGATGATAGCGATTCACGCGCAGTTTACAAATGATTAGCAATCAAATCGGCAACATTGCATTTCATTACATCATAATATTTATTCACGACAGTCTTACCATAAGAACACGTTACCTATATCAATATTCCTCTTACACCATAAAAACACTCATAGTTGTTGAGTGGTACTATACCTATATGTACTGCAATTTCTAAGTAGTAAAGCAGGGTTATCTACCCTACAAGTGCTTTGTTATCCTACATTGGCTATGAATGCTACGATGCAATGTGTGTTATCGACTATTGCATTGCGTCCTTCGTTCTCTGGTGTACTATGTATGTAATCTATTGCGCATTGGTACCTACATATATTGCCGCTTCAATAACTTGTTATTCTGTAATATAATTTGTGAGTAAATAAACAATAATCCTTCCTCCTAATTCGATATTAATCATATTATTCTATTGTTCTACTACGGTTTGGCAATGTAGGAAACGTATTATTGTATAATCTTTTTATTATAACACCATTGTTAACTCACAATATGTGCCGCTGCGTAGTTTGTACTGGAGTGACTTAAGAGATAAGTAGTATTCGTCATTTAAATTATTTTTAAAATAGGTATGTGTCCCGAGAACTAATTATTGGTTTACATTATGCTCTTTTAATTGAAATCGGGGTGGTCTATAAAAAGTTAAATAAAAAGTATGCTAACTAATCAGGTCCAGACAAACTTACGAATATTGAAAATTACCAGAATTAATTATTAGCTACTGCTTTCTAACCGTTGTGGAAGGTCGTTAGTGCGATGGTCACTGACTCACATAGCGCCGATAAAAAAACATATAAACACTGTGTATAATGGTTTCTCTAGAGTATCTTACAATTACAAAAAAATGCTTTAGTATATGGTAAAATAAAAGACAATATAGAAAATGATAAAATATAATAAAGTGAATAATTTACATTTAATATTTGGCTTAAACTAACAGGACTGTATACCGTGTGCCTTTTCTCTCAGCTCCCAACATTGATCCCAGAACTGACTGAGCCTCTGTTCGTGGTTAGCGCAGAAGTGTTTGAAGTCTCGCAACATTCGCATTTGGAAGCCTTCGTCTCCTGTCGCAGGTGTTTGTGATGATTTTAGCTTTTTAGATATCATATGATTCCATGACCACAGGAATCCCATCTGAAAAAATAGAATTCTATGAAATTTAACAATTTTATTATAGTTTTTACAGAACTTTCCACATTGGTGACAAAATAGAAATCAAGTATATACGCAACTATCGCATAAAAAACTTTTCTACTTTTGCTGTAGTTACCTATTAAAACATCTTATCAATAAAAGTGTTTGTGGTATCATAGTGATAAGAGCACCGCAAATGTACTAGGTAATATCCTTACCCTTCGGCTGTTATCGTAGTCGTCCTTATTTTTACCGGTCACATGCCTCGTTATGTAGCCCTCGTGGGGACTCGGTGCCGCTTCGGGATGAACTGGATATCTGAATTGAAACATAGATGACACAAAGATAGGTTAACAATTAATTTGATCCTATTGCTCATATGGCTCATAAGTACGACTAAGTATGCATTTCTATTGTAACAGTATCATCACCTGCTACAACAGTGCATTTATTTACTTTTATTGAAAAACAGTTACACACTTATCTTAATTAAAAATATTAACAATCATTTTTATGCAAATGTGTAGCTCACAACGTTGTCCACGTATTATTAGTAGAAAAAATATTGTAAGGAAAAGTATAGCAATGTTAAGTGATTGTAAAGTCAGCAAGCCACACTTTGGAAACTCATGCCTAGCCATGACAACTCCCTCGCCTCTAAGACTTTGTAAGAATAGCTTATTTTAAAATCGTGTATTAGGGAAACGTTGTAATACACTAGAAATTGTCAGTGTTAAAATTACCTGCTATTCAAAGGTCTGTTGGCAGGCTTTGTTCTCAGCGCCTTCTGTTCCGACTTGACAGTAGTAGGTATCAATATGAACATGTTGCCAGTTACGTGCACGTACAAATGATCGCCCACGCCCGCTTCATGTGACGTACTTTCAACTGTGCACTTTATAAAACCGAAACGACCGACTATGGCTTCTTGGAATAAGAATAATCGTTCTAGCCATGTTACTTCGGGAAAACCTGTGAACAGAAAAAGTAAAGTCAACGGCTTGTTTAAGGGAAATTCTCTACACGTCATAATGATTCTTATAAACCCACAAAGTCTTTAGTTTTTATAGTTATTGTGAACTTGTATGACTTTTACTGACGCATTCACTTAATTGCAAGCGTTTGTATCAAACTTATTATTAGCTATCTTTACCTTCGAATAGCGCAGTTTTACTTCTAAGCAGGGGTTCCTCATTCAGCGGAACGTATATAGGCCCTCTAAGCGGGTCAGACTTCAATGTGAAAGGTAAGGCTAGCGGGTCGGCAGGTATTGGAACCATTTGTAGTCTGCAACTCTGAGCTTTACGTGCCCAGCCAAATATCTAAAAAATAAAAGGAATTGTTATATACCGATTTACTAGTAATAAACTGACCAATATTCGGCGACTGTGGCCAGTTAAATTGAACTTGTCAGTGGCGCAGGAGTTCAATTGTAGTGGCCATGAAGGAGTGTTTGCACAATACACACGTACACTTAATACTTCATCAATCCTACAACTCAGTAGAACGGCTGACTGACATGAATTACGGGAAGTCAGGTGCAAGTCCAGCAGTTTCACGTGTTCTCCGAGACACGGAGATCGACGTCACCACATAACGTAGGTAAAGAGTTCTCCAAGAAACGCAGGTAGACGTCACCACCTAGCGCACTTTGGGAAATCTCTAATAAAAAGTCTCGAAGCTTTCAATAGTCTTTTTGAACCGAGCCGGGATTTGATCCTGACACTTCGTGATGTATTAAGCGGAGTTATAGTTTAGTAGTTTACCAATTCAGCGACGATGTTTCCGGAGGCAACAGCCCACTGTATACACATCTCATAGGCCTGGTCTGGACGGAACGTGGCTTGGTATCGCGCGTGGCCCCATTCGATGCGGTCGCTCTTGTTGTTCACATCTATGTCTAGGTGCGTGTTCTTGTATAGAGGCACTGCAATAGAGTAAGTTAAATGAGTTTTGGGTATCATTACAATTTATGCAAATAAATAATAATTATAATGTCCTCCTAGCCGATATACGGCTACGGCGGTCAGTTTCATTGAAACTGGCCATCTATGCAGGACTTTGTTTATAGTGTCCAAGTGTGTGCACAATACACAGGTACACTCTCTATTCCATCACTCTCATAGTCTGGTGGGACGGATAACCGACACGACCAGTGAGAGGTAAGGCGCAATAAGGTAAATAAATAACTAGAGTTAGAGCGGGATATATCTTAAATTATGAATTTTCTAGAAGTTAATTGCTGAGATTTAAAAATATACAAATACATAAAGTACAACCAGACCCGAAACGACTATCTGCGAATCACTCAAATATTTGTTCCAGATGGGAATCGAACCCATGACGGGACTTGTGACGCACGGTTAGGCGTGTGGCGACCACCTTAACCATTGCACCGTACACTATTTTGCTACAACTAAAGTATCGCAACTATAAGTGCTCTGATCTGTGTAACAGGCAAAATTGCAGGAAATGAGTTACACAGCATGTAATTAATTATTTAATTTAAAAGACACTATCTCATGAAACTATTGATACAAAAATACGTACTGTCACTATCACTTCCAAGTTGCATGTAACTCGTGTCAATATTATCACATAGGAAGGCAGGCACGCCCGTGTCATCGGTGACGGGGCTAGAGCCGGATATGTCGATAGCTCCCGTGATGCTCCCGGCCGGGACGAGCGGCGACCGAGGACCTAACACTTCTACCTCCATCCATTCGTTCTCGAAGCTTTGCAGGTCGCCTAGAGGCTTCACGTATTCTGGCATACTGTCTGTATGGGTAGAAACGATTAGTTAGTTTTGTAATTTTAATAAGAGCGCATCAATAGCTTAGAGTAAATATAAATTTAACTATAGTCCAAAAACTTAGTAGAGAGTTTTGTACGCAAGGTTTGCAGCTGTCGGAGTTATACAAAATTCAGAATTTAGTAGGTCAGAGACCGCAGGCTTATGCAGCTGACAGTGGCTGTCCGATATATCTACTTTATTTTGGAAAAACAGCAGTATTCAATCCAAACTAAAAATTCATCCATGCCAAGACTCTGTACTGAGTTGTCGGACTGTAAGTGACGATGTGATGTACCTTTTTCTTTTTTCTGAGGTAGTATGTGATACATGTAGTAGCCAACTACAAAACGCTTTGATGTATCGCCTGACGCGTGACAAATCATTCGTTCTTGGAGTAATTTCTGGAAGAAAAATTGTTTATGAAGAGCGGCGCAAGTCATAGGGTATTATCATAAGGGTAGTTAGAACATGAAGGTGTCGTAATTTTGCTTAGGTGACGTAACTACAGGCCTTCCCATTATTCCATACACTTTGGAAATCAATTACTGCCTATAGAGAGACGATATTCATAAATAGTTTTACCTCCATAATGCTCGTAGCTTTTTCATAAGTCACTCCCTCCATGTTAGCCTGCAGCCAATGTATAGCGTATATGGACACAAAAGTGTGGGACGGAAGGCTGACAGTCTGTTGCAGGAAGCCCACGCCGAGCGTCGGGCTGCGCATGCGCTCCACTACCTCGACCAATGTCGCGTTTGCTTTTAGTTTTGGTTCTAGTACTCTGTAAAAAAAAACTTCAATTTAGGAAACCGCCATGATAATGTACTGCTTCACCATATCTGGATAAGTATCAGATAGCTTAATCGATGGAAAGTTGCCATTTGTTTGTATACATGTGTTGTTATTTATCTAGCAAATGGGTTATAAACAGATGCACATAGGCTGTGAAATTGGCCATTAGTTGATACTAGATTAATATAGCCCATTTCCCAATTTGTTTATATTTTGAAATAATTAATAATTTTATAGATTTTTAAACTTACCCATCGTCATAAGTGTCGTCACTCTCACCAGTCTGAGATTGTGTTCTCTCCAGAACCGTTTTCACAGCGACCCTAAAGTAACAAGCATGTTTTAGTAAAGTTCTACAAATTATACAACTTTTTATAACAAAGGTAATAATTAAGCTGATTATTCCAAACGCTCAAGCTGCCAAGCAGAAGTAATAGAAAATTATGATGAACTATACACCACCAAAATTAGAATTTGAAATAACTTACAGAAATATTTGGTTCGACGTTCAAGTGGTTTATTGCAGATATTTATGAAGCCTATAATATGAAATATTTCTACACATATCTTTACCCTTTACTAGTTAAATATAAGTATATTAGCCCCAACTGTATCGTTAAATAATACTACTACTATTATATTTACCACCCCTGTATTATGATGCATTTACTAGTGAGCATATCCCTGCATTGTGCTATCTACATGACTTGCAACCTGTGCGTAAATATACGTATACGTGTACGTAATCAGATGCCAGACCAAAATTTTGGCACTTTGCAACATATTTTTGGTCGTATACCCGATATACTAAAGTGATGACTGTCTAACACAATAATATGCTCTATGCGTAATAGTAAAACCGGTGTGTCTATTTTTCCAGTTTATTTACACGAGTCTATTGTTAGGATGGGTATTATATGCATTGTATCTTTTTAACAGTATTATTACTAAATCTGCAAATTCTAGAGTGTCGATCTAAAAGTCATGATGAAGCGAACTGGTATACTTACTTGTGGCTTTGACTAGTGTTTAGTGACTTAGTAGGTGATAGTTGCTGCAATGAAACATTCAATAAGGATAAGAATAAGCAACTGATAGGAGAGGCACGGGCAAGCATTCGATGATAGCTTAGCAGCAGAGAAATAACCGTGTCATTAATTTATTGGCATTGCAAAGGATATCTGTAAAAATCATAGTTATATCTTCTAGTTAAAAGGTAATAAGTCTACAAAAATATTTAAATAAAAAGGAGCTTATATGTTTAAATAATATTACATATAGTGATTATTTACTGACATGGAACAGATAACGAAAAATGTGAGTTAATAAAACGTATATAGCGGGTCAGGTTCATGGGTATAATGTTAACAAAGTGAAGAATTTGCACAAGCCCAGCACACCATGCGACTTACACATCGAGCAATCCTTAATTATTCAATGCATTCTTTCATTCACGCTTCATCATTACGTAGGTCGAAACGTGTATGTAAAAATACATAGAAAACCACTGTGTAGTTTTAAAATAGAACATCTTTAACCATTTGTGAGCTGACGTCCAGACACAATAGAAAAGAAAATCTCGTAGTTATGCTTTAGTGTATAGGTTAAAGATGATATTTTTAAAAATACACAATGGACATAGGATACGTAGGTGTGTCGTAGTACTGACATGGCTTCCATCCTGAGCCGCGGCCGATCGTGCAGTCGGGTGCTGCCCACGCGCTCCCTGAACGGAGAGTTCGAAACACCGCCCTGATACACCACACACAACACTCACTTTAACACGACAGTTATCACTTAGATTTTAGCATAACATTCAAAATAGTTCTGTAATGTACAGTCCATGCAACATAATCATGTGGATTTTTTTTTCATCAAGTAGATAATAATTTATACACATAGAGAGCTAGTTTGCTGTTAGTAGTTCGTTGTGTACTTTTTGTTCACCTTACCTTGTTCAATCTTGAACGTAGATTGTCTCTGTCATATTTTTCTATCGACTGTACATTACAGTTGAAAGTGTACCTAACATTATAACTGTACCTCAATATCTGAATGTAGGTATAAATGTGTTGCAAAAATATCACTTGATTATTTATCATTCTATTTTATATGTTATGTCGTTGACTACATAGAAAACTAAAGAAACTAAAAATAAACAAAGAAGCGAGCAAACAAAAGATGTTTCAGTTTTGGGTGCATTCCGTGCATAATATTGCATAATTTTATAATAAGCAGTGCAAATATATACGCAGTTTGCATGTACAATGTGGTCGATCTCATACAAAGATACTGTAACAGGTACATTGTAGAACACTAGAGTCGGCTTGACAAGAAGAAATCTTTGATTTTTATTGAATAATGCAGAGCAAACTTTTCATAGTAAACTGCATAATGCAATATCATTTCAAAAACTGCTTTTTATCGTTGAATGGAACGTATTGTTTGGGATTTAAATCACAATATACATTGGGAATTGTTGGCTGCAGTAGACTTAAAGTGACATCCACCTGGCGAAGCCTAAGCTGCACTGTTATCGATAAAATTACGATTAATCAGTGAAATTAGTACCTACTGTGTTTTCATTAAACTGTTAAAATTAGTCTGTGTGAGTTAAGGTCTAAGGGTGTGAAGATTAGAAGGTCAAACGCCACTCCAATGTTAGGTTAATACAAATTAACATCAATAGTTTACAAACCCTTTTTGAATGGAGCCAATGAGATGAGTGCGCAAATATGCCACAGAAAATAACATCGAAATTATAAAATTTTGATCTCGAATTTAACAAAAACATATAAATTGAAGCGATCAAACGATCAGACCGAAGGTTACGTGTGAATTATTTATTGGAATATTGTTAAATTATATTCACACTAAAACCACTTGGAGGTCTGTCCCATTTGATCGTGGCACAAACTGAAAAGTGTCGTAAGGGATCTGGCGTGGAGACGGAGGGAGTGGCGAAGGTGGCTATACACTAAATAATAACTAACGTAGACGTGACACTAAAAGGTCGCTGTGTGATTATAATAAAGTAAATTTTGAAAAGTGAGTGTGTAACTTAATCCAATCATCAAGAGATATAATTCGTCTAAAAGATAATATTGACCATCATTGTAATCATGTAAAATAATAACATGTTAAAAAAATATAACGAACTATCGATGGAAAACTCAATAAAATTATAAGTGTCTGATTCAATGCGGGCACGATTCAATTGATGGTCAATTTGCGAGTGAATAACGCAGCTTAGTGCGATATTAGTTGGCAGAACGGGTTGCTTTGCTTGATTGTTGTCTCCGTCGTTATCCTCGCAGAGGTAGGTGGTCATGTCTACGTAACGGAACAATATGTTATTATTTAGTGTAGTGTGGGGGCGGTACCTGGTTTCGCGTGAGGATGGAGGTGGAGGTGGAGTGTCGGCGCCGCGTCAGCGCCGAGTCCGCGCCGCCCGCTGCCATCGCCATCTGCAGCACCCACACCTTACAAGGGACCCTTACACCGGGCCCTGGGGCCCTGGGACCCTGTGACGTCACTCGACACGCCGGAAAACTGTCGCCTCCCTCCGACCGAACGCCCCCAATAACGGTATTGAGAGCCCGCGATCTTGAGGCATATTGCTGACGCGATTATCGCACACACGTGTTTAGACCACAGAGCGGAGCCGTGATGTTTGTCAACTAACGACGTAGTAAAATAATTTTTGAAGCGACGCTAGTACCTGTACAGCTACGCCAAAGTATTCGACGTCGTCAATAATAAATTGTTCCTTGAAAATGTAGATAGCAAATGCGTAGTGACAGAAAATAATATATTTGTGAAGCAAAATTTCTACATCACACCAAGGCAGCTGATGCAGCTGATATACGCCCGGTCTGCGGTCTGTGGTATTAATTGTACTCTAGTTAATATCATGCGCTCAGACTCAAACAAGAAATTACAAATAACACATAATGTGCAACATAAAATATATGAAACATCATTGAAATTATTCACATGCCCACATAACAGAACAACATACAATTGGGGAGGACAATATGACATTATTACAATTATAGGGGGGTCAAATATTGAAGGTTTATAAATTAAAAGATAATTATTTTAGTAGATCAACATGCGTCTTACTCGCCAGTGAAATTTAAAATTTCATGTTTGAGTGAACAGTTTAGGACAAATCTCTGTAAATCAATACAGTGTAAATATTTTTGGATATAAAATCGAAAATAAGCAATCAACATCTACGTATTAGGTATTTAGGAATGGTGCTCAACTACAGTACATGCAGTGCAAGTAGTAGGTAACTACGTGACATTCTGTGCAAATACATGCTCAGTGCTTCACTTATAAACATTATTTGTAAACTGTTATTATGATTACATCGGACAATGTCTATAAGTGATATAAATTTAATTATGTACAATACATGGGTACATATTATGCACAAAAATTATATAACATAAAAAATGGATTCCAATTGTAAGATTTGAAAAAAAAGTTAAGTACTGGTGTTGAGTTGTCTTTGCGAGATAAGATTTCATATCGATAAAATTTAAGAAAAAAAAAACTGTAATTTGGAGCTTTATACACTGTTTTAGTCGGAAATATTCACAGTTTAGAAAATCTGTATCAAGTCACGATAAAAACTTTATTTAAACTTCTCATTATAGTTTTAACATGAAATCTTATCTCTTGTGTCCATACTTACCCTCTGCTTGTTAGGTCTTTTAACTTTATTGAAGTACTGTTCAGTCATTTTGAGGAAGCCATCGGTCAACTGATCGAGATCGTGTCTCGTTGGTGTGGGGTATATGTCGCAGTGCGTTGTTTCATCCTCCATTATTTGTTTCGTAGCTGGATTGTTTAGCGGTAAGAGGAGAGTTCGAAACCGCCAGTATTTCAAAGCCTTAAAAATACATGCGAAAGTTTTAATAAGCTGTTATTTTAGAAAAGCATCATAACTTCACACTTTCAGAAGTAATTTCTATAATTATTTCTACTATTCTACCGCAGTGGTCAACTGCGGGGTGGTTTCATAAAGAGTTGCAAAAGTTTTGTTTCTTTGTACATTTTATTTTAATTCTCCATTAGGCAACACTAATTTAACTTGGGAGTCATCTTAGAAATATCGTAGAATATGCTACTTATGAAATTAAGGGAAAGTATTTTTTAATCTCAAGACATAATTAAGCTAATTTGCATTCATGGTCATAAATGTAAAAAAAAAACAGGCATAATAATAAAAAAAAAAAAACTTATTAACACATACAGTTAGTCACACTTGAAGCAAGTTTGTTAGTATTCTAATAAGTGTGACCTTCATACCATGATATTCACCTCAACGAGAGCGAAGTCTGTGTCCCCTCGGGTACAAATATAATGGTCCATGTAATTCCAGTTGTATGTCTCTAACTTCTCGGTGGTGAACGACACCCATGACACTTCGTATGTGTCGTGGTTCGGGGCGTGGAAACGGTAGCGGTAGTGGATGTTGAACGGCGGGTAGGGATGTCTGAAATATGGAAAATTATATTGATAAAACATTAAAATTAGTTAAGGTACTTCAAGGCCTCCATAGCACACTAGTTAGGGTGGTCGCTGTCCCACTACCACTGCCTTAGAAGGTCGTGGGTTCGCTTTCCACACTAATAAATTGTTTTTGTGATCAACAATAAGTTTTTTGGATCTGTTGCTACTTTGTGTCAGATATTTGAATGTTGGTCCTGCGACGCAAGGGGAATCCGTATTACACCAGTTGACTTTCTTAAGGAGAAGATATAAATAAAATCTTCCAGATTTTCTAAATAGAATGGGGACATTAAGGTAAAGACAACGAACGATAAAAGGAATTTCAAATAACAGGACAACACACTAACTGTTGCATCAATAGTATCGGTACTCTAATCTATTGTTGCCTCATTCACATTCATACATCTTGTCATACAAAACCTAATGTTTTTTTAAATATATAACTACTTTACCTGGGTCTATATCTAGTAACAGTAATAGTAGATCCGACTAGCGTGAGCTTGTGGAATATTCTGCCGATAGAGAGCAAGTATCGTTTAGTAGGCGCTGCGTTAGATTGCTTGCCGATCTGCGGGGCCACTTTGGATGGCGGAGGCGCGGCCGTCGATGGACAGTGAGATTCTATCACCTCGTTTTCGTTCACTCCTACTATAAGTTGGAAACCCTGTAATATGAAGAATTATAATGTTAAGGTTAGGTTTCAATTTAAAAAAAATGTTTTAGAGAATGTGTTTCAATGCAAAATAGTTGGACCCTTTACAATAAAGAACTGTAGTACAATATTTATACCTACTCAGTCTGCTTTTTACAAGACGTTGATTATATCTTACGGCACATTTCTTAACGAGCTACGTATTAAAAAGCATTGTTTGTTTATATGAGACTCAATTTAAAGTTTAGGGCAAAAAAGCGAAATGTATTTGGTGATATAGGTCTAAACCGTCTGCAAACGTGCAATAAGAATCGATCTTTTTAACAGGAAACAGACGAATCAAAATCTAAAAGTATCGATGCTTACCTGAGCCAATCTCTGCGACACCAGCTCCTTAAAAACTTCCATAGTTGTCAAAGGTTCCTTATAAATGGCTCTGTTCTTAGCAAAGTCCGCATTAACGTCATCCGGCAACAGATTGTAGTCAGACACTAAATAATCGTTCTGCAACGAACGCTTGTCCGGGAAATAATCCGTCGTTATCGGCAAGCAAGCCGGGATTGTCAATGATTTCCAGTCCACACCTGGTAAAACATTACATGTTATAGAAACTGTATTGGTAAGATGAAAATAAGCCTGAAAATATTAAACGTTGAAATAGATTTTTCTATAGAAGTGTCTTAGGTTTAAAATTGCACGTGTTGGGTGTGTGCTTGAAATACTTTTTAAAGTCTGTCTTAAAATATTTTTGTATCCTTCTTATTTTGATCACAATGCAATCTATACTTTTTATAAACCCTCTCCCCAAGAATGTACGTCTCATTATATTTACAATGCTACCTACAAGCATGTCAAAAACTCTGCTAAGCAAATATCAGCCTTATTTTATTAAAGTCAAGCCTTAATTTTAAAGCTTCTGTGTTATTTACAATATCGGAGATTTTTATAACCCTTTAATATAATAAATTACAATATTACAAATATAATTTTACTGTGCATATGGAAAGTGAATGATATGAAGTGAATATGTGCTATTGTTATTGTAAAAAGCGTTACTTTTGAAAAAGCATGCTTTTGTTTGCCAATATAAAATGCAGCTAGAGTGTAAGCTTTACTTGATACTGTTGGTATAGATATTCTTATTTTAATATATTTTAATTAAATGACGGTCAAGTCAAAGATAAAATATATCCATGGAGTAAAGCTTCCACTCACAGCTTGCAAGAATATCTTCTATGTGCAGTGTGAAAAGTTTAAGCGTTATAGAAGCCTTTTGGAGTTTGTGCATCTTATTACATAACATTTTGCGGTCATCGCGTACATAAATACATATTTAAATTACCTGTATAAATAATTCTTATATTTGCTTATAAAGCTAAAATTTTAAATAGAAATAACATCCCCCGTAGCATATAATAATTATACTAATTAACACATAATAGTAATGCAAAAAACTACTCAATGCAAATCCAATAAATGGAATATCAAACCTATAGCTCGGTTCGCTTCGATCCAATGAGGTTTGAAGATAATTTTCAACGCGATGGTATCATGAAACATCAAAAATGAAGTGAACATTTAATAAAAATAATATATATTTTATCATGAATTCCAATCTGAACACCTTTGTGCACTGTTGTACTAATGTCAGTGAAACACACTCCTATTCCCTTAAAAAATATGTACGAAATTAATTCAAATAGATCTCCTAGACAGTTAATTGAGTAAAATGTATATAAAATATACCAAGTTATGTGAGTTATTACATGCCAATGCTACATGCGGTTGACTAAAACATCTAGAAGAAATATTTGAAATTAATTCCTTTCTGCGGTGAACTGTGTCTTATAGTTGTCAAATCGAGTTGTCGAATAGTGAGATCATGATGTAAGTTACCTAAAGATATCTACGATACAAGATGGGAGTTAGCTGTGATGACTCTGAAATATATTTACACTAAACAAATGTTATTATTGAACACAATTTGGACGCACGGTAGTGCTACCGCTAAGTCAATAGTCAAAGTCAAAATAACATTTTACCAACATTTATTTAACTTGAAATTACTATTTTTTTAACCCATTACTGTCCCACTGCTGGGGTCTCCTCCCGAACGAGGGACGGGTAAGGCCTTGAGTCCACCACGCTGGCCAAGTGCGGGTTAAGGACTATGCATCAAGAAATGTGTTAAACTATTTTAATTACTAAATTATAATAATCAAAAATCAATCAGAGTTAATGTTAGAAATTTGAAATTATATCATAAACAAAATTGTAGTTAATAATCTAATAACAATAATCTTAATTATGATTCCTTCAAACAGGCCTTAAATATTAAGGTAACCTAAAGTTAGTAATGTACCTATATTCAGTCTGAACTCGAGTTAAGACCTTTTAACTCTGTTCTTCCGAACCAAATGCCAACACAATGCATAACTTTACATATTTTTACAGTACCAACCTGTCGTAAGCGCCGGGGTCCATTCCTGTTCACCAGTCGCGCCCCATAGTAAGGCAAGTGATGCGTTATTTGTTGTAGAAGGCGTAGTTGAAGCTACGCCGAGGACTGCTAAAGTTCCTGATGCGGATATCATACGTTTACGACCCATTACATTACCTGGGAAAAAGTATATACTTCATACTGTTGTTGTGGCAAATAAGAGGTATTAAATAGTACCAATGTAAATAAAATATACGAGTTTGCATCAAATTCTGTAAGATTTCAGATCGGCTAAAGAGCTGTGGATTAGTTTCTTAATAAAAAGTCTCTTGATAAGGTTTTGTCTTTTATTAATCAGTTACTCACCATCAACCTGATAAATAGAATGGTTGTTATTAATAATAGAGGTCCCATTCTCTTTAGGTATGTTATTTTCGCGGTGTTCTTCAGTCCTCGATGCTGGCTCGCCGGCTGGTCGCGCTTGGTAATGATGCTGTTGTATCAGCACCCCCGTCGGTCCTGGACAAAAACAAAATGCTCAATTATTTAAAGCATTCTTCGGAAAACGTAGGAGGTCAAGTTTCTCTCACGCAGGTTCTGTGCATATGATTGTAGATTGTACCTATAATATGCATACAGATTGCCGATCTATGTGGGCATAGAACAAAAAACTTTGACAGTAGTTATGTATATTTTAAAAAATAAATACGTTTCCTTTTACTATATTAAGGTATTTTGGCATCATAAGGCTCGAAACCATAATGTATGTGATAAAGATGATATAGACATCAGTGTTTGAGCAATGTGGGCCTCATACAAAAGATTTGTTAAAAGAGTATTATTTTACATTATCGGTTTAATATTAATATTTAGTAATTAATATGTCCCTTATTTACCTTTTGGAAATATATGTGTCCATCTTCGTCTATTACTAGTCAGTTTAACGGTCACGTGTGAAGGGTCGAAGGGGTTGATAAGCGCTCTGCCGGTCCTTATCACGGGCTTGTGTGAAGATATCGAGCTGCGTGGGGACAACCTATTGCTTGATAACGGGGAGTCCGTCGCATCGCTGTTTGTGTCGTACGCTCCTTGTTTGTCTGTTGATAAACAAATTATTATCAATTCTTTTAATAGTATAATAGTATACACACCATTAGTATACTTATGATATTACATCTACTATAATATTGCGCAATGTTATGATTTAGTGTTAAATATTTTAACGTCAAAAAATAACTTGTAAGCGTTACTTATGTCTAAAGGTCTATACCTAATATCTTTAACAGGTATGCAATATATGAGTGATTGTTGAATTATACCTACTATATTCGAGCCATTACAAACGAGCGAACTACGTGACAATATATAATTTTATTGGACTCTGACTCACACTTTATCATACAATTTTTTTTTATATTGACGTAGTTCGAACGTTTGTAATAGCTCAAGAACATCGATAAGAATGTTGACTAAAATATACTGTGGCTTATTGTGGCCTGTGGCCAAAGGCCTCTACCATATGACTTACTACTACTACCACTATTAGTGAGAATGTCAGCAACAGTGTGATGAATGTCTGGGTCGGACATCTTCCTGTGGTGCATAGTAGATGTGGGAGGGCTCCGTCTATTCATGCCTTCCAAGCCGGCTACCGAGGTCTTCTTTGTCCGCGTCACCCTTTGCACACTGAGAAAAGTAGGAAATAAATGGTAACTCCCGCTAATACAATACTGTTTACTTGTCTTTTTAGATTTAACTATGTGATTGTTAAGTCTAAATTAGGTCCAATAATAAGGAACACTATTAAAATTCGTCATCAGATAGATGTAAATTAGCTTAAAAATTCGTTTTTATCAAGCCTTCTAAGAAGGGTCTAGTATAGTGAAATCTCACCACGTGCTATGCGCCGGTGGCAACTGAAACACTTGTGCGTCATACGCGTCATAATCAAATATTGAATTATGCATGTACTCGTCCTCCTTCAACAGCTTCCCTTTACGCTCATCCTCATACATTTTCCTAAGCGGTTCTTGACTTTTACGAGGCGGTAACTTTATTCTGGGAATAAAATTCGAATACGCCACCTTCTTGTTCGTCGAATAAAATGATAAATTAATCCAATGCGGCATTGAATAGTCATCTATGGAGTTTAAATTATTGTCTTTATTGTGGAACTTGAGGAGTGGGACGGCGTGTAAGGGCTGTTCTCCAACACAGACTAAATCGCTGCCAACTCCATTGTCAATGATGCGTTGTTTGGTGACATTCGTCAGTTCTCTGTCGACTTCAAACACGCCTACTCCGGGCGTAATGACCACGCTTAGCTGTCCAGTGCGGTCGAAACATCTATCCAAGTAATGTTTTTCGAAGACTGAAAAGCAAACAAAGAATATGAAGAAAATGCTGCAGTTGTAATAATATAAATGTGTGTGATTATCAACTTTACCATTCAAGCTCATATTTAACACTTCAAGAAAGTTCCCCTGGGCTGCTGTAGAGTTGATTGCTGTCGGAATTTCCATGTTAGGTCGCTCATGGTATTGCAGCACAATCTTTTGGTAGTCAGTAAATAAACGTCTCAGTTGTAGTAAGACGTTGGACCAGTCTTCATATCTCTCATTCTGAACTGCCACCCTAAATACAATTCATAGATATATGTAGTTTTTTATATAAAATTTGCAATTAAATAAAACTTTAAGATGTGTTTTTTTTGTACCTGTAAAAGTCCTCATAAAATCGGCCTCTGTAATCTTTTTGTAGGCATTCTTTCATGTGCTGAGGGAATTCTTCTAAGGACTTGGCTTTATAAAAAGTTCTTGAGAACAAAACGATGGTCACTTCATGGTTGCTGCCATTTTTCTACACAACAAAATAACGAGTATTAGGCCAAATACAGAGCAAATTTGATGTTAAATAATGTTCGGAATATTTCTCTTACCTTCCACTTAGCAAATAGTTCAGCAAGGAATCCGTTAACAGCCTTTTCGAAATACAAATCACCGTGTATATCGAAATCCCACATTTCAGAAGACATTTGTATGAAAAGATAGACCATTGAGGTAGAAGATCTGAACACAATCTTGGTGTCTTCTGTGATGACGCCACAAGCCACTCTGTCACCTTGGGACCACATCTCGTACACCTGGCAACGTATAGCACCTCCGCAATACTCTATTTTTTTATTCAAGTACACACAGGTGCTGACCTAAAACACATTACGAAACGACTTTAGGACAAGAGAAAAGAAAACCGAAGCGTAAAGTTAGGCATTACGCAAAATACATAAAGTAAATCAGTTCACGTGTAGACTTTACCAAATTATTCTTCAACCTCCACATTTCCGACCTTCCCATATATTGATCTTTGAAAGTGAGCTCGACTGAGTCAAGAGCCACATCGGCCACATTTACTATGTTAACATACACATCTGCAAATGTTCTTAATTGAAATGTTGTGGCTATGCTCTGTTCCACGCTGATTGTATCTGGAAAACAAAACCAGCTTTAAACACGTTTCGGCGGACGTCTATTTGGCCGTGGTCGCGGTAATCCGATTCTATCATAAAGAATAACCATGTTACGCGAATGTTTCAATTATAGTTAGTAGGCTTAGTAATTTTAATATACTAAATCCATTCTATTATACAAAGTTAGCAAAGGATTGAAATCTGTATGAGTGATTGGAAATCTCTTATTCAATTGAATCAATATCTTCTAATAGAAAGTAATAGTCTTCCAATAAAAAAATTACATTATAAACTTGACTTTGTACACCTCCAAGTGCCCTATTTTATCTCATGTTGGTAGTTCCTTTGTCAAACAAAGATGTCATTTCTACTATATGTGTCAGTGACACTAGACAACTGTAATCAGCTGTTGACATTGACCCCCTTATCTTTTACTGATAGGAAGGCAATAATAGGCTATTGAAAGTATAATAGGAGGAACATCAAAACAAATTCATTCAGAAAATGAATATGAGTTTGTGAAAAACTTTTTTTTTAAATTTTACAGGTTTTTGTTTACAATTTTTTACGTTCTTCTTTTTTATTTTGACCTGTAGTTGGTAGACATGCAGAATCAGACAGGCATGGTTTAAATTCTTGTGCCATAATTCGCTTAACAATTTAAAACAGATAGTATCACTAATAATATGATAAAACCAAAATAAGAACCATCTGTTTTCAGGTGTGTCACAGTACTGTCCAGGGAAATCAAAATAAGTCAAATCATAGAACTTTCTACTTATATGTCTTTACCCTCTTATTCATTGATTGCAATTTATCTTTGTTGACTTTCAATAAGTATGTGAAGATACCTTAATGTCTTATTGAATTTTGATATGAATGATTCAATATATAATATATAGGAATAAATCTTTATCAGTTGTTGCCATCAATTCATTCCCTTACCCAACACATTATAATTTAATATGAAAGGTGTGATTTAACAAGATCTTCTGGTTGGACCTTCCATAGTTGTTACAAAGTTCTTAAAAAGTTAAACGCATATGAGGATCTTACAACAGATAAGTATATAAATATTTAAAATGATAGTACAAAATATATTAGCACTTATACAGACACATCTACAACTATTTGTTGAAACATTTTTAATATTACATAGTTATCGGAATTCAGATCTCATGGAGTTAAGATCGCATGAAACTTACCTCTGCCTCGTCCAGCAGCATCCACCTTGGCAACTTGCAGTAACAAACGTGGATAATCATTGTCAGGATGGTATATTTCAACAATGTCCTTCTCTTTCAATCCAGGGTAATCTTTGAGGTTTATTATAAGATCACTCGCTGAAATTATTAATATTATTTAGTAACATCTACATTTACAAGATCAGAAAACTGATGAATCACAGTAAAAGCATAACTACCCTACAATAATTTGAATAAAAACATATTACATATTATATAGTGATTTTAATAACAATGTTATAATTATATTAGAACTAGTTATTACACAGTTCATTTGAAAGGATAGTCAAGCGATTGAAATATCGTCCACAAGCAGTTTAAAGTATAATCAGCTCCATTTTACAAGTACAATAACATGAGTAACTTAAAAATAAGTTGAGAATTTACTATATTTGTTATGACTTATTGTTGTTTGACTTGTAATACAAAAATGAAACTAGAATTACGAAGAACTAAAATAGTTAACAAAATCTCTACATTTTACAAGGAATTTTATAATGTTATGAGGGTACTTACTGCTGAAGCTAGACTGGTGGACGATAAGCTTAAACGACTTCATTTTGGAAATGTTTGCAAAGTTCACTATTATTAAGCTACAAAATAATAAAACACAACAACAACAGTCATTGTAGAATTTTGATGATGAAAATAATTGATAAAATTAAATTCTAGCCAAACAACAACATCAATCTTCAAACAAAATTTTGGCTATGGCATCTTTGACACAAATGACAATAATAAATGTCAAAGCATACATAGACAGTAGAGCGATGAAGTTGCCAACCAATTAGGTAGTCGAATATTTGGACTTTAATTAGTTGTTAATATTTAAATTGTATTATTTTAAGCAGTGGCAGTAATATCACATCACCGAGGATAATCTTAAAGGTTTTAGTTTTTTAACTTTCTTAAAGTTGATCATATTTTTTACTTATTTTTAAACACTCGTATAATTGACAGATACACGACACAATTCCTCAACACTAATATTAAAAGTCTCAAAATGACATTATTGTCATTTGTCAATGTAAAAATGTCAATAACTTTGACTTTTGAGTTCGTCAACATTAGAAACGGTATTTCGAAAAATATCTTGGAGTAATATGGTCCTGATATTAGAAATATAAATAAAAACGTAGGAGTGCTTTAGACATAATGTATTTATCGGACTTTAAAGATTTAGTTAGCAGCTTAGCTGTAGTAACTACAGTCTTACAATTTTTATCAGGCGTGTAAGTGAGAATACAATTCCATGGCAATATGTTTGCATTAATTAGAGGCATTGTGTATTGATTTCTATGAGACTTTGTATTGTATTGTTTTAGGCTGGTGTGTAAGCAATATGTTGTTAATAGAACTACGGCCGAGGCCTCGCCATTACCATTTATTTGCGGTGTGTTGTCGTAAGTAGCAGGAATTAGAAAAAAGTACTTTACACAATTAATATTAGATCATTTTGAGTATAACTCATAACGTTCTCATTTTTTTTCAACAGGTGCTGCCTTTGGTTCCTCTATGGATTAGTAAAGCAAGATAATTTAATTATTTTAGTTAATATGATTGGCCTAACGCTAATGGTAGCATATACAATTGTATTTTATATTTTTACGTTTAAGAAATCAACCGTTTTAAAACAAGGGCTACTTACACTCGCATATGTGATAATAATGGTGATTTATGTTACTTTTGAAGAGGACAATGATGTACTTTTAGTCAGACTGGGTAAGAATTAGTTCTCATTATTCTTATTACACTAAGCTGTATAGATCTGTGATGAATCACCAATTGTTTGAGTGTAAAACCACCTACTCCCATAAACTTAAAATAGCAAGAACAGGTTTCTACAATTCTAATATAATATTATTAATTATGTTTCAGGAATAATGTCTTGTTCTCTCACACTGATAACAATTGCGGCCCCAATGAGCAAGCTGTTACATGTACTGAGGGTTAAAAGCACTGAATGTCTTCCATTCCCAATGATACTGATGTCATTTTTTGTCTCCACTTTCTGGTTCCTATATGGTATGATAGAAGAGGATAGCTATCTATTGGTAAGTCTCCTTCAAGGATGTAATCTCCATTAGAATAGATTGTTTAAATGATAATGTATTCATGTAATAACAATAGTTAACATTAGTATTTAAATACCAGACTAGTGTTTTAGAGACTGGCAGCATTTATTATAATTAGGTATCTATTTGGTAATAATATGGTTATATGTATTGTTGGACATTTATACATCAATTCATAATATCACTCTTGTTATACTCAAAGGTTTGACTAGACATGTATGAGATACACCAGCATTTCAACATTTATATTTTTAGACCCATGTTACAAAGGGCGAGCCTTTAATAAATATTTGTCTATAAATTACTTTGCTATGAAGTTCTTAACTACTTGTATACATTGGTCCCAGATACTCCTTGATACTCTTGATACTGTCTGTACAAGTCAGATTTTTTAATTAAAAAATATAGTATTACTTCTGGCCTTTACAATAATCTACTCTAGTTTTAACACGTTCCCTGCCCGCGACGCGTATGTGCGTTCTACAAAACGCACATACGCGTCAGGGGCAGCGAACGTGTTAATAAAGAGTTTGTAGTCAAAGCATGAAAAAGCAATAACATGTATTGTACCGTGTCATAAAATATTTATTACTCATGAAAGGAATTCAATGCAGTGTTATATCTAGACTGCATGCCAGCCACTTGATTTGAAACAATAATGAGGTAGCATGCAGTTAGATATTAATATGTATCACAGTAAATGTAATTCAAGTGTACTGTATTGTATAAGTGGACAGTAACTATGATCTAATCTCTACCTTATCAAGACCTTGCTGTTTCATGTCTATTATTACACCACCCTCATACCACTTATCAGTCTAAACTGTATTTTATCATAATATTGATTATCACTTAAGTATGTTCTTTTTTTATAATTACAGATGACCAACTTTGTGGGTGCTGTGCTGGCCATGTCCCAACTGTCCTTATTTGTGATATACCCCAACAAGCCAATGTCGCCAAGCATAGGAAAAAGTATTTTAGCATAAGTCTGATTGTTGGTTGTGCTGTGAAACTATGCATTTAGTTATCTTGTTATGATAGTTTGAATTTATTTATTAGTAGTGATTGAGATTGTTTTATAGAATTTATTGAGATCTGATTGTAGTGTTTAAGAATTAATTTTAAGAAAAATATCTTATGTGCCAGTATCAATTACAGTATTGTTTCTCGTAATTATATGTAGGCTGGTAAAGATACAAAGGCAATAAACATAGTTAAAACTATGTAAATGTTGCGAAGAAGAGAATAGAGAATGAAATAAGATCATATTTTATTAAAGAGATGGATTGAGATTTCATAATAATTTAATGCTTAGGTACAAAATATTTTTCTAATATAGACAATGTTGACTTATAGTAACTAATGTTACATAACATTAAAGCTTGAAAAGTCATTCGATGTGTTTAATTAATATATCTTTAACACATTATCCTTTTGTTGTGTCATTATATTGTTATCTCTAAGTTACTGGTTTGCAGCATGTGCCCAAATTGGGTATTATATATTGCTAACAATTTATTTTTAATGGCGGAAATGATTTAGATAACAGACACAGTTGTGTGCATTACAAGAGATATTTAAATAATATATTAATATATCAGTCATTAGCTGTAATAGCAAAATGACAGTCTATTTAATGATTTTTTATCCTTGTTTGCTTTTTGGACGCGTAAGTTTGGCAGCACTTGATAAATAACAGGAGTATCCTTTTTTTTGTTTATGCTCCGTTTGAACATGCGAACAATGACTAGCAAACAGGCGCATATATTATACCTATCTACTATTTTATACCTTGAGATGTACTTGTATAGTTAGGTTTCAGGTGTAGATTTAAGTCAGTAAATTCACGGTCGGGATTCGAACCCACAAATCTGTTTTAATCCTCTACAAACCTCCGTTTTATATTGTACTTACCCACAGGCAACCTACAAAAAAGCAATAAACAAACACATTTTAATGCATTAAATATATTTTATATTCATAATATAATTTTCAGAGAAAATACACAGGTAAATAGGTAAATTTTAACAAGCTATTCAAAGATAACATTTTAAAAATTAGCAAATGCGTAATTTATCACAGTTGGATAGGTAAAAAATACTTAGGTTCTCAAAAACAATTTGTAGGGAAGTCAACATTTATCCATTTTTTGACAAACGCAAAACAAACGTTCTCGTCGCCCATGTACACATTTCCCGAGGCCTCTGTAGTTACTGATAACACTAATTGGGCCTATTATACTTCTCTCGAAATTTTTACGCAACACCGTTGCCTCATATGAAGTGTTGCCTGGTGCCATCGTGAACGCTACAACATAGTATAAACTCACTTTGTCTTTGTCGTAATAAAAATGTATCCTTAAAATAGTTTTTAGTGCCAGACTCATACAACCCCAGCATCGCTGAGTCTTTATAGTTTTTATCATGGATGTAATATGATCTACAACAACATTAACACTTTTTTGACCTTCTGTGTCCTGAACTGGAAGAGGGTATAGTTTGTGGCAACTGCACCATTTCTCATGAATAGCTACGTCTTCACACGTTCGATTACTAGATATTAAATTAAATGTACTATGGCAATTTGGACAGCCTTTAGGTGGTTCGTCAGTAACATTACTGCAAACAGCTAATCGTTTTATATCTAGGAGTGTGCTGTAAATATCATACGGCGTCACCAGCTTAAATTGGTTTATTACTACAGCTCGAACTTCAAAAGGATATCTTCCTTTAAAATATACTGGTAGCCAAATAAAGAACATTGGCATTCGATCATCGTAATAACCTTCCCAACTCAACCTCTTTGTACCAAAACGTATGCCGTGATCGCTAAAAAATATAACGAAAGTCTTTGCTAGTGACCCCGTATAGGACAGTTGGTTGAAAAAGTTTTCTACAATTTTATCCGCCTCATGTGGATAGCTTTTTGCATCGTGACTAAAAGAGTTTATCCAAAAAAATCCAAAGAATGATTCTCTTTTATATGTACTTGCAAAGTCCAATGCATAGTCTAGCACCTGTTGTCCCGAGCAGACCATACCTGCGCATAGAAAGGTGCTATTCCTGCGCTTACGTTCACCTTTAAGAAAGAATGGCCGCATATAATGATCTGTCGGTGGTTTCCGGAATTCATAGTCGTTTGTAAAAGTGTCTGGTAACTGAAGATAGTCCTCTCCGTAGGCTGTTACATATCCCGCTTTTTTAAATGTACTCCAAATCATGTGATCATTGCAATTATCCATTCTTCCTAAACATTCTTTAACAATAGTCGACATATTGTTACCGGTGAGCGCTGCCATTAGGTTTGGTAAGGTATTCTCGGCAATCTGCAACAATAAGGGAGATTTTAATCAAACAAATTAATTTTCCTCAAATACTGCTTGCTAGTTGAGTCATATAGATAAGAGTACCTTATGATATCCTCGATTACTAATCCAATAGTCATTCCTAAAATGATCCATAGTTCTTGGAAGTGATTGTACGACGCGAGACAGCGACATTGAATCTAATCCTATCATTAGTACATTATATCTTGATGGGCATTTAACTTCTTCATTTTCAGACACGTTCATTTTTTTAGTGAATGCAAACATATCGTCGTAAATAGTGTATGTTCCATTTTTATCTGTGTATTCAAAACATTGCACGTTTATAAAGTCCGTCTGTAAAGTGATTTTGCTATTATCTTCGAACTTTGTGCAATTCGAAAACCTGAAAGAAAAACTAAATGAATCGAACTGTTCCCATCATTATTTAACCTTCGTGGGGGTAGGAAACAGACGTTTTATAGAAAAAATAAGGATAGGTACAGCTAGCAGCGTATTAAGTTATCCCACTGCAAGTCTATATTCCAATTAATTATTTATTTCATTGTATGACATTTACACAGGTTGTCAATTGTTTACAAGTTTAGTTACAAAGCTATTTTTAAGTAAGTTAGCCATGTGATGGTGTCAGGAAGTAAACTGGGTCTGGAACTGGGCCCTCAAGTGGCCCAGAGTACGCGTACAAGGGACATCTTTGTCATCATGTGGTCCGTAATCTAGTCATCTTCACCAACATCCCATGGTCTACTTCCTTGCTCTAACATAATCGTCAGAAAATGTATTCTATTATAGTTATACTTACGCTATTCTGCCCTCTCGACGTAATTCATCAGTCTGTATTATAAATTTATAGCAGCAGTCAAATCGTTTGCCACTATGTTTCATGTATTTGTGAAGAATATTTGATTTTATAAAGGCTTGCACGGTGGTGCCATCAACTTTTCTTAAAAATACTGCTCTTTTTCCACAAGTTACCTTTCGTTTTGTGTTATTGCTAATAGATTTTACGTAGTCGACCATTACTATAGGTATTTTGCAGCCTGCAGTGTCGATCATTTTTGCTGAAATAATATTATTTGCATTAAGTATACTAACTTAAAAATATCTGTCGGATGCTAATAACTTCTTGTGCTACGTTTATTTTATTTTATTGTGATAAGATGTACTTATACCTACTGGTTGAAGCTTGGGTCAGTTTAAAAGTCCCTACGTGGTTTTGTAACTTACGTAATTCTAGTAAACTAAAATATTAAATAAACATAACTGGCCATGACTGGTAAGCTATGAGTTTAAGAAGGTTGGAAGTTTTTACGTAAAGAATTTATTCAGAGCTCCAAAGCAAGGGGTAAATAACTGCGATAAACAAAACGTATACAGGAAGGGAATAAAAACACTTATACAACACTGTACCTTCAAAAACGCCATCTAATTCAAACAAGTCATCTCTTTCGTCACCCATTTTAACATCTTTGTACAACTCGTCTAACGGAATGCCTTTAATTGGAGTTCCTCTTTTTATCTCTTCTGTCGTTATTATTATTTTTTCTTTATGTCCAACATGTCCATACAATTTTATAAAAGACAATCGATACCAGTAGTATAAAATGACGGTAACAAAACATGAAAATATTATTAAAACACCGACTGCTATTTTCATTTGTCTCATGTTTGATTTCCGCAGTAATTTTCTTAGCCTGAAATATGAAAATATTATGTGTTCACTTCGGTAACATGAACTACTGGTCGTTAATGAATTTACAGCTAAAGGATTTTATACTTATTCGAATAATAAACCGTGCTGTTTGATTGTAGGTACTTAGTTCGATTACTTCTATTTTAAGTAGGTAAAACATTTTTTCTACTATCTTTAGCGTAGGTAGCGTAGGCATCTTTGACTTTGGTATTAAACCTAAATCGAAGTCATACGTGGTTCCTAGTTGCACACCAACTATATAGCAATTAATAGCTACCTAAGGTATAAATTTGAATAATAGTTAAATTATAATTAGTCCAAAGGTCTTCGTTTCGTAGTTTTTAAAGTCACTTTAGAACCACTGACAAACCTTGTTATTGGAGATCTTATTATTTTGAACGCTTTTAAACAAACACGGCTGCATCTTCCTGAAGCTTTGTTCACTTTCATTATCAACAATTTAAATGTGAAACAAACTGTCAACGAAACGACCACAATCGTGAATGACTGAAGTTCTAACTATATTTCTAACTACAATGAAGTTGTGATGTTTACACCGGTATCTAGTACATAAATACGCGTGCGATGTATTAAACATCCACCATTGTCTAACAAACAATATCATTTTGTAAACATACAATTATTTCCAATTCTAAATGCTAATTTGTTTTCGTGTGCAAATAATCTTTTGAACGTTGTTTTAGAAGCTACGTCGTAGCACGAAGCTACGAAACTCGGCTTTCAGAAATAATTGTGCTATATCCACAGAAAAAATCTCAACTGCTTACTACTTTACCTCCTTTTATTTTAAAATAATTAAATAGTTCATAAATATAACCCAAGTTAAATCTTAAACATATTAATGTTGTTGGAACCATTTCTCTCCCTTTAAAAGCTGCTACGAACAAACGTGTTTAAATCAATTTAGCTCAGAATCTAGGACTCTATTGTCAACTGCAGCTATTTTTATCTTCCTATTGACATACAAAACGAAGTAAATAATGACTATTTTGATGGACTTACCCATTTTATAACACGAAATTGCTTAAACGTATAGGCTCATCTTAAAGTTTGTTAATAAAAAACACTAATTGGTAAAATTCTGTTCAAAATAGAGAGGGTTTTAACATTTATAAGAAAATATGCCGACTTGGGATGCTGGGGTGCCATTGTGTCTCTCAATTCTATGACGAATCTACGCATGCGTACATTAAGATGAATGGAAGGTAGAGATAGGTACACCAGTTTAATATACTTTGTAAACAAAAAGATAAGATTTTGATAATTGACCCAGATAAAATCTGTAAAACGTTAATATTTATATTTACAGAGATAATAGGCAATTTCTTAGATCAATTTCTCTTTTTATACTCGACAACAACGTTTTAAGAAAACGGATACATTGAAAAAAAAACTAGTTTGCTGAAAAACTTATGCATCAGAATATACATATATATTACGAAACGTAACGTATTAAAATACGTTTATGATATATCAGTAAAACTTATTTAAAGTTATTTAACTTATACCTTGACATTTTCCTCTAAACGACATCTAGCGGCGAATTTCCAAACATAAAGGAAAGGCTCGGAAAACTAGTATCCGGAGGTTTCAATCGTAGACACATTAACTCACCAGTTTTGCGATAGATGACGTTAGTTATGTTGGGAAGACAATATATGATAGAGTCAATAAACAATGTTGTAACTAAACAAATGACAATCTTAATGTCATCTTATCTTTTTTATTATTCATCTTACTTAAGCCAATTTATGTTTACGTTTACTATCTTATATCTTCATAAATTGAAATTATGGTCCAATGGCGGAACTTGATGTTTAACGATTGAACTAAATAAAATCATTTGTCAATGATATCGTCGCGTTGCAGAGTTTTGCTTTTGCGTTCACCTAATATAAAACTTCACATTACTTTATCGCTTATTGCGTTATTCATAATTTCGTATTTGTTATGGTTTGATTAAAAATAGTAAAGTTGTGTAATAAAACACTAGTGTTTATAATGAAATTAATTTAATAAATACATTATCACATTCACACACATAACCACACTATATTACAATAAGTTACACTCGACTGCGCTTAGCCAGGTATATTCACACAAACACATAAAACTTAAATAAAAATTCTTAATTATACGTTTTATAATCATCTGCAGAGTATGAAATAATAATGGTGTCTGTGCCAAATGCCTTGTGAACGAAAAAATATATTTACAATCATTTTCTGCGGGCATTGAGCTGGTGTTTTTATAAATATGCCGCGATGTGATCATTGCAGTGGGAGTTGATCTGGAAAATTCTGCGCAGATGGCACTAATGAGGCTTAAGTAAATCGTAAAACAGATTCCTAGAATATTTTGATGCACTTTAATTTATGCAACGCACTTTTTGTGGCTCTGGATGCCAGTAATCCAAGCGTTAGTTTACGTTCCTTTAAGATAGAGCACAATTTGCAATTGATCATCTCGCAGCAAATACACTTTATCTGATCTACGTCTAATTGCCAAGTAATAGTCACGGGTATCACTCTTCAGTCTTGTTTTATACGTGGCTTAATTATAATGCTTAAATTACATACTTTATAAACCATATTTATTAATATGAGCAAATATTTTAGAAGAATATTTTGTGTTAACTTCAGCCGTGTCTAAAGTGCTTATTTAAAACTGTGCAAAGAATTCTATTTACATGAGTAAAGGATGTAATTTTCAGCTAAAATACTAGATTTATAAGTGATTTGGTGAATACTTACAGGAGATTATCCAAATTTGCAAGTTTCTATAAAATATTGAATGTTGATAAACTAACTAAGAACATTTTAAGGTCACTATAAATCCGTACAACTTTTTCTTACTGTATTAATTCGTTAATATGTAAAGGGTTGACCGTTTTTAATCGGAATATTGAGCACTGAGATCCAGCCATGGATTGTCCACTAGAGTCGTAAGTAACAGTCTATCGGCACTTCAAGGAGACTGCGGTGGTGCCGGACATTCTGCAAAAAATACAAGTGTAATTTAATTACGGCATTGTTATGCCGTACGGCGTTCTGTTGCTGTATCGTTTGAACACTATTGTTCGCGTAACGGCACCATTTATCGTGACGAATCGACGATATGCAGAACGACGCTCATATTTCACATGTTTGGTCAAGTGGTCACCTAACAGTTCCTGTCAGAAATCATTATATTGCGTGCATTGTAGTGGTTCCAATAAATGCTTTGTTTACGTCACTAGGTTACAACCTATTTCATTAGTATTAACTTTTTATAACGTTTAAATCAAAAGTCGATTGTGTATAAGTAGGTAATCTGTAGCTTATGAGCGTCTATTGTTGTAACGCAACTTCGTTATAAACAGTTAATAGGAGTATGATGACTCCGTTCCGCCTTTTGAGCAGCACATATCTCATGTACGTAGTTGGATACCTAGGTATTCATTACCTGCAGCTGTCCAGGTAACTGTCCAGCAGAAAGTAATTAGACTCAACAACAAGCACATTCTTAACTTAGACCAGATTTATCATAACTGCTATCTTGGTTCACCGTTCCCAACACTGTTCGTATTACAGATACCTACAGTCCAGTTTAATTCTCTACCCATTTTTCTTTGGTGCCTTATTAATAACTGTATTTTTTAGTATAGGTTTTTGTCGATACTTACTACATACACTGCAGGCAATCTCATCGCTGTTGTCGCCGCATCCGTCGCGTCCCGAGCAAGCGACAGCGGTACTCCTGCACCGTCCGTTCCCGCAGCGGAATGGACAAAAGTCTGCCGCACGCCATCTGAATAAACATTATAAACGTGTCACACTAACTACCATAAGGTAAGGTCAAATATTTGGACAAACACCGTTACAGGTCGCACGTGTGATGGTTACGAAATGCATTTGTAAACACCTTACAGATTAGCCTCAGGGATTATTCACTATCGTCCCATATTTTTTCAACCCACTAACAGTTAAAATGTCATTATCGCTGGCCTGCATGTCTTTACAATTTTTAGTGATTAATATTGTATGATGAGTTAAACGGTGTATTGGTACTGAACTATTGAGTAACCAGTAGACCCACGCTCTACCTTATTAGCAACCAACAAAAGGATTCAACCTAGTTCATAAGAAATAAAATCAATAAAATGAAATGAGTTAAGAAACTACCAGAAAATGCTTCTCATGAAATTATGATACTTCTCTTTTCTCGACTGAAAACTTTTCAGGTGCGCTGGTTATTGCACAAGAGATCTTTCTTACAATATAGTGTTTTAATAATCATAATTATTATTGTTTAATAAGTAAAAAATAGTCTATCATTTTCCATTTTCGTGAAAAATAAACGTAATCTTGTGTTTTCATTAATAAGTAGGTACATAAGAGTACGTCAACTTTACACCGACTAGTAAAACTCTATTCTCCACCGCATATAAAATGTATTTCTTAAAAATGAATAAGGGAGATGCACGAAGTAAATCCATTAACTTAAAAAAATGTAAAGCCTCAAAAACAAAATATCACACTTTCACAAATGGTTGAAAAATGACAAACGCACTGATCCATTAATTAAGTTTTTGAATAAGCGTTGTCATTTGTTTGCATTGTTTCTATTATGTATGACACATATTTATAATTTTAAGCATCTTTTAAGTGAACATTCTCTTGCGTGGCTTATGTTTCTCGTACCATACGCCTGCAGCCATAAAACGATACAGTTAGTTTGTCAGAAAGGCTCGAATAAAATAGCAAGGCAATAAAACACAACGATTACGATGTCGCTGAATGATCTATGTTAGAACTACGCTTTATCGGTGTTTGCCGTTAGATACGCAACTTCTATGTTCCCATTGTAAATACTTAATGTGTTTATGTTATTAATATATTTATGACGGACATTCAACTTTATTTTATTTATTTAAATTTAGGTTTAAATGCCACACGGAGTAGGTAAGTAGTATCGATGCGATCAGCTGCTTTGCGAAATTAATTCCAGGTTAGAAACGATTTTATTAAGAAACACATTCATTGATAGCCATTAACTTTCAACTAGGAAATAAGTACGATTTCAGTTATTAACATGTCAAATAGACGGCGGATAAGGATATATTGTACTGTATAATTATCACTTTTAATTTACTCATACACGATTCGATCGTGCGATTGACAATTAAATACATAAGTAAGTATTTTTTCTTACCTTGATTGTTCATTACATAGATGTGGAGGCTCGTCAGATGCATCTTTGCAAGAAATTATGGCATTACAGAATTCGTACTCTGGTAAGCATTCACCAGAACCACACCTGAATGTATGCCTTGGACATCTGGAAAACAAGGAAGTTATAAACTATTTGTCTTATACGTAGTTTGGTTATGTTTTGTTTTTTATTGGCTATAAAAGGCTTTATGCTAAAATTGTTTCCATTACAATAGTTCAACGGCACTACAATCCCACGATGATTTGAATAGAAATCCGCGTATAGTCATTGAACTTCATTCACAATAATTGAATCGTATTCATACAACTCATTATATTTCCATTTTCCCAACATTCACGCACTTTCTATACCCTTTAAACAAGGAAATTATTGCATCAATCATTTCGTTTCCTTGTTTATTCTGAGAGTTCGACTTGACTTCTTCAGTTATTTAGAAAACAGGACTAAGTATACGGTCATGTTGTTGACACCGAGGTCAGAGAAAAGGTATTTTTTCGCAGAAAGCACGCACTGACCGGGCAATTGCAAAATTGCGTCTAGTGCGTACAGGTCAGGGGTGGACAACTTGATTAAACCCAAGATCTACTTTCTTCTGGTCAAACTTTCTGCGTACTGCCGACTGGGTTATTACAACAAATAAGTAAATAAATTACCTATCTGTGAAATAGTACTGGTGGTCAACCTGTTGGCCATCACAGGACCTTATAAAATATTTAAGAATATGTCTATAAAATTTATTGCAATGCTGTAATCATACCCCTTACGCCGCGTCGCTCTGCAGTTCTTTTCATCCTCTCCACCAGGGCATTGAGGAGTTCCATCACATCTGGACGCTCTTGAAACACAAGGAGACCCGGGACCACCACATCTAAATGAGTTTATTGGACAACGCTCGCCTGATAACTCTGTGAACCAAAGTTAATTAATAAGTTTAGGAAGTGTTTATTTTGAAATATGTGATTTGATGATGATGATGATAATGAAAATGAGACGCTTTTTTGGATTGATGCCCCTAAATATGATTAAAGTTTATAAGTTTAAAATGTTTTGGTTTATGGTTCTTGACAGACCTGCGCTAGTAACCCAACACCAAAGGGTAAAGTAATAAGAGAAGTCAAGAGTTGGTCCGGGAATTTGTTTATGAATTAAATTTCACTTCATACAAATTTATATATCTACTTCACATATACATTTAATTATATGTATGAGACAAACTTAAAGGTACTGGTTGTGGAATTCTTTACTATTATGTAGAGACGTAAACTTAACTCTACATTGTTACAAAGCGGTAATAAATGGATAGTGGGTAAGGTCCATCGTTTACATGTTGGAAGGTTACGGGGTCATTCACGATGAAGTATGTTTAGAACTTTCAGAATTTATAGTTTACGAGAATCATAATCAATGTATTTGTTGTCGTAAAATCTTGAGGAACACATCACACAGTATTTTAAGTCCTGTGTACCTAATTATTATCTATTGGCCTTTTCACCCCTTACCCAATAAAAATGTTAATGCATTGTTAGTTCCCTTTTCCCGGAAACTAGTGATTTAAATTAAAATTAGTGACTTGAATGAAGATGAAAGATGTGCATAAAGATTATAAGTGCATAGTGTACAAACCTCTACCAGTACCTTCGCACTTTTCATCGGATCCGTCGGGGCAGTCCTTGCGGCCGTCGCACACGAAGTACCAACTTATACAAGTTCCTGTTGACCGACACTATAAACATACAAAACATTAGGATGAATTAGAACTCATATCGCGAACAACGCCAAGAGGCAATAGTTCGATATATTTTTTCTCCTACAGAAAACTTTTAAAACTATCGTGACTTTAAATATATTAAAATTTAAAACGGTGATTTTTAGTCACGTCAGTGCCCGTGACTAAAATGTAAGTAGGTTGATTTGTGGGGTAGTAAAAAGGTATCGTAACCTTTAAAAGTCCCATCGCGATGAAGACGTTTTACATTTTAATTTTATATAGCAAAAAATACCTTGACTGAGTTATTACGTCTCAAGTCAGTTCTCAGTGTAGATGTATCCGGCTTTCCATAATTAATTTCAAAAGAACAGATGTCTCAATGGATGTGGAAATGCAGGTATATAGTGTCGGAATAGAATCCCAGTCGAGAGACTCAACAAGAAATGTTTCATGTTTGATTGTAGTACGTTTCCGTCATTTGTTTTTGTTAGACACAGGAATTACCTATTGCTGAAGCGAAAAGTTTTTATCAACCATAGAAAAAAACATATATCAATAGAATACGAGACAATTACCTATGTATACATATAGCACAAAAAATATTACTGACTGAAGACTGATTTACATAAAATATATGCGATTATGTAAATGCTATGTCATAACAAATCTTTTATTCATATAATTATAGGCAGTGAAAATATAATTTTAATGCAGTCTTGCCACTAATGCACATGTGACTCATGTGGGTGCAACTAGCAATAAGTGCATAAAGCACTTCCTTTCCGTTCTAGGTTAAAAGGGAACGTTATACTTACTTGGAACGTGTTTGGCAGGCAGCCTCTATTGCGAGCAGAGCACGCCGACGTTGAGTTTGTGCGATATGTGCAGTCACATTTCTTGTTGAGGCAACGAGAGTAGGGATCCACTTGCTGGCACTGTGTGTCTGTCAGACACGGATTACCCAAAGATGTCGGCCCGAGGTCAAACACTAGAGGAAGTTCTGGCCGGTAACGATGCTTATCTAAAATAATACGACTCATTTAACTCTTTATCTTATACTGTCTAAGGCAAGAGGTTTTTAGAAAATGAAAAGTAAATACCTTTAAGCGATGATTTCTTTTGATGTCCACCTTTCTTATTTCCTGTACTAGATTGTTCCTTTGATGAACTGCCTTTTTTGTTAGTTTTCTTATCTGTTGAAGGTTGTGTAACAACCCTGTAGATCGGTTGGTCATTTGCATGTAAATTAGCAGTCATTTCATCTACCCTTACTGTTTCGTTCGGTTCGCCGTCTTTTCTGTTTGATACTGGTAAACGCTTCGTTGGTTCCGCAGTCGGCACTTTCATAACAGCCTGCATCAAGGGGCTGTCTTCATGGCTATTAAATACGTCATTCTTATTCGAGTAGAGGGGTAATTTGCTCGGTTGAATATCGTCTGAACTAATCACAGACACTGGGGATCCAAAGGAATTATGAGAAGTTGACGTTTGTTGAACTGTAGGACTAGGCTCTTTATAAACCACAGTGCCATTTGTGGGTACTACGACCGAGTCAAGTTCAGCTACCACTGCTTCCGTCGCATATGGCGGTACTTTTGTTGGCACACATTTGTCTCCAATTTGCTTGAAGTAGCTATTGCAAGCACATCTTCCAAAAAGATTAAGAATCACAAATTCGCAACGGCTATCCTTGTCCCATAAGCGACAATGTTCATTGCTATAACAGACGTGACCGGGAGGCGCGGCTGAAAGAACAAGATAAAACACGTATCACATGAAGTTTTTTCAGTTTTACGCTAAATTGGCGCACGTGAATCGTTAGTTGAATAAAATACACCCAGGCATTTGTCTACTTCGTGACTATTGATGCACTCACTCGTTTGTAGCAATTTCCCGAGCCTCGGCATACGGTCTACCATTACATGCTCTAATAGTTGGCCAGTTACAGTTTTGACTTGTTTTTATGCATGTAGGTATCAAATAGTTTATTTCGTTATAAAAGGTGCATAAACTTAGTGCATTTATCATAATTATTAAAACGTATTCCGTCGTACCTCTCGTCTACAATTTGATTAAGTGTCGTGAACGTAAAACGCAAATGGTAATATGATTGGCTATTATATGTTAATCAGGAACAGTAAAGCGCAACACGCAACTAAGTATTTGATTACGACGACCTACTCGTACTCATTATGGAATAGTTGTTTTCCTAGCGTCGCGGTTACTATCCGTGTTTTTATTAAATCAATTTTAGAAATATCAAGTAACATTACGACGTCAATCATTCTATTTTGTCTAACTGTTTCCATTTCTAGTACCCGGCGCAATACGCGGAATTATTTCATGATTTACCGTGTCTGCCTTTGATTTGAACTTGTAACCTTTTTGCGGAACGAGATAGATCCGCTAATTGCAGATTGTATCCACCTTTCATCATGGTTGATATGTTTGATTTAAATGTTCGTACGGTTAGAGGTAACGAGGTCAGATAATAAAATGACAGCGTTATTCGTGATCTAGATTCTTAATCTACATATCTTTATGGTGGCATCTTGGCATGTAAAGAATTTATTTATAGAGCTATACTTACGAGTTCTCACAGCGCGGTTTACAATACTCGCATTATGAATTTATGAGTGATAATAAGCGCAGTTCACATGAGCAGACGCCGCCGGTGAATTTGACAGAACAATTACCTCATTTTTCTCACAGAGCTGTTACGATAAATCGCGGAAATAAGGTCTGTTAAGCCATCTGAACCTACTCACGAGTAGAATAGGAGGGTCTATTAGGGAACCGCTATTAGCTTTTATTGGGCTCTTAATGTTACTAATCCCTAACTGGGAAAATGCGCTGTAACGATTCTAAAGCTAAATAAAAACCAGATCATATAAATAAATGGTAATAATATGCACGCAGGTATGTCCTTTTCTTGTATGCTATCGAAAGAAATCGAGAAGATTGAAACCGATGATTTCTCCAGACTCGGTAAACGTCTTAATTATTTACGATCTATTAATCTGCAAATCAAATAATTAATTACTGCAATGAGGTAGCTAATAGCCGTCGCTCGGGCGGATTTTTACGGAGTACGTCGAAACGAAGATAGAGGTCATCTTTATGGATGACATTAAATCTGTACTTTCATCCGGTTTATAGAATTACACGCCTTATTCGTTTCGATACAGTACAGTAAGTTCGTCCGTGACTCGTGCACTTCGGTATGAGACGACCGAAACATTCAAATGAAATCGAAAGTCATCGATATATTGTTAAACTCTTTTGAAAGGAAATTCCGCTATACTTCAGCCTCCGCAGTTCGAATTATATTGTTGTTATGTACCCACTGATGTCATCAAGAGAAAACATTGTTGTGTACCTGAGTTATGTTATAGTTTTTACGTCTAGGTGATTTGCAAAGGCAGATTCCAATAAAATATCAATCTGACAGGATCTAATAAACGCTAATCGTTGTAATTTATATTTTGTTTATATATCGTTTGAGAATTAATATTATTTAAATGTCAATTTGAATAGTTTTAATGACGCTTACATAACCGCACAAATAACAAAGATATAATTTAATCATGAATTCTCAATTAATTAGGTTTTTTTCCTCAACTATGACTGACTATAAAAGTATAATTAGAATATAATTTTAATAGTAGGAAGGAATGCGCATTGTATGGCATCGAACAATGTTGATATTTCCCTGCAATTATACGCATTCGGCGAGAGTGACACTTTTCCTGTGAAAAACTAATGGATAGCCTCGTTACGCTAGTTAAACAACCATTTAAAAAGTGTTTCAACGGTTATAAAAACAATATTACGCACTTTTCCTTTTATTATTTAGTCATAAAAACTGGTATTGGAAAATTCTAAATCAATTTGTTCCTCGATGTTTTCTGTAGATTTACGACTGATTGTTGTTTACTTATAACGACATTCTAACATTTTAGCACAGCAAAGCGTGTAGTAATAGACAGTTGACAAGCACAAGAATGTTTTGCTACAATCGGAATGTTGTATGCCGTTAACTTAAAAAAACGATTTTGCAGAAATTCAATCAATAGGTTCATACTTATGTATGACCATGTCCCAAATAATTTATATTGAGAAACAGCGGCCTAATTACTGTTGGCATATGAATAGAGTTACTTACGTGAGAGGCAAGTATGTTTCCTGAACTGTAGGTGTCCATCGGTACATCGGCACACTCCTTCAAGACACGCACTGTACGCCACTTTGAGAGTACACTGCTCCGATACCGTACATTCTGACCCCAACAGCGTGGCTGTAACAAAACACTACATTGTATCACATTGTACCTTACACTAGAATCTGCATAGACAATGTAAATAATTCGCAGCAAGTTCTGTTGCAATTGAATCGTGATACTGCTATTACAGTTTGTATGTTAAAGTTGCAGGATCGGTGAAATCTAAATTGAATTTTTCACCTAAAGTAGAGTCTGAGTAGGGCAATCTATAGAGTCGCAATAACGTTATAATTTCCATCTAATACTTTGTCTATTCTATCAGTGAATGCGGCTGTAATCTCCGGTCTGGATTCCATAAGAATATTGATCATAGGACATTAATTACTCAGTAGCAGATAGGTCGTGGTGATGTACAATCAGTATGGATGATGAGTGAAGAGGTTCCAGCTATCGACGGTACACATCAATTATGTGTAGGTAAATTTATAATACCTAATACATTCTTGTCACGGATGTCAAGGCATTGCAATTCATATTGGATTCCTGATCGCCATAGCTAATTTATTAATACTTCGTGAGACCACTTTCTAGAGCCTATGTAACGAATCAAGGTGTCAAAAAGCTATTTTTAATCGTTGTCCATTTCTCCGCGCGCGGTTCACGACAAAGCAGCCGTGTTGTATTTTTAAATCGTTTAACAGCTTCTGTGAAATATGAAGCATAAACTTAAAAAAAGGTGATAAAAAATAAAGCATGTCGTTATTGACCACGCGAGCACAGACTTTGATGAAAGTCTCAAACATAATACGCATAATATTACGTTATGACAACCAACATACCACTACAGTGTAAAGTTATTTTATTTACTTTCTAGACAAACAAAAAAGCACGTTCCTTCAAATATTTAGTCTTTAGAAAGACGTAGCAAAAAGTCAAAAATATTGTAACAACTGCAATCACCAACAAGACCATGATTTAAATATTATTCTACAATAACATCAATTCCGTTTGGGTGCAAAAAACGTTTCAGACTTGAAATAGAAAAACGGTATGCTAAAACTTGGAAGAGAAAAGTTTTTTAAAGCGATACGAGTGACAGTGCAGTGAATGACGGGTTCACGACCCGAAGGCGTGTGCGACCCTATTTGATTTCAAGTTCACCGTTGGTCCGTTTATACGGGTGTGGTCGACAATTTGCGTCCAATACATAACAAGGTCCTGCTTACTCCTTCATGAACTATATTAAGGTCGATACTTTTTGATGTCTCAGGAATTCTGTTTGTGTTTACGTTTAGATTAACAAAAAGATAAAACAGGATTTAGTTCGTAGAAGCAACATGTTTATGCATAACACGACTTTCAAGCGTTTAACCATAAATAATAGCGTCACGCCGCCCGACACCGGTTGCTGTCCGAGCGGCAGTTCACAAGAATATCATAGGTAGCTGCAATTAACTCACTAAAATATACAAGATGGATTTATTTACGACGCCTACATTGACCGGCCACCGTTTTTGATTGATATCTCTATTAAATGTTCACATTTCAGCGACGGCAACTTCTATTTGTTGACTAATACGGTTTCTACAATAACATAATCTACATATTTAGTACACATTTACATTTAAATGTTGAATATTTTTAAAACGACCAAACATCATTTAATTCTCTTCATAATTGATCGGTTACACCATTAAAGTGAAGGTACACATAAGAATATTTCGGCAGTTAAGTCAATCAATAAACATACGTGTCACCGATTTAATTGAAAGCCGTTATAATGGTGATTATGTTAAATCATTAAACATTATTTACACACGTTTGCTTTTAGCGAGTAGATGCGGTGCGACGTGGAATGGTTCGCAAACGCTTTCGGTGCTTGTTACAATTATAATTATTATTTTATATTTATCGCAGTTACGATCTACGACGTCTGACACATTAATCCCAAAACGAAGACCACAAAGGTGAATACTTACGTTTATTAGATTTGGCACGCCACTGACAACCGTGAAAAGAGTGTATGTGCGTGACTTTTCGATTTCCAATCCGGAGATTATAATCTTGTTATACAAAGTCAAGGCCAATTCGATTCGTGTAATGAATATAGTGTGAATGAAACGATGTCATTAATTGTCTATTCATTCACTGTGTTTTACATCGAAGCGCATGTTGTACAATGCTGCTCGGTGAACTTTAGTGAAGTAATTCTAGGAAGGCGACGTGCATAGTCGGAGACCCTGTATAGGGAACTATCTTTATAACGGTTATCTAGTCATAGGCGACCTAAATCACCATCTTGGTAATTCACGGGAACATACACTGATCCAATTATGTATAACATACTCTGATGTCTGTTGATCGACAACTTTATACATGTAAGTAAAAATAAAATGCGAGCAAGTAAATTAAGATATTCAAACATGTTGTGAACCTTTCATTATAATTTGTAAATTAAAGAAAGCGTTGTGTTTATAAACATTATAACAATGCTATGAAAAAAGGACGAAACATTGAAACAATGGAAAAGTAAAAGCAAAGGAGCATTTCCCAGAAATGAAATTATGACAGTGATTGTTAAAATAGCAAGTGTATTTTGATGAAGATTAACGTTATTAATTAGCATTAGTCGGTAGATGAGTCGGTACAGTTACATTATTTACAAACTCAGATCCGCGGACCCGCGACGATCTTTGCGAACCGCTATATTTTCTGTTATACTCGATCCTGTAGAATTTTCAGTACACTCGTTTTTGCTCCAATTTTTAAGCTTTAAACACTTTAAGCTCTGAAAGTCAATACATCATCCCAGAACAAAATATGTACATTAATGATCTAAGACACACTTTTCGCAGTCAAAATTTACCGAGCATCGATAAAATATAATAGTTATATCAGGGTAGAAATGGTAACTACGACTGTAAGAAATGACAGAAAACGTAAGAAAAGGCATTGGGGCATTGAACTCTCAAGTACTTACTTGCCTTAACTAGTAGGTGTTCCGTGATAATACACAAGAATTTTAAAATCCAAGTTAATTTTCCACCGATTTGGATATCCTAATTCATACCACATTTTTGTACATTATAAAGGTCCATTATAAAGTCAGATAAAGGTGGAATCTCTACGTATTTTCAGGCGTTTCTTGAGCCTTACGATACTTACATTGCAAGAAATTGTACGCTTGTTAGTTATGCATATCTGGGTTAATGGATGCAAAATGGGCGTGTATAGCGTTCAGAAAAACTGTATGTCATGCTTCCATGCCTTGACATGGTACGAAGACGAGGATTTGTATGTATTCCCATGCTTTTATAACTTAACTACTATGACATGCAAATACTTATGTGTCATATTTTCGAAAAAGTTTTACGTCGTCGACGCAATAAAATGCGGAACTAACGTGCTCTTTTATACGTCACTTTCTTTAATGTGCCCTTAGAAAGTTTACTAATTCTATGTGTGTAAGCAAAATTTTACATGCTTTTTAGAAATATTTGTGTGTTACGTCTGTCTGCAACGCTTCAAGCAATAAA
Organism: Anticarsia gemmatalis; assembly: GCF_050436995.1. NCBI lineage: Eukaryota > Metazoa > Arthropoda > Insecta > Lepidoptera > Erebidae > Anticarsia > Anticarsia gemmatalis. The sequence goes on along the minus strand of NC_134748.1, from coordinate 5,674,655 downwards.
CACCATTTTATGCATACCGTTATTACAGAGAATAAACTAATCGTTGGCGTATCTGATGCCATCTGCATTCGTAATGCCACTTCTTTACCCATGAGTTTCATGAAATTTAGTTTCGCTGCGTCCTACATAATTATTAGCAGTCTTAAAATTTTTACTTATGTTTTTATTATTGGCTGCAAACTTTCTACCGCTGCACACTAAAGTAAATGTTAAAATCTCATCTATATTTTAAGAATTCAATATAATAATAAACCTTCCACTTTACTTGAACATTAATGGACCGTTATATTCACAGCAGATTGATAGTATGTGAAATAAACATCGAGCTCAGTAACGGTTAGTCCTAGTAAATAAATGAAATGGATAAGAGTCCCTACATTTCATATCCCTCGAAGGATAGCGGGACCAATTTACGGCGGGCAAACCGGACGATAAGTCAGTGGAAGCTTGCCGACGGTCGCACTCGTAATCATCAACAAGTTTATTTAAATTGGTACCTACCACAAATAAACGCAATGGATATATTCGCTCGAAGGTCCACGCACACGAAGCTTCACAGACAAGGATTTATTAGTGCCATATTATCAGTTATTTAGCTACAAACGGTAATGAGACTATGAATATAACTTTTCGATCTTAAATGTCCTGGGAATATCACATTTCTGAGTTTATTATGTTCAGTGACTTGAACTTAACTATAGTTAGCAGTTGTATGTACCAATTTACTAGTCTGCCGCACAGTCGCGTTCTATTTTTGTGATCGTTCGATACGAATGTAGCGTGATCAAGTTAGTTTGTCTTTATAAGGAAATTTGGCACACACAGTTTTATACTATTCGACATACTACGAGTATTTACGTTTCCATTTTGTTATTTGGTAGAACTCTTGGTAGAGTTCATGATAAATTAGCATTAAATTTTAGGAGGACCAATTATAAACAGACGTTTGAATGGTATCAATAGCGATGGTATAATATTTATATTTAAATTGGAATAAATCCGGCTACGGTATAAAAAGCGAAAGAAATAATAATTCATCTTATCCTAACAACGTAGATAACCTTTAAGATGCAACAGCTGCAAGTATTGACAAGTAATAAACTATAAAGGTATCTATTAGCATTAAGTTAATTAAAAATTCACGCATAAACGGCTTAATCATGAATGTAGGAATTCTAGTGTCTTCGTTCTTAAAGGTTTATGTATTCATAGTGGGTCACTAGAATAAACATTGAGCTATAAAAATAATTTATTGCAAGAACACGGCTATACATTATGGTAAACAATGTTGATACGACGCTTTTTGTTTTTTTCATTTTGTAACTGGCCGTAGAAATACAGGTTAGCACTGAAGTGCTTATTAAATTATCTACCGACCTTTTTCATCATAATGCGACAATTACTGGACATTGCTTTTAAATCAATAAAAAAAGACTTTACGATGCAACTCCCGCGAATATGCAGATTGATAGTCAAAATAGAAGGATATAAAGATTTTTTTGTAAGAAAAACTATATATCATCTCTCAGATTTAAAATCAGTCACAGTGATCAGTTATCTGATCAATAGGCAATCTAAAATGACATCATCGCAATTACTGACTTGGGTTGTCAAATCTATAATTGCAGTATCACGAAGAACGCTATTTTGATTCTATGAAAAAAGATTACGATTATTTCGAACCGCTGTTGACCGATGTAGTGTACATCAAACGGTACGTATTTTCTGTTATTGTGTGTGATATATCTGATGATTGCTCACGCTTGGCACACTGACCACGAGGAAGTTTGAGATGACAAGCTGACAGCTCGCGTCTGCACCGCTCGCTTACCCTCCTTACAACATTGATTATCTTCATAATAATGACTTCCTCGATTTAAGGAAGGTACCTAAGATGTTTATTTTGATATTAACAACTGTGGTTTGAACTTTTCCCGGTATTTGTAATTCGGCGTAGACAGTTTCACAGTTAATAAAAAGCCTACCCAACTGATGTTTATGAGCCTGTGAATCTATAAATTTACGGTAATATAGCCTTCAAGTTATTAAATAAAAGACGCAGATGAACTGAATATAAGTCATAAAATTAGTGTGTTTTACGACTTGGTGGTATAATATTGATGTATTAGATGGCGGTATCCCAGGAAACACTTTACGATAGCGGCGCACACATACCGTCCGATACCTTTCTCATAAATACCTAGAAGTAATAAAGTAAATATGTGTGTAATGCCATTTACTTTACAAGCGCTGAGCGCAAGACACACCGAGAAAGGACGAGATGGGAATTATGATTATTGATTACCCTGTTAGTATGGCGCGAGCTAGCGGACCTGTGTTCAATCCTGGTTAGAAATGTCGTTTGACTGGACCCGCTCCGCAAAGTATGCTACTAGCCGCATCCGTGAGTAGTTCCTCTTTAATGCATTCATCTTAGCACATGTATCTAATTAAAGGTCGTGGGCAAACAGTGTTAATAAAAGCCCGTTATAGCAGTTCACGTAGAGCCGTAGAGCCAAATCCGTAAACAACAAAATTTCGTTTACTGTACCGGTCCTTATCCAAAAACAAGCGCGACATAATCGGCGAATGAACCGTTGTAATCCACCCATGATCCAGTTGTTCGTTTTCGGATTCGAACTTTTGTGGCAAAGAAAGTGAGACGAGCGTGGGATCATAGGACTATCAAAATAAAAGATCTGCGATATTGTCCGATAGTATCGAGTTCGCATAGCATCCAATTGGTTTTGGTAACCGCGCTTTTGGCGAAACGAAATCGAATGATTCTAGTAAGATACAGTCTAGACAAAATAAGATGTTTTTTCTTCTTAGTCTTTCGTGCTTTTATTCAGCCTCTGTTAAACTTCCATTAATAGCGTTATCCGAGTGTGTGTCTAACTGAATGGTTTTATTTATGCTAAATGTAGTGAAAGCAAAGAGAGAATGCAGAACATTAACGTTTGTTGTTTAAGTATCTTTCAGTATCAGTCACTTCACTTTTATAATGATACAACACAATAAAGAATCAACTTGGCCTATACAATGATCGTCAACATCAATAAACATTTCGATTGATCATTACAGCATTCACAAAATGTGATTGGAAAGCGAAATTTGATTTCGGTAATATGAAATTTAATTTTGATGTCCTATGATGAAAACTGCCACTATTAGTTGATAGCTATTGATCATCCGAGTGAAAGTAATTTGTTAGTCCCGCCACAGAGTTTACCACATGAGAATGATTAGGTAAGGTATTGGCAATATGAACGTCGACGGAAGGTGGAAACCGCGATCCAAAGTGCCTCAATTACGTACGGGGCGGACACGTTTGAGGAAAAAAGGATAAAATTGTGCTTCAATACATAATGGTGCAAAAAGTCTCTTTGAAAGAAGTCAGTGAACAAAAAGGAAAGTGTAACTTACATTCAAGACAAGTGGAGTTGTCAACCCGTGCGTAGTACGGTTGACACGTACAAATGCCTTTTTCGCAATGGGAGTTGGTGACGCCGCATTCAGTGCTGGCCCGGCAGCGTGCCCCGAGGTACGATGCACTGTTATCTGCCTGTACTATCTGCAAGAAAAAAAAACTTTAGTGTTAACTTTCATGCCTGGTCTTTGTACATTTTTATTTTTTTGAGTTAGGTTTGATCAAAAATATTTTTCTTTAAATTGTATAACTTCATTAATTTCCTCGTAGAGTTCTTTGTACTTAGAAATTTATAAGATCTTGTAATAGCGGAGTATTATCTATAATGAAAAATCATTACATGTCGTAAAAAATTACGACTTGTTAGGAGTAAGTATTGCTTTTACAGCTCTATATATAATATTTCCCTGCGCATTTGCTTTGCATTTGCATGCCAAGGGAAGGTACCCCTCGCGATGATTTACAATGATCGTAATAACGCAGGCGTATTAATCACGTCTGCCGCAGCAAACATTTCCAAGAATGCTCCTCAGACTGCCACCTCTTGAGTTAAGTCTTGTGTATTTCGTGGTTTTGTGTTATTTTTAAATTTCACGCTGGATATTTTTACTTGCTCCATAAGGGCAACGTTCTTGTGTAAACTTGCATGTCGACCTTGGCAACTAGAACATCCTTCATGCGAGTAAGTAAGCAGTGAGCACGTATGCTCAAATGCGTGAAGAAATGAACATGTTTTAGGAGCGGATTACGATTCGTTCCACTTCGTTTGTGTTTGTGTATTATGTCATTGTTGCAAATTGCTATGACATTCCTAGTTGTAACATTGTCTTCGCTTCTATGAGGATGTCCGCTCCGCCTACGGATACCCTGTGATACATCATCCTCGATACATTTCTGACAGAAATCATTACGTCTACGTCTTTCTTACCGTCTGAAAATTATCTATTTTCGGCAAACCGTCCGATGTAGAGTTTACGCTTAATATGACATCAGAGTTTAAAATCAACGAGTGTGTTACATCGTAATATCGACCGAAATTAAAATTGTATGAAACGGTTCGGAATCGTAGTATAACTTATTCAAGCTCCGGAAACACGAAATTATACAAAAAGGAAGGAGGGTCGGTAGTACGTAAGTATTTACGTACCTAAGTCTCTACATTATTCATGAGAAAAACGTTTTGTGAAGCTATCTCGCACAGCGATGAAAAACGAATCACTGCGCAGATTATACTTGATACATGAACAAATCACGTACGAGATGTATACAGAACGTTATTTCGTTTGCTGTTGATAATTGCATTCAAGCCTCGTTAGGAATAAAGTAATTACTTCCTTTCTTAAGTAACGGACGTATCGTGTTCTTCTCTCAGGTATAGTGATTTAGTGACCCAATTTCGATGCAACCAAATTTAGTATAACCAGTTTTTTGTTTAAGAAAGCATTGTTACGAATCCAAACGAGCAAACGCAAAAACGCGTCCGTTACCGTACCTATCATGCGGATTGCGGTTACTTCGATTGTATGTAATGTTAACAATTATCCGACGAAACTTATTTAGCCGTATGATTTGGTTTCACCGCGTCGTTGGCGCGTAAATGACCCAAGCACGAACGTAGCTCTCTCATCAATTTCCTGGTAAATCACTAACCACCCATAAGTCTATACTTACTGCTCAATATCCACAGGTCGTGCAAGTAGATATTTTATAATTTCTGTTTTGCTATTGTGGAGTAAATTTATTTGCGGAAATTACGGAAGCCTAAAAACGGTAATGATCTAGAAACTTACCTTTCTAATGCAAAAAAGTTATTGGTGTAAAGCAAATAACTCGTTTATCTGCGAATACAGCGACACTAACAAGTCGTCGAGTGTCACGATTACAGTCAGGTGAAAGATAACTTTCATTCCTTTGATGGCAGTAATGACGTTTGAGTAGCATTTGATCACTCTTTAACACTCCATTAATAATAATGACATTATAAAATACTTTACAATATGACAATTAGTGTTATTCAACTCGCGAGGTTTTCTCTAAAGTAAAACCGGCTGGCTGCTGGTGCGATCTCTATCAGTCCATTACGTACATTACCATATCGTGTAATTGCGTTACGTGACATAACAGCTCATATTAATTGTTTTAATTACCCACCCTTCTAGGAGATATTATCTGCGAGCCAAATGAAATGTGAGTAGTTATTTTTTAATGAAGTAAATCGACGTAATCACGGGATCCATGAGAGCGTAACGCTATACTACGATTATTACTATGTGCCACATAGAATGTAGCGTTTACTCGTGAGACTTCATGTTACCCAAACATGCTCTGTTTTTACACCAATTGGTTGTGTACGACAATAGTAACGACATTGAACTCGGTAAGAAGATAACTGTTGTGCCTTGAGAAAGCACGAAGGGAAGCAATTGACACATCGGGACATGACGAGAATATATGTGAGGATAGTTGGTAATAAATACTTGTGCTTTTACCAGCCTTCGCCGCAAATGTATTATGCAGGGCTTACCATATACGGGAAAGAGTTACGCGCGAAGAATGAACATGCTATGAATCATTCTGATTTTAAAACTCTACATTTTTAACGAAAACAGGTGACAGATACAACAACAGTTACGTTTAGTTGGACATATTATTATGAACCATTGATTAGAAAATACGGCTTACGTAAGCTTTGGAATAAAACACTTGTGCATTTCTGTTTTTTTTTATTCCTCGGAAAAATTCAATCAGATTGTATATTTCCAAATGAATGACAAATAAATTTATCCCTACTATTCTATCGGAAAACTAAACGAAATTAAATGACCGTTGACAAACGCATGTATCATAAAAAACTTTATTTCCGCAATCGTCTTGTCATTTCCTTCGTACATACGTATTTAAAGGGGATTTAAGAAAAAAATGTTGTGTATCATTTCTTATTTCCACACGGATGAAGACTAAGATCATCAGATAATGCTGTAATGGGTGCTCTTGATGCAAGGATACAAGTTTCCCTTGATGACGTCATAAAGCCTAATGAGGCAGCCATTAATGAGAAGTTTTTGTAGCGAACGATATTATTGTGTGGTCTAGGTACTTACGTCATTATTACAGGAAAATGTGCACACACTGAAGTAAAAATGGCGAAAGCAATTTGGTTTTCTGACTCTAAGGAAAGTTTAGTCCGAAGATTCAGTGCTAAATCTTGGGCTTTGTGACAGGGAAAGTACCTCTGAAGAAATCTTATTTGCTCGAAACGGCGATAAACTTTATAGTTAACGTCGTGTGATTTATATTCACCTGTTGTAGCTCTATAAATAGCACTGTTACTTAGTGGTAGAGGTCCCGTGATATCGTCGCACACAAATTTAATTAGCAGATATATTTAAATCGTAAAACGTCGTTAATCGTCGCCCCTAACCCTCAAAATGGTTACACAAATTACACATAGATGCCACAAATATAAATCTACCAATAACATTAACCCTGAACTCAGCAGAAATGTTATTGAATAACAAAATGGCATGTGTAAAATTTATGGCTGAGCTAGAGTAACAATACAAAAGGCAACAGTCATTCCAGTGAACAATAGACAGGTTGGGTGTAAACCGCATGAGAATATTGCACGTTGCGGTCACCATGGTTATCACCGCAACTTACGCACAAAAAAAAAAGGGATAAACTATGAAAATTCCACAAAATGTACAGGTAACAGCAAAGAGCCATAACTCCAGCCGGTATCTATCGGTGACAAATTTCACGTCAATAACCTAAACGCAAAATGTTTTATTAATCAAGAAAGCTGATTTTGCGGTAATATTCTGTATATAAATATTCATATCACTATTAATTTGAACATTATTACAACCAAATGATTTAATGAACGGCTCCAAAATATTTTGTTAACAAGACATCTAGCGGATTCTTTTACGCCATTCAAAACATTTAGTAGAGCAAAAATTTGCATATTCGCAAATTTTGAAGATATATATGGTCGAAACATCCATAATAACTGTAGGTCACGAGGAGTTGATTTAAATAAAATACGACAAAGCAGTCATTAACATTAGCGACTAAATCAGAAACAGTTATTAAGTAACTGTATTGACGACAACATCAGATTGTTATAAGAAAATTATGTTAATTCTGTAAGCGAGTTTGAATGCGGAAATCTTCGAAGGAATTGATATTCTGTCACGCGAAACATCAACTACGGGCAGTATGAACGATGCGCTGTTTGCCAATCAAGGCTTATTCTTAACTCCACTTAGTTATTCCAGACGGTGTAGAGACGCACCACACATGAAATATGAAGTGTATGACGATTGTTTAAGACTCAATTCTTGATATTCCGTAAAACGGAAGTGAACGTGCAAGTGTAGGCTCTAAGTATTAAAACAAGAAACGCACCAGTGTGTGCTTATATTGATTAACTGATGTGAAACACGCTTCAAATTGTTTACGTATTGTATATGGAGGGGCATTTTTGAAATAGCTTTTTCTTCCTTCTAAAAATGTTATAAAAAAGTCATAAAACGTTAAGTTCCCTTTGTCACGAAAAAAGTTCGGTTGTATAGTCTAATAAGACTAATAACCCATAATCTAAGGTCGGAATGAAACAATACGACAGAAGTAGTTAAAGTTATTACAATTGCCATAAACCTCACATGATGAAAGTATTTTCTAAAGAATGTAGAGTGATGGATAATTTAATGCATCAATGCTTTCGATATCATTTACGTACGAGAAAAGTAGCAATTACTTTGGTAATTAAAGATAACTACCTATCTTACCATATCATTAAGTAATGAGTAGGCACCCTGGAATAATTAAAAGGAAAATATGACGAGGTCTAAAATCATGATGTGTATATTCTTGGGTTTTATGTAAGCTGTAAGGCAGCAAGTGCTTCCCGGACGTATTCAGTGACACAAGTCGTGCGCGGAGACGTGCGCTTGCGCAGCTCGCGCGCTACAGCTCGTACTTCCCATGCGCGAGTGAACTTGCGCGACGTGTAGTGGTCGATGACCGGGCACGCGCCCTCGCTGCGATCGGCGAAGTCAATGGGCACAGCATCTATGACGTCTCATTTTATATTGCACTGATATCCGATCTCCGAGGATAAAGTATCACGGCCATTGTTAACACCGCAAAGGACAGGCGCGCCGCGCCGTTCTGACGTAATTCTCTCGGCTTAGCGATACTTTATTGTCAAAGGAGCTAGCCGAGAGATCTAGTTGAGCATTGTCTCATATTACATCATTACAGCGCATCATCTTCTGGTAGGTGTTTTATAAGTTTACCGTCCGGTTATTTAAGAAGGATAATTCTGTCAGCTTTTCAGTCTGCTTGGGAAAACATTTTCGGCCACTTTTTCTTAGGTAATTCAAAAGAGGTGTTCTCAGATATCTAAATGAAAACCATACACATATCGCAGTCACATGCTGTATTGTCAACAAATGTGTTTTTGTCAAATAAAACACATAAGATACCAAGTTTTAATGTGGTTTTTAAACTGTCATGTTCTTTTTATCGCATTAGCTCGTCAAGTCATAACTGATATGACTGTGTTACATTTATATTACAAACAAAATCAGGCTAAAACATTCTCACATTGATGGTCCACGACCTTCATTCACAGTCAACTTATAATCTCATCAGTTGTTCCATATCTCGACTCCCAATATCAATCGCTTGGGAATTTTGGAGTGAACTTTTCTGTGTCAAAGTTGAACCGTTAAGTGGTGCAGTTAGCGTTCGGATAGGTTCACGATTTCGCCAAAGTTAACAATAGAAATTGTATCACAGATATTATATTCTATTAATACTTTCTTTCTACGAACGAGTTGCTTCTTTTGTTGTTAATGGATGTTGAAATGCGCACAAAAAATTGTCTTATCCAATTTTTTCTTGATTTATAACTATTATCTTCAACCATATCGGGTCTTTTGTACTATGGCCGGAAATACGGATTTTAAAATTATATTTGTAACCTGTTTTACTTACAGCTGTTTTTGTTAATGATTTAACACTATCAAGTTCTGTTTTCAGGTTATCCAATGTAGGCTATGTTTTGAACATTCAGTAAGTGAGAGTATGCTCAGAATAATGACGATACTTACAGAAGGCGATAATAAAACAAATAATGCATACCAAGTAAAATGTAGGTAGTGTTTCTTATTAGTCGAAATGCATCCTTAAGTAATTGGTCTTTACAGTTTATTTTGGACCAATGCCCACATTCCGTTGCTTTTATACATCTACAATCGCATAGGTACTTAAGAGAAAAAATTAAGTGTTTTAACACAATCTCCAGATTATTGATACTTTCCCCTAATGGCGGCTTAAAAATAATTACAAAAATATGCAGAAATTCGCAGTGATAGTAAGTGGCAAGCATTCTTTTTTATTGTAAGTAATTAATAACTTGAGAATGCTTTCTCCTAAATTCTCGAAAAATATCGTAGTCATCTACATCCTTACGCAATGAATCGTTTATAAAGGAGTTATATGTTGCGAAATAGAATAACGATGACTTTATTGGTTTGCAATATTGGCATTTCCCCGGGGGGCGCACCCTCGCAGCACCGTCTAGACTACAGAGCGGGATCAACTTATTTTAAGCATCTGCAAATAGAAGAGCTCTTGTAAACAAGTTTTCTTTAATAGAATGAAATATTGTTAGCTTTCGCCGCTGTATCTTGGAAAAGAAAATTTATCGAGAGTACTTTCTTTTAAAATAAGTTTATTTTTATCATAAACTTTCTTAGGGATCAATGAAGTTATTAGAGACAAGATTGAACGAACACATTTATAATAGCGCGTGTCATGGTCTAGTATAGTGTAGGGTACAGTGAACACTATAAATATGTGCGTAATCTGTATAATTGATCGTGTCAATACCGAGTAGCAGTCGATGAGCCATGTAATGAGTAACAAGACGCTGGCCGCTTTTTCATACATGCCTCGCGTGTCTAGTATTGGACCAGGTCATGTTCGGCATCCATAAATTGTTCAGAGGTTTATTCATAAATTAGCAATATAAAACTAGTTCCAAGACGGTTACATAGAGAAAAAATATTTGTCATATTTATTCGACCGGAAGAATTTAATTATGAATACAGACATGTATTTTGGATGTAGCAAAAAAGTAACAGTACCACTCAACATTTATGAAACGCAAATGCAATTAATACGTCAGTAACAATACAGAGAAATCACGATACCTTCTTGTAAATTTTAATTATTCGAGAACTCATAAATTTCGTATGTCTAGAAAGTGCAGAGTAATCGCACAATTTATTTAATTTCACATGACGCTGTCAGACACGTCTCGAGATAGAAACATTTTAATAACGTTTGCTCTCACCCCTATAGATTGCGGTTGAAAACCTAATCTTCTTTCCCCGGTCCGTGCGCCGATCTGATGCCGAGTCTATAATTGGGTATTAACGTTAATACCTCTACATTACGAGACTCCCGCTCTTAACACAAAGAGTACATTCATAAGCGTATCTTGATATCTCTTATGTACATGTACTATGAGTATGCAATAACGAATTAGTATAACAGCGACATATCTGTTCTCATAGCGGAACTAAAGTTAAACGCAGAATACATTACTTGTTTAGCGCCTAGCACAGGTTGTGGGAGCCAGGTGGGGAAATCAGGTTCGTAATGTGTTCACAGGTGATGAACTGCAACCTGTAATACCGCTACTTGAACTATTATGGGAGTCTAACACATGAACGATTCAACAAAATGAAAATAAACGAATCGACAGACGTTTTAAAAGCAATTGAGTCGTGCGTTTGGTGAGCAAGTTACATTATTACGAAGCCACATTATTGATACGTTTATTTTTTCTATTTATATTTGATTGTACGACGTAAAGTTGGTCTGAGCGTTGTATTTGTCATCATCAAAACATTAACGAGGACAAATTTACTAGGTTCAATTAATTTGTGGAGCGCTTAGGGTAGGGTGTATCAATTGTTATATTCGGCCGCGTGTCCGACCGGCGGATTACAAATATTATAGAAACGCCGTAATTCGGACAGTGATTTATAGAGCGGGGGTGTGTGCCACCCTCGCTTCGAGGGGCACCGTCCACCGCGTATCGCAAACAACATTGATTTCTAGAAACGAGACACAAGTTTGAGTTGTGTCAGTCTCGCGTTATGTAATACGGGTATGTGCCCGCTACAATCTTTTCCATGACATCTCTGATTTCCCAGATGTGCTGCACGAACTGGACCAAACTTGTCGAGGTTATGTGTGTGAAATGTCACATATTTCTCTTTTATTCGTCCAATTTTCCACCTACATACACGAAAACATGTTACAGTTTGAAGTAATCAAATAAACACGGAGGGACCTCGTTTCGGCTACATGTCGTCCATTTGCTTTTATGGGAATCGTGATAAAGCGAGCCAAAAATATATTTTCAACTATAATGTTATGTTTTCCGTGTTTCTCAGTGAAGTGGCAAGCGAGTGCAAATTCTGTTCATCCATAACAATAACGGTTTTCAGTCAAAAGAGAGTTCAACGGCGATCGCTAATTTTTTGTGTTGTTCTTTTGTGCTGGAACTAACTGTGTTAATTAATTACAATTATCCTGATTAGAGTTATTAGTGATAGAGGTAAGTGGGTCGCGTATCATGTGTCAGTGTTTGTGACGGCTCGCGGTCGTGGCCGACGTCCGCGAGTGTCCGCGACAACTTTTTGCGCTGCCTCCACAGACATCGCCTGTCATCGGCGTAATGGTTACTTAATTGAATTAAACACTCGCCTCGCAAAAAACTAATAGATGAATGAATAAACATTTTGATCGCTTTTTTGTTTGTACAGTTAATAATCAATTCTGATACAAATAACTAATCGGATTCAATAAGCCTCAAAACCTATTAACTGTAATGAAAATAGAGTATTTAAAATTTAACAATCTAATTTACTTATTCAATTGCAACTCGTAGAAGCATAATGTATAATAGAATACGGGAATTAACGCGAACACGCATTTTACCTTAAAATGCCTAACGTTTCGGCTTAGGTTGCACTCGTAGAAGCTTTTTCTTATATAGAAACTGAAGTAATAGTATCGTAAAATGAGGAAAACGACAACTGTTACTAGCATGCATAACTTCTAGCATTTAAAGTATCCGCCTAATGTAGATTGTAGAGTCAACAGAAAACGACTCGTCAAGTTGAGAGGTACGCGCATTAAGCAGTTGCGGCTTCAATTTAAATTATTTAACTGATTTAGCTTAGATTAAGCGTGATGCAAATAAAGTCGCAGCTTTGTGTACTCGTAAAGAAGTTTCTAAAGATTTCTAGTAATTGCACAATGATCGTAAATTTCAACTGTTTACGATGCTGTGTTACAAAGTTGGCGTGTCAGTAACTTGTCTTAATAATATGTGTATTAAATCCGATACATGCACGTAATTTAGATACAATGTTCAAAAGTGGGCCTGATGGACTTTCCAAGCTGGTTAGAATTTCTAAAGGCTTTTACTGTACTTATATGGATCGATAGGGCGTAGGTCGTAGGCACAGCGACCTGACCATTGACGGCACGCAACGGTACTGATGGACTTAGCACTTACCGCTAACGTGCAGTTATGTGTATTTATTATATTTTATTATATGCAGGATCATAACACCGGGAATGTCTAATAAAAACATCCCTATTACCTCGGCTCTATCATTAATGCTAAAACTACCTTATAAACCATCGCAGTAGGTGGCCAGGCGACTGAATTGAAAGGAATTCTTAGGAACGTAGAAGGAATATTTAATACCATGTCTTCGCTGTCAGGGCTTGATTTTATAATAATGAAAGCTGTTTTTCCGTCACGTCGCCTCGTATATTAATGGAAAGAGTATTAGCTAAAATGGTCTTGGTGAAACTTGAATGCTTTTCGTATTTATACAGAAGATGTTTTGTAAACAACAACATAAATGTGATAAAGAAAGCAAGTTTTTCTATGAAAATAAAAGAAGTGCGATAAAAGAGGGTGCTAAGTTATGCACAATTTCTTTTAAACGCATCGGGCTGTGAATAGCTATTCAAATAGGGAGCTGAAAAAAATGCTCATTTTCTATCGTGCTCTATTCAAACTTATCGCTAAAACCGCTTTTAAATCGATGAAATAATTAAAACTCGGAAACTTATTTTTAAATTTATGAATTGTTAATGAGGCTATACAGCAATAATTGATTATGGATCAATTCATTTTCACTTTAAGCGCACTTAAGTAAGTACATAACGGAGGTCGTTGTATCTATTTTCAGATCCAACGCGTGGCGATGCAGCCTGCGAGCATAGAGAGATATTATAACATTTTGCTTTACCGTGCTTGATCAATTCCATAAATACGTGGTAAATGGTCAAATATGTCCTGGGAATCTTAAATACTCCTAACATTAAATCTATACTAATAATAATAATAATCTATACTAATATTATAAAGCTGAAGAGTTTGTTTGTTTGTATGTTTGAACGCGCTAATCTCAGGAACTACAAGTCCGATTTGAAAAATTCTTTCAGTGTTAGATAGCCCATTTATCGAGGAAGGACATAGGCTATATATCATCACGCTACAACCGACAGGAGCAGAGTACCAGTGAAAAATGTTACAAAAACGGGGAAAATTTTGACCCTTTCTCTCTTATGTGACGCAAGCGAAGTTGCGCGAGTCAGCTAGTGTAATGATACACGGACATCAACTAGCTCGACAAGACGTTTCGTTCATGAACACAAATAACACTCGTTACGAGTCACTTCGGATTAGTATAATGTTACAAGATAAATACACCACTTGGAGATTAAGATAATACCTAGATAGATGTCTGTTTCTCTTTACTAATGCACTGCTCAAAAGTACACGTTAAAAATTAATGTGATTATATTTAATCAATGAATAGTTGCTATCTTTTTTTTAAGTGTGTGTGGTCGGAGACAGGTGTTTATCATTAGGCTTAGTTGTAGGTAATGATTTTCTGTATAAAATATGAGCATTTGATGGGTTTATTATTTTTATAACAATCGGTGTTTTATTTTTTGCACATCATGACAAGTTTTGAAAATAGGTAGTGCGACAAAATGATAGAAAACGAAAATAAAGTCATGGAAACACGTGATATTTTATGCAATAAAAAAGGGTCTTTGTAACATGAAACCAGCTCAAGAATTCCAGGGTTGATGAAGATAGACGTGGGTAGAGGATGTGCTGACCCTGCATAAGTAGTTTAGAACCGAAGACAGTGCAGAGAATAAATATATAAATGTATGATGTATATTCATAGTGACGTAGGTACTGTAAGTCTCTACTTACTCCCACTTGATGTGTTATGTCTGTCTATGTTTAGATATAAATAAACTAGGGTCATTAAGATAGCTATCAGTCTTTACTCCTGCTGTTGCAGGAGTAAAGACTGATAGAACTTAGGTATGTTTTTATCTTTAGGTGTTGCAAATAAAGATAAAAACATACCTAAGTTCTGCGCGGGATCTCAAATTATGTCACTAAATAAACGCTTATTATTTTGGTAGCTATTATATAGCTTATTTCATCGATCATCGAAAACAAATATTCGTGAAAAATTCGTTATTTTCGCTTATGTCTGCATACTGCCTACACCGCGCCGAAAAGTATAATAAAGTAAGGAATAGTCATAAACTAACACCTTCCACATTTTACGAATTTAAATTTTTCGTTTTCACGAATCTTAGTAGGCTCTCAGACCCGAATCCATATTCCTGACTAACTACATATTATAAGTATATTGACAAAGTCCAAAGGTATTAGAAGACATATCCTTATCTCTCTGTTTTAATTACTCAGAACAATAAAACCTTGTTAGCAGCGAGTTATGTTATAACTGCTTATTAGACAGTAAAACAAATAATATACCAAGTTATTTATAGTACTGTAAACATACATACAATCACACGTAGCCGTTCGCTATAGCTTGACAACCTAGTATGGAGCCTTGGCGTGCACGAACTATCAAGATTATAATTAAGAATTCTACATATTTCCAAAAATAAATGCTTTATCAAACAGGCACACAGGCCACCGTAAACATGAGGGTCATTGATGTTCTAAATTTTCAATTTTGTATACCTCCGCCAACCGTGAACCTTAAATACAAGGTTCTGTACTTAGTTGTTGGACTATAGTACTTAAATGTTCCCACACAGGTATATCCTGTGGTATTCCAGCTAAACGCTTAATGACAAGGGAACGACAAGCGAAGGTTGTGTGACAGGTGACACGACGTGCTGAATCATATTGAAGTACTATAATTAAATAACTACACATCTAATTGTATGGCACCTAGACAGTAGCGGCTCCTGATAGTTACAAGTAAATTTATTACAAGAAACTAATATGTAACAGTCACGAATACCTGTCATCTACAACATTCTCAAATTTATTACTAATGAAACCTTACAAAGATGTCGTAATCCATCAAGCCTTTACTGTTTACTAAATTTATTTGAAGTTAACATGCATCGAATGTTTTGTTTTACACCGTAATATGACACTTGATGCATATTTATGCTCCTGGCTGTAATGAACAGCTAATTTAATAAATTATTGCTCCGTTATATTATAACTTTAGTACACGATTACTAGCCTGGAAGTACAGTTACGATAGAGCCAACGGAAATTAATAAAAGGGTTTGTATATTGATCATTACCAAGGTGCTACAATTTTCCTTCGGTTATTACGCGTTGAAATCTATAAAATTATTTATGCACCTTGAGTATACAGTTCTGTTTAATTACTAAGAAAGATTACTTTAAATTCTTTGAGTGAATTTCCCGGTGTTGAACTGTCGTTCGTTTCCACTCTCTACTAGAAGACTCTTGGGTTTTTGATACTGACTGCCTAAAGTAACAATTACCGTTAATCGTACATAATTCAATTCATAATTCCCACATCTCTCGACTCATTGTCAAAAAGCATATTACGACGTATTTGTTTGTTTCTTTAGTAACAATAGACTAATAAAATATTTACCTACACTTAACGGTTTGTTAGCTATCATAGTATCACGACTGCTCCTTGGTGAAACTGGTATGAAACCACATACATCAGATTCGGTTAAGTGAGACAGGACGACGCCAATGTAAGACGTCAAGTTTTACGTTTACAGGAAAAGGCACAAACGCGAACATAAAACTTTTGTGTGTGAGTACTTTAATACGGGATAAAACGTATTATTCATTGTAAAAATTACTGTTTTTAATGCTATTTGACATATTTCTCCTAAAAATTAATGAAAAATCTCTTAAATTGTACACTGTAGAAAATACAGCAGTAAAGAGTAATACAAGTACTTAGTAGTAGTTGTTATAGTTCTGCTTACATGCTTTAGTTACATGAGTGCTTCCATTTGAAAAAATAACATCGCAGTTGACGGAGAAACTTAAAAGCCAAATTTTTAATAGCTTGATTGAGTTTGAAGAAGACTACTAGGTTATGCATGATAAATATTTTCTTATCTCTCACTATTTTCATATTAAACACGCACGTAGAACTCGCCAATGACACTGAATAAAAAATGCTAGACTGACATGATTGTCGTTAAAATATGTAATCTACCCAGTTAATCTCGATGACAAAACAAACAAAAAGATTGACGATGACAAGGTAATGATCAAATCAATTAATTAATTTGATTTACCGTATTATTGTAAGTCATGCGACTCGACATTTTATCGAATTTTAATAACATCCTTTAGACTGCGTTTTTATCGATTCCAAATCGATTCGACATCAAGTTCATTGTACGCCAAGAGGTTAACTGAGATTAGTATCTATTAATAAGATTAACTTATAAGGCGATTCAGAGAAACATCTATTTATGCGCATAAAAGGATCGAACGAATGACTGAATGACCAACGAACAAAATAAGCTGATGGACTGAATTATTCAACGTCATTTCACTCAAATCGCTTGCATTTAGAATTCAAATTGACGGCGAGAATGCCTACTTTGTAAGTAAATACTGGGTATGTACGTAAATAGTTGGCTTTATGTCAATCTCATAATAGAAAAGGGTGTATAGGTGTAAACAACTTTAAATACTTAGCCACACATACTAGTAGTTTTCACTTGTACGGAAAATGGTTACATCAATATGTAGTATTATTATTTTTACCACAAGATCGACCGCCCACAAAGTCCAAAGGATCTGTCACGTGTATTTACAACTAAAAGGTATGCGGAATGTTCGTAAATTTCTTTGACATGGATCATGACTATCAAAGACTAGTTTTTCCAAACCGGAACATGCCGAATGTTTTTGGGGAACCTACTTAATTTTCAAAGACTAATTAGTGGTCAATCAACCAGGAAAATACAAATTGAAGCTAAAATTTGTTTTTACGAAAGTAAATCTACAAGAACATGTAAAACCCATTCGCTAATTGTTTGACTAATAGACACAGAGTGTGTAAACTTATACGTATCTACTTACATACATGTAAGACTCACTTTCAATACCGTCATAAGTGCAGTTAGTATATTATGTACATAATGGTACGCATATCTACGCATTATTCAATTATTCAGTGTTCCTGCAAAGAAACAGATTACGTATTCACTTTTTGTATTCAAGAATGACACTCCAATAAGACTTGCTTGTATTTATATGTAGAGCCGTCTAACAAACTACGACGCTATCTGTATAGTTATCGTAAATTGGCTAAGGCTTGAAAAAACCAATTTAATTCATTGAAAAAAAATCTTCTATTATGCAACGATAATTGGTTTGGGTCGTTGACTCGAAGACGCGGCAATACACATATGACATGATATGGATTCTTTTTTTCTCTAATTATTTTTTTTGCAATCACTTTCTCACTTGCTTTTTATGCAAGACCACGAGGTGCTTTGAATCGTTTAATGTGGTTTGTTACGCATGAGTAGCAAGTGGAAGATTAAAAAAAGTATCTAATTAATTTAAAAAATGTTGTACGCGAACGCACGTGCTCATTCATTGAATTACAACTAGTATTTTTTTAGATTGATAAACTACGAGGAAGGATTGTCGACACTGTATGATAAACCTATTAACTTTTTCAGCACACAGATGCCAACATTGCATTAAGCCGACATATATTTCTTATTTATGGATGGCAGGTAGTGATAAATGACTATAATTACTACGAAAATTATCTAAATTTCAAATTAGTATGAAGTTAGAATTCTAACAAGCGCAAAGGAAACAAATTGTAGGCAGTAAAGTTTATGATGCTCCTTACGGTTGTGTTTTGGTTGTGGTCTCATTGCATCGACAAGGAGAGTCGCAATAAAAACAGTGCGCGCGGTAATTGACTACCCTCCGCTCCCGGCGTTCCCTAATTGCATAGCCGGAGACGATTCTCACGCGCGCGACTGAAGATCAGACACCGAACGAATAAGACCGTCGTTATGTAACTTTAATCAAAATTCTGTGAATAGCGGCAGGGGACTTCGCATCTCAACCCAAACGCACGACACTTAACAATAATGCTAAGTAAATTAATATCTTTGTTGACAACAAAACATGAAGCCGGCGACGATGCTCCGAGGGTCGACTAACCGGTGATGAAATATCGGTCTTGCTATAGAAACGTAGAGTTTGGTACTGAGCGATCATGAATAAATATAAAAATATAGGTAGGTACTCCAGATATTTACTAGTAACCTAAATATAGTAAATAAATAAAATCTACGTTAATAAAAATTAACAAAATAAGTTTAATAAGTATTCATTTTTACGCTTTACAAAGATATCTTACAATAATGACTGAAGATGCAAATGTCATCTTTAAATACTCTAAACACAAATGTATTCAAAGCAATTGTAATGTTCCCATATGAAACAGAAAAATGCGACTTGAATTTATACGCATCACACTGATTCACACTACTTCCTTTTAGCTTTCCTTTCACGATCATAGCGGCTTTACACTAACGACGTGTAATGTGTATGGAAATGTAAGTAAAGTTGTCATCATCATTGTTTCGACCTAATTCCGCTCACTGTTAGAAGCCCTCTCATGCCACGCTTCGTGGTCCTTAGTAATAAGTATAACAGTACAAACTTATACGCTATTAACGTGTAAGTACAAATGTATGTGCAATAAAAAGAAAACAGCTTTACTATAAAACCTAATTAATCGAAAAACTAAAGTGATCATTTATAAAGATAACGCTCTGCCTACTTATAAATCAAGCTTTGCAATAAGGAACTCTACAGCGGAACAACGCTAAGTTTTATACACGGTTCGGCTAACTCATATTGGCCACAAGTTAATAACAAACCAAGCACCCATGGAACTGTTTTGTTCATATCTTATCTCTCCCGATTAAAAGTAAGTGCACTTAATATCATTATCCGTAACTTAGCGATAGAATACGCGTATTCAACAGTTTTAGTTTTCAGAAATATATTTTTAAATTAGCTTAGCCGTCTATGCCATTAAATTAAGTTTAATACTATTAGCTATCAAAACTAATCTCCGGTAAAAATCTGCTTTAGCCCGTGTGAATTTATTTTAACGCTTCAGATACGGATCATTAGGCAAGTACTGACTGTTTTTCTAATTTTGTTTATCACGTAAATTCCACTATTCAAATTCCTAGTAAATAAAAAAGGTCTGCATTTAAAACGTTTTGAATATTGAACGTCACCGTTAATCAAAACCAGCGGGATTATTTCCTACAACTTAGTGTTCTTAAGATGTGAGAAAACAATTCAGAAGTTACACTTAAGAAGTTGTGTGACTGAAAAAAATTACTAAAATATACTTACCTACTATTTAGGCAACAGAAATACTGTTTAGTAATAATCTACCTAAGTATGTATAAATAACGCAAAGAAGAAAACTAACTTACAATGGTTAAAGTAATAAATTGCAGTGTTTACGTATTTTCCTGGTTCAGGTATTTTCTGCTTATCGAAATTCTAACATTTTATGGAACCATGTTTTTTGATGATGTTCGTTAGTTGCTTCATACTTAGGTGCATGCGCAATGATAACGGATATTTGTTTTTAGCGGAATATTTCAGATTAACTGCAGTGCAATTAAAAATATCTTGAGTCTACATTTCTTGGGAAAAAATTATAGGAATTCCCTGTTTTGTATTCGACTTGCTTGTTCACAATTAAACAATAAGTAATAGAGATTTAGTTAATCCGCGACTATATGAGAATTTTAAATTATACATCCTCATCGAACATACTTTTAATGGGTACTAAAGCAATCTCGAGACTGATGAATAGGAATCATGTGAACCAGAGCTAGTAATTGGGTGCACCAGAGCGGCGCTAGTAAATTGATATGGCAAGCTAGCGGTTCTCGATCGGCGCATGCATCTACGCCCTTCGATATGTATGGCATTTCGATCCGCAAGTTCATCGTTACGGCAATCGAACGACGCTTCTGGGCGGAGATCGATTCAACTCCATGCCTCCATGCACGATGTTGCAATGGTTACAGTTACTGGACACGAGTGATATTATCTTATGGTAATTGAACTAAATGTTCTCGCTTTGATGGTACTTGAGGGACGTGAATGAAAAAATGGGTTAAATCGTCCGCGGTAATGACCGAGCTTAAGTGCGTGCATGCGACCCATTGCGCGAAATAAATGCTTGATTGCGGACGTGGTTTGTTCTCAACTTACTGTGGAATATATGAATCATGAATGGAGATTTATTGCCATAAACTAACTCCATATACGCTTTAAAAATATACTCAAGTTTGTTAACCTTCTTAGCAGGAACTGTATTAAATAAACTCACTTCCATTTAAATGATTATTAACATTTACATCGCATTTAGAATGTAGTTTTCTGAATTCCACAATTTTTAAATTAGAGCTTATTTTTGTGGATTCAAGTTTTTCATTATTCTGCATATGAAATTAGTCACGCACATTTTTTTTATAAATAACTTAATCAGCAGAATATTATTTTCCGTAAATATTTTGTTTTATCTCTCTAATTGTGCACGCAAATATATCAGTAGGTAATGATATAAATTATATGCATAAAGTTCTAACATTATGACAGAATAAACGAAAATTTATTTATTATGTTCTTGTTTGTAACTTGCCAAAAGTAAACTGCTTGCATATATATTGTCATAGAGACAAATGTCGCTTACGCCATAACAAACAAATAAGCTTACCATAATATTTATTACGATGAACAATCGTAAAAGCATCAAGGGGCTGGATAGTATAGCCATTATTCACGAATTTCACATAAACTTTATATTTTAAATTGTTTTATTTAGCAGAGTCAATTTTCCGCGAGCGCGAGCTTTCCTTTCCCGCCAAATGTTTGTTGGAGTGAGCACACCGTACGCGGCTGTTTGCTGACGCTAAGCCCGCCAAACTGAAGCAAGCCGTAAGCACCGTGAGAGAGCTTCGCGAACCGTCTCTGAATGGCCCACTCCACTAGAGGGAGAAATGGCGGGAGTCGCGGGAGGGACGATCTTGTAGGGGAAACCGCGTCAACCGCCTCCGGTAATTCACTAAGAAAAGTTATTTGACGACTAGCAGCATAGGGGATCGCTGTTGTAATAGAAAAATGAAAACGATTTGTAAAGTGAATAGGCGATTTGAAATATCGCGAACACACTCACTTAAGTATTATTATCAAAGAAAATGAGAAACAGCATGGGGAACTATTGTTATGAGTCTAAACCAATATTAGTTTCACCTCTTTTTTATGTGCATATTATATACTTATAAGGTAGCGCGTAGCAAAATTTCAGTTATCGCTAAGTCTACACTAAATTCGAATCAGATCTGTTTATAAAATTGTATCACCAAATAACTTCAGTGAATTTACCATTTTTTTATTGACGGAATGTGCCTCTCAGGCTCTTTCTTGGTAAGTCACTGCAATCTTAACAAACGATGTCATGTTTTTACGCATTTTGATAAATATTTTATTCTGCACTATCAAATTACTGAGTCGGATATAAATGTTTTAAAAATAAACTCAAGTGCTTGTTTAACTATCTGCATTCACGCAAGGGTTCGCGACACAGCACTTATTTACAGCAATGAAAATATATTAAAAGATATCTTACGAAGTCAAGTATTATGTTTTAGTAGTTAGGTATGTTTCCTACTACTGAAACTATAATATGTTGTTATTTTCCAGAGTACAAATAAGTACACAAAGGTGGTAGTTTAGTTTGCTCCGGATTACAAAAGATATCTACACCACTACACCGTTTAACTGTCAGTATTTTAATGTTGAATTAGATACACTCTCACCTTTGATTTGTACCTGCTTGATTGCTTTGTTCTTTTTTTAGACAACTTGCATAATCACGTCACGACGCATTTTTGTTGCTTGTTGGAATCGAACCGAAGACAATAGTTGGCGGAACAATTACAACGCTGGCACACATGTACTACTATCGACTCTTCTTACGTACCGTACCTACTTAGGTTAGTACTTTATGAGACTTAAGGCTTAAAGATGTTTTATCACTTGTTATCCTGCAATTAAAATTAGACTGTTAATATTATTTTCGGATTACTATACTATAGGTTCTGTACATACCTACAAAAAGTCTAGCTAACATTAGGTTTCTAGTTTGTTACGTTATTTATTTTAACATCAATTGCATGTTATATAGGTATCATGCTGTACAACACACGACATTATATAAATTACAGCGATTCGTACAGAACTAAATCGCCAAGCAGTTATAATGCAATAACTAACTTGTTTATTATAACCGCAAATTGCAAAATTAGGTTTTGGCATTTTGTATCGAGGCTCTATGTGTGGGCTGTGGTATTCCAGACAGAGCCGACCAAAACAACATTACTGTGAAAACCACAATAGACAAAAGAAATAGATTTTTGAGATTCCTTTTTTGTATTTCTAGCCACAGATTTAGAAAATTCAGTTTGCAAAAAAATAATGAGTATATGTGAAAGGACTCGGGCAGTGTCCTGTATGTACTGAGTTTTTAAAACGGAAACGTTTGTATTGTTTGCGCATTTTTCATTATCTTTGAACTCAATCAACACACCTGAGAATTTGTAGCCATGTTTTAGGTACTTATGTGCGAGAATAAAGAGAAAAGATAATATTGTCGCTGAAATTACTTTATGGGAGTCACTTTCAAATTCATGCATTTAGCGTTATCCGTCGTCAAAAGGTGAAAATAATTTCGTTCTGTAGTAAATCCATTTTATGAGGAAGTTTAGTAACTAAACAAGTATACGTAGGTAGAAACATTAAAATCTTATATGTCAAAGCAATATAAAGATTAAAATAATATTATAAAGATTTTCGCAATAGTCTATTTATTATACAATAGCTGGTATTAACTTGCACAGATAAACTGTAATCCGTGAAATTGTTAAGTTCGTTCTTGTTTACGATTTGCTGAAAGAATCAATGCGTTGTTTTTATTTTGCAATACACCTTCTCAGAAACAGTTAGAGGCACAGATTACGATTTATTTTTGATTAGATATAGTTAGCAACATAGTAGTTGGACTAATTATTTAGTACTTTTTTAATTATTGATAGTTAAAGGTCTTAGTACTTATTATTACCCTAGTTCTCTACCCACGTCGTTATCGTAAAAACAAAAGTTATAATGAGTTGTACAGTTTTTTTTGCAAGTTTTGTTGTGTACTGTACTTTATTATTAAATACTTGTACCACTTCAGACTTCCTACATATATGGTAATCATATTTAAATGCATTATGCATCCGTTTATTCGCACTAATGATATGAGTTGTATGTGTCATATCGCAATGAACATGGCTAAGCATTCCACTTTAGAAAATTGGTCTTGGATTCTCGGTCTCCTTTCAGAGTTAACCTAGATGTAAGAACGGTGATAACAACCCGCCTTAGCGGATTTCAGACAGCAGGGACTAATTAGGCATCCGTAACGAATATGATCGATAGATTTCCGACAAGCGCGGAGACTTTGATACGTATACATTGTTGATGTGCCGGTCGTAGCTTCTGTTTATCATACCTACTGTTAGAAGCATACAACACAGTAATGTTTTAAAGATTCTGATATCTATGGCATACAGTCATTAGCAAAGAGGTAGTATAGGTTCGCTTCATGTCAGATTAAGTGTCTATTACAATATTCTGAATGTGCTCAAGTCAGACGGCGCGGCAGTGATAATGATTTGCGCCTGGTGTCGTGGATTCGATTATCATATATTTACCGGAGTGGGACTGGAGAAAACGAATAGTTTTGTTGGTAGGTGGGATTTATTAGTTACAGGGTACAAAGTATGCGGGTATCTAATCAGATTTGATTTTATATGATATGGAGAGTAGGTACAATGTTGAGTGTGTATGATAACAAATTAACAACATTATGCAACGTTTGTTAAATAATATTTTGCACTCATACGAAGAGTAACATAGGAAGGATGTTATATAATATTAAATAAGAAGAGATTTTAACATTATCTTATCACGGTTCATAACATAAGTAATAGTATTTTAACATAATCAGAATCAGTTGATTTAATAACGAGTCAATGAACTCAAATGATACACGAACACTGCCATCTATGTATGATTAGAAGAACTACTTGACTTGACCTCGAGTTGGGCAGCACTCTAGCAATATTTTTCTTCACGTCCCTTGGTGGCGCTAGCATAGCTTTGCTCGTAGCCATTTCCCTGTTCAATTTATTAATATGCGCAAATTGAACGGTTTTTTCCATCATGGAGCCAAATAAGCATATTTATTCAATCGTAGTCTGTATATAAAATAGGTAAAGGCTAGAAATACTATTAGTCTAGCACCTATGTATTTCTCGCTTTGTACTGAAGGCAACTGGTTTCAAAATTGGTAATAAGATTTGTTTATTTTCATTTCCACTTCATTATTTAGTTTATGTGACATCATGAATGTATCTCTCCCGAGGAAATACACAATGTTAATAGTAAGTACTTAATAGTGTATCCGTGCATAAACATAATGTAAATTAAATTTAAACGTCACTACTTGACGAAAAACAAGCATTCATTGTTTGCTCTCATTTAAAATTACTATGAGTTACCTAAGAGGTCAAGGTGAGGCCGAAATTCAAAGTCTACAAAGAATATACTTTAAAAATGCATTTATTACAATAATAAATTAGAATAATTGTTATAAATAATGTTTAAAGAAAATACCCTTGGATCCCTTTGTGACGTATAAAAATTCATACAAATATTGGTAATAAATCATTCAC
This sequence comes from Anticarsia gemmatalis, assembly GCF_050436995.1. Classification (NCBI taxonomy): domain Eukaryota; kingdom Metazoa; phylum Arthropoda; class Insecta; order Lepidoptera; family Erebidae; genus Anticarsia; species Anticarsia gemmatalis. The sequence goes on along the minus strand of NC_134748.1, from coordinate 5,648,959 downwards.
AGGTTACACAAAGTCTTGTGTCTATTAGGCAGTCATTTACCTAAACTCTTCTTCAAGTTTTCAGCGAGTTTGTCCATAAATTCGAAGGTTTCGTAGTAGTCTGACCTCTTCACGTTGTTCATACCCTTAATGCAGATAGCAAGATCCTTGGTCATTACTCCAGATTCGATGGTGTCAATGCAAACCTTTTCTAAGGTTTCGGCAAAGTTCTGAAGTTCGGCGTTGTTGTCCAACTTAGCACGGTGAAGGAGACCTCTGGTCCAGGCAAAGATGGAAGCAATAGGGTTGGTGGAGGTCTCCTTGCCTTGCTGGTAGAATCGGTAATGTCTGGTTACTGTGCCGTGAGCAGCTTCCGCTTCGACGGTCTTGCCATCAGGGCAGATAAGTACAGATGTCATTAAACCGAGAGAACCGTAGCCTTGAGCAACCGAGTCAGACTGAACATCTCCGTCGTAGTTCTTGCACGCCCATACGAATCCACCTTCCGACTTCATCGCGTAAGCAACCATATCATCGATCAACCTATGTTCGTACCAAATACCGGCAGCTTCAAACTGCGATTTGTATTCCTTCTCGTAAATGTCTTGGAAGATATCCTTGAAACGGCCATCGTATTTCTTAAGGATGGTATTCTTGGTGCTCAAGTAGAGCGGGTATTTTCTGTCCAGAGCGTACTTGAATGAGGAGTGGGCGAAGTCGACGATTGATGCGTCAGTGTTGAACATACCGAGAGCTACACCAGCACCTTTGTACTCATTAACAACATGCCTGATGGGTTCACCACCGGCAGGTGTGTATACGAGCTCAAGGGTTCCGGCGCCGGGCACTACAAAGTCAGTGGCTTTGTATTGATCAGCGTGGGCGTGACGACCGATAATGATGGGCTTTTCCCAGCCAGTTACAAGACGAGGAATATTCTTGCAAATAATGGCTTCCCTGAAGACTGTTCCTCCGAGAATGTTACGGATAGTTCCATTGGGACTCTTCCACATCTTCTTCAGTTTGAATTCCTCAACTCTCTTCTCATCGGGAGTGATGGTAGCGCACTTGATGCCGACATTGTATTTCTTGACGGCTTCAGCGCAATCAATGGTAACTTGATCGTCAGTCTTATCACGATTTTCCATACCCAAGTCGTAAACATGCAGTTCAATGTCCAAGAAAGGTAAAATAAGTTTTTCCTTGATGAGATCCCAAATAATTCTGGTCATCTCATCACCAAGGATGTCAACAACGGGTCCAGCCTTTATTTTCGACATTGTGGATACCTGTAATTAAAGAAAAGAATACAATATCAATATGATGACTTGATAGAAAAAATAATACTACGAAAAACCGCAATCTCTCCTACAAAACAATCACCGAAAATTCATCAAATATACCAAATGAAATGTTACTAGTTAGGTAGTTACGTATCTTATCGCTATTGATAATGCAAACATTGCCGAACCGCAAGTGTAACCTTGGAACGTGCGAAACATGTCAACTCATAGATAGTGAGATCCTGAACTTTGTAGCGAGAGGTTAATTATTTTTATAACTTACTATTTAACAGGCTGCCGATTAGAAAACTCGTATAACAGATAACTATGAATATGATAATCAGGTCAAAGCCCTAATAAATGGCTCTTCTTATCAGTACTGAGATTTGGTTGGAGTGTTAGTTTATTATGTAAATATTAAGATCACTGTAATACAAATAGATCGAAAATATGTAAAGAATAACATAGCAACGAATTGTGATGTCAGTTAATCCTCATTTGCATCCAATGGCCAAATATTCTAAGTACATTGGTCACATACAAATGGTTGGTAATGAATAGTAATGAAATAAAATAATAAGGTACTTCCACACTGTACCCCCGGCATGTTTATTTAATTTTGATTTAAAATAAACTGAAGGCGTAGCTACATACTAATACATAATTAATTACTTAACTAATCAAAATGTGGGTGTGTCTATGTACCAATCAATCTATATACCTATGCCTATTACATTGACAAAAGAATTATTACTCACAATAAAAACATAATGTCTGAACTAATTAAGTTTCTTGTGTATTATCTGTGCAAACACAAATATCACAATGATCTTATTCAACTGTATTGCAATGCACCAATTGACGTACAATGAAATGACCTAAATGCTGTAAAGATAATAAACTATCTATTTTAATAAACATGTTTTTGGTTTTACAAATAAATTCCAGTTTTATCGTTGCATTTCAATATAATAACAACAAGAGCATGATGAAATAAACCACATGTTATTGTCTTTAATTTCATCTTCACTTTCTCACATCAGTATTTACGTAGCAGACTATCAGTTTAAAAAAAAACTTAGGCATATAGATAAAATATTGACAATGGTTTTCTTTTTTTTTCTTATAGCTAAGTACAGTTTGTAATTAATGGAGAATTACAATGATAAAAGTAACGCTGTAATTATAAATGTTACATACAACATTTAATTTCATAGATTTACTAAACAAATATATTTGTCCATAGTAATATCAAGGTAGGTATGTTGTAACCCATTGTATTGTTATCAGACAATATCAGTTAAATGATATTGGTCTATTTTACGCTGCATGGTTTATTTTTATTTATCACTATTGTTGTACTTTTTTACAGGTGGCCAGTAGATAAAGCTTGCAATCAATAAGGCCAGTTAATATCTCATGAAATGAATCAATAATAAAACCTATGGTTAGGTAAGGTTTTAATTATAAGCATACAAGGTCACTAATAATAAACAACATTATTGTAGTTTTATAAAGTACTACTTTTAACTATAGCCAGTTAAGTAAATAACTCCGAAAAAATAATGAGCAATGAATAATTAATGACTACTAAATATTTGCAGAATTTGGAAAAACAAGAATGACAAGCATTATTTTCTTTTTTTTTTTATCTAAATGCATATCTTTTCTTTTATTTAGGAATAGAGATAATCATACATATTTGTTGAACATAGAAATTGTTATCAGAAGGCTTTAAGTACAAGTCAAATACAGTTACCAAGAGTGAAAGTAAATTTCTCCAAAGCTATGCTCAAGATTGCCTCCTCTTTACAAGTGATTAGGTACCTACTTTTGCTTTCCCATACAAGTAACATCATACCAACAAAAAAAATAAAAACAAACATGCAATAAATACAGGATTTCTAAGAGCATAGAGCACACTAAGGCATTTCAATTGAGTCTGGAATGTGATGTTCATTGAATAAACAGATATGTACCTAATTGTTACGTGTACCGGAAAACCGATGAGTTCTAAAAATATATACCATACATAACCTGCACATAAAAATTATAATATGCCGAATATGAAACTGAATAAAAATATTTTGAGAGATTTTTTATAGGATACATAAACTGGTTCGTCGCGACGTTAAGAGCAAAGTCCAAAAGGCTTGAAATTATTTACCTAATAAGGCTTTGAAGCATCAGTAACTAAGTGAAACAGTGCATGAATGCATAAATATCCAGAATACGGAATAATAACATATTAAACTTAATGAATCAATGAAAGTCTTACCAATTAATGTTTCGATTCAGTTAATGATAATATTTATACGACTTAGGGCACGTCGTACTCCTCCCACTTCTTGACTGGACTGAATAAATCGGCTGATCAACTCGCCACTTGCCAACGAATGATTTATCAATATACGTGTAAGTTGAATGACTCGATTATTCACTCAAGGAAGGCCACTTCAGGGTAGTTGCTAGAATAATTTATACAAAATGAAATGCAATTTTACCTTTATTCTCGTATGTGAATCGACTGGATACTGGATAGTGGACACAGATTGTATTTTCGGGATGTGATACGTCGATAGATGACGTTTTAGTTCAGGAATTAGGATAAAATGAGAATTTTATTACTATTTGCGTATACTCTGTATGAAATGCTTTTTTAATAATAAGTTGCCTTGGAATGGTTATGTGCTCCGAGTTTTTATTGCTTATTTGCGTGGTTTTGTAAATATTCTCACTATCAAGCAAAAACAAATAAATATTTTAGTTCCTAAAAAGACTCGTTATCAAATTTTGAATAAAAAAGTTGTATTACCTACCTACCTTATCCTCTCGAGCGCCCCAACGTCAAAATTCAAATATACCGTTAAGCGTCCAGGCCAAAAATGGCGCGCGAAATTGAATTGGCGGTTGGCGTTTAAGCGCCGATTCCGTCATATTTTAATACTAACACCCTAGCCATACCTTATATATTTGAAATCTACATAAAATTTGCTATAGATTAAAAAAATAAACCACAAATAATATTTGATAGTGGTAGTACAATAGTCGGTTTAATCTGAATATTGTGTGCTTTAGGCATGTGTTTGAAGAAAGTCTAATAAATATTTTTAGGCAAAAAAAATAATATGACGAAAGGTCTTATCGTGTAGTTAATGAATAATGACATTAAAATCCAACTGTAAAATATACTCAAATCTTTAAAATTAGTTAAAAAAAGGATTTACAATATTGGTCATAAAGGAACATGTCGTTGGGTCAGATGTTGTTTAAGGTGCTCTCTGGCCTGTATCAACCACTTATTCAAGTGTGTGCATTAGATCGTCGTCTCATTTCATCAGCTTCAATGTCAAATATGTTTGAAAGGGATAAACATAGGTTTAGCATTTCGTTTTTACGTTTTTAAATGTAAGATCGTTTTGCCGTACCACGGTGGCGGGGCGCTTGACGGGGGTAGAACATTCAACCGTGACACGGTGGCCGGGCGCTTGAGAGGATAAGTTACCTACAAATTTACTTTAAAAAGGGGAAAATAATGAGAGTCGATTGGCGCTTGATGTTCTCACGAACAAAAAAGAGCAATATATCACATTAGAGCAATTTAAGGAAGACTTCGTTTTGAATTAAGGGTTTACGAAATTTTAATGTAAAAATGAAATGAAGGTTTTGTAATGTCAGGAACTTAAATTTTTTGATCGTGCAACATTATTGCCCTTCATGCCCTTCACCTCGGGCCCCGCCCCGTCAGCTCCACACCCCCTCCAAAATAATTGTTTGTTGTAAAACGTAAATGTATGTCTACAAATTACTGAAATTCATATTGATCAATATTGAACTGTGAAACAATGTTAAACTTGTAAATGAAATTGTTGTTGTTGTAGTATGTAAATAAAAAGAAACTGTGAATGAGATTGTTCCGAAATCGAAATGGTGGTGCAAAAGAATTGGAATAACGTTGATGCGTCGCAACAGAACCCAGTTTCCGAGAGTTCCACCACTTCATGGAGCTTTCAGGCACCAACCAAAACGTTGACTGTTCGGCCAAACAATACTTGCACAATGCAGGCGGTAATTATTTATTCTTCCATTCTATTTCGATGTTTTCATAGTAACAAATGTCAAAGCCATTGAAAATCCTTGAGTACAAGGACATAGGGCTATCAAAGCAGACACAATATGTTTTAAGTAAATGAATAAAATGTTTGCAGTCTAGAATTATTATCGTTTGTTTTTTAACATTACTTACGGTAATGTTGAGGGATTTAAGGGCTAATTTAAATTGTATACTTATTGTTAATAATATTCAGACTCAGTAACTATCTTTCCAATTATCTACTATCTCTTTGTAGAAGCAGCCAATAACCAGGCAAATTGCCATAAACACACTGGCAGCTATGCACAGAAGGTTCAGCCTGCCTGGACCAGTGCAGCCACACTCTAGACCTATAGCGGAGTTCAGAGCCAGTGCAAACAAATCATTGGATATGCTGCGACAAACCATACAGTCTGCTGTAACTAGGGAAATTGATCTTGTCATTAAAAAATATCTGGAGGTAAGTGTGTTTAATTTTCTTTATTGTATTTTCAAGGCATTATTTAAAATTAAATTAAGATCACAAACAATTTGATTTTTTAAATTTTTTTTTTTTTTTTTTGTTAAAAAAAGACAACTCCCGCACTAAGAATTTCTCTTGTGTCGCGGGGACTTTTACAAACATACAAACAACGGACACAAAGCACAACCAGACCCGAAACAATTATTTGTGGATCGCACAAATAATTGTTCCGTGTGGGAATCGAACCCACGACCTCCCGTTGCAGTGGTATGGGCGTGGCGACCTAAACCACTGCGCCATGGAGGCGCAGTGGTTTAGGTCAAGGTTGAAAAATTGGCCTTTTGTTATATATTTTCTCTTGTTTTTAGTTATAAGTATTTTCAAATAACTATTTGGTTTATATTTCAGAAATTCTTTGTACCTGCTGTAAATAACATAAGATTGAATCTGGGAGATGAATCAGTTAATGAAGATCAGGTATGTTCAATATTTGAATTATATTATTAAATGATGAATTATACTCATATTATTATACAAAATATACTTATCTATGTAATGAGAGAGTCAGGCTTATAAAAAAAATAATGTGTTAGTTATTCTTGGTACTAATGTTATTCCTTCTTTATATTCAGGTAAGAGCAGTCTGCAGAGCAATGTTAGATGCAACCCGTTTGTTATATACTGCTCCATCACGGCCAGCCCAAACATCATACGAAAATAGTGATTCGGAATCCAGTAACAGTGCTGACTCCAAACTTGGCATAAAACAAACAGTAAGTAACCAAATATTGATAAATTATATAAAAATATTCACTTTTGTTGATCATCCTTTTATCATGAAATGTGAAATGCGTAAGCAATTTGATAATGAAACAAAAATATTATTGCCATACCTCTTTCTTATGTAATTAAAACAGAAACAATGTTGTGTTGTCTTTATATAATTAGGCATTATGTATTGATAGAAGTTATAACATTAATTATATTTAAACTTTTTGCATCATTAGTTACAGAGTCCATCACAGAAACGTAAGGATTCCGATAATGAGATAGACTTGAACATCAAACGTAAAAAGATCAAACAGGAAGACACCACAGACAGTGCATCCTCATCACCGTTACCATCACCTGCTATTAGAGACCCTGAGAAATGGAACCCTTCAAGACTTACACAAGATACATTATTTATTATGGGCTCACATGCACATAAGGTTGGTATATTGTATCTTAAAAATATTTTGTATTTAAAAATTCACCATCGTTTAAGTTATACAGGATGATAAGTTAAATAGGACCTTACTATTCTGATGAAAATAAAATAATTGTCGATATAAAAGTAAAAAGTCCTGGGTCTTTTTTGGATCCAGCATTACAATCTGAAATTGATAAAGATATTTTCTAATGTGGCAACAGGTACTAGGATTGGGAAATTCGCGTGGACGACTCTACACAAGGCACTCTGGCTTACTAAGGTACCCAGCTGATAGTGCTGACAAAGAATGGATTGCCAGTCATAATTTAGTCAATGCTGTTGGTGGGAAGACATACATAATGGTAAGTTTATCAAATCGTTTTATCATTATTATCCTCTGTGCAGTGAACTTTACCTTATATTATTGTGATTTCCAGGTATTAGAAGACATCGAAGAACTAGCTAAGAGTGACGCTTATAGACATAACTCACTACCAATGCTTGGGGAGATGTCAGGATTCAAAGTTCCTATGTTTATGCTTCGGAAGATAAAAGCGTATGTTCTCAAAAGGGCAATCAGTGACGAAATTAGCAATGTTGGAAGTCCTATACCATCAACAAGTAACTTTCCAGAAGAGGAAAAATATAAAATAGAAGACATCAAAGTTGAACCAAATCATGATAATTTTGACAGCAACAGTTTTGATGCCAGTCAATATATTGGAAATGGGGAAAATAGCAGAGATTTTTCTGACGTTCCGACTTTGAAAGAAGATTCAGATTTCGCTGATATCAAAGTTGAGGACATTGACGATATAAAGGTTGAGAACATAAAAGTAGAAGATCTAGATGAAATAAAGGTGGAAAGTATTAAAGTTGAAGATGTTGACTTGAATAGAATGAAGGATAACTTCGGCGACATAAAAGTAGAGTCAATTAAATTGGAGGACGATGACGCTTTTGGTCTCTGTAAGGAAGAAGATGACCAAAGTCACTTAGTTGATGGCTTGCTAGATTCAGATATAGAATTTTTGAGTCGGAACTTGGGCAACATTGAGAGTGAGGCAGATGCTAGGAAAACTATTGAAAAGTTAACTGGGGCCAATCCTGATACACTCACGTTGGTTGGTGATGAATTTGATTTGGGTACCACATTGAACACTAGTAACGTAAGTTTCAAATCTTAATCTATTTCACTCGCGTATCTTTATTTAATCTTTGTAATGTACCTTTATTTGCTGTGATAAACAATTTCTCTTTAACTAATATTGAAATATAACGATAAAATGTGATGCGCAATAAAGCTTATATTGCAATATTACATACACGACATTTCTGGTCGTCAATTTTTCAGTTATTTCCAGTAGTTGAGGTGGTAGTCGTTAAGATGATCACCACAACTTTACTAAAATGTGTGAAGTTCGATCCTCACAAACATTAATCAAACTGCTTATATGTTAAAAAATATATAACAAGAGATATAAATATGTTTTTTCTATTTCCAGTTCTCAGTAAATCAAACGAAGTGCATAACGGTAGCGTCGACAACGAGCGGCATGGTGCACAGCGTGCCGGTGGCGCACCTGGCCCCGCCGCGCATCACGGGCAGCACGGTGCACTACTACACCAGCGCCGTGCCGCCCGCGCCGCGCACGCTGCACCACCTGCCGCAGGCCACCGTCACCATCCAGAGCATTCCCGGCACCACCTCGCAGATGATCCGCGGGTCAGTACTATACTTTATCCATATGCTCCATACAATTTAAGCATTGGACCAAATATTAACACATAAGTATTGTCAAAGTTACATCGAATGAATTTACCGAGAATTCAGTAGGTAGAGCCAACGAGACTAGAAACTGTACCACCATTTTTAATTGCCAAGTAGTTTTGAATCATTTGGGTCGCCATGGGTATTCTATCATTGAGCCTCTTCATCGTTAAATTAAAGTGTTGGCGTATTCCTGGAAGCGTGAAAAAAAAATTGCTCGTAATATGTTACGTCTATAAAACTAAAGTTAATTTGACTTCGGTAAATATATACACATTTTATCAAGTATTGTTTATAAAAAAGATTAGAATTATATGCCTAACATAACAAAAATATTGACAGTTTTATTTGTTTAAAATTAAGATGCTATTGACCTTTACGATTTTATCGACTGTCATTAGGCTGATTAGTTTATCATTCTACACATAACTTTTATGTGTTTACATACAAATTTATTTTCGTAATATGAGTAAATATTTTGTATTTTTGTAATTTGCAGGATACCTATCAACACAAAAACTGGAACATTTAGCACCGTGATGTCACAAGGCACAGCAAGTACAATAATTGGTTTTGGCACGCGGACATCAAACGCGACTATTATTGGAACACCTCAGTACGTCAATGTGTCATCAAAATCTTTCCCGACGGGCAACATTCTACATAACGCCATAGTATCACGAAACATCATTAATAGAAGCAATCTTGGAGCGCCTTCCTCTACAGTGTCCTTCAACGTGACTGCAGTGAGGCCAGTGCTCCACACATCGACACCAAAGATAAGTACCGTGGTCACAGCCAGTACTAGTGATTTTGATAGTATTTCCACAACCAAAGATATGATAGACAATGCTTGTAATTCTTCTGTCATGTTGAAGAAAGTACTCACTCTTGGTAGCGCGGGCGCTGCTAAGTCGTTTATGATGCATAATACTCAAAAGGTTTTGTCAACTGGGTTCGCAAATGGTGTAACTCCGCCACCTAATGTGACTATCGTTAGTTCAGGGACAAGTGGTGGTTTGATGAACAACAATAATATTGGGATGTCGTCTTCAAGTATTATGAGTCCTACGTCTGGTACGTTAAGTGCGACACACGCCACACTATCGGCTCTGTTAGCTTCAAACGCCGAGAACGCTCAGCAAGGTAAAAACTGATATTATTCCAATCTCCATTCCAAAACACATAATAATTCTTGATCTCATTAATAGTAAGATTATTTCTTCTTAAAGATTCATATTAGTGAATGACGTTTGCCAACATTAAGCTTTTTAGAGCGCAGCAGTAGAAGTAGAGTAAATGAGTATTGGGATACGTAAATAAGGGGCCTAAATAATATAATTCTTAACTTTTTCTCTCAACCCTTTACTCTCTCTGAACGTTGTAATCGATGTATTAGGTGTAATTAAAAGTCAAAATTTCAATAATTAACTAGGGATTCGGGCAATTAATCGTCTAAAATGACGATAGATATGTTTGAAGTTTCTTGATTTTTAACTAAATCACGATGGTAAACTGCCACACTGCCTACAGCCCGGTAAAGAGAGCAAGAAGGACTTATAAAGACAAATTATTTATTACAAACTGGCAGAATTGTGTAGACATACTTATAAAATGAATATTTGATTCAGGTGGGTTATGTATGCACCAATATCCTATCAATCACTACTAAAACGAATTAAGTCGTTATTATTATACAAACTGCAATAACATCCGACAGGACTGGAGTAGGCTCCTAGCTGGTATCCTGACACATTTTATAAATCCATTTTATTATAAAATCATAGTTACAATATTGTTACTCTTATTGATCTCTTGTCTACACCTTTCTGTAACATGTTACATCAGTATTACTTTATTCTTATACAATTATAATAATATTGCTGTAAACCAAGTAACATATTTTATGTACATAAATAATTGATGTGTGTGCAGAGCCAATATATTATGTACTTGTTGAATCTACCTCTTGTGTTACCTGAATATAGGTGATTTCCAAATAGTTGGAGGTCTATGGTTGTGTATGTATTATTTATTATAAAAGTACAAAAGATGACTGCATGAGTCAGTATTATTTGTGTAGTATTTGGTGTTGTGTAGAATGTCACAATTATTTACATAATGGTAGGTTAATCTGTGTTGCTGTATCAGGGTATTTCTTAAGAAAACAATTGTTAATGTAGGCTTCTTCCCTAACATTTACTTCTTTCAACTACTTTTATTAAACTCACTTTGACTGACTATTTCAGTTTAGAATTTGAATAATACACAAAAATCTTTATATTTTTTGATGATGTATGAAAAACTTTTTATGTAGACGTTCTACGATTTTTATTAGCCATTCTTTCTTCTACACATTTGATACAACTGTGTTCGAGATATGTAAACGTAATGTAAGGATGTTAGGCCAATCTAGATTTAGTGTTAGGCACCAATGCTATGATAATAGGTGTAATTTGTTCATAAAGAACAAATTATTTAATGTGTAGGAACTGTAGGAAGTGAATAGTTTAGAATGACAGGATCTTTCTCAAGATAAAACCGGCTTTTTTCATGAAATTTCGTTGTTGATAATTTTGCAAAATAATATAAGAAAACTTTTTGTGACTATAAGTTACATTTCACTTCGTTTTCGAAGTGTTACCTGAATTATAATTGTGTTGTCCGACTAGTAGTAAATGAGAATAATCACTATCTAAGCTACTCATCTCAGCAGTTTTTATTTGTTATAGAATGTTAAGGTACTTGTTTTTATTATGAAAATGTGCCAAAGTTATGCCAAGAATGTGTTATGGTTGTAGATTTTAGGATTTTTTTTAAGTCTGTTAGTACATATTTGCTAATGCCTGTTTTACCTGCTAATGACGCAACTGCTTCTTATGCTTCAAAAGGCCATTAAATGAATACTATTTAACTTACACATAATGTAAGTGGAATCTAAACGAATGTTCTCAAAAAAATATCGTGCAATATATTGTTTTTATTTCCTTGGTTAGTGTTGTTTGATATTAAAGACTGCATCTGATAATCTTCGCGCATGAAAAAGTTTTTTGGAGGTAGAAAATCACGAAAGACTTCTTCAGATGCGTGCGACTAGAAAACTGTAGCCTAGACCGTGGTAGCGCGTCGACCCAAAGTTCGGAAAGAACTGGTTATGTCTTTATAAAATTATGGATTTTATCAGTGACATAACTTGGCAAAATTTTGCAAGTTTTGGTATGTTATTGAATATTCTGTTGCCGACTACTTGCACATTCACCACCATTACATTGTTATTTTTTACATGTGATATATAATAGAGATTTAACAACAAATGGCGAAATTTATTCAAATTGTGATAAACGATGAATGTTTTTATTTAAATATCGTTGTATCGAACGTTTCGTACCATGAATATTGCGGTCCATTATTTTTATTTTTTAAGCTTTACTGTTATCGAGCTGCAATAAATATATTTTGCTAGGTTTTGCCAGCGTATGATTTTGGCTTTAATTATTATTTGCTTGCAATATTTTTTTCTGCTTGTGTGCAATGTTATTTTATTTATTGTTTTAGGCGTTATAATGCTTTTTGTTGCAATATTGTTTTAGAGCGGCTTTTTTGTGTTTTTGCCAGCCTCTTTGTTACTGCTTAGCTTAAATGCAATCACTATGTTAAGTTTCGTAAATACAATCGTATTTGGCAACTTTGTTGTAGGTTAGTTATTTATTTTTTTATGTTTTTTACTGAACGTGTTATAAATTAAGTCTTCAAATTGTTCATGTGTATCTCAGTGCTGTGTTTGTAAAATGGCTGTGTTTTCACGTTAGTGATGTACCTTGTTCTGGTAAAGCCTAGAAAGGCGACATATCTTTTTGGAATGCATGATTCTTTATGACGCTATGGTCTATTCGAGCTTCGAAAATATTAACTGAGCCGGTCTCAATAGATAGACCTAGACAATAGACCATTGTAAAATAGAAATTCTTTCAATAATAAAGCAATAATAATTTACGGTCTTAACATTTTTTATATATATATTTTTTTTTTCATTTATAAAAGTATTTGTCGTTTCGAAGCCTGATTGACTATAATGTTACGAAATCATTCAATGATCGTTACAATGTAACGTAATGGTATTTGTTGAATCAGAATAAAGGATGATTGTTACACTGTACTTGAGTCAAATCTGAATTGAACCTTGGCATTGCCTTTGTTACAAAAATGTATGAATGGACTAATTTACATTACACAGGTCGGGCAGTAATTACTTACATGTCAAATTATAGTATGTCAGTGGTTGGTAAAAGGACAGTCATGAACACAAGTGTATAGTGGACCTTTAGTACAATCAGCCACAGAAGTGATAGTGTTCATTTTCAGAGTATGAGGTTGACTGTACTTATGCATTAGCTTAACTTATGTCTTTGACTAAAAGTTTAATTTAATAAATGAGTTGGATCGAGAATGTGACAGTATTTTTCAGATATTAATGCTTATGGTTATTTATTCAGATTCGACTCAGTGTAGTAATAATAATTAAAAACAAATAAGTAGTTCTACTAGAGCCGCCATATTGGCTAAATATAATGTAACCACTAGGTAAGAGAAGAATTCCATATTTATGGTTGTCGTGGTTGTGTCAAAGTATTGTACTTATTCCTACTTATCGTCTGTAACTGGTTGTTATTCGTATGGTAACGTATATCTAGTGAAACTTTGATCTCTCTAATTATGAATAGAATGTATTCAATGCTACTCTTATAAACTGAACTGCCATTGGTGTAGCTGGAGTCTATAGCAAAACATATTAAAGAATTTTTTGATCTTCAATCCCATTTTCTCAGTAACATCCGTTTTTAAAGTCTTTCACGTTAAGCCATATCATGCATGGACTATCTTTGGATCGGTCCGTTTTTGGCGAAGTGAAGTTACTCTGGTAAAAAGCTTATGGTTGTTTGTTTAAGCTCATATACATTTGATCGATGATGAAGCTTGCCATAGACTCTGGCTTCTCCATTGATAATTGCAGGCCTAGTGCCATTAATGTGGTAATAACCTATATCTCGCAGTACTCGTGAAACATTCTAAATCCCTATATGAAATATTTATTTTAGCCACATTAAGCTTGGTCTACTGACAGTGATAATCTAACTGGCCGCTTCGATACAGTAATCCTTATAGGATAATCTTAATTTCATATTTTTATATTCTTTTTCCCAAAAATACTAAAAGTTTCTAAGAAAGTATACGTGGGTATAAAATCTCAAATGCTTAAGCAAACTGAAAAAAAATGTAGGTAAACCTGCATAAAAACAGGAAAGTTTTAAAGTTACACTTTTGGTCTTGTTATAAGATTTGGTTTGCAGGACATTCAAATGTCCAATAAGAAAGCCTTATAAGAAATATTTTGGGCCCAATTCATGGACTCTGATTCATAATGAAAGCATGTACTATGTTTGCGTGAAACGGGATATTAGAGCGACTTAAACCGAGCGCGTATTTTTTGCCTAAACCTATTTCATGACGTACCACTGTCATCAATATATTGTGGTCCTTAATAGAAATACACGATTAGTGGACTGCAAGTCTTTTGACTGCAGTTTCATTATTTAAGAAAGGCTTATGTACCTACGTATACGGCGACGAGCGTATAGGTATACGTAATGAATACGTGCCCGGTAGCTAAGCCCTCTTAGTCCTACAATATTAAACAGCAAGTCAATAAATTCTTACTCAGTGACTATCCAATTCATACTATGTATGTATTCATAATATATTATAATTAAAATCCTTGGGTATAAGCTTGGGATAGATAACTATGTGAATTAGCACTGCCCGCTCTCAAATATACGTGTTTAAGTAAATAAATGATATGTTTAACTTAATTTTTGTTGTATGATTTGGTATCTTTACCCGTTGTTTGTTATACATTTTAGTATGTATAAGTTATGATCTAAGTAAAACTTAATTAGCAATGACTGTGTGACGGTCGAACACTGAAACGTAGTTTAAATTTCAGTAACATGCCGCACTTGTCACTTAAAAGTGTTTTTATAGTGACAGAGCGCTACTCAAATATGAGCAACTTACGTTTCTGTTTTCCTCCATAAAATAAATTTCTTATAAAGTAGGTACCTACTTATATGCCATTTATATTTTGTTATCAAATCTATGTGTACCGATTAAGTTCTTACCGGTTTTAAGGCTACTATTTAAAGACTTTATTATTGTAACAAAATTCTAATGCAATGGCTAGAAACTGAAATGAAATTTAATTTAAGTCTTATACTCCTATTGGATAAGATCCAAATTAGATTTAAACACTTGACAGAACTTCATATAAATGGTCACAATCTCAAACACTCCGCCGCGAAATGGGTACCTAGTACATAATAGGTACAGATAAATTGAATAAGTAATTAGTTACAAGAATAATACCATCTCTAAAATTATTCAGTTTGACAAAGAATCTAGGTAAAAGAAGGCCGTCTCCAAAAATATAAATAAAGCTGAACTCTGAAATGTCAGTTATAGTTAGGCAATGCAGTTCAGAACGATATCACATTTAGCAGCCAAAAGGTAGGTCACTTATTTTCGTCCAGACTAGCCTTTGGCGCGATGCTTTCTATTCTAATATAAATGAATCAATAAGGTTTAACCGAGAAAATTACTAAATCATGCTCTTCAAGGCACCTTTTGAATTCTTTGAAATTCAGTCGAGTTATTTGGAACTGTAGAGCGTTCACAATCCTTCGATGCCAGCCGATACCCACTGTAGTAGTGTCGAGAGCTTGACATATAGTTTTTTATGTCTATTTAACACGCTACAGGAGTTGATCACAATCATCAAAATCATGGTTCGTGATCATTCCTTTAAATGTTGTGTTTGTTCCTTGACTTATGGAACATTGAACAATATCTACTACATATTTCAAGAATGAACCACGCTAATGGTTCTTATGAAGGCCTATAACACTTGAAAGCTTAAGGTTTTACGGCCATGCGTGGGCTCATAAGATACGTGACTGAGACTACTTCGATCGTTATACGTTCTCGCCCTACATGACTGCGTCGACTAAAATTACGATACATGGGCCTAATATTTAACCAAGCTCATTTAATAACTAGTCAAAAAAGGCTAATTTGTGGAGATACTGAAGTGTAAATGAAGCCAGCTTTAGAATCAATGTAGTAGCATCTACTTAGTAGCGGAGCGAAAGATAATAGCACATTGGCCTAAAATTATAAAAAATCAATATAAAAATTTGGATTTGTGCGCTTTAGAAAATTATTATCTCGCTACACGCGAGTACAAATAGTCTTACAAGTTGACTAGCGTACGATCCGGTCGCACCAATGCAAACACACTGCAAACGCACACTATTTTAGATGTTATTCAAACATTAATTAGAAGTCATGAATTTCCCTTATAATTATGAACAGTGTTAATCGACCCGGATGAAATCATTACTTCAAACCGCATTAAAATTTATATTGAACTGAAAATGCAAATATCCTCAAAAAGGCACAGTAGACTAGTTTAATCCATTTCTGTATCTGCTAAAGTAGGTACTTCCATGACTCTCATTAGTCACTAAAAATATGATGAGCCTGCCTGCCTGAGCTCATCACAATATTACGTCCCCCTTTGTTGAGCGGCTGGATCCGCCGCAGCATTTATTTTAACTTAAAATAACAATGAGAACAAAGTTGCTATTGATAGCAGCAGGCGCTACATTATAATTTCAGGTTGGAACTATATTTGTGCAGACAGACTGCAGTGATTGCGCAACGTCCTACCTTCCATAAATAGATTTATCCCCATTTTCAGTTTTAGAATGGTTTTGTATTGATTTGACCGTTATATCGGTTCATCACTTCCATCTACATGCTTTGTTCGTTAGGACAGATTGAACCGACAGTATTCCACATGATAAATATTTATGTATTGCGCATGCACATTGTATATTAGCTTTTGCTTTGGGAATTTAATGAGACTACAATCTCATGCAGTCTGTATATTTTAGGTGGGTAAATGCATTATCTGGCCAAGAATACAATCCATCCAAAAGTCACAGTTGTATCTATGATTAATTTAAAATTTAAGTTAAGTTTCCATAATGTCGTAATTTTAACTTTAGATCTTATTGTGGGTCAAATTCTATGATCGTTTACGAATATATATATTATATATTAATAAAAACGGAATAAATAACACTTCAAACTATTTAACACAAAATGTAAGATCTTAAAGTATAAATTATTATGCTTAGTATTTTCGTTGGACCTGACATCCATTTGCTCGTGGGTTTTTGTCAGGCGCCAATGCGGCGTGTGCGCAACTTCGATAACTTTTGGTTAATTTTCTTTCTGGGTTTGATATGCTGTTTTGAATTTATTTATTTTTCATAAAATATACTATTTGTAGACAACGCTAACGCCGTATTAGGTACACCTTTATTACATCACAAAAAATCGAGCTTTTTGACATACTGTCAAACGTCTTTGGAACCATAAATACGTGAACTTCTCTTGTACACTTTAAGCTTTTGTATGTTTTAAAATAAAAATTATTTTATTATAATGCCGTGGTAGGGAAACCTCGCACCGATGTTTTTATTTTTTCTCGGCCGGTGAACCTTATCTTACCAGAACTGAAGCTCACTATATGCTAAGTTAAATAACCAAGCAACTGTAGTAGGCATACATACTCCTTTATCGGTTATGGATTATTGTGGTTCGATTTTTTATTTCTAAGGTTTTTAGAAATAGATTTTAAATATTCTATCATTTTTTACTTACAAAATATAAATAAAGGTAAAATTATTTTCGGCATTGGCCATTATTATTAGGACTTAAAGTTTGCCTCTCTTTTGATTATAAATGAATTACAAATTGTTTATAGATACTTATCGTACCTATACTTTGAGTACATGCTTATTTTTTCAAGACGGTTTAACATTCGGATTATTCAGAAAGTTACACAAATACCGCGTTTAACAAGTATTTGCTATTTCTCAGTTAGCGGCAAATAAGTAGTAAAAGAAATCCTAAATCTTCCTATTCTGCATACGTTATGCGGTACGTGGTATTTTTCAATTTCGTCTGAAAGGATGCCTGAACACGCGAGGTAAGCGTGAGACGGCAAACTTAAGAAACCATTTAGGTATTGCTTGCTAACTTTATTTTATATCTAAAATGTCAAATTCAAAACAGAATTAAGTTATCGCGGATTTCACAATTCTGTTAATTTTATAAGCATTTATGTAGTACCTAAATACATTTAATATTTGAAGCGATTAATCTGTGCAGTAGACAAAGTGTACGAGTAACTTGAAAACTTTATATTGCTAACATAACTTTACGAGCACCTACTACGATAAAATTATTACTTAAGTGCACAAGGTGCGCTCGTGGCTCGTAGTAGCGTTCACGTCGTAGCTCCCCGCTACGAACGTCTGACAGCACCGGCACCGGTCCGGTGACGTCAGGTACACAGGTTTTTCACTGCTACGACACGATCGCTTTAACGCCTCTGTATTGTATGCGAGTGTGACGTAACATCTGTTTTGTAGATAGAGTTTTTATGTACTCATGAAAACAATATAGGTAAATTTTCTACAATGGAGTTTAAATATGTTTATTAAGTATTTGAAACTTAAGTTTCGGCGTCAGACATCGAATACCAAATAGAATATTTTTAAAAGTTGTACTTGTTGAAACTTAATTATTAATATTAGTTTCGATAAAGTTTGGAAGTTGGGTGCTCGGGGGTGGTTCGGCGTGGCGCTCGGTGGGCGTGCTCGTCGCGCGGGCGGGGCGGAAGCGCCGCTGTGCGGGGTGGGGGGAGGGGCACGAGCACGTGCTGCGCGCTCACGTGGTGGTGCCAGCGCGCTGCTCTTCGCGTCCGTCGTGCAGACCGTATGAATAATTGTACGGAGTGAATGAATCGATGCGGCGGCAGCGCGGGCGGCGCGGGTGGCGGGCGCGGGCGGGGGCGGCCGCTGCGTGGAGGGGTGCGCCGCGGCGCGCCAGTCTCGTGCCGGTAGTCGGTAGTGCAGCCGAGCGACTCCGGGAGCCGTCCCCGCCGCGTCGTCGCTCGCTCGTAGTCGTAGTGCGCCCGCCGCCCGGCCCCGCCGGCGCCCGAGCCCATGGAAACCCAGAATCAGGATGCGGCCAGAAGCCCCGCCGAGGTGCCCAACGACCCGGGGTACGTCCACAGCCTCCAGGAACCTTCGAATCGCGCTCTTTTCCGTGTCTGATGGTCATTGTTTACTTGCAGGAAGATGTTCGTCGGAGGCCTCAGCTGGCAGACTAGTCCAGGTACGCTCGTCGGTCATCGGCCGCACTCCGCCCGCGCCTCGCACGGATTTGCATCCGATGCACAGGCCGGCGTCGGCTGACCGCCCGCTTAGGTCGCGGAAGACCGCCTCTACTAATCGTGAAATGAGAAACGCGGCTCGTTTCCAGTGATCGAGTACCGTGTTGGGTACATAAACACCGGTAAAAGTTTGATAATCAGCTGATTACTTAACGTGTTCAGAAGTTGTCGTTGTCGGTGGGCTGAAGTGGTGCACGTGATGATATCGGTGTGAGATGCGTCCGGATGGCATTTAAGGCATTGTGAGCGTGTGTAATATGCTGTAATTCAGTTATGTTATCGAGTTGTATTGGCAGTCAGGTGTGCGGTGGCGGCCATGCCGGCTGCGCGCGCACTCGCCGCCGATACTTCGGCCTCTCCACCCCTCGAGCTTGCGAGCTATTTTAGTTCTTATCACCATTGAAATTGAGTGGTGAATTCCAGTTGCATTTTCATAGCCGGCTTTTGCCCCAAACAGTTATCACAACATAACCTCAATCTTAAGTACGTAAAGCTCGGTACCGGCGCGTTTCCGCAAGTCGACTCGTCTATTCATACTTAGGTAGGACAGGACAACAATTGGCTTTAAGTAATATTTTGTAACTGAATTATCTTGTAAAATATTTGAGAAATACAAAACAAAATAGTATTTATTGTTTTATTCCAATCCTTTAACGCAAAATAGGGAAGCGGCAAAAGTAAATTATTTGGATTCTGTAAATATTTTCAATTCATCAAAATTGTAGATAACATCTAAACAAATTGCACAATAAATAGTACAAAGTATAGTTTACATTTTGATAGAGCTAGCGTCCTATTTACCAGGCAGTGTAATGAAGTCCATCAATTCTATAACGCACACAAACAAATTAATTGCGCGCTGCATCACGCAAAAGGTCCGGTGCGCGTGCGCGAGTGATGTGCCGCCCGCGGTATTAGGTCGAGCGCCCACGCTGCACTTTGATCCTCACTATATCTATGCCAACTTTGTTCTTCTCTGGAGATATCTAGGCCGCTGCATCAGCGATTACGGGCCATGCACTCGAGATATTATCGGATCTATCATCGATCCCGCGCTCCTATATTGGGACCTGTCATATCTGAGTGCAGTCCTATGTCGAGCGCACGCAGACAGAATACACGAGCTCGCACTCATGTGCCACTTTTCTATTAACGATTTACTTAACTACTTTTAGACTCAGACTACTCAAATCGTCCCGTGATCTCCTCACGTGATTAACATTATCTGCCAATTTTCGTTTTCTGTTCTCGTTACCACGAGCCTATATACATTTTTTCTTTCCGGTTCCGAGCCAATTTCTTCACAAAAATCTTGTCGCCGGTTAATGTCCTGAGTAGTTTTTTTACATAAAAACTTGTCCTCAAATGACGCTATTTGCTCAAGATGTTTGCACCTTACCGGAGTTAGTTCGATAAGATAAATTTTGATATTTGTATCACGACACACCAACCGTTATCACTTATTTTGATAGCGAATGAAGCGCCCTACTCGCGTTAAGCTCAGAGTTAGAAATATCTAAGTCGTCAATTATCGGGCTGTCTGAATTTTTTAATAAAATCAATCACAGTTTTGATAAGATTGACAGGTTCATACCTACTATTGTGCAATCTATTAATGCTACGTTGTAGACTGACGCCTGTCCGAAAACTAATCATTTTTCGTAAAATTGCCAAGAACATTTTTTCGTTCTAGTGTTTGAACAAAAATCTATTTGACATAACAGGTGATCTTTCTCAAAAATAGATTAAATAACGATAATAAAATTTAATATAGGAGACGGTGTTAGGGAGGAGGAGAGCACATTTAATTCAAATTAACGGCAAATATGATTTGTCTGTCGACAACGACATGCCTCTACATAATTTATTTATTATTCTACTATCTCAGTAACGTATTACAAACACTAATGCGTTCTCTTGATGTTCGAAATGCTGGTAGATATTATTGGAAGTAGTCATAAGGACGACGAGTCACTGAATTCACGAGTCTTCATTTCATTGGTTATTCAGATTAACGGCCCAGATATAAAAGTAAAATCAATTGTTATAATATATAAATATCGGTCTAAATATAAGGTGAGCCGATTGAAATCGTCTCTGCAATCAATTATTGAATTGGAGAAGGCCGATATTACAACTTGTTGCTGTACAATAATGGTAACAGATTTCAAAGCAAGATGATCTGTTTTGTCTTTAACACGATTAAGTAGTTTTTGCCGTCGATCGATTTTCGCATTATTAACAATGTAATTGGAATCTAGATATGTTGAATTTATGCTTAATTTTTTGTCATTTATTATTTATCACGTGCTCTC